>NC_083104.1:60421160-61074220 GCF_949774975.1 Lagenorhynchus albirostris
TGGCAGAGATTCGTTTCAACAACAGCATATATAACATTTGTCAAAATTTTTTTTCATTAAGTAATTAATGGAATAATCTAGTATTTATGATTCCCTCCAAACATATCTGTTTCCTAGATATGTTTAGCAGTGGTTTTAGTTTGGAAAATATAAATCATGGTACTGGGGGCCTTGGAGTTTCATCTGGATTTAAGGAAACATTTTAACAGGCAAGAGGTTTTAGGCATTAGCATGGATGAGAGCAGAGACAGAGGAATTGCATCGTCTGGGGGTGTCTTTAAAAATAGTTTCCGTGTTCATCTCCCCATTGCAGTTGTCTTGGTCATAATCCCGGGTTATTTCAAAGGTTTAATGAAGAGGATGCAACCAGTTGTTCTCAGTTGTTTACTTGTAAGGACTTGAGGACATGGGCTTATGTTTAAAGAAGAGTGAATTAGTTGCATGTAAAGTATCAGAGAGCATCATGGTATTAAGGACTCAGAACTATAAAATGTGCTCCTGAGAGACCCCTGAGATTTTCCATTCCTTGAGACTTCAAAAGACATGAAGCAACCATTTGTGTCATCCCCCTTTGGAAGTCTCTCGCCCAGTGTTCTGAAAGCGACGAGGGAAGTGCCCATGTTGGTGTGACCAGAAGGCAGCCCTGCTCACCGGCTCCCCCGCCCTGGCGCCTTACCCACAGTATCTGCCCTACTCTCTCCACGAGGGTCCCGCTTCCTCCCCAGCCTGCAGCCTGACTCATGTTATAACCATTCCAGCAAGTGGCACACAAGTGGCTAGTCATCCTCCATGAAGGAGAAGTTAGTCCTTGAGGGCTCAGTTGGTTCTTGGCTTTTCTGTGTGCCCTGTGATTGTGCTTCTTTTTGCTATAAACAGCTATGTTGTAAAAGGTATTTTATTCATTTAAAAAAAATTTTAAATTGAAGTATAGTTGATTTACAATATCATGTTAGTTTCAGGTGTACAGCACAGTGATTCAGTTTATATATATCTATATATATATGTAGATATGTATATTCCTTTTCAGATTCTTTTCCCTTATAGGTTATTACAAAATATTGAGTAAAGTTCCCTGTGCTATACAGTAGGACCTTGTTGGCTATCTATTTTATGTATAGTAGTGTGTACATGTTAATCCCAACCTCCTAATTTATCCCTCCCCCACACCCTTTTCCCCTTTGGTAACCGTAAGTTTGTTTTCTATGTCTGTGAGTCTTTTTCTGTTTTGTAAATAAGTTCATTTGTATCATTTTTTTAGATTCCATATTTAAGCAATATTGTATGGTATTTGTCCTTCTCTGTCTGGCTTACTTAGTATGATAATCTCTAGGTTGCTGCAGGTGGCATTATTCCATCCTTTTATATACACACACACACACACACAAACACACAACACCCCCCCCCATATCTTCTTTATCCATTCATCTGTTGATGGACATTTAGGTTGCTTCCATGTCTTGGCTATTGTGAATAGTGCTTCAATGAACATTAGGGTGCATGTATCTTTTTGAATGATGGTTTTCTCTGGATACATGCCCAGGAGTGGGATTGCAGGATCATATCGTAGCTCTATTTTTAATTTTTTAAGGAACCTCCATAGTGGCTGTTACCAACTTACATTCCCAGCAACAGTGTAGGAGGGTTCCTGTAAAAGGTATTTTACATGGTGCCAAAAGGAAAGAGGACAGTTCCTATTTGGGGCAAGTGTCTACTTCATTGTTGAATTACTGTGGAACAGGTTTGGCATTGACAGCCTGTAGGGCATTTGAAACTAGCCCCAAGGAGATGATTCAGCTCAAAAGTGTTCAGTAAGCAAAGTTTTTGTCACTCCCCTCTGTCCCTCTCCTGGACTCTTCTCTCCCCACTCAACAGCTGCTGAGGGTCCTCCTGCCCCCTCCTCAGTGTTCAAAGCTCTTACTCTGGACTGCTGGGTGCCCTGCGGTGCCTCCCTCCCCCTCCTCCAACCCCCAAAGTTATTCCTTCTTATCGCCAACCATGGTCGAGGCTTCTTTGAAATGGATAATAGACAGGTGTTAAGAAGAAAATCAGTCTGCTAAAGTGACTTGGCATTAAGGGGCAATGACTGGTATGTTTCTCTATTCCAGGAGCTGTCTTTATTTTCATCTGGGAACTGGATATATTTACCTGAATGCATCTCCAGTTTCTAATAATTAATCTGAACCTAACTTACGATGTTGGAGTCATTAAGTGGGGGTTTATTGAGGACATACACATTTTTTGAACTAGTTGTAAATTTTGGTCATGTCTGTAACCTAAATGAAAGTTTAAGAAAATAATTTTACATGATTTTTCTTGAAAAATATGCACAATTCTGTTTCAAAACTTTTCCAGTAAAAGCTAGAATTTGACAATACAGTGGAATCTGTTTAAAATGTTGGTGATAACGGAGCAGGACTTTGATACTGTAGCTATGGGTTACCTGTGTCAAACAGGCTCATTTTACATCCAGTTCTGTTTTTAGGACTTGACACATATGAGCTCATGTAGTGCATCACTGGTTTAAAAGTATTCGGCAGAGTTGTCATCATTTGTCTTGTTACATCACTGCAGTCACACATTCACGTTTATTTCAAAATTTAGTTTCATTGACTAGCTTATTAAATATTCATTAGAAGTAAGTGATTCTGATTCCCATTTTCCCAGCTTTTTCTTCCTTTTGCCCAGATTGTGAGAAGGTGAATGGGAAAGAGGTGAATATAAAAATGCCAGTGATTGGTACCTTTCCTTTTCCTTGTGTTATCATTGAAAACTGTTCTGATAGATTAGGATTTGCTGTGATTTCTTGAAGTGATAAATAGTTTAAAGAAAGGTTTATGTAAGTAGTGAGCTAGGAAGATATTTTATAAACTTTTAAAAGGAGAGGCCCACATCCTCCTGTCAAAACATCGCTGTATTTGACCCTCAGGACAGTCTTGGGCAGAGACATCCTTTAGTCTCATCTGAAAAAGCCCCCTCCTACCTTTTAAAGCCTACATGGAGTGGATGACGCTGATGTCTTTGTGAACCCATGCTCCTTTGTTTGACATTGTAGTATAGAGGTTGTTTAGACCACATCTTTTTTTTTTTAATAAATTTATTTATTTATTTATTTATTTATTTTTGGCTGTGTTGGGTCTTTGTTGGTGCACGTGGGCTTTCTCTAGTTGCGGCGAGCGGGGGCTATTCTCGTTGTGGTGTGCGGGCTTCTCATTGGGGTGGCTTCTCTTGTTGCAGAGCATGAGCTCTAGGCGCACTGGCTTCAGTAGCTGTGGCTCGTGGGCTCAGTAGGTGTGGCTCGCGGACTCTAGAGCACAGGTTCAGTAGTTGTGGTGCACGGGCTTAGTTGCTCTGCAGCATGTGGGATCTTCCCGGACCAGGGCTCAAATCCGTGTCCCCTGCATTGGCAGGCGGATTCTTCACCACTGTGCCAGGAGGGAGGTCCCTAGACCACATCTTTAATAAAATTAACTTCAAAAACAGTGGGCAGATACAAAATAATTAATATGCAGAGTAATTGATTTCTAAGTTCATTTTTCCCTTTCAATTACATTACTTATAAGTGTTTAGCATCAAGGCGTATACAGGTCTCCAGGCGATAAAAGATCCACAGGACAATGGGGAGACACATGCAAAAATAGATTTTTGTCTGTTTTCCTGTGGACTGAAGGGAAGACCTGGAAGGAAAGGTAGACCCAAATCAGACCAAACCAAACCAGAACCAGCCACCAAACCCCAAACAAATTGTTACAGAAAAGAGCTTCTTGCTTTAAAATTTCTAAAAATCGGAATCGCCTTTTGTAAAGGTTCCTACAACAATGGTGAAGCTGTACAGAAGAGAGTATAAGAAGTACCTGGGTGAAACCGTGACTAAAATGCCCCCAAATCATAAAGTGTTTGTCAGTAAGAAAGATGCTCTTATTTTATTTAACAACCTATAATTCTACCTTGTAGTGAAAGACTAGAGAAGACCTTGTTGTTTTTTGCTTGTTTTTTAATTGATTGTAGATCGTCAACCTGAAAGCTTAAAAGAGAAATCTTCTTTGTCCGAAAACTAATCAGGTCCAATATGGAGTGGACAGATTATTTGTGCTACTTAGGGCCAACACTGATTTGTTTAAAACTCTTCATTATTTTATTCATTAATACCCTATGATGTATGATGAATATCTTTATTTTATGGTTAAAAAACAGTGAAGGAGCTAAGTTATGTATGGCCTTAATGCTGACCTAATATACTGCCTAGGAAAAAGCATGATCACCTTTTTATTACATCAGATAAAGATATTTCCCTTTTATATTTACCTGCACCAGTTTAGAATTTATGGTAATTTAGGAAGAGTCTGAGCTGTGGTTTTATTTTTTCACCATTCTTAAAGAAATAGTACTGAAATAAGTTTGTAATAACTGTTCAGATAAGGCACCTAAGCGAATACATTGTTTTGAAGCATTTCTGTGTATTTTTAAAGCATCAGTTTACTTATCAATAATTTATATTGTAACATATTAATAGAGTAGGACTTGTAAGGAGCTCTCCCAGGAGAATGTGGTTGCTTATTTTTCCTGAGTGTGTTTGTTTGAAGTCAAAAAATTACATTGAAAAATGTTTTCACTTATAGTTTTCCCTGCAGCTGACTGTCCCCTTTCTCTCCACCTAAGGCAGTGAGGCGCTCTCACTTGGGACAAGCCTTCTTTTATTATTTATGCGGCTTTCTAAAGATAGGGGTTGTTTTCCAGAATACTGTGTCCTTCAGATGTAGGACTGCTTTAAGAGAGGCCTGGCAGTCCTTTCTGGCATTTTGCTCCTTGCTGCTGGGTTGGGAGGCATGCATTTTACCAAGTGGCCTCTGTTTGTTTCCCCCCGCCCCCGCTCCAGCCGAGATACCTTTCCTCCATCCTTGCCTACAGATTGGACCTTTGGGGGCTTTATCTGTGCTTCAGGTTTGCTCAAGATAGTTAGAAGGTTTATATTGGTCAGATACTGTGTCCTCATTCTGCGTGGAAGCCTTCAGTGGCTGTCTTTGCTTTGCTCAGGGAAGGTCTGTCCTTGTTCAGGTGGCAGGTCAAGCCCCCTCCACGCCCTGGCCCCCTTCCACCCTCATCCCCTACCTCATGTTTCCTTGGTTCACAGGCGCTTTCCTTCCCTGAAACTCACCCTACAGCTGCATGCACCCTCACCTGGCTCTTTTTTCTGGTTCTTTCTTCCGCCTGGAACACTCCCATCTTTGTGGGGGGACTTCTCAGACTCCAGACCCCTCTGTAAATTTCTGTCATCCTAGCCTGTGGGCCTCAAGAGGTGGCATGCTCTTATTCAACTTTGCACCCTTAGAAGTCAGTTGATACCCTGGCATATGATGGATGCTTACTAAATATTTGGTGACTTGAACTGAACTGCAGCTCCAGTTTAGGTATGGGAAGTATGGGAAGTAAAATTAGGTATGGGAAGTAAAATTTTTGTGGAATTTGTCTAGATTGACATCAACCACTGCAGAGTCAGACTTTTGAGAAAGGTATCCTTGAACATTACATAAGCAGCTATATGATGATCTGATCTTCAAAGTTGAATTTGATTTAGCCCATGTAAAATCAGACAATTACAAGTTAACAAAATAAAAATTTTGAGTGGTATTTTGAACGGTTAAACCATTTAGATGATACAGACCTGGCATGATCTACTCTGTTCTCTATCAAAAATAAAACGGAAGTATTTAGTATGTCATCACCAGGACCTTGTTTGGAATCTCAGCCTAACCTCCTTCTACTTTTATTTCCCTTCCTTAGGAAACTTTTCTTAAGCAAAAGATGAGCGCCCTCTAGGGGTGAACTGTAGGTGCAATGCTGTACACATGTTTTAAAAAACTGCAAAATTCTGGAAGTATTGTATGAAATATAGAAAAGGATGCTTCATCCCTGTTACGTAACTCAAGTTATATAATTTAACCACAGAGTGTCTCAAAGTGCTTTCACGTTGCTCATCACTTCCTCGAGCACTGTTTATTCAGACAGTTTTTTGTCCCACAGGGAATATCCAAAATGGGAAGAAAGAATGTTTTATTAAAAAGTGAAAGCGGAAGGTTGAGACTGTTGGCAGTTTGCAGTCATCTGTGAAGGAAAGTTACCAGGCCAAATATCTATGACACAGACTTTGGACAAAATAAAAGGCTTTTCTGTGTCAGCTTAACTATTTAATCCCTTCCTTCTTTCATCCCCAGTTGATCACATGATCAGATATTTCTCTAGGACCCCAGTTATTTCCACGCAGTTCATCCATTACCACTCCTTCCCCATAATGTTAATTTTTTTCTTTTTTTCCATAATGTTGATATTTAATTTTTAATTAACATTCTCTTTTACCCTATTCTTTTGTGGTGAAGAAAATGAGGCATTACTTATAAAGCACTTAAACAGGGTTGGATGCCTAGTAATAACTCATCGTTTATATATTTTTGTTTATTTTTGTTAATACTGGTGGCATTTGTTTTATACAGAGTGATAAAGATGAGAATAATGGTATCTTACATTTATATAGTGTTTTTCATATACAGTATTTCTCTGGACCCTCAGAATGATCTTCTGAGACAGGAAAAACAAGCAATATTCCATGATAACCAATGACTCAGGATGTTTTAAAGCATTATAGAAGCTAAATTATTCTATTTATGTATTTTTTTCTAAAATTCTTAAGAAATTAAGCCAGAAGGCTTAAGAGTAGCTTTCCATTTTACATATTTTCTCTTTTAAGTTGACACATTGATTTTTTTAAAACAATGACAATTTTATTTTCAGATCACAGAATTTTTGTTCTCTGATTTGAACTCGAGGCCTTCTGTTTTCAAACTTTCATTTTGCAGGTGAGAAAATTGAGGCTCAGAGAGTTTGGGCAGTTGGTACTAGTTCATGAGACCTATGGCAGAAACATAACTAAAATCCTATTTTTTTTCCCCTTTATAACATGGTTTCTCTTTTCCTAACGTGGTTTTACTTGGCATAATCGTCTTCTTCTCTAAACATGCCTAATTTGATTTTTCTTTATTGTTGCATAAATATGATGGTGGAAAAGGACACCTTGCTGTGGAAAGTTTCCCTGATGTAGATGGTTTGGTTCAATCTGGCAAGTTGTGAAATTGCTTTCCTGTGAAATATGTGTTCAGAATCATACCCATCTTTTTTTTTCTTTTATTGAAGTATAGTTGATTATAATGTGTTAATTACTGTTGTGTATCAAAGTGATTTGGTTATACATATAAATAGTTCTTTTTTTATATTCTTTTCCATTATGATTTATCATAGGATATTGAATATAGTTCTCTGTGCTATACTGTAGGACCTTCTTGTTTATCCATTCTATATATAAAAGCTTACATCTGCTAATCCCAAACTCCCAGTCCATCCCCCCACCAACCCTCTCCCTCTTGGCAACCACTAGTCTGTTCTCTATGTCCGTGATTCTGTTTCTGTTTCATAGATAGGCAACCACAAGTCTGTTCTGTATGTCTGTGACTCTGTTTCTGTTTCATTAGATAGGTTTATTTGTGTCCTCTTTTAGATTCCACATATAAGTGATAGCATATGGTGTTTGTTGTTGTCTTTCTGACTTACTTCACTCAGTATGACAATCTCTAGTTGCATCCATGTTGCTGCAAATGGCATTATTTTGTTCTTTTTTTATGGCTGAGTAATATTCTATTGTATATATGTACCACGTCTTCTTTATCCGTTCGTTTGTCGATGGACGTTTAGGTTGTTTCCATGTCTTGGCTATTAATCACACCCCATCTTTAACTGTCCTGAAGTGAGAAAGACAGAGGAAGTGCATGTGGATTGAAGTGTGACTCAGGCAGGCCTCAGTGGGTAAAGGGGACCAGAGCGCATGGCATACTCAACTCTGTGTGTTGGTTACTGCCCTGCGGGACCCCATCCTGACCGTGCACTTGTGACCTACTGTACCTTCTGAAGATGTCAGACGTGCACTATGGAGTTGTCTATTTTGAGGGATTCAGCAGCTGGCCAAGGGTCAGGAGCTGCATAATATTGTTTATATATATGTGATCTCTCATGTCCCTGCTCAGGCTCTTAGAGTTAGCCTGCTTTCTGGTTACACTGGAGATACATAGAGGAGTACATAGATTTAAATGCAGTGATGTGCATGAAATTCACAAGCTTAGCTCCTCTGCCTTGTTTTTTTAATTGAGGTATAATTGACAGATAACATTGTATTGGGTTCAGGTGTACATCATCATGATTTGATATTTGTATACATTGCAATATGATCACCACAAAACTCTGTAGTTACCATCCATCACCAGACAAAGTTACCTTTCAGGATTTATTCTCTTGGCAGCTTTCAAGTATGTGCTACGATATTATTGACTATAGACACCATGCTGTACGTTACATCCCCATGACTTACTTATTTTATAACTGGAAGTTGGTATGTTTTGATCCCCTTTGCTTGTTTTACCCACTCCCCATACCCCTTCCCCTCTGGCAACCACCATTCTGTTCTCTGTATCTGTGATTTTTGTTTTGTTTCGTTTGCTCATTTGTTGTTTTTTTAGATTCCACTTATAAGTGAAATCATATGGTATTTGTTCTTCTCTGTCTGACTTATTTCACTTAGTCTAATTCCCTCAAGGTCCATGTTGTTGCAAATGGCAAGATTTCATTTTACTGGCTGAGTAATATTCCACTGTGTATATATCACATCTTCTTTATTCATTCATCCATCTATGGACATCCTCTGTCTTGTTTTCAAGTAGGCCCTTGGGCTTATAAATTCAAGCTCATGACTTGGAATGAGGCCAGGTGAATTCTTACAGTGAGTAGTATGTGAGTAGAAAATTAAGTATTAGTGCTCATTTCATAAAGTTGCTTTTCTGCACGCATGTGTGTCATGGATGTCATAGATTTGTTCCTGAAAAGATCCTTGGAAATTGGTTCATCTCTGAAATGTAATTGAGTACTTCAGGGGATTGTCATTTAATGGTATTTATTGAATGGAAGGTAAATACTGAGTTGGCCAAAAAGTTTTTTCCATAGCATCTTATGGAAGAACCTGAACAAACTTTTTGGCCAACCCAATATTTAAGGGAAGGAATAATCTCTTTGTAACTTATTTGGATATGTATAGATTTTCTAAATAAGGATTGCCTGAAATGTGTTATGATATACTCTTTTTTTTTTTAGAAAAATGAAGTATTTTTGAGCTTTCTATTACTGTTGTATCTTGTGACACCAAAGAGTCAGCTGATATTCCTTGGGAATTAGGAAATCAAAATAAAAATGTCAGCTTGTGAAAATGGGGACACTTGGTTAAAAGTAATTTGACTGTTTCAGTTTTCCTTGCCACTTTATAGGTACTATTGGAATTAGCAATTACTTAGAGCTGTTGGGCCTGAGTTTAATGCCTATATTTTTTGTAGTAATGATGCATAGATGGATAATTGAATATTAAATTAATGGAATATTAAAAGGTTCTGTGACTTAGGCAGAAAGTCCCAAAATACTGTTATAGGAGGTGGTAAATTTGATACGAAACTCTTAAGGGAAGTTTTTTCTTCACTAATCAAAAATATTTTCTGACAATAAAACATACTGCAAAACATGTAGATAGTCAGTTAAGATAATAAAATTTAGCTTCTTCTTTAGACCCAGAAGACTTACCCATCAAAGCCTTGCTTCTAGTTTCCATTAGGCCCTTTCTTGCTGGTTGCTCTGTAGTCAGAGAGTTTTGACTATACTTTGGATCTCTGTATTACTTTCTGCTGTATATTCACCTGACATTTTGCAAGCGCAAAGGAGTTTGACTCATGTGTATAAACCTCCAGAGTGTACCACACAGACAGGGAGCATGTAGGGCTGTGCCCAAGTGATGCAAGGGGGATGCTGGTCTCTGCCTCTTTCTGGACCACTTCCTTGACTCCTTTCCTGAGCGCAGCGCAAAGTAACGCAGCCCAGAATCACCCAAAGGTGAGAACGTGGAGATGAACCAGCCCACTGTGGGACAGCCATTCTCACAGCCTGCTCTGTCCTTGTCTGTCTGGCAGACACCTTACAGTGGGCCAAGCATTCATTCACAGGAAGTGTCCCTGCGTGGCCAGCTAGCAGAGTTTGGGGGAAATCTTTGGTGGCTCTAAAATCAGAAACTTAAACGAGGCCTGTTAACTTGCAGCTAGTGTAAATGTGGTTATGAAAACCCTCCAATGGAAGGGGTAAATTAGGAGGTTGGGATTAACATATATACACTACTATATATAAAACAGATAATCAACAAAGACCTACTGCATAGTACAGGGAACTCTGCTCAGTACTCTGTAATAACCTATATGGGAAAAGAATCTGAAAAAGAATAGGTATATGTATAACTAAATCACTTTGCTGTACACCTGAAACTAACCCAACATTGTAAATCAAATTACTTAAATGTAAAGTAAAATATTAAAAAAGAAGGTATCAAAAAAAAGAAAGAAAGAAAACTCTCCACCACAGGAAGATTTACGCTGTGCAGAAGAATTTTGGACAGAGGTCTTATGACCTCACATATATGAATTTTAAAAAACATTTTATTTTGAAATTACCATAGACTCACAGGCATTTTCAAAAACAGTATACAGAGTCTCATGTACCCTTTCCCCAGCCTACATCTGTGGATTTTTAAAGTGTGGAGTGTGTGCCTCTGGCATCCTGGATTTTGTGGCCCAGAGATTAGGAAGACCAACTGGGGGATAAAAACTCACCCCTCTTGCTGAGGTGGCTTTGGTTGCTGTATCAGGAATCATGATTCAGGTCAGGGC
This sequence comes from Lagenorhynchus albirostris, assembly GCF_949774975.1. Taxonomy (NCBI): domain Eukaryota; kingdom Metazoa; phylum Chordata; class Mammalia; order Artiodactyla; family Delphinidae; genus Lagenorhynchus; species Lagenorhynchus albirostris. Next base: position 60,431,951 of record NC_083104.1, read on the forward strand.
ATTGCCTGTATTTTGGAAATTGTAACTCTATGTAGTTGTCCAGATTTTTATATATTCTGTTGTGTTAAAAATTTAACAGTTTTACTTGTATGAATTATTAATCTGAAATTTATTTTTTTAGTTTTTAAATTTTATTTTATTTTTTTGCGGTACGCGGGCCTCTCACTGTTGTGGCCTCTCCCGTTGCGGAGCACAGCCTCCGGACGCGCAGGCTCAGCGGCCATGGCTCACGGGCCCAACCGCTCCACGGCATGTGGGATCTTCCTGGACCAGGGCACGAACCTGTGTCCCCTGCATCGGCAGGCGGACTCTCAACCACTGCGCCACCAGGGAAGCCCTAAATTTTATTTTTTAAGTAGTGAGAGAATACTAATATTTTTAAAAACACTACATGAGTGAACACATGTACATGAAGGAATGTTTTCTCCTTGTCCCCTTTCTTGTTTGAGTCTTAAGGGTGATCTGGGTTCTAGGACCGAAAATTTTAAATTGCTTTTTTCTGTGTAGGTTCGAAAACACGTGAATGATCTCTATGAAGACTTGAGGGACGGACACAATTTGATCTCTCTTTTAGAGGTTCTTTCAGGAGACACCTTGGTAAGTTTTAAATTTCATAATTTATTTTGAAGAACATGTAATCCTTTTTGCATATGACTAATTTGTTTTCAGCACAGACTGTTCAGAGTTTTGCAGCATTCATCTTTTGAGCTGCTGTGAATTCTGCCTGGAAAAAGTTCTGGTTAGATTATGAAGCATTTTCAGACTTTAAATGCTGTGCATTTGGGAGATGGAAGTACTTTGATGACCTTGCTTACATAATCAATTCTATAATTAAAATACTACTTCTGTTCTTTTTTACCTTTGGGTTTTTTTTTTTTCTTATCAGAAGTTAGATGCATAATATAACCCCCTATTAAAAGACTCACAAATAGCAAGGAAATAAACATCACTTTCTGACAGATGGTCTAACCCCCTCCACAGGTGTCATCTCCTTTTTTGTGAACATTTCTCCCCCTTCTTGGTTACCTGGTCTCCTTCATTAAGTTCTGTTCATGCTCTTCTTTTCATTTCTGGTCTGTCTTGTGTCTTTGCTGTCCTATCTTCTGTCTGTTATATTCATTAGCCAAGGGAACGAGATTTTTTGAAGACCTTACGATTGGTGAGTGCCACAGAAGCATGCGAATATGAACAGCATGAGGATGTGGAGGATGAGGATAAGGGGGTAGGTGTCGCCCCCGTAACTCCACTAACCTAGCCTTACATGCGGTGAGCGCTAACACAATAGTGTAACCCACGGGTTTGGGCTCCTTTTTAGAAAACTGTAGAAAGGACCAAAACCCGCAGGGAGATGGATGTGTGTGTACCAGCAACTTGGACAAAGGACATATTTTCTCTTTAAATTTATTTCTGTATTTCTGTGCACTGCATGGTATTCGAACATATGTGGTTAAATTACAGGAGGGCATTTGAGCTAAAGAAATTTATATACCTTTTGTATAAGTATGGAAATCTTACAACCAGCCCACTAATTTTAATGCAGATCTGTTCCACTTCTGAAATTAATATTTCCAACATAACTGTCTTTTGTTTTATTTGAAGGAACTTACGGACATTTATTTAATGTTTAAGATTATGCTTTAAATCATTCCTACTGGCAGTAGGTATTTGAGGGACATTCTTTACCTACCTTATATGTCTCGTTTTATTTAGGGGGGAATACTTAAAATGCTAGAATCCTGACAGGGCTCACAGAGCTGTTTAATCCCGGTGACACTCAACTGACTCAGCCTACCTTTGCAAGACAGATGTGCTTCTTTTGTCATCACGTCCCTAGAGCCCCCTGATTTTATTAGAATTTGTGCTTTTGTGGATCCAGTGGGGAATTCATCACCATCATTTCTCCTGTTATATGGAACTTATTTTCCCATTCTGTGGTCTGCTGTCTGTTTTAATTCTGCTGCCTTTGGCTTCAGCAACCTATTCATGTTTGAGCAGCTCAGCTGTCAGTTTTCTTTTTTCTTTTTTTTCCCTTTGGAAGATATTATGTGGTAAATTTCAGCTCCATTCTTTGCATTTTTGTTGAACATTTTCTCAGGTCTGTTTCCTTACGTTTTCCTTCTGCTAACTTGTGACATTTCTTAAGGGAAATGGCATCAAGGAAAAGAGTTAACGGTTTGTCAGTTTTCCTGAGACAGCAAATCATCACGTCCATCCCCAAGCAGTGTAAAACTATTAGCGAGTCCAACCGATTTTGTGCAAAACGAAAATAAAATAAAGAGGAAATATATTACATGGCCTTAATTGCTTTTCTCTCTTCCTCTATCATGGCTAAGTAAACCTCCACTGTCTTTCTCCTTCTTGGTGATTTTTATACTAACTGATGCTACTTTACCTCATTTTCAATAACATGCCATACATATATGATTATAAAAACCTTCTTGATTTAAAGTTTATTAAGAAGGCAAAATGGGGAATGGTATTTAATTCTTTTTGTGCATCTGTAGCTAATAACTGTAGGCTAGAATTATAAGATAGTGAATATGAAAAGTGTACATGTTCCGTGGTATTTTCTCTTTTTCTTTTGTTTAAATATTTGGAATAAAGGATCTGTTTAAAATAAAATAATACTCAGAAAAATCCCAAGTTTAAATTCAATCTCAGATAATATAAAAAATTTAAAATATCATTAAAATATTTAATGGATCTACCCAAGCAGTAAATACTGTTTTGACATATTAAGATGAGCATACAGTATATTTATATAGGATATTCAGCATACGTGTATTTAGCATGATCAGTGGTATCAGAAAATACAGTGTTTTTTATACCCTGCATTTTTCTATTCTTAGCCCAGAGAGAAAGGTCGGATGCGTTTTCACAGACTACAGAATGTACAAATTGCACTTGACTATTTGAAAAGACGCCAGGTATGATGTTTTTCAAAGATTGTAATCATATAAACATACGTGACTGAATAAATATGCATAGGACCATGTCAGGGAATGAAAAGGTTAAAGGTGACTGTGAATTATAATCATTAAACTTGTGCTTTCATGAGACAGATGTTTTAAAATGTTTTTAAACATTTGTTCCAAAGAAAAGGAGGTTAATAGTAGGTGTAAGTGGCTACATTTCCATCTGAATAGGAGCTACTGAGTTTTCCTTCTGTTGGAACTGGAATGCTTTTGCCTAGGAATTTAATGACATTTTAGTAGCAACAGAATGTTAAGAATGTCTATGAACAGTTCTTAGTAGTGGGGAGACAATACTTTATTTTTTATTAAAATTACCTTATTTTTATAAAAGATAGTTAACATAATACTTTTAAAAAACTTGACATATGTATTTTTAATACATAGTAGTGAGGAAGCAATAGTTTATTTTTTATAAGTAGATACAACTGGATAATCTAAAAGTAGTTAAAAATAAAACAGTTCTGACAACAATCCCTGACTGGCTTGAGGTTTCAGAAGAAATGATGGAAAAGAATGAACAACGTATTGGATTTGATCTTGATTTGGTAGCATTGTGTATTATAGAGATATAAGGCAAATAATTGGTAATTTTCAATTAGTAGAAAAAGGAGGAATCAAAGAAACTCAGGATAATTGAAAGTTACTGAAAACAGTGAGAAATCAGAGGTGGCAACAATTTCGCTTTTTAATGGAGTAGGAGGAAGAGAAGAGAGGAGGCAAGGAGGAGCAGGAAACACTGTCTATTAGTCCTTCATTTAGTTTATTATGGCATCAAAGTGCTTTTAGTTATTAAATTCTAGCAAATACTCAGTGCTTATATTTTAAATGATATTGGTATTTGCCTTACTCTTCTTTATTCTAGTGGAAGTTTACAGAAGGATTAATGGTTATTTATGTCTCCTTGTCGAAATATTTTTGGCAGTGATTTGTCCAGGAAGTAAAATGTTAGGTATCATTTTCTTGAATTCATGATAGATATTTAATTCTTTTACCAGGAAGTAAATGTTAAATATCATCCTTACATTTATTTACCTGAATGCATAATTGGGCAGTTGATAAGCTTTAAGTCTGATTATTGTATTATTTTTAAAGTTTTGAACAGTCTTCCAAATGTCCAGTGAGTTATATAGTTACTTATCTTGGTAGCAATCTATGATAGACAAATAGAATAATAGTGCTAGTTGTTTTTTTTAAAATACTCTTTATGACCGAAGTGTAAGAAAGTTGTTAAAATTATTTGGTGGTTCAGAATAGTTTCCTACTTAATTGTAAAATAACGCTTGTTTTCAAAAGGCAAAATTATTTCTAATTTAAAAATCTTAAGTATTTAGGACTTTTCGCTTGAATTGTGTTTTTTGTTTTGACAAGTGTACTTTTAATACTTGCTGTAGAAGACAAAACCAAAATAATATTGAGGTTTTTTTCCTTTGTAGTTTCTCTATAATTTGCAATGAAAATGAGTGGGGATGGGGGTAAAACAGTAATTTAAGGATTACTGTTATTTAAATTATTCAGGCTTTTTTTTTGTATCTGTAATTTTGAATCACTTTTATGTAGATAAAAATAACTCGTGCTGGTTTGAAAAATATTTTGTTTTATCTCTTCTTCACATACAAAACAGGTGAAATTAGTGAACATTAGAAATGATGACATAACAGATGGAAATCCCAAATTGACTTTGGGATTAATATGGACAATAATTTTGCACTTTCAGGTAAGCCTGATTTTCTTAACTGTCATTTCTTTTAGCCTCATTGCTAGTTTTCAGGTGGTTCATGTGAAGGGTGAATTACACATTCACATCCAAAGGAGGAAGATAAATTTCAGGCTTTCTTTCTTTCTTTTAAAATTTAATTTTAAATTTTATATTGGAGTATGGTTGCTTTACAATGTTATGTTCGGTTCGGGTGTACAACAAAGTGATTCAGTTATACATATATCCATTCTTTTTCAGATTCTTTTCTCATATAGATTATTACAGAATTTTGAGTAGAGTTCCCTGTGCTGTACAGTAGGTCCTTGTTGTTTATCTATTTTATATATAGTAGTGTGAATATGTTAATCCCAACCTCCTGATGTATCCCTCCCCCCACCTTCCGCTTTGGTAACCGTAAGTTTGTTTTCTAAGTCTGTGAGTCTGTTGCTGTTTTTAAATAAGTTCATTTGTATCATTTTTTTTAGATTCCACATATAAGTGATATCATATGATGTTTAGGCTTTGTTTCTTAAACAATATATTTGTATTGTTCCTCTCAGTAACATGCTGCTAATGAACTTGGCATCTCATTTCGTGTTGTTGAAAGCTTAAAATACTTGTAATCTCAGTGTTCGAAGACAGAGATTCCCTTTTTTTGAATGTAGCCACATTTCTTTGTTTATTGGCCAGCATTACCTGATTTAGATACATAAAAGTTTTATGATTCAATCCTTATTTAGAATGGGTTTCATTGATATTACAGTTTCTCAACTATGCCTGCTGTTTTCTCCTAGTTTTGTAGACACTAGGTGGCAGTATCGTTCTCATAAAGACATCTCTTGAACTAGAACCATCCACGTTTCCTGTAGAGCTCCACTTTCTCAAACTAGGTTTAAGGAGAGTAAAGGCAAATATATTAACTATGAATTATTATCTAATTACTAGTGCCAGTTAAAGGCTGATCTTGATCTTTGGTTTTTATAAAATGATGCATTTTTAAAAAAATCATCTTCATTTGATTTAGGGTGAGTCCTAGTTTTGGAACTGGCTTTGGGTTTGTCAATCCCTTGTGTGACCACGCAGCATTGTGTGTGCAGCGCGCAGAGCCTGGCCTGTAGTGGGCACACAGCAGGTCTTACTGATTGACAGCTGTGTGGTGGACCTTGCAGGAGGAAGAGAGAACTTGCCAACTTCAGAAAGGAGCTGGGGTTTTGGACCAAATTTTGGGAAGAAGAAGACTTATTTCTAATCTTTAAAAAATTTGACTGGGATACAGGGTTTGTAGGAGAATGTAGGTGGAAAATAATGTAGTCAGGGCTCATTTGGGAACAGGATAAATCTGGCAGGGATGGACAGGTATAGGAAGTAGAGTCTTGTAGGTTCCAGGACCTGGACAGGCAACAGAGTTGCAGCAGTAGGAATTTGGAGGAGGAGACCCAGGTCCCAGGAGACCAGGTAACCAGGTGTCAGCCTGCCAGACGACAGGGCAGCTAATACAGGTGAATGTCCACTTGGCTGTGCTATTGATGGCTGGGAGATCCAGTATCAGGAAGTGGAAGCAGGACCCTCATTACTAGAGGACCCCATCCTTAGGGGACCTGGGGTACTGAGTACTTACCCAAGGCAGGGATTTGGTCATGGAGCCAGACCCCAGACCTTGTTACCAGCACAGGTGAAGTCTAGCTAGAACTGGCCAAAAAAGCAGATCTCACATGGTGTTTCTCAGCAGCTTTCTCAGGGATCCAGAACTTATAGGGTTGAAAATGCAAGAGCCCCATATAGGGAGGTTAGAGGCCTGTTGGATGGAACCAATCCCATAGTTACTGACAGCTGGTGATACAGGCTGAGTCTGGATTTTGAAGGTCAGAGTGGGAACCCCTGTGGGGCACACCCAGGCTCTGGAGGGAGGGAGAGCTGAGTGTCATCGTTGGCTCTTTTATCTGTAGCCATGAAGGCATCGAGCAAGTCACCTAACCATTCTGTGGGCTCCAGTAAAAAAAATCAGAAATGATCACAGGCCACAGTCAGGGGTATAAGCTGAGAGGCTGAGGTGGTGCCCTCCGAGTGGAGTGATAGAGGCCAGGCAGGACTCAGATGGGGAAGAAAAGTTGAATCCAGGGGGTGGTGTTTTGAAGAAAGAAGGGAAGGGACTTGGTGACAGAGTGTGGAGGATGAAGGAAGGGGATTAAAGATGCCTCTGAACGGTTAAGCCTGGGAGATAAGAACCAGTAATGGAGGTGAGGGTAAAGGGAAAGGTGACCTTCTGCGTGAGTTTGACATTCTGGTGGGATACCCTGGGCTTCTGTCTGCTGAGCAGCTGGAAATGTGTGAGCAGAGCGGAACTGGGGAGTCAGAGGTACAGGTGATAAACCTGGGAGTTTCCAGAATATAAGTGGTCCTTGAATCTGTCAGAGAGAAGGGATCTTCAGAGGATCCAAGGGAAGAGCACGTGTGGAAAAGAGCAGAGAGCAAAGGACAGAAATTTGGGGAAGGCCCATGATTAGGGGTGCAGGAGGAAGACGTTCCATCTGGGGAAACAGAAAATGAACAGTTGGAGACCTCTGGCTGGCAGCTGGCATCCAGCTGGCAAAGCCTATCTCTAGTATCAGTGAGCATCTCCCTTTTTCTCTAACACCTTTCTGATCCTACAACACTCCTCTACCTCCCTCTTTTTATTTATATTGAGATAGATTCATCACAGCCCTAGATGATAGTTTTACCAACATTCTCCCAATAGATAGAGCAGCATTCTTCATTTCTAATTGTAGTAACAAGAAAATGTAGTATTGACTAAACCAAGGGAAGATAATTGCAAGTAGAAAGGAATGGTGAGCAGTGTGAAATGCAACCGGAGAGCCTGAAAAAGTTAAGATTGAGTACGGGTTAGTAGTTTTGTCTAGGAAAAAGACATTGGGGACCTTGGAGAAGGTCCCCCCAAGTTCCTGGGAGAAGAAACCAGAAAGTAACAGACCAAAATGTGAGTAAATGGTTGGAAATTAAAGGCAGTATGGTTAGACCCTAAATTGAAAGAATTGTAAAGCAAAAGATCATTCAAAAAAGAATTACATATTAAGAAAGCTCTTTGGGGTTCAGGTGTCTTTGGAGGACAGAAGAGGACTAGCCACAGAAGTACCAAAGAAGTTTTGTTTCTTTTTTTTTGTTTCTTTTTTTTTTTTTTTTGGTGGTACGCGGGCCTCTCATGGCTCAAGGGCCCAGCCGCTCCGCGGCATGTGGGATCTTCCCGGACCGGGGCACGAACCCGTGTCCCCTGCATCGGTAGGTGGACTCTCAACCACTGCGCCACCAGGGAAGCCCGTTTCTTTTTTTTTAACATTTATTTTATTGAAGTATAGTTGATTTACAGTGTTGTGTTAATTTCTGCTATACAGCAGAGTGGTTCAGTTGTACACATATATACATTCTATTTCATATTCTTTTCCATTGTGGTTTATCCCAGGATATTGAATATAGTTTCCTGTGCTATACAGTAAGACCTTGTTGCTTATTCATCCTCTGTATAACAGTTTGCATCTGCTAATCCCAAACTCCCAAGAGTTTTGCTTCTTAATATGATCCTGTGGCATATATTATGAAATCCAGTGTATTTTAGGACCTGAGTTACAAGATATTATGACTGTTAAATTATCACCAGTATTTAAAAGTTAGACCAAGATTTATTTAAAATGAAACATATAAATTTTTTGGTAAAATTAAAATTTTCCTTTTCATTTAAAGAAATACTTTTCTTAGTCCTATGATAATTTAAGATTAGAACAATTTTACTGGTTATGCCAAGACAGAGCCTTATTTATTGATTTAAAAATATTTGAGCATTGCAAATTGAATATGTTACAGAAGGTAAGCATTATCAATACAGTAATCCTGTATTATTTACCATACGCTAGATCCAGAGATACTAATTGTTACTGACCAGGGTTCTTGGCCTCCTTAATCAATAGAAATTGACTAGAAACCAAACAAGAAATTCAGGCAAGGCTTTATTGGGGCCCCTGCAGCAGCAGGGGGAACAAGCAACAGGTTCCCTTGCTTGTTCTTGTTCCCTGAGGCGGGACGAGCTTGTTCCTTATATGGGGAGAGGGTAGGGGTGTGTCCAGGACTCAGGCTGAGGGGTGGCTTAGGTGATGTTGAGTGCAGGGGGCACATGCCCGTATCCTGCTTTTTGCTCTGGGCTCTTCAAAAGTGGCAGTTGGGTTTTTTGGGCTCTTTGTATCTTTTGTCCAGAATTTGCCCCAACTGCAAAATGCACACAGTTATTTTTAGTCGCATATAGTTTCTTTGTATTTTGTTGCTGGAGGAGAGGTGTGTCCAGGTGCAAGCACTGCAGCACTGCAGCAAAGCCTGTCTCATTCAGATGATGAAGTATATTGTTCTATACTTGGGAGACTGCTTGTAAAACCGACTATAATCTGGGGTGATGAGTCTATCACAATACAAATAAGAATAGGGATGTAGAGGAGGGTGTGTTGTGGTAGGATTAAGAAGGTCTTAGAGAATAAAGGAAATTATCACTGATGGGCTTTGCAAGAGGAATGCCAGTTACCAGGCAGAGACTGAAGTGGGGCCATTCCTGGGGGAGGGAGCAGTGTGCAGTGGCCTGAAAATGGGCATTTGCTTTGTTTGGCAGGGCTGGAAGCAATTGCAAATCACTGGTTTCGCCTCTATCATCGTGTTAGTGTAAATACCAGCCATTATACTTTGAAATTCTCTTGAATAATGTTCCATTGCCAATGAAGACATTGAAAATCAAATTAAAAAGAAACAAACCAACAAACCTGAAGCTTTATTTTTACCAGCTTGTCTTCTAGGATATTCAGTTATTTTTCTGTTGGAGATTAATTTCCCCTTGAAATGATTAAGGAAAACCTCACCATGCAGGTCTGTTATTGACAAATATCAGCCACATTGCTAACTTGACTATTTAATTGAATATTTTTATTTAGAAAAATGAGTTCCATCTTTGATCAGTCTAAAGACAACCTAAAGAAAGGCAATTATCAATTTTCTTTCCATTTTTTAAGATAAATTTTTTTATTTAATTAATTTATTTTTGGCTGTGTTGGGTCTTCGTTGTTGCGCACAGGCTTTCTCTAGTTGTGGTGCGCGGGGGCTACTCTTCATTGCGGTGTGCAGGCTTCTCATTGCAGTGGCTTCTCTTGTTGCGGAGCACAGGCTCTAGGCATGCGGGCTTCAGTAGTTGTGGCTCGTGGGCTCTAGTCAGCTTATGCAAAAGACTAGTCATGCGATACTAATTTCCTTTTTACCATATTGATGACTCAGTGTTAGAAATATGCACACTTTAGGTCATCGGGTTCCATACTGATTTATTATGTATACACCATGGCCCTGGTAAAACTGTGTAATATTTAACTAGGGTACAATTATAAAAGTTACAAGTAAAGTTCAACTGCCTTAATTCATGTATAAGTACACACAGATGTTTCTTCTGGCTAAGAGTTCCATGCTTTAAATCATAAAATTTATCAATTTCCTCATATGAAAATCCTAATGATCATAAAAAGAGAAATGGCTTGGAAATTTGTCATATGAAAAGTATGACAAACTATTCGAAGAGATTGATTTTAGAAACAACTTGAATAGAGTGTTTTAGGCATTTAGCATGTATTATCTCTCCTTCAGCTGTTGAATCATCCTGTTCTTTTTTTATGGCTGCTGTTTTTGAATAAGAGTCAGTACAGTTTATAGAGGTTTTTGAGCCCTTTTTTGGGGGGCAAGTGCCAACATTAGATTGTGTTTCTTAAGAAAAAAAATTGTATGGTGGAGAATCTCTGAAACTAAATTTGAAAGGCACTTTGAAACTAAGTTTGACTGGGATTTGCTTTCTGTTTGTGCTCGTGTTTGCTGAATCACCAGTGGTTCCAAAGGTTAATTCAAACTTTGGTAGTGTAACCGCATTTCAGAAAACTGAAAGTAAAGCAAGGATCAGAATTTTTTCGTGCAATAAAGTTAAGGGTTTGCCTTGAAAGCTCATCAGCGTGTCATTTGACAGTGAGCAGTGATGTTTGTCTAAGATGATTGGTGGCCAGAAGTAAGCCACGGGGTGTCTAATGAGACCCAGGGACCGGCTGGGCAGGATGCCACGGCATTTCTTGCGGGTGCCTTTCTCATAAGCAAAATGGCCTCATGCTGAAAAGGATGGTCATGAAGTCTGAGGAATTAGACTGCATGGAGATCTGAGTAAGCCCTGGCTTTTGAAATGAGTGACACTGAGCAACTGTGATTTCCTGCAAATCACATGGGGAATGTCTGTGGATGTGTCCGAGCGGAGAAAGAAGAACAATATTTAGATCCTGCCAAAACTCCTCTGAGCCTTGAAAAATATTCTGCTGGAAGAAGAAAATACTTTAGAAGAGAACCGACCAAGAAAACTGTAGGTGACACAAAGTCAGGAGAGCCAAACCATGAAAATGAAGGGAAGAGGAGTAGCATCCTGGTCTCCAGGGAGCAGGCAGCCCCCTGGTCCAAGGGGCTGGTGCAGGAGGGATGTACCAGCCCCAGCCTCACTCTGGAAGCGGGTGTCCAGCATGAGACGGTGAGCAGTCGGTGTCATCCTGGGAGCCCTTCTCCTCCTCAACACCAGAAAACAGAAGTCAAAGTTAGTGAACTAGAGGAAAGGATTTCAGAAAAAGACAGCACTCCCTACTGTGCAAAGAGGAAGGACCATTTCGATGATGTCAACCCAAGAGAAATAACATTCCAGAGAAGAACTGATAGTTTTTCTTTCCAAAAGGCAGCCAGCTTAAATTCCATTCACTGTGGTACAGAGAGAGTGCTTGAAAAAAGTGGGTTTTCTGAAGACCCATCAAAAAATGACTGCGGTGTTCAAGAAAAGCAAAACATGGAGAGATCTTGCCCTCATGCAACACATCATTTCCAGTTTGAAAAAAAGAGATGTGCTTCCCTCTGTGATAACGTGTCCTTTCCTTCCAAGGACACAAGTGGAAAGGAGGTAAGTGCAGCACAGAGCCTGAGTTTAACGTGCAAATAAGGACTCCAGGTGCTCACACCTGGCTGAGGTTCTGTAATTTGTCCTTTGTAAACATTCTTTTCATATTCATTTATGTGAAAGCTGTAGAGTTCTTGGTGCATTTCATTTGTAGCCTTAGGTTTGATTACTATGATTTTATTTTTGGTGGTACATTCTTTAATCCCACCTTTATTTCAAACCCTATACATTTTTGTTACTATTGGAAGACTCAGTGAACCACTGCTCTAAGATAACGCACGTCTTTTGAATTTCTGTAGTTCATGTGTCTTGACTTTTCCGATGGAATAGCCTTTGGAAACAAAAGTTAAATCAAAAAGCAGTTATGACAAGACAGATGTAGGGAGGAGATGCTACAATGATCAGTCAGCCCTGACCTGCTGATCTGTAAGTTTGATTGCTGATCCAAAACCCCAATTATAGTTCTCTGTCCGTTTCCATACACAGGGACACTGACATAATTGCTTTCAGTTCCGTGTGTGTATCTGTGTATGCTTCTGTGTGTGTGTGTGTGTGTGTGTGTGTGTGTGCGTGCTTTGGGGGTGACAGGCACAGATGAAACTTCCCAAATCTATTCTGTCTCTTTGTTACGTGAGTTACTCCCCGGCCAAGTCTAAAATCAGAACTCACTTGGGCAACGGGTCATAGGAATCTGAATATGACTCAGGCTGCCAGGAAGTTGTGATCTTTATTCCTAACATGGATATTTAGCTTTAGACAAGTTGCTTCTCTGGGGTTTTTACTTGTCTTTAAAACGTAAGTGAATATTGATTTACTTGCCTGAGAAGTGCATCACCCAAGCAATGTCCTGTACGTGGTACCACTTGGCAGCTGATGGCTTTTTCATTTAAGCTGTTCCTAACTTTGCCTTTTAGGAAAAAATCTGGATGTTAAGTGGTATATGGAACATGAAACATTCATGGCAAGATCGTTGTATTGCTGGGCAGAGATCCTTGACCCAGTGGTCAGATGAGGTTTTAGTAGGGTCTAGGTGTGCAGTCATCATTGGCCTTGGCCGCTTGTCCTCCTGAAGCTGGTTCCCCTGTTTGTATCCACCAACGCGGCTTGCCAATGTTATGTCGTGCATTCTATTTACATTTTACAGTGGTTACATTTAAAAAGAAAGCATCCGGTCTAGGCCTTGTCTATGTAGGCCTGGCATGAAGGTCAGTGAAAAAGCAAGCCGCTTGGCTGCTGTGTGTTTATGAATGCAACCACTTGCTTTGCTCACATATGTTTTCCATCTGTTTTTTGCATAATTTGGCTTCAAGTAAGCCTCACATGTTTTCATTAGTGGAAACTCATAAAATCTGTTTCCTAGTGGTGCATAAGCCTTTTTTCCCACTTGAATTATACTCATGCCAAGGATTTTACCCCTTCTTTCTACTTTGTGTAGCTAATGATTTTTGAAACTTCAATAGAAAATACATGTGAAAATAGGTCATAAACCTGTCAGTCAGATTTGTTAAATAATTGTGATATGGAGGTACTTAAAGCCTCTTATCTTCTAGGGAAATGCTGAATGAGATAATCCTTATTTTTTTTCACTTTTTAAAATTTTTTTATTTTATATTGGAGTATGGTTGATTTACAATGTTGTATTAGTTTCAGGTGTACAGCAAAGTGATTCAGTTATATATTTATATATATCCATTGTTTTTCAGATTCTTTTCCCATTTAAGTTTATTATAGAATATTGAGTAGAGTTCCCTGTGCTATACCGTAGGTCCTTGTCGATTATCTATTTTATATATAGTAGTGTGTATATGTTAATCCACAACTCCTAATTTATCCATTCCCCCCACTTTCCCCTTTGGCAACCATAAATTTGTTTTCTAAGTTTGTGAGTCGGTTTCTGTTTTGTAAATAAGTTCATTTGTATCAATTTTTTTAGATTCCACATGTAAGTGGTATCATATATTTGTCTTTCTCTCTCTGACTTAGTTCAGTTAGTATGATAATCTCTAGGTCTATCCATGTTGCTGCACATGGCATTATTTCATTCCTTTTAATGGCTGAATAATATTCCATTGTATATATGTACCATATCTTCTTTATCCATTCCTCTGTTGATGGACATTTAGGTTGTTTCCATATCTTGGCTATTGTAAATAGTGCTGCTATGAACATTGGGTTGCATGTATCTTTTTGAATTATGGTTTTCTCCGGATATATGCCCAGGAGTGGGATTGCTGGATCATATGGTAGCTCTGTTTTTAGTTTTTTGAGGAACCTCCATTTCTGTTCTCCTTAGTGGCTGCACCAACTTACATTCCTACCAATAGTGTAGGAGGGTTCACTTTTCTCCACACCTCCTCCAGCATTTATTGTTTGTAGACTTTTTGATGAGGGATAGTCTTTATTTTATCTGAGGAGTTTGATATCTTAACTTCCCCGTGGTCCAGATAAAGACTGGTGGCAGAGTCAGACCAACAGCTTGGCTGCTCGTAAATGCACTCTTCCCGGTACTTTGGAGGTGGACTCTGCCTAATTATCTTTGGTTAGAACTGTGCACGGCCCTCTTTATCTTGCATTGGATTCTCCATTTTTCATTGCAGAATTGGATGCAAATGAGAACTCTCAGCCCCTTCACTAGTATTCCATCCCAGAAATGGCCTGTTAGCCAGCATTCCTTTGCAAGACATTGTCCCTTCAAAATCTTTTCCATATCTTCTCTATTTGAGTCATTTTTACTCATTCATTTGTGTGTGCACGGTTGGGCTCAGTGACGTTTGGGTTAATCTCCAAAGTAGAATATTGCACAATTCTTTGAACTTATCTTAAGCTTAGACTTAGTTTAAGCCTCTGACTTGAACTTCCCAGGTCCTGTGATATTTGTCATTCTTAGTCTAGGTGACCAGCCCACCTCCTCTTTAATCCTTGCCATCGTAAGCCAACCTCGGGTGGCCCTCCAGGCCCTGGGGTTCTGTGGAGCAGACTCAGCCGCCCCTTCTTGGGCATCTACTGAATGTAAATCTCATAACCTGTGAAAACTTCACTAGGGTAAAGAGGTGTAAGTAAACAAAGGAAGCATCTTAGATTTGCATATTGCTTTGGAAGTGGAAAAACACTTTCAGACACGTTGTGTCTTTTGATCATTCTTAACAAGTGTATTAAATAGGTGAAATAGACAGTTCCTCTTTGGAAGGAAGAAATGGAAACTCAGGTTAAATAAGGTCCTTAAGGGAACACAGCAGATGAGAGTAGCTGAGTTTAAATGATGACACAGCATCCTACTTTGATGAGCTGTCAGAGTTCTGAAGGAGATGCTGTGAACTTGGAACAGGGGTTGATGTTTATAAGAGCTGATGTTCATCTGGGGAGGATGAGTGTTGCCAACAGAGGTGGCAGAGGCAGAGCACGTTTGGGGACAGGGAGTGATGAGCTCAGGGTCTGCACCTTGTGCAGGGCCCCTTCTTTGTCTGACTCACATGCTTCCCGGACTTGTGACGCGGAGTCCTGCCTTTCCCCTCGAGCTGTGCCCACAAAGCATTCTTCTTCTTGAGTTTCACAAATCCCACCTCTTCCCAGTCTTGTGATGTTGCTCTCAGCCAAGATTGTTGTTTTCTCTATTTATAGGTCATTGGTTCTCTAACAGACCACATGTAAGTGTCACCTAAGGAGCTTTTAAAAATATAGGTGCCTGGGGACTTACCAATGGTAAAGAATCCACCTTCCAGTGCAGGGAATGAGGGTTCAATCCTGGTTGGGGAACTAAGAACCCACATGCTTGGTGTCACCTAAGCCCGTGTGCCATAACTACTGAGCTTGCGTGCCTCAACTAGAGAGCTCACCTGCAGCAAACTAGACAGCCCACTTGCTCTGGAGCCCACGCACCACAACTAGAGAGAGAAAACTCGCATGCCACAACTAGAGAGAAGCCTGTGCACCACAACTAGAGAGAAGCCCGTGTACCACAACTGGAGAGAAAACCTGCATGTCACAACTAGAGAGAAGCCCGTGCACCACAACTAGAGAAGCCTGTGTGCTGCAACAAAAGATCCTGCATGCTGCAACTAAGACCCGATGCAGCCAAAAAATAAAAAACAAAAAAAAAGATAAAGAAAATAAATAAATAAAATAAATATTAAAAGAAAAATATAGGTGCCCGGATGTCAACTCTAGTGATTCTAATATAATGGATCACCACGGGCCAATGATTCTGATGGTCAAGACTGTGGCTAGGGTGCTCGTTACTCTTCATATTCTCAAGTGGACCCCAGGGTCCCTGTGGTGCTAGAATCATCTCCAGATGAAGCTTTACCCTGGATTTAACTGTATCAGAATATCTTATGACGGAATGTGAGAGCACTGCATATGTTTCAGGCGCCCTCTCACATGTTTCTTGAAAACATGCTAAGTTCTGAGAACCAGCTTCACCCTTCATTTTCTCCTCATCATGGGTTTTCTGACAAGCAGCGTGGATCACGGGCCTGGAGGCAGGAGGTGTGAGTTCTCGCCAAGCTTTGCCACCAGAGAGCTGTGTGCCTTGGACGCCTTCTTCATTTCTCCGGGTCTTGGCTTCATTTTCCAGAAAAGGAGGATGTGGGACTGGATGACGACACGACTGTTATTAGGCATGGTATTTGTGGAGTCCTACTGCATGCCAGACACCCCCCACTGTGCTGTTTAACCATCATGAAATGGTTCTGTTGTTTGCTGCATTTACAGAGGAGGACATAGAGCCTCAGGAGACGTAGTGACTTGCTCAAGTCACTCAGCCAGGACGTGGAAGGGCTTGGATCTCACCCACAATGATCTCCAAGCTGAACTTTGAACTGATGTCATTTCCCTACCTTTCCCCACATACAGCTCTTTCACTTTTAAATTCCTACAAATCCATGCATTTCATTGCATACCTTTCTGTTGAGTGTTTTCACCCCTTCCTCCATCCGTCACTTCTTTGATTCCTCTACCAAACATTTATTAGGCACCTGTTATATACTGAACCAACACTAGGCACTTATATCCCATTGTTTGTTCATTATAAATGATGGGGACCGTGGCTATAAACTTAGTCACCTGAAAGGCTTTGGGGATGAGGATGCTTAATATAGTTGTTCCCCCTTTACCTGCAGGGGATACATTCCAAGGCTCCCAGTGGAGGCCTGAAACTGGATAGTACTGAACCCTCTGTGTATGTACTGTGCTTTTTTCTGTACTTACATACCTATGATAAAGTTTATACATTAGGTACATTAGGAGACTATCCAAGTTGCCAGCATCACTGCTTTTGCACTTTGTTATTAAGTTATTAAGTAAAATAAGGGTTCCTTGAACACAAGCAGTGGGATACCGCAACAGTCAGTCTGATAACCAAGACATATACGAAGTGACTAGTGAGATGATTCCTGTTGGGGGTGGGGCAGACCGGTATGGTGCAAGATCTCATCCTGCTCCCCAGAATGTCGTGCCATTTAAAACTTAAGAATTGCTTATTCTGGGAATTTTCCATTGAATATTTTTGGACCGTGTTTGACTTTGGTTATTGAAACCACGGAAAGCAAAACTGTGGATAAGGGGGACTGTTGTCATTTTAACGTCCCACCCTGTCATATAGCTGTGTTAACTACTGAACACTAAACTCTTTTCATGTTCCTTTTCATCCTTTGGTGAACTGCAGTAAACAGGGCAGTGACATACAGGAGAGAAGCCAAGGAGGGAAGGGTGGCGAAGGGTGTGGATAGTGTACAAATTACATTATCAGCATCTGAGTAATAATGGGTTAGATATTTTCATTCATTGACTTTCTAAATTATAAAAACAAAATAATTGAGAGGTATCTCAAAATGTTAGAATAATACATTAATATTCAACCTCACTGAAATGTAATATTTATTCAGTATTTTTTTCTTTAACCAAGTCTTCTGTGAATCTTAAGCTATAGAATCGTGCTTAGAATTCAAGGACTAGGGTGAAATCTAAATATTTCTACTTTTCCACGGTAGCTTTGCTCTATAGATCTTGAAAGCAAAGGTCATTTGGTTTATAGTTGACTAACATTTCTTTCTGAACCATTTCATCTTTTTTAATGAAAATGAGTTTATAGATTTTTAAATTTCTAGTCTTCATTTGGATTTCATGACCCAGTTTGTGAAAGTTTAGTTATAAAATCATTGCACAGAATTGGATCTCTATCAGCAATAGAATGCCTCTATCTTTTCAGTTAAATGAAGGACATGCCAAGTTTAAAATCCTTTACTATACAAGAAATATAGTCATATCTGTGTTAGTTTTCCCCCATAATTTGAATAAGAAATAAATGAGCATTTGCTAAAGGTAGCCATCAACGTAGAGCATTAGCACTTGAACTTTATCAACTTTTTACTTTTATCCTCAATTTAACTCTTCCTTTTAGGAAGGCAGTTTTTAACCAGATAGCATTTTCAAAATATGTGTGCTGTCTTTACAGTTAAGAATATTTTGTGGAGCCTTTTCACACATTTTTGAAACTTGGAAGCAGACTCTAAAAATGTGTTGATTACATTGGTTTCTGCCAAAATAGTTGAAACATTGTTAAAGAGATTATCTTTGGAAGCAAACATCTTGGCTTGGAAATATTTGAGTGTTTTGACACATTCAATGTGGAATTTGCTTTTGCCTGAATACAGTGTCAAGCAATGTGAGCAAAAAAATGTAGGGAATAATCCTCAGTCTGGTGTAGTCACTTCCACTCATGTGGGGCAGGCACCATTCTGAACCATGTGTGCGTGTCGGCATCTTGATGAGAGGAAACCAAGGCCCAGTAAGCGGTGGGGTCGGGGATGGAACATGGGTCACCACCCTCCACAGCTCTGCAACAACCTTGCTCCCAATGATAAACTTTCACTCTTGAAATAATTATGTTAAAAGAGGTGGAAGCATCTTGAGATCACCTTTTCCAACCTGCTGCTTTCATCCTTGTTAATACCTGAACTCTCTCAATTAGAGTATAAACTGTCGTTTATTTTAACAAAACTATATGAAGGAATTGAAATTCCCTGGATGATACTCGTGACTAGCCAGTAGGGATTTGGGTTCTGCAGGGAGAACATTTGACAACTACCATTCCCATATCCACTGTGTATCCCTTAAATCAGTTTTTCCTTCTGTAAAATGAGCTGGTTCATTGATAGATAAAACTCTTCCTGAAATGCTGTAGGGCGTCGCTACAGATTGGGTGTAGCAGAGGAAAGGGGACTTAGGAGCTCTTGAGTCAGAGGACTTAAAATTTTCTTTTTAAGTTTTATTTTTTTAATTGAAATATGGTTGATTTACAATGTTGTGTTCATTTCTGCTGTACAGCAAAGTGATTCAGTTATACATACATTCTTTTTTATATTCTTTTCCATTATGGTTTATCACAGGATATTGAATATAGTTCTCTGTGCTACACAGTAGGACCTTGTTGTTTATGCATTCTATACATAAAAGTTTACATCTGCTAATCCCAACCTCCCACTTCATCCCTCCCCCAACCCCCTCCCCCTTGGCAACCACCAATCTGTTCTGCATGTCCATGAGTCTGTTTCTGTTTTGTAGATAGGTTCATTTGTGTCCTATTTCAGATTCCACATATAAGTGATAACATATGTTATTTGTCTTTCTCCTTCTGACTTAACTTCACTTAGTATGATAATCTCTAGTTGCATCCATGTTGCCGCAAATGGCATTATTTTGTTCTTTTTCATGGCTGAGTAGTATTCCATTGTGTATATGTACCACATCTTTTTTATTCATTCATTTGTTGATGGACATTTAGGTTGTTCCCATGTCTTGGCTACTGTGAACAGTGCTGCTGTGAACATAGAGGTACATATATCTTTTTGAATTATAATTTTGTCTGGATATATGCCCAGGTGTGGGATTGCTGGATCATATGGTAATTCTATTGTAGTTTTCTGAGGAACCTCCATACTCTTTTCCACAGTGGCTGCAACAACTTACATTCCCACCAACAGTGTAGAAGGGTTCCCTTTTCTCCACACCCTCTCCAGCATTTGTTATTTGTAGACTGTATTTATTTATTTTTGGCTGCGTTGGGTCTTCGTTGCTGCACACAGACTTTCTCTAGTTGCGGCGCGTGGGCTTCTCATTGCGGTGGCTTCTCTTGTTGCGGAGCACTGGCTCTAGGCTCATGGGCTTCAGTAGTTGTGGCTCACGGGCTCTCGAGCACAGGCTCAATAGTTGTGGCACATGGGCTAAGTTGCTCCGCGACTTGTGGGATCTTCCCAGACCAGGGCTTGAACCCGTGTCCCCTGCATTGGCTGGCAGATTCTTAACCATTGTGCCACCAGGGAAGTCCCTGTAGACTTTTTAATGATGGTCATTCTGACTGGTGTGAGGTGGTGCCTCATTGTAGTTTTGATTTGCATTTCTCTAATAATTAACGATGTTGAGCATCTTTTCATGTGCCTATTGGTCATCTGTATGTCTTCTTTGGAGAAACCAGAAGACTTACATTTAATGCAGGTCATACTTCCCATGTCTGTGAACTAGGATGGTTTCTTGTTCTGAGGATTCAATGAAGTAGTATGTGGGAGAAAGACAGGAGGTTGTAGGCGCTTTATAACTTCTGTCTCACCACTGTCTTCTGCTCCTGTTAAAAAGGGGACACATGTTGTGACCATCTGTTGTGAAGAGCACTTCTTTCTTTCCTTGGACATAAGGTATCCTTCTGCACCAGCAGAGCTGCCTCTCATCCCCCAGGTCCATTCTTCTTTTGACTGTTTCTTCAGCAGATGTTTAGTGAATACCTATAACGTGTCAGAGAGTGTGTTCTCTAATTCCACCATTAGCTTAAAATTCTGTCAACCTCTTGGTTGACAGAAATAACCCCTGGGAGGGACCGAGTCGTAAAACTAATATGTTTATTTGCAGCTCAGTCCAGATGCATCCAGAGGGCCTATTGCAGCAGCTCTGGGAGAAGAGGAAGGACGTGAATCTAGGGACAGCTCTGCTGCTCTGTGGCGAGGCTGGCAGTCAAGGGCGTGTGTCTAGTCTAGTGAGGGAACCTCTGTGAACCCTGACGTTTGGTTCCTGTGAGAGATCCAGGGGTGGGTCCTCCTCTGAAAATGAGAAGTGTTCTCTGTAGCAGCTGCTTTGCCAGTGTAGAGGCTAGGAAGCTCCAGGGGAAGGGTCTTGACCTTAGGGTTGAGGGGAGCTGGGGGCTACCCCTAACCCTAACCCAACCCGGGTGCAGACATCTCTCCAGCATTGAAGAGTGAGCACCCACTGGGCCTCCTGAGGAAAGATCAGTCTGAGTTGTACGGGTAGATTTCTTTTCTAAATATGAAGGAGAGATTTCACTCTCCTCTTGCAAATTCTGAGTTGGAATTTAGGAGACATAGGTCCATCCCCTCGGCCCCTTCCTGTTCGAGTGCTGAGACCCTGGGCCAGTCCCCTCACCTCCTTTGGCCTCAGCTTGTTCACCAGTGAAACCAGGGAGTTGCCAGAGGGCTTTGTGACCTTCCAGTTTGAGTTCCCCGGATTCCTTAATCCTTTACTATTTTTATAGCCTCTCTAAGTTAAATTTCTCAGTTCTCTTAACCTCAGAGACATTGCCTTTCTGGTGTCACATGTCGATTATTTAAATAGTAAATTTGATTAACTTTTTAACCTTTTCAATAAATTATAGTTATTTAAAAAATTTTTTTAAGTTGCATATTTGCCTAGTATAGAATAAAATAAATAAAAATGTGAATAGTCTCCTAGGGAGTATGTGTGTCAGCTTTGGAAGTTGGCTGTTGGTGTGCCCTCCCCTCCCTGCATGCCAGAAGCATGACAACATCCATAAAAATCAGGTGTGGCTGTTGCCCAGTCATCTAGTGCCATTGACTTTACTCAGAGGACTTCCAGGCTTGCAGCCTCAGCTGACCAGAATCAGGAGGCTGTGGCGATTCCCGCAGCAGGTAGCGGGCCAGTCCGCTGTCAGCTGGGAGTGAACTCTCAGATGGGGGGTGATGGCTTGTTTTCTTCCATTGAAAAGGCATTTCAAGGCTATGTCCTGGGTCAAGTTTATGAAACTGTTTTACAGAAATGATTTCGATGACACTTAGGTAATGTGGGGCTCTCACTTTTTTTTTTTTTTTTTTTTTGCGATCCTCAAACGTTTTATTGACAGCAAAACTTCCGGCAGTTGAATGTGAGCCACGTGAGGGTGGTGGGCGGGGGCTTGCGAGGCAGGGAGGGAGATGGGCAGAGGGCTCCTGGCAGGGATGCCCCTCCTCCCTTGGGACACTGTGAGGGGCATGGCGGTGGCTGTCACGGGCTGGGGGGGGCATAAATAACACTGTGTGCAGGACTGGGGCAGCAGGAAGGGGAGCGTGGGGCAGCCACCTCAGAAAGGCCCACCCAGGCCACAGAGACACCCAGGGACGTGGGGCCACGAGACACAGACATGGGGACACGTGGGGCCAGGAGTACGCAAAAGGGGGTGATGGGCGGCTGGAGACACAGAGGCGGACACACCCAGAGAAATGGGGATTGGTCAGGGCTCTGGAGAGTAATCTCCGGGGCTGGGCTCACCGCCCGGGCACTTCTGGGCAGTGGTCGGGGTGTTTGGTGATGATTGCAAAGTGAGCTTAATTGGCAGCCATTTACTTTCTAAGATGACAAGGTTTACATGAGAGACTAAAACCCATTCATACCAAATGAAAACGTGACACGTTTTTCTGATCTTTCCTCCCCGCCTCCCCCACCCTCCTCCCTCCTCCCTCCCTCCTCCCTCCCTCCTCCCTCCTCCCTCCCTCCTCCCTCCCTCCTCCCTCCTCCCTCCCTCCTCCCTCCCTCCTCCCTCCTCCCTCCCTCCTCCCTCCCTCCTCCCTCCTCCCTCCCTCCTCCCGCCTCCCTCCCTTCTCCCTCCCTCCTCCCTCCCTCCTCCCTCCTTCCCTCCCTCCCTTCCTTCCTCGCCCTTCCCTCCCTCCCTTCCTTCCTCCCCCTTCCCTCCCCCCTCCTCTCCTTTCCTCCCCCTTCCCTCCCTCCTTCCCTCTTTCCTCCTTTCCCTCCTTCCCTCCCTCCCTCCCTTCCTTCCTCCCCCTTCCCTCTCTGTCTCCCACCCCTTACTCAGCAGATGGTAAGTGAGCACCTAGTCTGACCACGTTGGGCAGGGTATGGGGAGGATGTTCCAAGGGGAGAAGTAGCCTGAACAGAGGACCCGAGGAGAGAGGGAGTGTTTAGTCCACATGGTCTGACGTTCGTATGGTTTGATCGTGGAATAGAAGGAGAATGGCTTGGGTCTGGGCAGACCAGCCAAGACTGACCTGGATTAATGTGCCTGCAGAGTGAGAGCAGGGCAGACGTGGTCCAGTGCAGCTGGTTAGGAGGCTGTTACTCGTCCCGACACTGAGGCTTAGTTCCAGAGGAAGGGGAAGCTCTCCTGAGCCCGGTATTGTTGGTATTGACACTGGAGACTAGAGGCGATTGTCCTGAGTAAAGATAATAGTTGCTTCAGCTCATCGTTGGCCATGGGGAAACAGAAGAAATGGGGCTATAAGACCCTCTTCTCCCTTGAAGACAGTCTTGGGGCAGCTCATGCATCCCTGGAATCAGGTACTTCGGTCTCCCCAGGTTCGTGGGGAATTCGCAGATGAGCAGGTTTGGCAGAACTGCTGCCTCGGCAAGGTCAGGATGGGGAACTGGAGGAGAGACCGATGACCCTGTGCCGTCTCTCAGCGCCTCATCCCCTCCTGTGCCCACCACTTCCTCTGTGACGTTCCACCAACTGTCTAATTTCCTTCTTTCCTGAGAAAACAGAATCATGAGCAAGAACTCCCTCCCTTTTTATCTGGTCACCTCTCCTTACTTTTCGTGGAGTGTTTGGGGTGGAAGCCAAGTCTGGACGGGTTGAGGAGTAAAGATAATAAAGATTATAAAACACAGAATGGTTTTTTTTTCCAGTTGCTTTATTGAGAAGAGAGTTGGTGCTAAGTACAGAGGAAACTGGGTTTATGAGGGTTATTTGTTTTTATTTATTTTAGGATGGAAGAGCCTTGGGCATCTTATATACTCAGAGCAAAAGACCCAGGTGAGGGGAGGGTCACTGATAGTGAGACCCCCACCCCAGGAGGTGGAGGATTCACAGGAGGGGGAAGCAGGTCAGGAGGAAGCAAAGGTCAAGGGTGACAAGGTGGGACAGTGAGGGGGCTCTTATGTGTGTCACTGTTTTCTCTGTAAAGAAGATGAAAAAGTGATGCCAGATGTGGAAAGAAGAGGGGGTGGGGTACGAGTTTCAGGCATTTCGGGAAGAGTTGGCAGAAATGCTGTGAGGGATAGAAAAACCAGCTGTTTAGGACACTGAAAAGAAAAGGCAAGTTTCCTGGAGCCCCCGGCTGAGATCAGAGCTGGGATTCGTGGAGGCAGTAGTCCACGTGGTGGTATGGTTTCCTCTAGTTCAGGTGTATACTCAGGGCAGGGGTGGAGAAGACTCAGGGCAGGGTTGGAGAAGACATACCGCTGCCTGGATCAGGGTTGAGGTTTGGCTGGGTGGTTGCAAGGTGAGGACGGAGTGAGGGAGTTGAGGATGGTGGTTGAAGTGATGGATCATGTGGTGCAAACCGAATGGAGAAGGAGGTAAAGAGAGCAGAGGGCTCAGAGACGGGGCAGAATCAGGCCAGTGGAGGAATGTGAGATGTTGCTGAGCCTGGTGGTTGGTCCAGCTGGAGTTAAGGAATGAAAGTACTGGAAGAATGGACATTGCTATCAGAAGGTACAGACCTGAAGTGGACTAAGTTGGGTTCAAGGTGACAAGATCCAGGCTGTGGCCACAGGTGTGTGTGACCGGCTGACATGGAGGGAAGACAAAGGCCTGTGAGGATGGGGCCCTGGATGCAGACGGGGACAGCCAGCCCGGTGTCAGACCGCTGGGGAGTGTGGGTCATCTTGAGGACAGCAGGAAGGTGATGGCACAAGAGTGACCTGCTGTGTGAAGGCAAGGTCTTTGTGCCCATGGATAATGGTTTGAAAACTACTGGTTTTCACTGGGAGCGTTCGAAACACATGCCCTGCCCGTGGGCCCGGTGGTGTCCAGGACTTGAGTTAACGCAGTGCAGTGGCGGGGCCTGGGTTTCAGTAAAAAGGCAGAAGCGGGGCAGGGTAATGATGCTGAGGCGGACTTGGTTTCCCGTGGAAGAGATACTTCTGGAAAGTTGGGAGTGGAGACAGTCTGGGTCTGGGAGATGAAGCAGAGATGAAACGTGGCCGGAGAGGCTCAGTGAGAGGAAGAACTTGCACTTGGGGGGCAGCAGCAGTGACCTGGATGAGAAGCATGAGGGCTTCCAGTTTCGAAAGGAACTTGGGTCTAAACGATCTTGTTTGTGTTAGATGCGAGCTGACAGATCGCTGGTGAGAGGCTTGAAGCAGCAAATACTGCTCATGAAGTTGTGGGAGAAGCTGACATTTGTAGAGTTTTCTATCTGCCAGGTCCTGTGCTGAGATAGTGCAGATTATCTTGTCTAAACTTTAGAACTGCTCCAGGAGGAAGATGTTATTATGGCATCATGTAAGTTTTAAAAATGAGGAGAATCTTTTCTTTGTTTTAATTGAAGGATAGTTAATTTACCATGTGGTGTTGGTTGTAGGTGTAAAGCAAAGTGATTCAAGTATACATATATTTATATATATTCTTTTTTAGATTCTTTTCCATTACAGGTTATTACAAGATATTGAATAGAGTTCCCTGTGCTGTACAGTAGGTCCTTGTCGTTTATCTCTTTTATATATAGTCGTGTGTATCTGTTACTCCCAAACTCTTAATTTATCCCTCCCCCCGTTTCCCCTTTGGTAACCATGTTTGTTTTCTATGCCTGCGAGTTTCTTTCTGTTTTGTAAATAAGTTCCTTTGTATCATTTTTTTTAGATTCCATAAATAAGCTATATCATATATTTATCTTTCCCTGTCTGATTTACTTCACTTAGTATGATAATCTCTAGGTCCATCCACGTTGAGTAGCTCTGGGTCTTATTCCTCTTAGTGGTTGCAGTTGGGATTTGAATGCAGGCATCAGGAATTGAAACCATCTCTGCTCTCTGTGTGCCTCCAGGATTCGAAGGGAGGAGCCTTGGTTACTTCCTAGAATCCCACGTGGCCTGCCCTTGATGGAAGAGTCAGGCTGTTTTGCTGAATGCACAGATTTTACATTAGGAGTCATGAGTGGCAACGGCAGACTTAACAACGTTTAGCGTTTGGTTTATTTTGCTTTTTAATTTTGTTTACACCGTATCATGAAAAGTTTGATAGACTCAGATAGGTAGTGGCTAGTGGTAACAGTATATCTAAAAATGCCTTGATTTCCCTGTGGGGTTACTACTCAGTTAATTGGAAATCCCAGGAGAAGCTGAAAGACTAAACGTGATAGTGGTCTTCGATATGTTAAAGTTTGGTTCAGAACATATTTGAAATACCCTTTAAAACTATAGCTTTTGAATCAGTGTATGCATGTGTAATGGTCTGATACAGTGTGTGTGAGAATAACGTGCTGAAATATGATTTGGGAACTTTCGGGAACTTATTTAATAAAATATATTATTTTCTCCTGGTTGATGTTTAGCCATATTCAGACCTCTAAACTCTTTTTCTTAATATCTTTCCCTGGATGTGCTGGGCAGCGCTGCAACTATTAAACTTAACCCTGTGGTTGAAATGTTTTGGCAGCCCTTGTTAATAGGTAGTTACCTTTGTGACTGGACTGGCGTGGAACGTTCTTGACCCGGCAGAAACCAGTCCCCGCCTCTGCCCAGCTATCGCCCCTTTCTTCATATAGCTATAAATATCACCCACGTAGCTCCTGTGTTCTTAGGGTTCCCAGAAGCAGCTGATTTTATATATATATATATTTTTTTTTAATTTTATTGAAGTATAGTTGATTAACAATGTTGTGTTCATTTCTGCTGTACAGCAAAGTGACTCAGTTATACATATATACATTTTTATATACTTTTCCATTATGGTTTATCATAGGATATTGGATATAGTTCCCTGTGCTATTTATTATACAGTAGGACCTTGTTGCTTATATCCATCATATATATTCTAATTTGCATCTGCTAATCCAAAACTCCCAGTCCATCCTTCCCCCACTCTCTTCCCCCTTGGCAACCACAAGTCCAAAAGAAGCTGATTTTATAATCTGTAAAGGCTCTTGTGAAATTTTGCATAGAGGTTCAACTTTTCATTTACAGTTTCCTAGATTCGTTTCTCTGAACCTTGTTTTCAGAGATTTCAATTGGTCTGAGGCAACAAATTTGAAAACTTTTATCTTTTACTCTTTTCCTAAGAGAATTGGGAGAATAATAAAGCCAAGTATTTGCTTCTCCCTTTGTCAAAAAAAAAGAATAACCGTAGCAATAAAATAGCCAACAAATTGAAAGTGTACTTACTGTGTGCCAGGCATTACTCTGTGTCCGTGTTGTTGAATTTGCACAACACAGTGTAATGACTGTTATCATCCTTGTTTTACAAGTGAGAGAACGATCTTAAAGCAGATAAGTAACTTGAACATGTAGGTGGTAGAGATGGGATTTGAACTCCTGGGATGTGCTGGAAAGGCTCGCCAGCATGATTTTAGGGCAGAATGTCAGTTGGAAGTTGGGCGATGTTTCTGCTCTTTTTTTTCCCCCATGTTTTAAAAAAAAAATTACCAAAGGGGAGAGGCGGGGGGAAGGATAAATTAGGAATTCGGGATTAATAGATATACACTACTATATATAAAAGAGATAACCAACAAGGACCTACCTTATAGCACAGGGAACTGTACTCACTATCTTATAATAATCTATAAGGGAAAAGAATCTGGAAAAGAATATATAAATATGTAACTGAATCACTTTGCTGTACACCTGAAACTAACACAGCCTTGTAAATCAACTATACTTCAATAAAATGAAAACAAAAACAAACAAAAAGAAATCCTTCCCATATATCCTATATAACATGTTCATGCACACAGTTCTTTCCTGTGCTGTGGAGATGAGCACAGATTCCTAGGAAAGATGACTAAATTGAGGTACACCTGCACTTTCAAATACTGGCCCTGTGTGGGGAGCCTTGCTCCGGCTGTGTCTGGGTGTGAGCTCCCTGGAACGGCTGTCTCACCCAGTACCGGATGGAGAGAGGCGTGTGGGCCTATATCCCTTCCACGGGGTGCTGGCAGAGCTGGTAGGCCTAGGGTGGGCTTAACTGCCACGTGTTCCTTCCCCACGTCCCTGGGTTGGCCTCTAGTCCTCTGGCTCCTGGAGCAGCGGTAGGAATAAAGGGCTTTCTGTTTGCACCAAGCAATGGCCAGTGTAAAAGGCTTTCTTTGTTTTATTTTATTTTTTTAAATGTTATTGAAGTATAGTTGATTGACAATGTCATGTTAATTTCTGCTGTACATCAAAGTGACTCAGTTATTATACATATATATTATTTTTCATATTTTTTATTATGGTTTATCACAGGATATTGAATATAGTTCCCTGTGCTATATACAGTAGGACCTTGTTGTTTTTCCATTCTATGTGTAATAGTTTGCATCTGCTAATTCCAAACTCCCAGTCCATCCCTCCCCCACCGCCCCTCCCCTTGGTAACCACAAGTCTGTCCTCTGTGTCTTTGAGTCTGTTTCTGTTTTGTAGATAACTTCATTTGTGCCATATTTTAGACTCCACATATATCATTATGGTATTTGTCTTTCTCTGTCTGACTTAATTCGCTTAGTATGATAATCTCTATGTCCATCCATATTGCTGCAAATGGCATTATTTCATTCTTTTTTTACAGCTGAGTAATATTCCACTGTGTGTGCACGCGTGCGTGCGTGCGTGTGTGTGCGTGTGTGTGTGTGTGTGTATATATGTGCCACATCTTCTTTATCCATTCACCTTTCTAGACTAAGGGCTATCTTTGGTCTGGGTTTTCTACTTTCAGTTGCCTGACTGCCTGTTTGGACCTTTGCCTTCTGTGTTGTTTTTACAGTGTCTTAGCCTCTCAGAGTTTAGACTGAAAAGAGTCTTGAACATTATCTGCTTCTGCCTCCTTCCTCCTCATAGATGAGAATGTTGACTCACAGATGTAAAATGACGTGTTCAAAGCTATGGGACTAGCGGCCAGGACTGGGGCCAGTGTCATGACTTCAGGGATTTTCTTCCTGGTGCAGGATGACTTGCCCCCCCCCTCCATTTTGCTTCCCATCTGACCCTGGCTGGCCGCCTGTCCTCTTGATCCCCTGGCTTTGCTCCTGCACTGGCTGAGGGAACAGTTTGCCAGTGTTACTCCCAGTTTGGAAATCACTGTGTGACCCCTGCCGAGGTCACTTGGTGCCTTAATGTCATCATCAGCAGGTTAAGTAGGACCCTTATCAAAGGGCGACTTGCAGATGTAAATCGTGTGAACTGGGGACCTGTTTTATTATCGTTTAATGGAAGAGACTTTAAAAAATTAATGAAAACAAAGTATAGGGAAAATTATTTGATAAAAGTTTCCCATTGAGTAAGCTGAATGAGGATTCATGAGAAAATTAGAGAGACCTCAAGCCAAATTGTTATGTAATGTGGTTAATTGGAGAGGGTGCTGTTTTCCTTTTCTGTTCTTTACACAGAATACCTGTTGGATCAAGTTCTCTGCAGGCAGTAACGTAGATTAATTTGTAGGTTCTGCTTTGATCCATTTGAACTTGGAAAAACATGTGCTTAAGTTGTTTGAACAGATCTAATTAGTAAAGTGGAATGGAGAATTTTCAACACTGGGACATTTTGGAATGAAAAATAAATGAGATGCTTGGGTTAAATCTGACTTTTCCATCTGTTAACCTCTTTGAAACTCAGTTTCCCTATATGTAAAATGGGGAAAATATACTCCTCTTACAAGTGAGAGTTAGGAGGATTAAGTGAAACAGCACTTGTAAAGTGCTTGGCACATAGTAGGTTCTTAATCTGTGTTAGTTTCCTTCCTTCCTAATGGTTTAATGTTTTCTGTTCCATTTAGATATCTGATATCCATGTTACTGGTGAGTCAGAAGACATGTCTGCAAAAGAGAGATTGTTACTGTGGACACAGCAGGCCACAGAGGGTTATGTGGGGATTCAGTGTGAAAATTTCACCACCTGCTGGAGAGATGGAAAACTATTTAATGCCATCATTCATAAATACAGGTATGGAATTTGTTGGGTTTTTTCCCCCTTTGACAAATCTGAGAAGTGTTTCTTTCATTTCCAAATTTTAAAATAACCTTTTATTATTAGACAAGCACTGAATGTGTATGGCAGAACATTAGAAATACAGACAAGTGAAAAAAAAATCACATTTCCACTACCCAGAGATCGTCACTCAGATACACAGAGCTATGGTGTGTCTTTGGATTTTGTCAGTGACTTAGTGGAGAGTAAGCTCTGATACGTAGAATCTGTAGGTGGAGGACCAAGATTGTGTATGTAGAGAACTGATGATTAGTGAGGTCAAGGTTCAGACTAAGCCTCACAAGTTTCCATATCATAGCGTCCTCATCTAGTTACTCTAGTAAGCAGCTGGGTTTAACGATGGCCAACTTCGGGGTGGTAATCAGTTTCCCGGTGAGAATTGTTAACCCCAAGATCTGAGTTAACACTGACGTAGCACCTACTAAGTGCCAGGTGCTGTCCTAAGCAGTTTACATATGTTCATTCACTCAGGCCACACAGCATCCCTAAGGGAATCTTGTCCTCCCTGAGTTACAGACAGAAACTGAGACCAGAGTAAATACTTGCTTCAGGTCACAAAACCATCGAGTGTCAGGCTTGGGATTCAAACCCAGGTACTTGCCTGTTGAGTCCACACTCCTATTGCCTTACAAAAAATGAAATTCCTGGAAATTCTTTACTGAAAATGATGTTTTGATCTCCGTTATTTTTCTTAGTTTTGCAAGGATTATGTCATGTCGTTGAAGAACTGAATATCTTCCCAAATAGAGTAACTCACTAAACTGACAAACTTATTGGATTGCAATAAAAACAATAGGCGGAATAGGTCATATTTTGATAACTTTCTGCATGTGAGGCATTCTGTTAAATGCTTTCCTTATGTTATCTCACTCATCTCCCAGAGTCCCATAAAGCAGGAGCTGCTGTCACCCACTTTTATAGATGGGGAACTTCAGGTTAGCCAGGGTCACACTGCTACCAGCTTGCAGAGCTAGATTCTCACCCAGTCTGTTTGCCTGGAACCCCATCTCTCCCTTTCTCTTTCTTCCTTTCCTTTCTCTCCCCTTTCTCCCCACTCTTTTTTATTTTGGAGACTTTGACATCTATAGAACTGAACTGAGTCTCCCATGGGTCCACACCCAAGAGTCCCCTTTAAGCGCTGTCATAGTCTGCTTCCTTTACAGGACAACATTTCAGTAGAGGTAGGTGTAGATTGCTGAGTTAAAAAGAAAATCCTGTGCTTGCCCAGAGTAAAGTGCCAGCTCTCCTTGAGGGACACGGTGCCAAGAGGGCTTCATGGTCACAGACAGTGTGATGATCACACTGTGTCCCATGTGACTTAGAACACAGGCCGTCAAGTCTCACCTGTTCTGTACCTGGGGTGGAAAGGTCTTCTTAGCCTTTGAATGACAGTATTTGGATTGTTACACCAAAGGATGTGTGTCACGATGCATTTTGAGGGTGTGCTCTGCTCTCTGAAGTTTTTTAGCTTAGAAGCAAAACATTTAGAAGCCAGCTATTCTTCTAAAATAATTGACTTTTAAAAACAACTGATCTCCAGGCATTGTCTCTTCAATACTTAGGAAGGATTATGAGTACCAATTGGTATATACCTGCTGTGCGTTTTTATACTTAAATAAGTCACTGCTGTGTCACAGATCCTAAAATTTCCTGTTTAATGTTACAGAACTCACGTTGCTTTAGGAGAAGATTTGGATCTTGTGAAAGTGATTTGTTTTGAACTTTTATTTTGACAGAGTGATCATTTTAGAACATTGCTTAGCTTTAACTTTTTTTTTTAATGGAAGTATAGTTGATTAACAACGTGTTAGTTTTAGGTGTACAGAAAAGTGATTCAGCTGCATATGTATCTATTCTTTTTCAGATTCTTTTCCCTTATAGGTTATTATGAAATATTGTGTAGAGTTCTGTGTACTGTCTATTTTGTATATAGTAGTATGTTTAGCTTTAACTTTGAACTTGGATTTCCTAGTGTGCTTTGTTTTCCCTTGTTGGAGTTCATGGTAAAAATACTGAATATCAGGTTTAAATACTTCGAAGATATCTTTGTTGCTGAAGTTTTGTTCAGTTACCCTATGCCTAGAATTACTGTGGTTTCTTGTACTAGAAGAAATCTTTCATCTGTAGAACTGTATTTTGTGTAAGTTCTTGGGCCTTTCTCTTTACTTAAAAAACAAATGAGTACTTTTTTTTCCTAGTATGTGTAAGAATTAAGCAGGTGGCATTGAGCTCCACATGGTTTTCTTTGGTGAGAGCCTTGATTTACTCTAGGAACAAAGGAGACAAAGTTATGAACAATTATGAAATCACTGTTAGCGGATTTTTGGCTATTGGGCAGTACTAATCACATTTAGAGAGTAGTGTTTTACTTAGCAGTTGTTTTTACTTGATAATTATTCTCTTAAATTTTGTAATGTATTTATTTGGATTCGCTCTGGAAATATACCCACTTCATTGGGCTTTTTGGATTTTTTCAGATAAAAAGTTTTATTATTTATATGAATTTTACTTGACTTCTGTAATAAAAATCATCTGAGGTGGCACATGGGTTTGGTTTCTACTCAGATGCCAAGTCTAACCATATAGGATACTTTGTTGAGAAGGCCCTTAAGAGGGAAGGAGGGCTTCACAGGAAACAACCTCGTGATTGAGGCAGTGGATGGAAAGAGGGTTATGGTACTCCGATGTGACAAGGTCACCTGCAGTAGATAGAATGCGAGAGATTTCTCTGGAGATGAGAAGGAAAATAGTGTTTATCATTTAAGAGTAAACCAGTATTATTTGTAATAACTGATTTAGTAAGGTTTTTGTGTACAATTGTCCCCTGGTATCTGCCGGGGGGGTTGGCTTTAGGACCCCCGCAGATAACAAAATCTGTGGATGCTCAAGTCCCCTACGTAGCATGGTGAAGTGTTTGCATATAACCTCACACATCCTCCATATACTTTAAATCATCTCTAGGTTACTTCTAATACCTAATACAATGGAAATGCTGTGTACATAGTTGCCAGCACACGGCAAATTCAAGTTTTGCTTTTTGGAACTTTCTGGAATTTTTTTTCAAATATTTTTGATCCATGGTTAGTTGAATTTGAGGATGCAGAAACTGTAGATACAGAGGGCCAACTGCATTTAGTATCTTCTAAGATTTAGAATTAAGATCTGAAATGGGAAGGTAATAGCATCCTTCAGATTCTGTATTGATGTGAATACTGTCAACAGTTGTGAGTCAAGCACGTGATTGTCTAGCATATTTCTATTAGTGTCCCCTTATACATTATGACTTTTGAAAGTGGAGAGCGTGTTTGTTAACCCCAGTAAACAGCACTTTACTAACAATTTACTAACTTTTATTCTAAAAGTTCCATAGAAGCTTAATTTTCTAAAATTCTTTTTTTCGAAAGAACTACTATATGAAATAAAAATGAAGAGAAATTTTCATAAGACTGATTTATAGATGTTACGCACTAAGAATGTTCCATGGAGGTAAAAAGAAAGTAACTGTCACATAGCAGGTACCCAGGAAATAGATGCAGAATGTTGACCAGGTATTAATTCCTGTCCTGCCTGTTTTTAATATATGGTAGCTTTTAAAATTATCACAGTCCTGTGAAATGATGGCACTATTTCCATTGTTATCAATTTGTTATCAAATTGTTAAATTATTAAACTGAGGCTCAGAAGGTAACTCACGTGCTCCATATCACATACACTTTTAAATAATGGAGGTGATTGCTCTGGGTTCTCAAGTCCTCGTATACTTCCATGTAAATACTTAGGTAATTTCCTGTAGGCAGACTGCATATCAAGAAATGGAACTTTTGGCCAGAGAAGCTGTGGTAGTGCATACTTGAAAACTAATGATATTCAGCAAAGACATGTGAAAATTCTTGATGGATTTAAGAAATTGTTACCTGAAAACTGGGTTTGCCTTTTGGTAGGTGTCCAGCCAAAAGACACAACCAAACCAAAGATCGGGAAGGATTTATTTTACTTGCAGCAAGTAAGGAGAACACTGGAGATCTTTCCAGAAGCAGTGTCTCCACAAACAGCAAAATTGGGGAAGTTTTAAGCTAGCAGTACATGCATATTCATGAAGGGGCTTGGGTGGTGGACAGAGCCCAAGCTTTAGTTGATTGAAGTCACAAGGGTCAGAAAAGGTCACCATCGTTATCCGTTAGGTTCTAGTTTATCTGGTGGTTGAGCATTTCAGGCTCATCTTCACCATTGAAACAGAACTGGGAATCTTTACAACTGATATATTATCTTTGCTATTGTTACTTCTTTTGCCTGATAACAGGCAATGTTTCTGCTTTCTTTTGTTCCATTAAGATCATTAATTACTGAGATCTGTTCAAGGGCAAGCACTGTGGCCAGTCTTATATCACAAAATGGCTTAGACCAAAAATGGCTCCTCTTACATAAAGAAAGCGGTGCCTGGTTCTCTTTCTCTGGGGACCCCCTACCCTATCTGCTTACAAGATGACCAAATGAGCAGTATCATATATAACTGCCAGCTAAGATCTTGGTCCCTTGTAAGAAATTAATGAGGACAGCATTAATTGTTTAACTTAGAATCAGCCATCTCTGAAAATAGCATCACCAACAACTGTAATGTAGTGAGGAAAGTTGTAGATAATAAGAGAACATTAAAATACTTAGTACCAGTAAGAGGAAAATCACAAATGGACTATTCTGTAGTTTTAGTGTGTCGTGTTATCCTACAGAGGGTGGATAGCCTGGATTGTGCAATGGATAGTGATGCTGAAAACTCAGCCTCTGTGCGCCGGTGCCAAACTGAATCTCAGAGACAGGGTTTTGGGTAGGGTAGGAAAGAATAGCTTTATTGCTCTGCCAGGTAGAGTAGGAAAGAATAGCTTTATTGCTCTGCCAGGTAAAGGGGGCCACAGTGGACTTGTGCCCCTCAAAACTGCGTGTCCCATCCCAGGAGGATTTGGTGAGGAGTTTTATAACAGTGGTACAAGGGGGGGTTTGCTGATAAGATTAGGGTGTGTGCAGGGCCTGCACTCCTTTAATCTGGTCTCAGGTGATCTCCTAATCTTGATTAGCTTCTCTGGTTCCTTTAATCTGGCCTCAGGGGGTCTTCTCTGGAATGAAGAATGCTGACACCTTCCATTTATTGGGGGTTTTAGTTCTGTAAAGAGCTCAAAGATATTGATACGTGTATCCCTTGAGGAGGAACCAGGACGCTGCCCCAGGGCTGGCCCTCTCTTGTCTCTGCATCCCCCTCCCTTCCCTGATTGGCAGCTGTTCGAATCTGCCCTTTGGGACTCAGGGAAGATCATGGAGGCTGTAATCTGTTCCCTACAGACAAGAGACGCGGGACAGAAAAGCTTCCTTGCCCAGGAGCCCCACAGGGTCCTGCTCGGTTTCAATAGTAAGGATGATAAAGTAATATGATTTAGTAGAAAAGATTACAAGGAATGGTTCTGTGGGTTCTATTTAAATAGGTCACTGATAAATACATTGTTTTTATATTACTTCTGTCTTAGGAAATTCTGTTCCTAATTCCTTCTAGTCACGTTTATTTGTTATATTCAGTTTTCCATGCAAAGGGTTCAAATAATAAAAATACCATATATCTATACTAGTTTCTGCTTGTTTTGTCTATATAGTTTAAATTTTCTTTAAAGCATATTAAAAGCTTTTCACCAAAAATCACAACTGGTAAGATATCTTACCTTACTTTTCATTTGAAAGAATGACAAAGCAGACTTGGATTTGATGGACTTAGATGACAAGCATGTCACAAGAGCATTTGATGAGTAAGGAGCTTAAAAGCGAGAGAGGATGAAGTAGAATTAACTGAGAACCAATAGCCAGGGGATTCTAGGAGTATCCTCTAGACACCAGATTGGTAAATCACCAGGAGTTAAGACACACACAGAGGAGTGAAATTCCTGACAGTAGCACATGTTCTTTAGAGGCAGGTGTTAACAGTAGAGGGTTCAACTGAGACTTCTGTGCTCTCAAGTATGCTCATACACACAGGAAAATGGACTTTTTCCTTTCTGAGAAATAAAGCTCTGATTTCCAGCTTGAATTCAGCCCCCAACTTGTCTGACTTTATCAGTCCCTGCCCTGGAACACTGATGAATGCCAAGTTCCAACTCAGCAGCGCCCAGCATCACTCAGCGTGAAAACATTTCTGTCCGACAGGCAGAGGCAAGAATGGGCACCCACGGGCCAGAACAAAGAGCACAGACTGTGCAGTGGGGCTAGGCGAGCCTCAGGTGGCCACACGTCAAGATACTAATAAGTATGTCAGGACTGAAATGCTGAGGGTGTTTTGTAGAGAAATTATTTCAGCTCACTAGTTTCTGCTTGTCCTCTTCTTGTTCTTAATTTATCACATTCATTTATTTAACTCTCTTTTCAAGCCCCTGGCATTCTTTTCACAAGCATGTTTTAAATCTATTACCTAAGTAAGACAACATTTTTGGAACAGGTTGTGTTTTAGAAGCATGCCATTTAAATATTTTCTAATTAGGCAGCCAGGGATTTTTCACTTCTCTGAGTGTGCAGTTGGGTAGCAATGATTTTTGTTCATTGTGTTCATTTGGATTTAGAATTTAATGGGACCATGCTATAGCATTCTATTAATTCTTTAAAGACGCTGTAATTGGGAAGGTTAGGCTGTAAGGCCGTGGTCAGCGTCATCTTCTTTAATAGGACCTGGAGGCTGTGATTCAGCCTCTTACCTGGATTCAGTCACACCTTACAAGCTATACTGGATTGGACTGGTTTAATACTGGGAGGAGGCCCTTTAGGGTTTGAAATGTTCCCATAGGAAGTTGGATTAGTGTTGACTAGGGATTCTTTCTCTCTCAGAACCTGGTCTGCCCTCAGGCTGCAGAACCCAGGGGTACGAGGGTGTGTGTGTGTGTGTGTGTACACAGGTAAGGTTTGTATGGCCATGGGCTAGACACAGACAGAGTCTTGATGGTTGTTCATTTTTTAAAAAGTCACAAACATTTCAGTTTGTGAGGCAAAATCAAATTGCTTGTTTACCTTACCAAATAAACTTAAAACACTTGAACTCTGAGGGCATACGTGGGTGACTTGTAAACATTATCACATTTTAAAATCCATAGGGAGCTCACATGCATGGCTGGTAATGCATCTGTATCCACGAGAGGCATGTGAGTTAGTGTTCATATCCGGTGACCTTTTTTAGTATTCTTCTGTGTATTTTTTCTGTGTATTTAGAATACTAGCGGGGAGGGAGGCCGGTGTCTTGAGATAACAGATGAGAACGTGCCTGTCACACCAGATTTAGGAAGCATGTAATAAATGTCAGTTTCCTTCCCTCCCTCCAGGCTGCTGCTGACCCACTAATAACAGGGCTGTGGCTAGGAGGCTCGGGAGAAGATGGGCTTTGATTAAAGCCTCCCCTTACTGCGAACCTGATGCATTCTTCCTTCATCAGCTTCCCCTCAGCATTCTCTGACCTTCTCCTACCCTGAGATTTCTCCTGCAGTGCAGGACCAGTGGCTGTGTGCTCTCCATCTCTTGTTTCCTGATAGGTCCCTCTGTTTTGTTGCAGCACCTCTTTTATTTTGGCTCATTGATAGATTCATATTCTCATGTTATTCTCTGAAAGAAGTAGTTTACTATTTTCTCCCAGAGTAAATAAGTTGATTCATCCCACACACACACCCCTTTTTTTTGTGGGGGAGGGTGGTATCTAGCCCCTAGATTTACTTACAATTTACTCTCATAAGGTCACTTAAATATAGGAACTGAAGGAGTTACTCTGTCAAAATCAATACTATTCTCTATGTTTAGTAAAGTCTGTGAGGCTGTTATGGGGTTAATTGTTCTTTGTGAAGAAGTGAGAGTTATAATTTATTAGGTATCTTCTAATGTCTCACGTTAGATTCTAATCTTGAAGTCCTAACAAAGCTTGCTGTGAATTATAGTGTTTCTTTTCTTTTTTTTTTAATTTCTTTTTTATACTGGACTGGAGCATAGTTGATTAACAATGTTGTGTTAGTTTCAGGTGTACAGCAAAGTGATTCAGTTACACATATACATGTTTCTGTTTTTTATAGTGTTTCTCATTCTTTGCTTTCTGCCTTGTTGGTAGGAGAGAGTCACTTTGTAGGGAAAAAAAAAGAAGAATATTGGAAGTAAATTCATACATCTCCTTTTGAGAAAAGGGAAAGTTACTTTTATAGCTTGTTGCTACCTTGGAGCTCTTGGCTTTGTTTCTTCAACACTATGTACCCAAATATGAGCATAAAGGACTGTCTACACCCAGTTACACAACTGTGGGTGGGTCTCCTGCACATTTGTAGTTATTTGCTGGGGGAGGGGAAGGACCATATTATAGGTCTTTTTTTTTTCCCTCTTGAGGGGAAGGGGCCGAGGTGAGATGCTTTTTCCCACCAATAAGAACAGTAAGAATATGCTAAGCCTGAACACGATTTAGTCCAAACAGTCATCTTCAGGAATTTGTTACGGTGACTGTCCTGCCATCATAGACTAAGTGAGGCATCATTAATGCATGTTTGTGTTGTGTGATGTATCTGAGAGCGGATGGAAGTGACACGGGTGGCTTCGTGCATCTGTGTGTGAGTTGGTGTGCTGTGTGCTGAGCACAGAGGTTGGGCTAAGACTGATGTCTAGGTGAATGGAGTGGGTTTCTCCCTCCTTCCCTCCCTCTCCCCTTCCTTCCTTCCTTCCCTCCCTCCCTCCCCCTTCCCTCCTTCCTTCCCCCCTTCCTTCCCTCCCCCCTTCCCCCTTCCCCCTCCCTCCCTCCTTACCTCCCTCCCTCCCTCCCTCCTTCCTTCCTTCCTTCCTTTCTTCCCTCCCCTTCCCCCTTCCCCCCCTCCCCTTCCTTCCTTCCTTCCTTCCTTCCCTCCCCCTTCCCCCTTCCCCCCTCCCTCCCTGCATCCCTTTCAGCTCCTTCCGTACTGCTGAGTACACACCAGTTTCCCAGCAAAGCCTGACCTGTCTGAGCCCAGCTCTCTGCTTGCTCTGTGCCTGTACCCAGCAAATGAAGCACAGTGGAGAAAGTCCAACTTCCGGGTGTATTCCCAATCTCATGGTTCTGCCCAGCCATCTCTTCTATACATGTTAATTCACCCCTTCTCTCCCTCACACCCTCTGTCCTTCCTCACTCCTGCTTTCAGAGGATTTTGAGGCCAGAAGGTAGAAAGTCTTTCTTTTGGCTCCCAAAGGTACAAACCTACCTTCCTCTACATCCATCTCGCCATCTTTTCCCTGGTTTGATGGGCGTCCTCCCTCCACCTGTCCAGGGCTGTCCCCTCCTCCCCTGCTCTGGACCCCATCCCAACTGTTGCCTCAGAAACCTTCTTTCTCCTTCTAGTAAACTTTTCTCTCTGAACAGATCTTTCTCACTGGATTTTAAGCCCACTGAAGCCTCTTCATTAATAAAACGATTAAAAAAAACCTCTCTCAACCCCATGCTTTTTTCCATCTACTGCCATAGACCATTTCTTTCCTTAAAGGGGAAGACTTCTCAAAAGAATTGTCCGCACCCTCTGTTTTCATTTCTTCACCCCATACTTATTCTTCAACCCACTTGAATCTGGCTTCTGGCCCCCAAATCCACCAAAACCACTTCTTCTAGGGTCATGAGTGATTTCAGGATAAATGTGGGTATCCAGGACACATTTTCCAGGCCTCATCTTATTTGTCAGTATTTGACCCTACTGACTGCAGGTATCTTTTCTTCATGAAATGCTCTTTTTCTTTTCTGGCCCCACCCTGCCCTGGTTTTCCTCCATTTCCTGGACCATTCCTGCTCAGGACCCTTTCCACACTCGGACTGTCTCACAGGCTGGTGGACATGGGAATTCTTCAAGGTTGCCTGTCTGCCTTTCTCTTCGGTGTTGACTCTCGTCCGTACCTACACCCCTGGCTCTATGCATTTGACCTTCTGTCTCCCAGCCTGTCCACTTCTCCCCACTGCTGCCACGTTCTTTTGCAAGTCACCCTGACCTCTCCCTGGATTCTCTGGGAGTGCTTTCACCCTTTTACATTTCTTCTCTGTCTGACGTCAGAGCTGAAAGCTTAATCTCTTAATCCTCCTTAATGCATTTTAATAGTTTTCCATCGTTCTTGGGAAAACGTTCAAAATCCCTTAAGAAGTTCATGAGATTCTGCATCATCTTGGATCCTGCCATTCATCCAGCCTCGTCTCTCCCTGTGTCCCCCTGCTGCTTGCTGGCTTGTGGCCAGAGCACTGGTCTCCTTGTACGCACGCTCCCTCTAACACAGTGCACGTGTGTGCTTTTGCCTCCTGCCTGGTATTCTTCCACCAGGTTTTCTCCTAGTTTCCCCCCAGCTCCCTTCAGAGCTCTGAGCTCTCCTTACACAGAGTCCAATATTCTTTAAAATTTTTTTTAATTTTGTTGAAGTATGGTTATTTATAATGTTTTGTTAATTTCTGCTGTACAGCAAAGTGATTCAGTTATACATATATTCTTTTCCATTTTGGTTTATCACAGGATATTGAATATAGTTCCCTGTGCTATACAATAGGACCTTGTTGTTTATCCATCCTGTATATACTAGTTTGCGTCGAAAAATGTGCAGAAGACCTAAATAGATATTTCTCCAAAGAAGACATACAGATGGCCAGTAGGCACATGAAGACATGTTCAAAATTGCTAATTATTAGAGAAATGAAATCAGAGTCCTGTATTCTTAATGCCTTACTGCCAGGCACATAGTAGATGCTTATTAAATATTGAGTGAATGGATGAACACCTAGTTTGTTGCCTGGGAAGGATTATTTATAATTAGCATACCAAAGCACCACATTCTGCTTCTCTGATTACATTGTGTTACATTGTTTGTGTGCCCATAGATAACTTCTTAATAACTTCTGTACATTGCTCTGTATACTTAGTTCCCCAAGTACTTTCATATGGATCTTCTCTTGAGACTTTGGGCAAATCAGTGGGGTTTTTCAAACCATATGGTGCAGCAGCCCCCAATGCCCTCCCTCCACCCCATACACATTTTTTGTAGACGGGAAGTGTGACACAGGTGTCTGGATGTGTGTTCAAAGTCAAAGCAAGTTAGGACTAAATCACAGCCCTTTGACTTTTTCTACCTCAGTATAGACTTTTTCTCTCAAATATGTAAAAATTTGTCTTTAATAATTTTTGGAAACTTTAAAAAACTGTGGTAAAATATATAGTCAACCCTCAGTATCCATAGGTAATGGGATCTGCAGATTCAACCAACCAGGGATCAGAAATACTACACGATCTGGGGCTGGTTGTATCCACTTATGCCGAACTGCCTATACAAGGGGGCTTGTAAAGGACTTGAGCATCCGTGGACTTGGGTGTCCTTGTGGGTCCTGGAACTGATCCACCATGGATACTGAGGGACCATGGTACGTAACGTAAAAGTAAAATTGGCCATCTTAACTATTTTTAAGTATACAGTTCACTGGTATTAAATACATTCACAATATTGTACAACCATCACCACCATCCGTCTCCAGAACTGTTTTCATCTTGCAAAACTGAAACTCTGTGCTCATTAAATAGAAACTCCCCCTCCCCCTCCCCCTAGACCCTGGAAACCACCATTCTACTTTCTATTTTTTTTCCAGCTAAGAAAGGAAATTATGGCTCAGTGTCCTTTCAGATGATCAGATATCTCAAACCACAAGGTTTATTTCAGTGGTTTTGATTTTATTTTTAAAACAATCTGTTATGAATCATGGACATAGAGAACAGACTGGTGGTTGCCAAGGCGAAGGGGGTTGGGGGAGGGATGGGGTGAGAGGTTGGGGTTAGCAGATGTAAGCTTTTATATATAGGATGGATAAACAAAAAGGTCCTACTGTATAGCACAGGGAACTGTATTCAATATCCTATTATATTCTGTAATGGAAATGGAAATATATATATATATAAAAGAATATATATGTATAACTGAGTTACTTTGCTGCACAGCAGAAATTAACACAACATTGCAAATCAACTATACTTCAATAAAAAAATAAAAATTAAAAGTTAAAAAATATGTTACCAAATGGTATCTTTTCCCGAAGTCATCATTTTATAGTGTCTTCCAGAGTTAGACCAGCATGAAACACCCGCCTCCGCCACTCCAGGCCTAAGTGTGTTCTTTGCCTCTAGATTTAAACAGTAAAAATCAACACTGGAAAAGAATGAAAAGGTTTGCTGTCTCCTGGTTGAGAGTATAAGGCATGTTTGTGATTGTCCTGTTTGTCTTGTTATATCTGATATTATTGAGGATTTTTTTTCCAGTACAAAATGTTAATAATTTTGAAAGGAAAGATTAGAGACTAGGGGAATTCTAAGATGGTTTAGTTCCCAACTTCCCTGATAAAATTCACCTGGAGGAAGGGGAGAACCTTGTTAAAATAGAGATGACCAGGCCTTCCGCAGTCTGGATCAAACCATTCCAAGTACGGGAAGCGTTCGTATATTCGATGAATACTTGTTTTGTTAACAAGCTGGAACTACATCTTAATGCTTACAGTTTATTTTTCTGAGTATGCCAGTGTGCGCACATACACTTTGTGGTGTTTCTTTCTGGGAATTACCATCATTATCATTTTCCCCAGTAGCAGAAGCATGAATTCATCTGTATTTTCTTTATCCTGATTTTTCAGCTTCATACTGGACACGACTGTTTGATGAGTTCTCAGTGTATAATGCCAGCAGAGTGCAGCATTTTGGCTCGGGCTTTGCATGGAGACAGAGCTGTGTTCAAATACTGACTGCTCCTTGTCAGATTCTGCCCTTGTCCAAGTTATGTAATGTCCTTAAGCTTCAGTTTTTCCGTCTGTAAATTCAGGACAATAACACACTCTGCTGCTCAGGGTTGTCAAGAAGATAAAGTGAAACAGTGCCTTTAAAGCCTGTAGTGCACTGCCTGCCACGTAGTAGGTATCAATACATATGAATCCCTGTTGTTGTT
The DNA here is from genome assembly GCF_949774975.1 of Lagenorhynchus albirostris. Lineage (NCBI taxonomy): Eukaryota > Metazoa > Chordata > Mammalia > Artiodactyla > Delphinidae > Lagenorhynchus > Lagenorhynchus albirostris. The sequence continues at coordinate 60,474,756 of NC_083104.1, forward strand.
TTGTGACTGTTATTATTTTAAAAGACATCCCAGCTGGGAACATGGCCAAAAGCTGAAGCTGAGTGCACATGAGAACATGAGAAGGGAGGATTCAGAGCCCAGGAGCAGTAATTAGTGCTTTTGAAAATGTTATAATTGATCCCTTGCATGTTGTTTTCACCCCACGCCTATTTTCCAGATTGTTTTCAGTAGAGAAAAGCCCTTGGGAAACCTCAAAACCATGTGTATTTGTTTGGGTGATGGAGGAGCTGTGATATCGGATCCTATTCCCTATGGATTTTGATGAGGATTTCAAATCCTGATTGGAAGCCTTAGATAGTGGCTTTGTCTGTAGAAATTAGTGAAAAGAAAAGGATCAAACCTAAAATGGAGACTATCTCCAGAAATTTGAATTAGTGGTACTTTTCAGTCCCCAAAGCTCATCTGTTCCTTTATTATCCATTCATTCTACAAGTATTCATGTGCTGGGCATTAGGCTGCATATTGAGGATAGAGATGTGGATAAAACATGGGTTCTGCCTTCAGGAAGCCTACAGTCCACTGTGAGAGATGGACAAATGCATAGTTGTAACAAACTGTGGTAACTACAGAAATAAAGGTAGCACAGAGCACTGGAAACAGAGAAGAGCATTTCCTGGAGGAGACGGTGGTGGAACCAAGTCTTGCAGGAGAATTTGAGTTGACCAGGTCGTGTCATCTCGTTGGGGTGAAGTGTGCAGTGGACATTTCCTGAGCAAAGGAGAGATAAGAAAAACCTGATGTTTTTGTTTTGTATTAATGGACTCTGCTTCTCTCCCTCATGTTTGTAAAAGGGAAATTTCTCAAACAGAGGTTGAGGATTCAGATCCTGGGTAGCCAAGACTTAAGTCTATATACTCACTCCATAAATGACTGCTGAGTGCCAACTGAGAGCCAATACAACCCAACAAACTCTATGAAATTTCTTTTTATATGTACCATATCTTTATCCATTCATCTGTCATGGACATTTAGGTTGTTTCCATATCTTGGCTACTGTAAATAGTGCTGCTATGAACATAGGGGTGCATGTTTTTTTTCTTTTTCCTTTTTTTTTTTTTTTTTTTTGCGGCACACGGGCCTCTCACTGTTGTGGCCTCTCCCGTTGCGGAGCACAGGCTCCGGACGCGCAGGCTCAGTAGCCATGGCTCATGGGCCCAGCCGCTCCGCGGCATGTGGGATCTTCCCAGACCGGGGCACCAACCCGTGTCCCCTGCATCGGCAGGCGGATTCTCAACCACTGCGCCACCAGGGAAGCCCTTCCTTTTTTTTAAAGTGAAGTGTAGTTGATTTACAATGTTGTGTTAATTTCTGCTCTATTGCCTCTGCTAATGGCAAGCTCCCACTCCTACACTCTCCCACCCCCCACCCCCTTGGCAACCGCCAGTCTGTTCTCTGTTCTATGAGTCTGTTTCTGTTTTGTAGATAGGTACATTTGTGTCCTATTTTAGATTCCACATGTAAGTGATATCATACGGTATTTGTCTATTTCTGACTTACTTCACTTAGTGTGATAATCTCTAGTTGCATCCATGTTGCTGCAAATGGCATTATTTCATTTTTTTATGGCTGAGTAATATTACATTTTGTGTGTGTGTGTGTGTGTGTATATATATATATATATATATGTCACATCTTCTTTATGCATTCATCTGTCAATGGATATTTAAGTTGTAACAAACTCTATGAATTTAAATCTTTTTTTCCATACTTTGGAAACAAATCCTGATTTGGACTTTGACTATTGATATTTCTTATATATGTCCTTTCAGCAGTTGTCACATTTTTGGTTCAGGATTTGGTAATCTTGTGTCTGCACTACTGTATTCTTTTCTTAGCTAACTTTTATCAGTGCCCTCTCTGGTATGTTCCGATGGCAATTTCTAAGGACTTTCTTCCTAGGTATTTTGACTTTGCTTCATGCTCCTTGTAGTTGGGCTCATTGGTGTTGGACGTGATAAAATATGGAAGCCTAATCTTCAGCCATTTGTGACACTAAGTCAGATTTTCTCTCAGAATCATATCTAATACTTATGTGAGCTAATATGTTAGTAAAGTGTTTGAGGACTGCAAAGTTACTTGGGGTGTCTATACCAAAAAATCTCTTATAGAATTTTAATGTTCCATTAGTTTGGCTATCAATGTGGGTGATGATATCTTTATATTTTATACACACACACACACACACACACACACATCTCTCTCTCTCTCCAAATGCCTCTATATACATAAATACCATACATATATATGTATATATGCTTGTGGGTGTATATATATCTTATTTTGTCCAGGGAGAATGCACTTTTAAAATGGGTGTTGTATGCAAGATAAACATTACTTTTATCCAAAATTATTTTGCATTATGACAGGTACTGTTTCATTTGATACCTTTTTGTCCTGTATTTTTGGGAATAAATCAAAGACACTAAGCATGCGTAGAAGTGGTTTGCAATTTTTGGCCTTTCTTTCAACTTCATCTTATGGCCTTATCTTGGTTTTATATTTCTAATTTAAAATGTATGTGACCATCTCTTGTTTTTATTTTTTTGTAAGTTGTTTTTACTCATTTAATGGGAAAAAGATGGGATATAAATATATTTTAAAAACTGCTATCCATGATGATCGAGTCATTGAGAAAAGATTACAGTATCATAGAATAATAATACAAGTAAGAGTCACAATGGCTTTTTTTCCATAAAAAGACTGGTATATATTATTTTAGTGGCAGAGGATTACATTATACGATTTTCAGTGGTCTTCAGTGAACAGGGAAATTACACTAGTTAACACTCAACTATCTAAACTAATACAGGAACTTCACTGCTCACAGCCTTTGCTTAGTCAAACCTCAGATGGGAATAAAATTTCCTGTGAAAGTGCCCCAAAAGGGAGATGTTACAGTGAAATGGAACCTTTAGAATGAAAATAAAAATCTTCTGTAGGTGGAAAATAGTTGAAGTTTTTAAGGGTTATATGATCCCAGTGAGGTGATGAAGGAGAAAGAAAGGTAGGTCACAGCACATGTGACTTCTGGAAGCTCCAGACAACTGAGGAAAAGCAGGATGGGAGACTGAAACAGGACCCCAGGGGAGGGTAGAATTATGACAACTTGGAGGCTGCTACTTTTTTGCAGTAGTTTTAAAAAAGCATTTTCCTTCATTAAGATTTGTCTACTGCAGTCTTTCAGTGGAGGAAAACCATTGCAGCTTTTGTGCCATTAAAGGGTTAAATATCATGAAAAAAGAGATGACTTACCCCAGATTGATGCATTACACAGCTGCTTTTGTGCTGAAACAACTATGTCATTCTGAAGGAGGTTTTATGTTTTGTTCTCTCAGTGGAGAACTAAATTCTTCAATGACTTTATTCATTCTCGGGGATTACTCAGTGTTTACTTTCTTTGCTAATGGCAGGCTTTGCATGGTAACGTGCCCTTTCTTGTCGGGAGATTTGGCAAACTCAGAAACGTTGGTTTTTTATTTCTTTAAAATGTCAGAACTTTGTGGACGCAAAACAATTTTTTGAACTTCAGAGGTTTGTTTTTGTCTAGACTATCATCCACACCTGTTTAGTAATCTTGAAGTTGGAAGATTCTTCAAAATACTTCTGTGTGAATAAAAAATGTTATTTTTAGGTATGTCATTTACCTATGTTGTTGTCAGTAGATTCATAGTTCGTGTAATCAATGTGGGTTCCCTTTTCAGTGATCATATTGGTGGTAATGTGAAAAGAATTTCCAAATAATTACTGGGAAATAGGTAGGTAGGTAGTTACATTTCAAGGTTATGAACACTTCTCGACTTCCCTGGTGGTGTGGTGGTTAAGAATCTGCCTGCCAATGCAGGGGACACAGGTTCGATCCCTGGTTCTGAAAGATCCCACATGCCGCGGAGCAACTAAGCCCATGCGCCACAATTACTGAGCCTGTGCTCCAGAGCCCGCGAGCCGCAACTGCTGAGCCCATGCACCACAACTACTGAAGCCTGTGTGCCTAGAGCCCATGCTCCGCAACAAGAGAAATCACTGCAGTGAGAAGCCCACGCACCACAATGAAGAGTAGCCCCAGCTCGCCACAACTAGAGAAAGCTCACGTGCAGCAATGAAGACCCAACGCCACAAAAAAAAAAAAAAAAAAAAAAAATCAAGGTTATGAACACTTCAAAGGGCTATAAAACTGTGAGTAGATTTCTTTGGAGGTCTGCTTTCTCATCAGATAAAAATAAGAGTACAGATTTCTGTTTCCCTCCCTAAGATAAATGATATATTTTCCTCATGTAAACAGTCTTCTCATAGTATTCAGAATAATTGTGTTTCATCCTCCCATACTACCTCTGAGCCCTCCCACTCTTTCTGCAGACCCTCAAAGGGTTATTTTGAGAAAAGCAGATTGCCCTTGGAGGTTGGAAAGAGAGCCTTTCCTTAGATGTTGAGAAACAGGTTCTTAGAGATTTTAGAGGTGGGTGCCACTCTTTTTGAAGACTTTACTGTTTTCACATTTGTTTCTGCATTTTTTTAATGCTTTGGTTTTGAGAGGAAAGTTTCTTGACTGGCTTCTAGCCTTGAGTTAAGTTTCCAGCTACTGTGTTTTGTCACTTTGTATTCAAGGAGTATTCAGGAAGTCTTTTCTTGTCTTATGTGTAGATAGAACCAGCCTCAATTATCCCTGTGGTTTAGAGCATCATGGAAGTCTCACAAATTAGAAAGAGGTGAAATCTGGGGTGTGTATGTGTGTAATGTGTGCTCGTGAAGATATAAGCTAATGCTTATTTTAGTCTTCCATTTATGGTTCAATTTGCTAACCAACCTACTTACCAATTTATTGGTAGATATTTATTAAGTGTCTACAATGTATACGCCACTCTTTATCTCAGCAGAAGGATAAAATACAGAGGTTCATTAAAACCACATGGTTCTTGCAGTCTTAGAGTTGACCAGTCAGGAGAAACAAGATGTGCCTGCACATTGAACAGTGAATTTAGAGGACAAAGAAGTATGTGATTATTCCAGGTGCCAAATTAACTGACACAGGCCCAAGACTATAAAGAGTTCAGGGAACAGAGGGGAAAGAAATGAGGGCTGGAAAGATGAGTGAAGGCACCACAGAGGAGGTGGGGCTTGATCTCTGCTCCCAGGATGAGAAGAAGTTGGATTAGATGGATGCTTTTGAGGTAGTGGGGTTTAAACAGATTGAATGCGACACATATTCATATATTGAGTAGGCCAAAAGGTTTGTTGCTTTTTTGCATTAAGATGCCTCTAATAGCGCTTAGTTGTCTTTAACTTCATTCGAAGCAATTTTGTTAGCTTGTATTGTGACAGCTATCATATCAGCGTGCATTTAAAAAAAAGAAACTTGTCAAAATTGGTGAATTTTTGTGTAGCCATTTTAATATTGAAGATGGAAGAAAAAAAGCAACATTTTTGGCATATTATGCTTTATTATTTTAAGAAAGGTAAAAACGCAACTGAAACGCAACAAAAGATTTGTGTAGTGTATGGAGAAGGTGCTGTGACTGATCGAATGTGTCAAAAGTGGTTTGTGAAGTTTCATGCTGGAGATTTCTCACTGGACAGTGCTCCACGGTCGGGTAGACCAGTTGAAGTTGATAGTGATCAAATCGAGACATTAATTGAGAACAATCAACCTTATACCACGCGGTAGATAGCCAACATACTCAAAATATCCAAATCAAGCATTGAAAATTATTTGCACCAGCTTGGTTATGTTAATAGCTTGGATGTTTGGGTTCCACATAAGTTAAGTGAAAAAAACTTTCTTGACTGTATTTCCACATGCGATTCTGTACTTAAACAAAATGAAAATGTTCCGTTTTTAAAACAAATTGTGATGGGTGATGAAAAGTGGATACTGTACAATGATATGGAACGGAAGAGAAATGAACCACCACCAACCCCACCAAAGGCCGGTCTTCATGCAAAGAAGGTGATGTTGTGTATATGGTGGGATTGGAAGGGAGTCCTTTATTATGAGCTCCTTCCGGACAAACCAAACGATTAATTCCAACAAGTGCTGCTCCCAATTAGACCAACTGAAAGTAGCACTCGACAAAAAGTGTCCAGAATTAGTCAACAGAAAATGCATAATCTTCCATTAGGATAACACAGGACTGCATGTTTCTTTGGTGACCTGGCAAAAATTGTTACAGCTTGGCTGGGAAGTTCTGATTCATCCACCGTATTCCCCAGATATTGCATCTTCGGATTTCCATTTATTTCAGTCTTTACAAAATTCTCTTAAATGGAAAAAATGTCATTTCCCTGGAAGACTGTAAAAGGCACCTGGAACAGTTCTTTGCTCAAAAAGATAAAAAGTTTTGGGAAGATGGAATTATGAAGTTGCCTGAAAAATGGCAGAAGGTAGTGGAACAAAACGGTGAATACGTTGTTCAATAAAGTCCTTGCTGAAAATGAAAAAATGTGTCTTTTACTTTTACTTAAAACGTGAAGGAACTTTTTGGCCAACCCAATATATTCTGATCATGAGGAATTTGTAGACTTTGCTGAAAGTTTATACATTAAAATTGTTATATTTTCCTACATTTGCTTTTGGCACACAAAAGTTTCTGAGAGAAGCGAGTGTCGACTGAAAAATGTACAACCTAAAAGTTGAGAGTTGTGTTTTATTTGGTGGACAAAACTGAGGACTTAATCCCGGGACACAGCATCTCAGATAGCTCTGAGGGACTGCTCTGAAGAGGCAAGTGGGGAGCCGGCAAGTGGGGAGCAACAAAGACCAGGGAGTTGGAACATCAAATGATTACTGTTAATTAAAGAAAAGCAGACATCTCAAGTTAAGGAATTTAGCGCTTTTCTATGGGAAGATGCAAGAGTCTGGGCTTACTGAAATCATTCCTTTGATATGCACCTCAGCAGTCTGGGGCCAGTATCCTGCTTTTCTCATTCTGAGTCTTCTCAGGGTGCATCATCAGGGGTGACTGCAATGTCTAATGGTTTGATGGCGGGCATCCTGTTTCCTTCCTGAGTTCCCTTAGGACTCAAGGTCGGGGTGGCTGTAATGTGATGGCTTCAAGGCTGCAACATCCTTCGTTTAGTGATATGGCAGGGGGCGTTTTTAGTTCACAGACTGGTAAAGACTGGATGAAAAACTCTGTATTTCAACACAGGCTTCGTAATAATATTTGCAGGAGTTGTTATGTCAATAGGTACACATGTAAATTTCATGTTGAATTGGCAAGTGAAAAACACCATTAATATGGTGCCTTTTTTCCTAGGCCGGACCTGATAGACATGAATACTGTTGCTGTTCAAAGCAACCTTGCAAATTTAGAGCACGCTTTCTATGTAGCAGAAAAAATCGGTGTTATAAGACTTCTGGATCCTGAAGGTGAGTGATTATTTTGACCAGATGTCCACGGGCTGGAAAGTCTGATACAAAGTAATTGATCAGCATTTTGAAATAATTCATGTTGCTGCTTTTAGATGTTGATGTCTCCTCACCTGATGAAAAATCAGTAATAACTTATGTATCATCTCTCTATGACGCATTTCCCAAAGTCCCTGAAGGTGGTGAAGGCATTGGTGCAAACGTGAGTATTGATTTTTCCATTCTGAAGCTGCTGACTCAGAACTGACTGAATTCTCTGACAGTGCTTTTTACAGTTTTTTAAATATGACTTTTTAAAATTGAAATATAGTCGATTTACAATGTTGTGTTAATTTCTGCTGTACAACAAAGCGATTCAGTTATACACACACACACACACACGCACACACACACACACACATTCTTTTCTTTAATGTTACTTTCCATTATGGTTTATCATAGGATATTGAATATAGTTCTGCTGACTTCAACCTCCCACTCCACGCCTTCCCAAACCCCCCTCCTTTGGCAACCACAAGTCTGCTCTCTATGTCTGTGATTCTGTTTCTGTTTCATAGATAAGTTCATTTGTGTCATATTTTAGATAGCACATATAAGTGATATCATATGGTATTTGTCTTTCTCTTTCTGACTTACTTCACTCAGTATGACAATCTCTAGGTCCATCCACATTGCTGCAAATGGCATTATTTCATTCTTTCTTACAGCTGAGTAATATTCCATTGTATGTATACGTGTCACATCTTCTTTATCCATTCATCTGTCAATGGACATTTAGATTGTTTCCATGTCTTGGCTATTGTAAATAGTGCTGCTATGAACATTGGGGTGCATGTATCTTTTTGAATTAGAGTTTTGTCTGGCTATACGCCCAGGCATGGGATTCCTGGTTTATATATATATATATATATATATATATATATATATATATATATATATGTAGTTTCCTTTGCTGTGCAAAAGCTTTTAAGTTTCATTAGGTCCCATTTGTTTGTTTGGTTTTTTTTTGTTTGTTTTCATTTCCATTACTCTAGGAAATGTATCAAAAAAGGTCTTGCTGTGATTTATGTCAAAGAGCATGCTTCCTGTGTTTTCTTCTGAGAGTTTTATAGTGTTCAGTCTTACATTTAGGTCTTTAATCCACTTTAAGTTTATTTTTGTGTATGGTATTAGGGAGTGTTCTAATTTCAGTCTTTTACATGTAGTTGTCCAGTTTTCGCAGCACCACTTATTAAAGAGACTGCCTTTTCTCCATTGTATATCCTTGCCTCCTTTGTCATAGATTAGGTGACCATAGGTGTGTGGGTTTATCTCTGGGTTTTCTATCCTGTTCCATTGATGTATATTTCTGTTTTTGAGCCAATACCATATTGTCTTGATTACTGTAGCTTTGTAGTATAGTCTGAAGTCAGGGAGCCTGATTCCACCAGCTCCCTTTTTTTCCCTCAAGATTGCTTTGGCTATTCAGGGTCTTTTGTGTCTCCATACAAATTTTAAGATTTTTTTGTTCTAGTTCTGTAAAAAATGCCATTGGTAATTTGATAGGGATTGCACTGAATCTGTAGATTGCTTTGGGTAGTATGGTCATTTTCACAATATTGATTCTTCCAATCCAAGAACATGATATATCTCTTCAACTATTTGTGTCATCTTTGATTTCTTTCACCAGTGTCTTATAATTTTCTGAGTACAGGTCTTTTACCTCCTTAAGTAGGTTTATTCCTAGGTATTTTATTCTTTTTGTTGCAGTGGTGAATGGGATTGTTTCCTTAATTTCTCTTTCTGATCTTTCGTTGTTAGTGAATAGGAATGCAAGAGATTTCTGTGCATTAATTTTGTATCCTGCCACTTCACCAAATGCATTGATTAGCTCTAGTAGTTTTCTGGTGGCATCTTTAGGATTATCTATGTATAGTGTCATGTCATCTGCAAACAGTGACAGTTTTACTTCTTTTTTTCCAATTTGGATTCCTTTTATTTTTCTTCTCTGATTGTGTGGCTAGAACTTCCAAAACTATGTTGAATAATAGTGATGAGAGTGGACATCCTCGTCTTGTTCCTGATCTTAGAGGAAATGCTTTCAGTTTTTCACCATTGAGAATGATGTTTGCTGTGGGTTTGTCATATATGGCCTTTATTATGTTGAGGTAGGTTCCCTCTGTGCCCACTTTATGGAGAGTTTTTATCATAAATAGGTGTTGAATTTTGTCAAAAGCTTTGTCTGCATCTACTGAGATGATCATACGGTTTTTATTCTTCAATTTGTTAATATGCTGTATCACATTGATTGATTTGCATATATTGAAGAACCCTTGCATCCCCTGGATAAATCCCACTTGATCATGGTGTATGATCCTTTTAATGTGTTGTTGGATTCTGTTGGCTAGTATTTTGTTGAGGATTTTTGCATCTATATTCATCAGTGATATTGGTCTGTAATTTTCTTTTTTTGTAGTATTTTTGTCTGCTTTTGGTATCAGGGGGACAGTGGCCTCAAGGAATGAGTTTGGCAGTGTTCCTTCCTCTGCAATTTTTTGGAAGAGTTTGAGAAGGATGGGTGTTACCTCTTCTCTAAATGTTTGATAGAATTCACCTGTGAAGCCATCTGATCCTGGACTTTTTGTTTGTTGGAAGATTTTTAATCACAGATTCAATTTCATTACTTGTGATTGGTCTGTTCATATTTTCTGTTTCTTCTTGGTTCAGTCTTGGAAGTTTACACCTTTCTAAGAATTTGTCCATTTCTTCCAGGTTGTCCATTTTATTGGCACAGAGTTGCTTGTAGTAGTCTCTTATGATGCTTTGTACTTCTGCGGTGTCAGTTGTAACTTCTCCTTTTTCATTTCTAATTTTATTGATTTGAGTCCTCTCCGTCTTGAGTCTGCCTAAAGGTTTATCAGTTTTATCTTCTCAGAGAACCAGCTTTTCGTTTTATTGATCTTTGCTATTGTTTTTGTTTTGTTTCTATTTCATTTATTTCTGCTCTGATCTCTATGATTTCTTTCCTTCCACTATAGCTTTTGTTTGTTCTTCTTTCTCTAGTTCCTTTAGGTGTAAGGTTAGATTGTTTATTTGAGATTTTTCTTGTTTCTTGAGGTAGGATTGTATTGCTATAAACTTCCCTCTTAGAACTGCTTTTGCTGCATCCTATAGGTTTTGGATCGTCATGTTTTCTTTGTCATTTGTCTCTAGGTATCTTTTGATTTCCTCTTTGATTTCTTCAGTGATCTCTTGGTTATTTAGTAACGTATTGTTTAGCCTCCATGTGTTTGTGTTTTTTATGTTATTTTCCCTGTAATTTATTTCTAATCTCATAGTGTTGTGGTTGGAAAAGATGCTTGCTATGATTTCAATTTTCTTAAATTTACCAAGGCTTGATTTGTGACCCAAGATATGATCTGTCCTGGAGAGTGTTCCATGTGCGCTTAAGAAGAAGACGTAATCTGCTGTTTTTGGATGGAATGAATTATAAATATCAATTAAATCTATCTGGTGTATTGTGTCATTTAAAGCTTGTGTTTCCTTATTAATTTTCCGTCTGGATGATCTGTCCATTGGTGTAAGTGACGTGTTAAAGTCCCCCAGTACTGTGTTACTGTTGATTTCCTCTTTTATAGCTGTTAGCATTTGCCTTATGTATTGAGATTCTCCTATGTTGGGGGTGCATATATATTTGTAATTGTTATATTTTCTTCTTGGATTGATCCCTTAATCATTATGTAGTGTCCTTCCTTATCTCTTTTAACATTCTTTGTTTAAAGTTTCTTTTATCTGATATGAGTATTACTACTCCAGCTGTCTTTTGATTTCCATTTGCATGGAATATCTTTTTCCATCCCCTCACTTTCAGTCTGTATGTGTCCCTAGGTCTGAAGTGGGTCTCTTGTAGACAGCATATATTTGGGTTTTGTTTTGGTATCCATTCAGCGAGCCTGTGTCTTTTGGTTGAAGCATTTAATCCATTTACATTTAAGGTAATTATCGATATGTATGTTCCTATTACCACTTTCTTAATTGTTTTGGGTTTGTTTTTGTAGGTCCTTTTCTACTCTTGTGTTTCCCACTTAGAGAAGTTCCTTTCACATTTGTTGTAGGGCTGGTTTGGTGGTGCTGAATTCTCTTAACTTTTGCTTGTCTGTAAAGCTTTTGATTTCTCCATTGAATCTGAATGAGATCCTTGTGAGTAGAGTAATCTTGGTTGTAGGTTCTTCCCTTTCATCACTTTAAATATATCATGCCACTCCCTTCTGGCTTGTAGAGTTTCTGCTGAGAAATCAGCTGTAACCTTATGGGAGTTCCCTTGTATGTTGTTATTTTTCCCTTGCTGCTTTTAATATGTTTTCTTTGTCTTTAATTTTTGTCAGTTTGATTACTGCATATCTCGGCATGTTTCTCCTTGGGTTTAACCTGCCTGGGACTCTCTGCGCTTCCTGGACTTGGATGGCCATTTCATTTCCCATGTTAGGGACATTTTCAACTATAATCTCTTCAAATATTTTCTCTGGTCCTTTCTCTCTCTCTTCTCCTTCTGGGATCCCTATAATGCTAATGTTGGTGTGTTTCATGCTGTCCCAGAGGTCCCTTAGGCTGTCTTCATTTCTTTTCATTCTCTTTTCTTTATTCTGTTCCGTGGCAGTGAATCCCACCATTCTGTCTTCCAGGTCACTTATCCGTTCTTCTGCCTCAGTTATTTGCTATTGATTCCTTCTAGTGTATTTTTCATTTCAGTTATTGTATTGTTCATGTCTGTTTGTTTGTTTTTTAATTCTTCTAGGTGTTTGTTCTTTAATTCTTCTAGGTCTTTGTTAAACATTTCTTGCGTCTTCTCGATCTGTGCCTCCATTCTTTTTCTGAGGTCCTGGATCATCTTCACTATCATTATTCAGAATTCTTTTTCTGGAAGTTTGCCTATCTCCACTTCATTTAGTTGTTTTTCTGGGGTTTTATCTTGTTCCTTCATCTGGTACATAGTCCTCTGCCTTTTCATTTTGTCTGTCTTTCTGTGAATGTGGTTTTCTTTCCACTGGCAGCAGGATTGTAGTTCTTCTTGCTTCTGCTGTCTGCCCTCTGGTAGATGAGGCTCGATTGCTGGATCTTATGGTAATTCTATTTTTAGTTTTCTGAGGAACCCCCATACTGTTCTCCATAGTGGCTGCACCAATTTACATTCCCACCAACAGTGTAGGAGGGTTCCCTTTTCTCCATACCCCCTCCAGCATTTGTTATTTGTAGACTTTTTAATGATGGCCATTCTGACCAGTGTGAAGTGGTACCTCGTTGTAGGTTTGATTTGCATTTCTGTAATAATTAGCGTGGTTGAGCATATTTTCATGTGCCTGTTGGCCATTTGTATTTCTTCTTTGGAGAAATGTCTGTTTAGGTCTTCTTCCCTTTTTTCGATTGGATTATTTTTTTTGCTGTCAAGTTGTATGAGTTTACAGTTTTTAATTATCAAATATTTTTTAAAGGATTTGAGTTAATAGGTCACTTAATTTAGAGATTTTCTTTTTAAACTTACTGCTGTTTTACAGCTGCCCTACTTGGTATCCTTCTCTGCAGAGAAGGTATGCAGAGAATATCTCACTTTTGAAATCACTTTCAAGTTTTTTAACTTACGTGATCCCAGGAGGTAAGGTAGCTCTGAGTTGGTTTCTTATTTAAAGGTGAGGCCTGAAGGAGGGCGATTTGATTTTGCCAAATTAACGGAGCTTCTTCGTAGCAGGACACAGTCTCTGACGAGTAGCTTTGGGCTCTTTATTTAGTCCACTGCTTCCCAAAGTCTGTGCAGTTCATTTCAGCGGTGCGTTTTGTGCTGGTCCTGCTGACAAGTGCTGTGCATTTCTGGAGGACAGGACACCCTGTACATGACGTGCATTTGGGGGGACCCCCCTCACCCTGACTTCTCCACTCCTCCTGCAGATTTCTCCTTTATTCTGTCTCACTTTGAAGGTTTGGGAGCTCCCCTTTTGGGTCTCTTATTTCGCCTCTGTGTGCTATTGCTTGAGGCTTGTTTCCATTCTCTCCTCATGTTCTTTCTCACAAAGGCTGGTCCCCAGGTGACTTGGTCCCATGCTCCCCCTCTGCTCCAGTGTCTGCCAGTGACTCAGGGTTGAGTGTTGCTCCAAAATGTTATTGTGGCCGTTCCTTGCTTGGTCTTCTCACTGCCTGTACCCAGTTCCTCACTCTTATCCCTTCACTAGAATGAGGATGAGAGCTTTCTTTTGGCTTACTTTCTCCATTGTTTTTCTCTTCCCATGAACTCTGCACATTGTCGCCACGTGAGCTAGAAAAACTTCCGTGGCTCCATGTGGCTTGCAAGGTTCAACCCAGTCTAGATGTTCTGACGTCCACAATTCTGCCTTTTATCAGTTCTGCTTACCCACATCATTCCCCACGTGAACTGTTTGTGGTGTCCGGGGCATTTCTGTTTCAGAGTCCTGACTCCCTTGACCCCCATCCCCCATCTTTTCTCTGCTCCTTCTGCCAGCCACCAACAATTACTGGTCATTGTACAACTGCTCAGGGATTCCCTCTCCCAGGAAACCTTCAGTGATCATTTTGAGGCACATTTATGCTCACCTGATTCTTACCTCAGCGCCTCACATGTACATACCCGTTTCCGTTATTTCAACACTTCTTAAATGCTGCTTTTCGTTTTGCGTAACTGTTTATATTATGACTCTCTGAGTCCTCATCTAGACAGAAACTCTTTGATAAAAGAGATCATGTCTTGAAGTATTATATTTTTATTACAATGCTTAGCACAATGCTTTGAACATCATAAGCAGTCATCAAATACTTAATTGAGTAAGGCAGTTTACAATTTTCCAGTCTCCTCCATTTTAAAAAAAGTTTGCCTAACAGTACTTGAATCATCCCACATGTACATTTCCTCTAGTTTTCACTCCTGTCTGGTTTCCTATGTATCGCGTAGCTCTTTGACTTTCAGATATAAGGTGGACTTAGAAAGGTTGGCAGAGAGGGCAACTAACCTGGCTTATGCAGGCTATAAGCCTTTTGAGTGCCTTTCTTGAGTACCTGGAAAACACCCCAAATTGATCACAGTGTTCTTTTTTTTCTGCTACATTTCAATGCAGCCTCTGAAGCCTTTGTAACACAGTGCTTCAGGCAGCCTAGATCCCTGGATCAGAGCTGGCACTCCTTAGGCTAGTCTTAGTGGTCAGATGTTGATCGTGTGTTTTTAAGGCTGTTTAAGTGGAAAGGATTGGGACCGGGTGGAAAGGAAGAAAACATGGAGCTGGTCCTCTCCGTCAGGCTTAAAGCCCTGCAAATCCACAGAATGACCTCTGGCCAGATTGTGTTAGACGTGAATGTTACAGTCTGCAGATATAGACCTTCTCTGCCATCTTCTCGTTGTAGGATGTTGAAGTCAAATGGATTGAATACCAGAATATGGTCAACTACCTCGTCCAGTGGATCAGACACCATGTGACCACTATGTCCGAGAGAACATTTCCTAATAATCCTGTAGAACTCAAGGTCTGTGTCCCTATAGAAGTTAAGTAGGATTGAGTTTATTACTAAACTTTTAAATAATGCTGAAATGGTTCTGTCATTTCAGAAATTGAAGAAAAATTGCCCTTGGCAAGGTACTAATCATCAGGCAAATTATTTATTTATTCGTCTCCTATTGTACAGAGAAAATGGAAGTCAGCATTAATAATTAAAAGATAATAGTGACAACATCTTAAAGAAATTTGTAGTCCCTTTGGTTTGAATTGTTGAGAGTTCTAAGGTTTAATTTGGGAAGGTTTCTGGAAGTGACGTTGCCAGATTCTTTTTGGTGCCTGGGAGATGCCTGGAGACAGCAGATGGCTGGGGCACGAGGGGGGGGCGGGAGCTTGTGCAATGCGACCGTGGCAGGGCCTGTGCCTGTGGTCACATCCTGTTAAAAAACAGCCTCAGAGGCTCCTGTGGTACGGCAAGAGGTACATACCGTCTTTCACCATGAATTCGAAAATACATATCTGACTCCCAGAGTAAATGAGTTCCTGGTTTAGTAGAACATTTACTACTACCTAAGAACCTGGGTCCATCTCTTTGAGCAGAGACATTATAGAAATATTAAAAGATAGTACAGATATAGAAACGTATTGAAAATAAGTTGTCTCATTTTGTACATTGGGATTTGTCATAGCAAAGTAGTGTACTTTATTTCAAGAAATGGGTAATGCGAATGTGAACAACAAAGTCTAATTCCTTGAATTGCGACTTTGTTTTCTGGATCAGACTAGCATTGCAAAAAACGGTCCTAACCCAGGGTGGGCCCTGTTAACGTTAGTAATTGTGTCCATGCGTCTATACGGAACATCTGTGGAATAGCTTTTATTCATGTTGCCACGGGGAACTTGTCCTTGGCACAAAGTTCCTTGGCGTGTGTCGATGTGATGCTGTTTAAGTTCTCTCTGAAGCTGTTTGTGTGATGTCTCCCTCTGTGGCTGGAACCTCTCCTGGCAGGAAAGCTTTCCTCCCCCTTCTATCAGCATGTCTACTGTGAACAGTGGGTAGCCCGTGATGGCATTCCGTGCTTATTCACCTATGGACATCCTGAAATGGTGCATTTTGAGTTTAAACCAATTTTCAGATTTCAAGTTCCATTTATTTCCAGATGGATTCCTTTTGTCCAGACATTTGAGTAAATTCTTGCTGGCTTCTGATTAATACAGATTCTTAAATTATTAAAGAAGTTCGAGTGACTACACAGATTACTGACTGTTGCCTGGGATAGGACGTGATACAGGAAAAAAATATATTGTGGGGAAATACCAAATAATTTTATTAGCCAGCAAAACATTAAATGGAATCCTTCAAAGAAATGTGTCTGCCTGAATGTTTGCAGGGACTTGTCTTAAAGCAGCATGAATTAGGATGAAATAATTAGTATACACTTATTAAATGTGGAGATGCTTTATCAACATAATTTTTATAAGGTCCTTGTTAATAAATATAATAAACATATCTAAGAGATTCCCAAGTTAATATCTATAAATTAGATAGTAATTTAATTATATGGTTCAAACTTTTATAATAATAGCAGCAACCAATAGCATCTGTCTCGTTTACTTATAAGATCTGCTTAATTTGGCCAATGGGATATTGAAACAAAATTTTAGTCCTATCTATC
Source organism: Lagenorhynchus albirostris (assembly GCF_949774975.1). Lineage (NCBI taxonomy): Eukaryota > Metazoa > Chordata > Mammalia > Artiodactyla > Delphinidae > Lagenorhynchus > Lagenorhynchus albirostris. Next base: position 60,491,285 of record NC_083104.1, read on the forward strand.
TGATGAGAATTCTGTTTTCAAGGATAGACCATGAAACAGAGGAGAATGCTCCCCACCCCTTTTTATGGGAATTGCATCAGATGATTTTTCCAAAAACTAAAAGCTAAAGTACGGCATTTGGGAAGTGGATCTTTTAAAGTATGTATTTTCTTGTTTGGATAATGAGAGATTGTCAGTAGAGCCATAGTAGATACTGCTGTGGTTTTCACTATCCAGATGGCTGGGTAGCCTATGTTGAATCAGGGCTCATAGCCATAATTACACCCTCCTCAGATCCCATACAGCCTGGTTACCGACTGGCTGGGAATCAGCAGCGTCCTTGAGTGTCTGTTTTATAAAGGAATGCCACCGAGGGCACGCGACAGAGTAAATAGCGTTTGAAGTGGTGACATTATGTGATAATGAAAACAGGTCTTTGAAGTTTGGCCCTTCATTTATTTTCTCTTTCTTTTTAGGCACTTTATAATCAGTATTTACAGTTTAAAGAAACAGAAATTCCACCAAAGGAGACAGAAAAATTAAAAATTAAACGCCTGTATAAATTATTAGAGGTAAGCAGAAATTTCCTTTGTATTGTCAAATGTAATATTTTAAAAAAAATTTATTGAAGTATACTTGATTTACGTGTTGTGTTAATTTCTCTTGTACAGCAAAATGATTCAGTTACACATATGTGTATATTCTTTTTCATATTCTTTTCCATTATGGTTTATCACAGCATAATGAATATAGTTCCCTGTGCTATTATACAGTAGGACCTTGTTGTTTATCCATCCTATATATAATAGTTTGTGTCTGCTAACCCCAAACTCCCAATCCATCCCTCCCTCACCCCTCTTCCCCCTTGGCAACCACAAGTCTGTTCTCTGTGTCTGTGAGTCTGTTTCTATTCCGTAAAGTACATTTGTGTCATATTTTAGATTCCACATATAAGTGGTACCATAAGGTATCCAATGTTATCTTTAATAATATACCTTGATGTAAGAAACATAATTTTTTACGTCTTTGCTTCACATTAACTTTTTTGTTGTTGTTTTCTCTAGATTTGGATAGAATTTGGACGCATCAAACTCCTTCAAGGTTATCATCCCAATGACATAGAAAAGGAGTGGGGAAAGCTCATCATTGCCATGCTTGAGAGGGAGAAGGCTCTTCGTCCCGAAGTGGAAAGGTGAGTGGGGATGGCCTCTGCCCTGGGTGTCCAGTGGGAGGGGTCAGCCTGTGTCATGGAAAGAACTTAAGCTTTGGAGACCAACATTTACCTTTTTCATTCACTTGGCTGTGTGACCTTGAATAAGTCACTTAGCCTTTCTGATTCTCCATTTTCTTATCTAGAAACTCTTCCAGGAGGTTTGAGGAGGGCTCGGTGAAGTAGTGTTTGAAGAGGGCCTAGGTTGGTGTGTGAAATCTCATCTTGTACGATGGTTATGGTTTTAAAGCCAATCAGGATGACCCATGAGAATTTCTCCAACTGACTTTAAAGTTGCCAGGGCCTGGATCCAGAAGTTCATCCATACATAACATAGACTAACCATGAACTTATCTTGTTTCTTGTTGTATTTTTGGCTACGGCCCTCTTTCTACGGGGCAGTGAACCCTCTATTTGAAGGGCAGTGAGGCCGCTTCTAGAGAACACTTAGTAAATGCTAGCTTAAGTTCCCTCTCTGCTTTTTTGCCCTGAAAACATCACTGACTTTCATCCTTTCTCTCCCGCTACACCCAGCTGCCGGGGAAGGTCCTGCTTGGTCTTCAGGACACATTTGTTGGATGGATGTGTCTCTGGGGTAGTCCTTACCTCCCAGCCTGACTTGTGGTGTGTGGGGCTTGTGTGGCCTGAGTCCATGGGGCTGGCCTTACAGCCTGGGGACCGGTGGCCAGGCCAGGCATCGCCCTCAGGCGATGGCCCCACGCCGCCTCGCTTCTGCAGTGCGGTCACACCGTCTGCCTCTCAGGAGCTCTGACTTGCCAAGGTCCCAGCCTTCCCCATTTATGAGATCTCTGCACTGTCTGATCCTTTGGCTGGGAAGTCTGTTTCATCCCCTCTTCACTCCTCGTCTTTCTCAGATCTCGGCTTCAATGTAATTTCCTCCAGAAACTTTCCACAGTCTCCCAGGTTGGTTCAGACGTCTTGGTGATAACCCTCCTGTTTATATGGATTGCTCCTTCATAGCCGTCATCTCCATTGTAATTTTGTATTTGTGTCTGTGATTGGTTAAGGGCTGCCCATTCTACAGTTGTGAGCTCTAGTAACGTGGAGACAGATTCCTGTTTTTGTAGTTCCTCGTGTCGCCAACACTTAACACCCTGCCTGCTATCAGTATCCTGATGCTCTCTGCGCCTCCTCGTAACTTCCACATGGAAGAAATATGAACTAATGTGTTGAAGATACAGGGGCAGGTCTAACTTGTCAGGCCTTTATTAAATCACTGATGACACTGTTGTTAAAGCAGCATATTCTGTCTACATAACTAGATCATTAGAACCAGAACAAGCTTGAAATACCCAGGATGAACCTTTTATGGAGGAGATAATTCTGGGTGGTTCAGATGGGATGCTCAGCATCTCATGGGAAAGAGTGGAAAAGGATGCCACAGAAAGAGTACGCAGTAGATTTTAGTCGACAGAATAGCAGCTGGATTTTAATATATGTTAATGAAAGAATGCTATGGTTAAGAGTTCGAGGTCTAGGAGCCAGTCAATCCTGGATGAATTATTAGCTCAGTGTACAAGCCCTGTAATCTTAGATTCAGTAACCTCTCTAAGCTTCAGTTTCTTCCTTTGTAAACAGGTTGTAATAGGACCTACTGCATTTGGTGGTTCTGAGTGTGTCTGTAAAATGATTAGTTAATTTCCTGGCATGTAACAATTGCTTCAGAAATGTTAGGTGCTGGCTGCTATTACTATTTGTGCTTTTCTTTTTACTAACTATATCTGACATGGCACTCTCAAATTTCCTTTTCTTGCCTTGTGAAAAGAACAGTATCTACCTCTAGGTGGAGAAGCAACAGTTTGGCCTTGCAGTGTCAGGGACAGGAAAATATTTAGGAGCTTGGCTGATTCAATGCCTTCATTTTTCTTGATGCAACAAGTTTTTTTTTGGCATTAACTCTGTATTACAGAATAATAGCTGTGCAGCGTGGGAGTGTGTAAAAAACAGATGCGAAAGAGCCAATGATCTTAGGCCAGGTAATAACCTATAGGAAGGAAAAATAAGCACAGACAAATTAAATTTGCAAGCATTGCACTGATATTCTTCTTAGCACTTTGGCTTTTAAAAATGTAAAGTAACTTCAGTACGATTAGACGTAACATTCCTGGGAGCTCATCCTATAAAGAAAGGTAAACGGACAATTTTCCATTAATTTAACCTAATCAACAAACACCATGGTGGTTAAAAAGGAAAAGTACTTTGCTTCTCCTCAAACTCATTTGTTTATAGGTGCTTGTAAGTATCAGTTTTTAACCCTGTGTTCAGTACAGACCTGGCCTTTTCCAAAAAGCTGTGATCAGGATCTGATTGACTCTTTGTGTTCTTTTAGCTGATGATTTGCCGGAATAACCTTTTCTAATCGTACCTGGGCTCCTGGGAGGCATCAGAGTTGTTTTTGAGGCAGTTGCAAATGGATGACTCTTGGTGAAAATATTTGGCAAGTCTTCTCCAGTGACGCCCCAGTCAGCCTGCCTTGTCCATACTTGTAGGGCTTTAGTGCAGGCTACAAAAGGCAGACCTCAGCTAGTAAAGCCATGGCTCTAGGCGAGATTCTTCTGAATAGCTATCAGTGTATTATTTGCTGTGTGTTGAATATGCACGTTGGAGCATATTTAAGGAGCCATTAAAAGCTGTACCATTCAGCCGCCACTCTTCACCGTTAGAAGTAGCGCTTTTTGTAGACCGTCTACTTTTGAGTCTACTTTTAATGGTGGAGGAAAGAACATCATTGCAAGGATAAGAATGCACAGCAGTAGTTACAGTTACCGTAGCAGTGATTCTGTGTTTAGTAACACGACTAGCACACGAACCAGTCTTGATTCAAATGAAAATTTCCTCTCAGTTCATTGTGGTCCAACGCTGATCAATTCCTGCATTAGCTTTGGCAATGAATCCTTTGATGGACACAGGTATGGAGTCATTGGTGTGGGATTGTGTTTTTTCTTTTGGTGGGCTGCATTTTTCAGGGATGGCCAACTCTATGACTTTAGAGGGAGAGGCTTTATTTTATCTCGTTCCTTCTTTTAGATTGGACATGTTGCAGCAGATTGCCAGCCGAGTTCAGAGGGGCAGTGTCATCTGTGAAGACAAACTGATGCTTGCTCGAAACGCTCTCCAGTCTGTAAGTTCATTTCAGGAGCTGGTGGGATTGCAGTAGGTGGGTCAGTGTGTTCGGATGAACTAAAACTTTGCATAACGTTGGGTAGATTGGTCTACTGAAACAAAGTTTGTTAAAGATTATGATTACTTTGCTTTCTTGAGGGAAAACATGTTTTTGAAGCAAAAGGGAAAACAGAGAAAATCCAAGTAGCTTCTGTTCTAATACTTCGAGTTTTATATTTGAGGCTAGTTTTGAAACTTGTTTAATTAATTAATTAATGTAGAATTAATATTGAGTTCTTTTAAAAATACAGGATTCTAAAAGATTAGAATCCGGGGTGCAGTTTCAGAATGAAGCAGAAATTGCCGGGTATGTCCTTGAATGTGAGAACCTTTTACGCCAGCATGTAATTGATGTACAGATTCTTATTGATGGAAAATACTACCAGGCAGACCAGTTGGTACAGAGGTAAGAGTGCTTGTTGGTCAGCCCTGTCCTTCTGGGTGACTGTTTCATGGCACCTGCATTAAGAATTTAGAGTGTGACAATTTTATGAAATATTTCTTAAGCTCTTTTTTGTTGAAAATGTGTGCCATGTTAATTCTGTCATATTTGGGTGTGTTTAGTAGGTTTTGTTCTTCAAAGGTAAGTAATAGAAAAGAATTTTATGATACATATAATATTTAACTCTGTAGTAACTAACATATAGTTGAAATATTCATGTGTGATATTTGAAAAAGGGACAGTATGTGAAAATTATCTTTTAAGTCAGCATTTCAGTTTTCTGTTTATCTTATCATGAAAATGTTCCTAATAAAGTATTGGAAGAAATATATGTGCATAAACATCTGTATCTCTGAGAAGTAGGTTTGGGAGTAGGGATGGAACCTTTCAGGTTGAATACTATATATATTATATATGTAAATATCTAAATACATGAGATATATAAAGCAAAAATTATAAATGATGCTTTGACCCAGTAAGTCCACTTTTAGGAATCTATAGTAATTCTAAATATAGAAAATATCTAAATAAATATAGGGAAAAAAGCCTTTGTTCATGTCAGAAATATTTTATAGTAACAAAAATTTGGAATCCTACATGTCAAATAGTAGGAGAATGATCATATTATAGTGTAGTAATTGTGTTCATTATAAAAAATAGTTATAAAAATCGTGATAATATGCAGAGTACTTGTAGTACAATATTCAGTGAAAAAAATTGTGATGCAAACTTTTATCAATGTGATTACAATGACATTTTAAAATAGACTTTATTTATTTGAGCAGTTTAGGTTTATAGAAAAATTGAGTGGAAAGTCCAGAGTTCCCATATCCCCCCTCAAAGCCCCTTCTCCTGTTAGTAACGTCTTGCACTAGTGTTATGCATTTGTTACAGCTGATGAGCCAATATTGATATGTTATTGTTAATTAAAGTCCCTAGTTTACATTAGAGTTCACTCTTTGAGAAAAATGCCTCTTATATTATAGCTTATCCCTTTTGATTTTCTTTTCAGGGTTGCAAAACTGCGCGATGACATCCTGGCCTTAAGGAATGAATGTTCCTCAGTGTACAGCAAAGGCCGCGTGCTGACAGCGGAGCAGACGAAGCTCATGATATCAGGAATCAGTCAGAGTTTAAACTCAGGGTTTGCACAGACCTTAAATGCCAGTCTGAACTCAGGGCTGACCCAGGGTCTAACGCCTTCCCTGACCCCGTCCAGCGTGACCTCAGGCCTGTCATCAGGGCTGACTTCTCGCCTGACCCCATCTGTCACTCCTGCATATACACCTGGCTTCCCATCAGGATTAGTTCCAAATTTCAGCTCAGGAGTGGAGACAAATTCCCTGCAAACTCTGAAGCTGATGCAGATCCGAAAGCCCCTTCTCAAGTCGTCTCTACTGGATCAGAATTTAACAGAAGAGGAAATCAACATGAAATTTGTTCAGGATCTTTTGAATTGGGTTGATGAGATGCAGGTAAAAATATTTACTTTACCTGAATTTCAGGCTTTATTGCTACCAGTTTCTTTTTCAAACTTTATATCTTTCTATTTAAAGGTGCAGCTGGACCGCACTGAATGGGGATCAGATTTGCCAAGTGTTGAAAGCCATTTAGAAGATCATAAAAATGTTCACCAAGCTATTGAAGAATTTGAATCTAGCCTCAAAGAAGCTAAGATCAGTGAGGTATGTGAATTTGAAATCTGTATGTATTTCATCCCAGCTTCTGTTCTCTCTTTCTATGAAGACCCTGTTGCAACAGGGTAAATGATACATTGCTTGTGAATCAGAATTCCTTAAGATTCCTAACCTTGCCATCTTTTTATCCCATGTTATAGATCCAGATGACGGCACCTCTTAAACTAACTTATGCAGAAAAGTTGCACAGATTAGAAAATCAGTATGCAAAACTCTTGGTAAGTTTTTTTAACTTCCTGTTCCCTTTACCTCTATGTGGCAAAGACACGATTCTTACAATGATTCTCCTTGTAAAGAACACATCCAGGAATCAGGAACGGCACCTTGATACACTCCACAATTTTGTAACTCGTGCAACTAATGAGCTTATTTGGTTGAATGAAAAAGAAGAGGGGGAAGTTGCTTATGACTGGAGTGAAAGAAATACCAACATAGCCCGGAAAAAAGATTACCACGCTGTGAGTATGACTTCTGTAACTAGATGTTAAAAATGCATTTCAGGTTTTATCATTTTCTAACATATTTCTTGCTTGTTTCTTTAAATTAGGAATTAATGAGAGAACTTGATCAAAAGGAAGAAAATATTAAATCAGTTCAGGAGATAGCAGAGCAGCTGCTTCTGGAAAATCACCCAGCCCGATTAACCATTGAGGTAAGTCAGAAAGTGTAATAGTCACAGTGGAATACAGACATTTGATTATTACCCTTCAGATTCTTCTATTGTTGATAAATTGAAAAATGCAAACTATCAAACTTCTATTATAACCTGAATCAAAAAGAATGTTTCTGACAGATCATACTGATTTGCCTTCAGTTCTGCTGAAGTGTGTCACCCACTCATCACTTCCAATAAAGGTACTTTGTCAACCCCTGTGGCCAAAGAGATGTAGTACAGTAACTGTAAAGGACCTTGACTTGACAGGCTTTGAGGTTGATATTTCTTCCTAACCATATGACACTGCCCCAGCGATGTAACCTTACTTGGTCCCATTCACTTACCTAAAATGGGGGAAATTGCTTCTAACCCATAGAGTTGTGTGAGAAGAAGAATGTACTCTTACTATTTAGTTCAGTTCTTGGTACACAGTAGGTTTTCAAGAAGTACTAGTTATTATTATTTAATTTACTACTTGTATTCATGATCCGGTTTTGTGAGGTGTTTCCTCAGGGTGTAACACACACATTTCAGACCCAGAAGGGGAGGGTTGACCTAGGGTTTATCAGGCTGCCTGTGGGGTGGTGGGGGGTGGGGTGTGTTTACTTTTGGGGCCTGATATTTACTGGTTAGAGTTAGTGACTGTCTGAATGTGCAGGGGGTGATGTAAGAGGGCGAGAAGCATGTAACATGGACAGATGTGGTGTATTTCCAGAGGAAAAAAAATGAAGCTATGCTTAACAATGGGACACGCAATTGAAGAAAGGAATCTGAGAGTCTTTGTTCACTGAAATAAGTCTTCATGACACAAAAGATTCATAAAATTCTAGGCCTCACTTGGTGGCCTTGGGAATATTATAGGTGACCTTCTTTCATATAAAAATGTGGTTTTCATCCCCAGGAAATGCTGCATAGGAATGTTAAAGACACAGAAGGTAGGGTGGCACCAGGGAAAGGAAATTAGAATCATGAAGGGTCTGGATATACTTTTCTATGATGATCAACTAAAAGTGGGATAGATATTCTTTGGAGTAGAGGCATGAAAGCTGTTAGGAAATACGATTGTAGGTTGAGAATTTTGATGGGAATGGAAAATGTGGATGTGAACCTGATTACTTTTAGGTAGAGCTGTTAGTCTAATTAACTGAAAGTCTGGAACAATAAAATTAAGCCGTAGTTGTCCTTATGATTCCATGGGCCCATCCAATGTCTTGTGGGCAATGGATAATAGTTAATTATTAACTCTTTTATAGTTTATGTGAAAAAGAAACTAATAATCTGACCATGCATGATGTATCTTTTATAGCCAATTTACTCAAGTAGCTTAATTGGAGGGAGCAGGTAATGTGATCCAGATGTGTTGCCAGATTTCCAGTGCTGCCTTATGCATTCCACCCAAAAAGCTGCCTGGACAGAGCTCAGCAGGAGTGTTTTTTCCAGGAGGAAGGACAGGCTTACATAAGACAGTCATTAGAGCATCAAGGGCGCCCTCTTCCGGAAGCCAGTGAACTGAACCTTAAATATGAAAGGGTGTTTCTTGCATATTTTCTAGTAAGTAGGTGTCTTTTCTACAATATTTTTGCTCTCAGGAAAGAGACACCAAGTGGTAAATAAATATTCAAGTAAAAACGTATGAAATAAAAATTCCTAGTATTATCTTTTCTATTTTTAAATTTTTGGCCGTGTTGGGGTCTTCGTTGCCGCATGTCGGCTTTCTCTAGTTGCAGTGAGCGGGGGCTAGTCTTCGTTGCGGTGTGCGGGCTTCTCATTGCGGTGGCTTCTCTTGTTGCCGAGCACGGGCTCCAGGCATGTGGGCTTCAATAGTTGTGGCACGTGGGCTCAGTAGTTGTGGCTCATAGGCTTAAGTTGCTCCGCAGTATGTGGGATCTTCCCCGACCAGGGCTCGTACCCGTGTCCGCTGCATTGGTAGGCAGATTCTTAACCACTGTGCCACCAGGGAAGTCCCCCTAGTATTATCTTGAATGTAATTCCAGAATTACACTAATAAGGGATTGCTTATGCCCTTTTCCACCCTCCCCAAACAGTCCCAGTAAAAACAAACAAATAAATCACCCCCACCCCTGCCAAGAGCTTCCAGACTAGTTTTGGAAGCAAAGACAGAGAAAACTACAGACCATGTATTTTTGTGTCAGGAGGGGTATTTTATGATCCAGTAATAGAAAAATTCAGAAAAAAGAAAGATGGAGGAAAATGTCATGAAAGAGGCATATCTGAAGATGCCATATAGGCAAGTGTTGGCAGGTGGAGGGTTGGTTTTCTAAAAAGCTGGGATAGCTTGCATCCATTTCTAATATTAAAGAGGTTTTCATGGACAAACAGCCAGAGCTAGCTTTTTCCATATATTTTAAGAAAAAAATGTCAAGAAGCTAAAAATTTGAAAGAAAGTGACTGGACTGATTGAAAAATTTATATTTAAACTTTTAGGGCTGGCTTTGTACAACTGGAAACTCATAGTTTAGAGGGACATTTGACTACCCCGATTTTTCAAGTCTTACTCTGTTAAAGAATTCTCATCATCTATGTAGACACTAGAGTCTTTTATGCTTGAGAAGTAAGTCGTGTGTCTTACTGTCCAGACGGCAACAGTGGCTATGTTTTACCTGTCAGGCCTACCGAGCGGCGATGCAGACGCAGTGGAGCTGGATCCTGCAGCTCTGCCAATGCGTAGAGAAGCACATAAAGGATAACAGCGCTTACTTCGAGGTATGGAGGCAGAATCACCATGTCGATCGATGGTATTGCAATTTTGGCTGAGTTACAGAAAACATTTCCATAATGTACTGTTAAGATGCATGTATGTAGTGTTCAGGGGAAAGAAACCAAAATGTTTTCTTTGTAGGGTATAGGGATATATGTTCTTCAGGGTAAATGGAAGCATTCTAGTAAGGAAGAAATACTTTAAAAATGCTTAAAATGTCAGAAAATCTTAATTTTGTCCATGCTTCTCTTATTAAGGAACTATTTCATTACAGAGAGCTTTCTTTCTGTTCTTCAGAAATTTTAAAATATTCTTGGAATTTCACCCCTGATTAACAGTTGTTTGGACCCTAAAGTGAAATAGAAGTTCAGTCAAAATAATATCGAACCAAAACCACAGTATACAGAGAAACTTTGTTATATATATATGTATATATTATTTTTCATGTTCTTTTCCATTTTGGTTTATCACAGGATATTGGATATAGTTTTCTGTGCTATACAGTAGGACTTTGTTGTTTATCCATCCTACATATACCAGTTTGCATCTTCTAATCCTAAACTTGCAATCCATCCATCCCCCCCCACCTTCCCTCCCCCTTGGCAGCCACCAGTCTGATCTCTATAGACATAAACTTTGGATGGACAGTTAGAATTCATTCATCATCATCCAAGTTCAAGAATTGGTGTTTGGTTAAAGGAATGATTTTGGCTAAGTTGTCTTGTGATCATATTCTGTTCCCATGTAGGAGGGGTCCACACAGGGCTCTGGTACTCGAAACTGACAACTCTGGGCTTTGCTGACATTACGTATACTTTAACTGCCAGTTTTCATCTTTCCTTAGTTTTTCAATGATGCCAAAGAAGCCACGGATTACTTGAGGAATCTAAAAGACGCCATTCAGCGGAAGTACAGCTGTGACAGGTCCAGCAGCATTCACAAGCTGGAGGACCTCGTTCAGGAATCAATGGTATGAACAGGAAAACCTGCAAGTTTCATCAGTGATGTATAGTGAGGACTAGATTAGTGCTTTATTATATTTTCTATGTGCAGAACTTCATGTTTCATTGGTACTCTTGATATTTCTGCCTCAATCAAGCATTTAAACATTCAGTTTTAGTGTTTTTTGGTAACAAATACAACAAAAGTGTTTTTCATGTGATTGCCTGAATATTTTAAAATGCTTTCACTGTGTTGTGTGTGTCTGTGTTTAGTCATTCATTCCATAAATACTTGTTAGCATTTCTGTATCCCAGACACTATTTTAGGTGCTGGGGATAGAACAGTGAACAAAACAGACAAGAATCCTGCTTATATGCCGGGGATGGGGCTCAATAAACATGATAAATTAGTAAATATACATAGTATGTTAGATAGTGGTAAATGCGAAGGAGGAAAGAAACAACCAAACAAAACAAGGGAAGAGAGATGTCAGCGGGGGTGGGGAGGGATTGAAAGCTTAGACCAGGTGGTCAGGGAAGATTCTTCTGGAGAAGTTCGTTTAGGCAAAGCCCTAAAAGAACAGAGTGCACACGTTTTTACTTTTAAAATCCATCTGATTTATTCCCTAGGAAGAGAAAGAAGAGCTTTTGCAGTATAAAAGCACAGTCGCAAGCCTGATGGGGAGAGCAAAAACAATCATTCAGCTGAAGCCAAGAAATCCTGACTGTCCACTCAAAACTTCTATTCCGATCAAAGCCATCTGTGACTACAGACAAATTGAGGTACTTTAACTCCTAGAAACAGACCGGATTCTGGCATTGTTCATATATTTAAAAAATGAGGTCATATTGCTCATTAGTGGTAAAGTTTTCCACCTCAAAAATACAAAAAAAATCCCAAGATTTGATGTGGAAAAAGGTGAGTACCACAGTGACCTCATCTTGTTATTCTGTTCTTCTTTTAAAACCAGATAACCATTTTCAAAGATGATGAATGTGTTTTGGCAAACAACTCTCATCGTGCTAAGTGGAAGGTCATCAGCCCCACTGGGAACGAAGCCATGGTCCCGTCTGTGTGCTTCAGTGTCCCTCCTCCAAATAAAGAGGCGGTCGACTTTGCAAACAGGTTTGTGCACACTAGCTCCAGATGTAGGCCTGGCTGTGGAATTCTCTGAAGGTTAAAGAAACAATCAGTGCTTTGACAAGGCTCATAGGATCAGGAGGACCTAGAACTAGGAAACCTAGTATATGTCACAAACACAAAGAAAAATTGTAGCATGTGTTCAGAGGGAGTGGAAAGGCTGAATCTGAGTTTTCTTTCGTATATTTCAGAATTGAGCAGCAGTATCAGAACGTCCTGACCCTTTGGCATGAGTCTCACATAAACATGAAGAGTGTGGTCTCCTGGCACTATCTCGTCAATGAAATTGACAGAATCCGAGCTAGCAATGTGGCTTCAGTAAGTATAAATCTGCACATCCACCTAACCTGTCCAAAGATTTGGGCCCCTTGTCTCGAGGGGTGGGTTTTGTATTTTCTCTGGGGTAAGATGGAGTCGAGCAGATCCATGATAATAGTCATTCATTCAATGAATATCTGTCCTATGTCTGCTGTATACGAGGCATCTTCTAAGGACTGGGGAATCTGGAAATCCCATACTTCATTCAGGGCTTACATTTTCATTGGGAGACATGGATGGTATAGTGTTTGGGCATATAGAGATGGGTGTAGTTTGATTTCATTTATTAAATTTTATAGTCTTGTTTTTTCTCATCTTTTAAAACCTAAGATTGTAAATGAAGAAAAAATTAATTTCCAGTGGTTTTCTATTTATGACTATTAACATAAACTCATGTCCCATGAGACCCACTTGAGATCTGTCCTTTTGAAATTTTACTCTTAGTTCTATAATGGATCACTGGTCTTCTTTAGATAAAGACAATGTTACCTGGTGAACATCAGCAAGTTCTGAGTAATCTACAGTCTCGTTTTGAAGATTTTCTCGAAGATAGCCAGGAATCCCAAATATTTTCAGGTTCAGATATAACACAACTGGAAAAGGAGGTTAATGTGTGTAAGCAGTATTATCAAGAACTTCTTAAATCTGCAGAAAGAGGTAAAGCATGGGAATCCTTGCCTTTTTTTCTCCATGGGTGTTTAGTCCAGGCTATTTTCTGCTATCAATGGGAATCTCAGTCTTAGGTATATTTTGTCAATCCACCTGTAATAGGTAGAAGCAATGATTGGAACATTAAATGCCTGTTTGAGGTAGGAAGATTCAAGGAGGGATTCAGTTATTTCCAAATGATGAATTAATAAAAAGATGTCAACTAAGTCGTATGACAATGAATTCTTAGTGTATCTACTTTTAAACATTTTCACTGTTTTGCAATGTAATGTTCAGAGTGATGATCTTTTAGTTTCAGAAAAGTTTCAATTATTTTTCCGTATACCAAACTTGGATTTTTTAAAGACTTTTTCTTAGAGGAGTTTTAGATTCGCAGCAAAACTGAGAGCAAAAGGCAGAGATTTCCTATAACCAAACCTGAACTTTATACAGGGGTTGAAGGAAAAGATTTTGTCTTGTTAACTTTTGTTAAATATAAATTTTATTCCAAACACTTGATATAACTTAGAGACCAAAAAAACTTAGTAGTAATACTCTATTTAAAAAATTTTTAAACATTAACATAATCTTTACCTTTCATTGTAAAGGATTTAATTTAGTTTTTATTACTAATCTGCTACTAACATAATTCACATTTTTGTGAACACAAAACAGAGCAATATATTACTTTCCTTAGACATCATAAATCAGATATTGGTACTTTAAGTGGCGTTGGGGAAATTTTATTAAATCTTCATAAATTGTAATGTCCACGATTTCAAGATTTATATCCTTGGGGTGGATTTGTGGTGATAACTGGTAACATTAGTTTGACTAGCTGTGTTTTAGTAGTAGTAAAACTGCCATGTTAAATCATGAACGAGAACATCCAAAAGATAGAAAATGAGGTATTTTCTAAACATTACATTTGTTTTCACAGAGGAGCAAGAGGAATCAGCTTATAATCTCTACATCTCTGAAGTCCGAAACCTCAGGCTTCGGCTTGAGAGCTGTGAAGACCGTCTCATCAGACAGATCCGCACCCCCCTGGAGAGAGACGACCTTCACGAAAGCGTGTTCAGAATCTCAGAGCAGGAGGTAAGGCTGAGAAGCGCGTGGGGACAAGATTAGCACAGATTACTGTCTTAATGACCTTTACTGTCGACTCTGCGACCTCTCACACGCTCCCTTTGCCAGGGGTCACTTGGTGAGGTCTGCCTATGTACTTAACGCTGATGGCAGACGAGGATTCTGTAATGCAGTTCTCTCTCTCACTTGGGTAAACACAAGAACACGTGCTTTCTCACCCATTTATGTGGAGGCTGCGAGGGCTTCTCACAGTTTCTCACCTGCTCGATGCGCAAGCGCTGAATTAGATGTTTGGGCCCGAGGAGATGGACAGTGAGGGAATGATTGATTATGAAACTTGACTGCTTTGGCTTCATTTCTTTGATAAAGTAAAAGTAAAGAGTATGTAAATGTCTTGCAACTAGAGATGATCATACTAAGTGAAGTAAATCAGAAAAAGACAAATACCGTATGTTATCACTTATATGTGGAATCTAAAATACGACACAAATGAACATATCTACAAAACAGAACCAGACTCACAGACATAGAGAACAGACTTGTCGTTGCCAAAGGGAAGGGGGGTGGGGGAGGGAAATACTGGGAGTTTGGGATTAGCAGATGCAAGCTATTATATATAGAATGGATAAACAATAAGGTCCTACTGTATAGCACAGGGAACTATATTCAATATCCTGTGATAAACCATGATGGAAAAGAATATGAACAAAATGTATGTATGTGTTTAACTGAATCACTTGGCTGTACAGCAGAAATTAACACAACATTGTAAATCAGCTACACTTCAATTAAGAAAAAAGAATACGTACGTGTTTAAGTTAAGGGTCATAATGGAAAATGTGTATTTTTAAAGTGTTTGAAGAAAGAGACACCATCTGGAGTGATAGGCTAATCCTCATGTTTGTTCTCTGTTGTGTAGAAACTAAAGAAAGAGCTGGAGCGACTTAAAGGCGATTTGGCCACAATCACGAGTAAATGCGACGACTTTTTCAGTCAAGCGGCCGCCTCTTCCACGGCTCCCACCTTGCGATCCGAGCTCAGCGTGGTCGTCCAGAGCATGAACCACGTCTATTCCATGTCCTCCACCTACATAGAGAAGTATGGAACCACTGCCTTAATAGAAATCATCTAAACTGGCTTCATAAAAGTGCCACTTATATATATAGGCTGTTTAGCCAAAAATGTTCATTTTTAAGAATACAAAACATTTTTCTTAATACCAAATATATTAAATATTTCTGTGGACTTATGATGCATCTTCATGCTGAAAGGGAATGTGAGCTTCAGAGACTAGAGCATTAATGATCTTCCCACATGTTGCCTGTAGTTTTGGTAGCTCAGCTGTTGTAGCCTATAGGACTTTCCTCCCAGGCTTGGTCTAAATTAGGTTTGAAAGAAGCCCCTCTGCTGTTGGAATCTCCTGCTGAAGACCACTGTGGGGGCAGGACATGGGTTCTGTTAGAAGACAGCGGGATGTTAATCCTTTTTTAAAAAATTTATTGAAGTATAGTTTGTTTACAGTGTTGTGTTATTTACTGCCGAGTCACCTCTACAGAAAAAGTGATTCAGTTATACACATATATACATTCTTTTTCATATTCTTTTCCATTGTGGTTTATCCCAGGATATTGAATGTAGTTCCCTGTGCTCTACTGTAGGACCTTGTTGTTTATCCATTCAGTATATAACAGTTTGCATCTGCTAACCCCAAACTCCCACTCCATCCCTCCCCTAACCCCCCACCCCCGCTTGGCAACCACAAGTCTGATCTCTGTGTCTGTGAATCTGGTTCTGTTTCGTAGATAAGTTCATCTGTGTCATGTTTTAGATTCCACATATAGGTGATATCATATGGCATTTGTCTTTCTCTGTCTGACTTACTTAGTGGGTTGTTAATCTTGTAATAAAAGTGTCAGTGTCTCGGGATGAAGAACATGCTGCATCATGCACCCTCATGGTGCTTTGGGACTGTATTGCGGGAAAATAAACACTTACCAAAAGGGGGTGTTGTTTAATTCTCTTTTTCAGGTTGAAAATTGTCAACTTGGTGTTAAAAAACACTCATGCTGCAGAAGCCCTTGTAAAATTCTATGAAACTAAACTGTGTGAAGAGGAAGCAGTTATAGCTGACAAGAATAACATTGAGAATCTAATGAGTACTTTAAAGGTATGCCTTTCACTGCTGGCTATTTTTTAAGATTATCCTTTAAAAGTATTTCTCTAGCACTTGGCCCAGGTCTTCAGACATCAAGCATTAAATATCTGAACTTGAATACATTTCTGTCCATTCCATGTCCTGTCTCTGTAGTACCATGGCTTACTGTAAATGAGTGTGTTCATTCATTTTTAGTTTGAGGTGAGTTCTTTTCATTTGAAGTTTGGATCTTTTTGACAGTAGGTTTTTATAGTCTGTTCATGTCGGCGGCAAGAGGAGTTGAAGCTAAAAAGTAAATTATTGGTAGTAGATTTTCTTGTGGAAAGAGGCAGTTATTTTAAGAAATCAAGGTGAGTAAAGTAGTTAAGAAGGAAAAAGGCTGATAGTTATACTCGTCTGTTTCTCTTCTTCCATTTATAAAGCTCTGAGTAAAGATATTGTAAACCAATTGTGAAAAGTTTTCTCAGTGATTTTTTAATGCATGTGTTCATTTTTAAACAATGAGATCAGTAGATATTTAAAAAACAAACAATGAAAAAGACTTACCGAGGTAGCAGACTTGCTTATGAAATATATTTTATTTTATTGATATGCAAATTTCGTTAGACTGAACTCTATAAAACTGTTGGTTTTTTTAGGTCAAAGTACAGTCAAATATTGGCAATTTTATAAGGTTCAAGCTAATGTAATATTTTGTATATGAAAGATATTCTTTCCATTGTCTGATTTTATAGCAGTCATTTGTAAATGAATGGTAAAATTAGGTGAATAATGTGTTTACACAATGAGCGGTTGATACGTTTTTGTAACTTTATAAATTGATCTATTTTAGCAATGGAGATCTGAAGTGGATGAAAAAAGAGAAGTCTTCCATGCACTGGAGGATGAGCTACAGAGAGCAAAGACCATCAGTGATGAGATGTTTAAAACCTACAAAGAGCGTGACCTTGACTTTGACTGGCACAAAGAAAAAGCAGATCAGTTGGTTGAGAGGTGGCAGAATGTTCATGCTCAGATTGACAACAGGTTAGCACCCTTTTCATTCAGTTTTAGCTCAGATTTAATCTCTGCATTCTGGGTAAAGTCTAAATGTATTAGGCTTTTTACTTCCATATGTAATTCATTCCATAGAGTTAATTTCCATATGTAGTTAATTGTGTTAATTGCAAGAGCTCTGTCCAATTACATTTCTTTTTTATAGGGTGGCCTTTAGTAAGATATTTAACTTCCAAGTAAGTTATTTTTCTGTTCTGTGTTATTACAACTGTTTATGTACTCTGGCATTTATATAGTTAATCTACTTGCCTTTTCTGAAGGAAAAAACAATGTATTCTCTAATTATTAGAGAATTCTCTAATTATTACCAGTGATAATATCAAAATAACCATAACTTAGTAAGAGGAGGGTGGGTCATGCATTTCCTAGGGCCGGATGTAGCATCTATACTAGACAGGAAGCGTAAAGAAACTGAAATGTCCTAATGCTCATTTTAATCAAAGAGACAAGAAAGTCAAAATCATTTGCCTACTGACTGAAATAAAAAAGTGAAAAGAAATGGGATGGTTTTGGGGGCTCATCTTAAAAGAAATGGAATAGTGTTCCTTCTCATTCATTTTTTATGTTTTTATTAATGCAGCTAAAATGCATTTATTATATAGTGCCATTTGTGAGAAATAAATTATGTTTAAATATTTAGTATCTAATCTCTAAAATACATGGTCTGTAGGTTTAATGTAGTGGTTTTAAAATCATAGAAACTGGGGTGTTTAATCACAGTTCCTAGAAAGTACCCTTGAGTCCATGTTGAACCATTCATTGCTACCATGTCATTTTTTCAGAAGTGAACTGCCATTGCTGCAAACTTTAGGTCTTCAAGACTTGCTGATTGATAATTATTATGGTTAACTTTCCAGTTTTCCTGCTTTTTAGCTTTAGTCTCTCGGGCTTGTCCCTAGAATAATCAGTACCGATAAATTGCGCAAGTCCTGGAGAAAAAGAATTTGTATTCAACCCAAGGCAGTGAGGGTGCCCTTGGAGATGGGCCTGGGATGCTGTGGCCTCGAATTCTCGACACACCCCTGTTGTTGTGCTTAGTGCATCTTAGGACAGTAATACTTTGTCCCTCCCTTTTTTCTACACCTTCCACCTTCCTATTGGTTACTCTTGGAAACCGTGACTATTCCTTTGTTAACCTCTTAGGTTACGGGACTTGGAAGGCATTGGGAAGTCGCTGAAATACTACAAAGATACCTATCACCCTTTAGATGACTGGATCCAGCAAGTTGAAACTACTCAGAGAAAGATTCAGGAAAACCAGCCTGAAAACAGTAAAACCCTAGCCACACAATTGAATCAACAGAAGGTGTGTAAACACAGTTCCTTGTGCTAGGGTTGTGTCTGCATTTGGTCACTCAGACCTTGACCTTCCTTTCTCTTGTTAGTAAGATAAGTCAGCAACTATTTCAAGGAAGGCAGGGAATAAATCAGAAATGTTAAAAATTTACACTCAAACCTACATCCATCCCTTATTTTGATTTAAGAAAGTTGCATGTTGCGACAGTTCAAGTTTCTAATGATCCTTTAATCATAGGTATGGAAATCTCTCTGGTACTTTGCTGGCTGCAATAGTTTCATGGGATCCTAAATTTTAAAAAAAAAGTGGTTAGTCATAGAAAATTAAACAGCCACATGTGACCAAGAGTTAAATGCTTTGAGATTTTTGTTCCATCTTGAGGGGCCAGTAATTTCTAGCTCTCTTTAGATCAGGATTAGGTGGGGGATAAGGGTTTCAAGTCTACTTGTGGATAATTCCCATGGAGTTTAGTAATTTCTGCTTTGGAAGCCTCATGAGGGGGTGTCACATAGTGGCTTAATCTTGAAAGCTTGGACTTTACCCAATGAGGCAGATGACATTAAGTGCAGTGGGGTAGAGGGAATTCCCTGGCAATCCAGTGGTTAGGACTTGGTGCTTTCACTGTCGAGGGCACAGGTTCAATCCCTGGTTGGGAAACTAAGATCCCATAAGCCATGTGGTGCAGTCAAATAAATAAATCAATCAATAAATAAAGGCTACAATTAAAAGAAAAAGTGCAGTGGGGTAGAGAGCTGTAGTCTTAAGTGATGTAGATATTTCTTAGTGCCTGAGATCTCAAGTTGTTGGATAGCATAGGGTTCCTTGTCCTTTTTCTCCTAACCTGTGTGTGCTTATAGATGCTGGTGTCTGAAATAGAAATGAAACAGAACAAAATGGATGAGTGTCAGAAATACGCAGAGCAGTACTCCACTGCAGTGAAGGTGAGAAGACCAGTTCCTTGCATCAGATTTCATGTTCAGATATTCAGGGAGGTGCTTCTACGGTATACTTTTAAAGCCTTTGCAGGTCATTCAGTCTGTGTTAAAAAGTGAAACAGAGAATCTTCACTTATCTGTTAATTCTTTATGAAAGTGTGAGTCACGTGATGACTCCTGGTTCTTTCATTCTCTCTCTGTGTCACACACGTGCACAGCCTGGCCACACCCCCATGTGCACCAGAATAAAATGTAGCTCTGTAATCCGCCTCTTACCATTTTGCTTCCCCTCTCCCCTCCTTGCTGGAGTGTTCCATGCAAGTATTGCTGGAGTACTCCATGGAAGTATTGCTGGAATATTCCATGGAAGAACGTCTACCTTGTGCTCTAAGTCACCACACCTCAGCTTCACCCATTCAGATCTGGAGTCCCATTTCCTAACTAGAGGAGAGGGAGGCTGAAAATAACTGGCACGCTGTCCCTATATGTCTCCATGAACTCCTAAAGAGACTTAGGAACTTTCCTGGCTACCCTAAATGTTTCTGATTTTTATTACCACCTTGGAAACATGTCAGGATTGGATTGATTCTCGAAAATGTAGTTTTGCAATGTTTTCTTGACTTACTCAGTGAAAGTAGATGCCCTTTCCCTGCATCAAATCACTATAGAATGAAGGGTTAGTGCTTTGCTTTAATTAATCTTACCATTTTCTTTATACAGGACTACGAATTACAAACTATGACCTACCGGGCTATGGTGGATTCACAACAAAAGTCTCCAGTGAAACGCCGGAGAATGCAGAGCTCGGCAGACCTCGTCATTCAAGAGGTGATACCCGTCCAGAGATGGGGAGGGTGTAAAAGAGAGAAGCAACACTTTAGCAATTTTACATTTATATATTTGTATTGTGGTAAAATGTCCATAATAGAAAATTCACCATTTTAGCCATTTTTAAGCATACAATTCAGTGGCGTTCAGTACATTTGTAATGTTGTACAACCTTGAACACAATCCATTTCCAGAACATTCCATCATCCCAAACAGATGCTCTCTATCTATAACAATGCATCTTATTAAGGGTTTTAAAAAACCTTTGAAAATCTTCATTCAAGATGAATGAATTGCAGAGAATAATAAATGTGTATCATGATCAAATTTAGAAGAGGATTGCCATCACTGTGGTTTGCACAGCAGTAATCTCGTTCCTACTAGGTTATCATTGCTGGGGAGTCGTGAACTTCCCTGTCCCATAGACTAGTTAATATTTTAATTATTACTCAAGTGTTCATTCAGCTCATTTAGGGCAACTGGAGATTCTGTTTTTATTTTTATTTTTCCTTACTTGCAGTTCATGGACCTGAGGACCCGGTATACGGCTCTGGTCACCCTCATGACACAATATATTAAATTTGCTGGGGACTCATTGAAGCGTCTGGAGGAGGAGGAGGTAACCATTAACCATGGGCAGGTTACTGAAAAGGAGCCACGAGAGGGTTTCATGATAAACTCACGTGGTTGAGAGCTGATGTATAAGTGATTAATTACAAAATTACAGTGAAAAACAGTAGAGGCGTAGGATTTTTTGGTTTGTTATTAAGATTCTCTCGAACTGAAAAACATTACAAAAAAAAAAGGAACAACCTTTTTGGAAAAAAAATTTTTTACTCTAGGTCTCTAGTATGAGAGCGTTAATGTCGGTAAGTGGTTCTATTTAAATTATGGAATGTTGGCAGTTTAGCAGAATGTTTTTCAGTTTTCTCACAGTTGAGAAGTATTGTTCTTTGAAGTATAGTTACTACTGTTATGATATCTGCAGAAATATTACATAAACACATTTTTTAATGCATTTTAAATTAATTTACATCTTCAAGGATTTAAAACATGAAAGCCATTAAGTTAGAAGTAGCAGGTGTTTATACAAAATGGTAGTACTTTTTAAGAATTGTGGGGGGGGTTATTTTGTTTTTGTTTTTAGCTTTGCCAAAAAGATATGGTGTATATTAAAAAGACTAAGTACCATTCTAATTTGGAGAACTTCAGTGCCTTTGATTATGCATTTAAAATATATTCAGAAACAGAAAGAATAAGGAGTTATTTATGGAAATATATTTTCATAAAACGCTATTGTATCTAATTTTGAAAGTATGCTCTGCTCTATTATCTTAATATGCTTTCTGTTCCTAACCTCAGAACAGACAAAAATAGTAAACCAAATGCTGTAGTAAGTAAATTGTGGGGCATTAGCCATTTAAATTAGACCGTTGTTGAAATTCTGTAGGTGACTGTACTTAGTATAACTCCATTCATATAATGAGAGAACCAAAATGGTAGTAAATGTCTAATAGATGTTGCTTTCTTAGTTTCTAAAATTATGACCGCTTTTGTAAACTACTTTTGTCTGTTCAGAGTTAATAGTTTTCGGCAACTAAATCACTAACATGGCTACTTGCAAGTCTTTATAACTAACTTCCTTTGGGTTTAGAAAGGAGAACCAGAATATTTTCACATTCAAATAATTGGCATACACTTCTCATCTATGAAGGAAAGTCCATATTTTTTTTACATTCTTAATTTTTAAGAGATATATATGATTCCATTTTAAATGGTATACAGATCTTTTAAATTGTGTATTTTGTAGTTAAATGTAATATAAATAATTTAAGCCCTTCCCTTTCTTACAATGTATGTCTGCACATATATGAGCCAATTTGCTCAATGTATCTGATGAAGTAGAATAGTAGAAGTTGATAGAACCAAAAGATATTTCAAAAAGCCTGAAATATATCCAAAATTATGCTGTCATCCTTTGAAATATAAAAGATTATGTTGAATTTAAAGTCAAAACAATGTAGCTTATGGAAGACCATGCAAAGATTATTATAATTTAAAGCAGATTTTAAAATTCCTTGTTAAAAATTCACCACTTAAGGATATTAATAATGGAATATCTTACAAAAGATACATAGCTCAGTTTTCAGATTCCAAGGAGTAGTGTTTCTGAAACTGGGTCTATCTATACTCACATGAGAGATCTTGGTCAGAGAGCAGAATTTTCCATGGTAAACATGAAATCAAAGAGGGATTCAAGTTAATTTCAAAGATAATACCAAACTAGTTACAGAAATATTAGTAGAGTGTCTGTAATAGATAGGTGGATAAAGATATTTCTCCAGTCTTTGTTGATCGCAAAATATATTAAATGTTAATTGCTGAGATTAAAGGACAGCATGTCTCCTTGGGGAACATTTAGATAAAACTTGAAGTTATTTTTATTTGAATAAGTTTGAAATATACAAGAAAGCAAATCAGCAATAGGACTAAATTGTTTCTAGTAATTTTTCTAATATTTGCTAAAAAATTCAGAGTTATCTAGGCAACATGAGATTATTATCAGTCACTAAAATGACTCCAAAACACTGAGAGTTTAACAACAGACATTTTTTTCTGAGAGAATTCTCATTTTTTTAAAGCTTAGAACATGACCAAGAAAAAAAGGGAGGGAATCACAACTTCTGAGCAACAGCTAAGTTTTAAACAGAGTTTGATGAGGAATTGAGAAAGACCCTTTTAGAAATCATCTGCTGAAAACATGTTGACACCTAATGTGTAAGCAGATAGAATGCTTCAGTATCACTGAGAGTTGACCCTGATAAGAAAATAAAGAAAATAGAACACTAAATATTGCAGGCTGTGATGAGATTTTTTTTCATATGAATTCTTATTAAAAATCATATTTAGGTTAGCAAAGGAAACATCTAAAATTCTCATCAAGATTATTGGGGATCAAGAAATGAGAGGAAGAAAAATAAGATGCATGGTCTATAATACAAACTAAATTCTTGAGATTTACCAGGGCTTTTCCATGAAAATAAAATCTGCTATTTAGAATAATTTCCCTCCTTTTGTTTAAATTATTTCTAACTATGATGATTTTGAGCTGATGATATGACACTAATAACCTTATGGTATTAATAAAGAGAAATTAAATTGTGATTATAAACTAGCCCTGATCATGTTCTGTAGTCAAGTGTATTTCTCCCAGCTGAGATTGATTCTGTAATCAGTAAACAAATTTTCTTAATTGGATCTGAATCCCTAAGTACACTTTTACAAGCATTTATATTTAACAAATATCTTTATGTTTATGGAGTATCTGAAGGTTCTTGTCAAAGTGCATTCATATGAGCCATGTCATTAAGGACAACAACAAAATCAGTGAGTATATGAAGCACCTAAAGCCACCAGGGACTATAGGTGCCTTTGCATTAGCAATTCTGACTATTGTAAGTATCAGGGCAAATATAAATTAGTGAGGCATTTGATTGTAGAAATTACAGATTTTTATATAATTTTCCTCCTTCCATATGTTAAGTATTATTTCCTCAATTGGCTCTCTGTTCCAAAGTTCTGTATCTTGCTTCTTTCACCATTAAGACAGGAGAATGTAAATATCATTTCAAATTTCCATTGGGCTAGAAAATGAAAACTAAATTCTCTAATGTCATTCAGTTCCTATACATCATATGTTCTTCTCAGCCCACAGGACTGAGTTGTGTGTGAGAGCAGAAAGAGAACTGTTGTGAGAATTTTGGTTCCTACTTTGTCACTTGCCTATTGTGTGAGTTTTCAAAATTATTTAATCTCCCTAGACCTCAGTGTCCTCATCTGGGGTGAGGGTCATACTGTAAGGTTCCTTCTTGCTGTAAAATTCTGAGCTAGCTAATTTTAAAAGCAGAATTATTCCTAAGAGACCAAAAAAAAAAAAAAGAAAGAAAAGATTCCTTGATTTAGAAAACCTGACACGCAGGGTTTTTTGTCTTCTCCGACTCTTGACTTTCTGAAGCTTCTTCTCTGCAGATGGTGGTGGGGTTGGTGGTGGGGTTTGTTCTGCCTTTGGTTTCACTGGTCTGTGTAAGTCCTTTCATGAGCATGGCTTCAGATTCTTAAAGATAGATTGGAGTCGAATGGGTTTGACCCTTCTGAACGTCTCTCATAGATGAAAAGGTGTCAGGAGGCTTCTGAGCACGGGGTGTATTCAGATCTGCTCCAGCGGCAGGAGGCGACGGTGCTGGAGAATCGCAAACTCACGGGGAAGATAACAGAGCTGGAGAGGATGCTGGCTGAGCTTGAGAAGCAGAAGTCCCGGGTTGAGGAGGAGCTTCCAAAGGTCAGGGAGGCAGCAGAGAACGAGCTGAGGAAGCAGCAGAGGGATGCAGCGGACATCACCCTGCAGAAGATGCGGGCGGAGGGCGAGGCCCAGAGGTACCGCCGGGAGCTGGAGGCCGTTGAGGGGGAGAAGGAGGCGGCACAGCGCGAGCTGGAGCGCGTGCGGAGGCTCACGGCCGAGGCCGAGGCCCAGAGGGAGGCCGTGCAGAGGAACCTGAGTGGCTTCCGGAAACAGCTGGAGGAGCACACCGCCACCAGGAGGGCCCTGGAGAACCATCTGAAGAGGAAAGACTCCAGCCTCCACGAGGTGGAGCAACAGAAAGATAAGCTGATGGAGGAACTAAGGAGAAAGAAGGACCACGAAGAGGAGCTCCTGAAGCTGGTCGAGCAGATGGAGAAAGACCTCACGTTCCAGAAACAGGTGGCGGAGAAACAGCTGAAGGAAAAGCAGAAAATTGAATCGGAAGCCAGAAGAAAAATAATCGAGATGCAGTGTTCGTACAAAGAAAACCCACTGCCAGCTTGTACGAGCACCCAGGCTGAGGAGCTGAAGCAGCAGGTGGATGAGCTGACAGTGGCCGATAGAAAGGCTGAGAAGGACATGAGGGAGCTGAAGTATGAACTCAGTGCCCTGCAGCTCAAGAAAACTTCATCGGAGGAGAAGGCTCGCTTGCTCAAAGAAAAACTGGGTGAAACCAGCAATGCACTGAGATGCCTCAAGCTGGAGTTGGAAAGGAAGGACCAGGCGGAGGAGGGGTTCTCTCGGCAGCTCCGGGAGCTGGACAGGCAGCTGAGCCAGACCACAGGGAAGGCAGAAGAGGTCAGGCAGGAGGCCAATGACCTTAAGAGGATAAAGCACAACTATGAGCTAGAACTGGAATCTCTGCAGGAGGAGAAAGGAAAGCTGCAGAGGGAGGTGGACCGGATCACCAGGACACAGGCCATCACCAAGAGGAGCATCCAGCATTTAAATTCACAAGTTACTTCTTTGCAGGATGACAAGGACTTCTCTGGCGAAAGAGCACGATCCTGCCAGAGAAAGTCAGATCACCTGAAAGAACAATTTGAGAAAAGCCACGCGCAGTTGCTTCAAAATATTCAAGCCGAAAAGGAGAATAATGAGAAAATCCAAAAGCTTAAAGAGGAATTGGAGAGAAGTAATGACTGTGCAGACACACTAAAGCACAAAGTGGATGAGCTCACCAGACAGAATAACGAAACCAAGTTAATGATGGAGAGAATTCAGGCAGAATCGGCAAATGTGGTCTTAGAGAAACAAGCCATCCAGCAAAGATGTGAAGCACTGAAAATCCAGGCGGATGGTTTTAAAGACCAGCTTTGTGCCACAAACAAACACTTGCACAAACAGACGAAAACGGAACAGGATTTCCAGAGGAGGATCAAATGCCTGGAAGAAGACCTGGCCCAAAGTCAACATTTAGTAAGTGAATTTAAGCAGAAGTGCGACCAGCAGGACCTCATCATCCAGAACACGGAGAAGGAGGTGCAAAGTCTGAGTGCTGAGCTAAGCGCATCCAAAGAGGAGAAACGCCTTGGGGAGCAGGCAGTGCAGATGCAGTGGGCACAGGTGCAGGACCTGAACGACAGATTGAAAAAGGTGCAAGACGAACTGCACTTAAAGATCCTAGAGGAGCAGGTGACCCACAGGAAGATGGTTCTGTTTCAGGAGGAATCTGAGAAATTCAAATGTTCTGCAGAGGAGTTTCGGAAAAAGATGGAAAAACTGATGGACTCCAAAGTTATCACGGAACATGATATTTCGGGCATCCAGCTTGACTTTGTGTCTCTCCAGCGGGAAAACTTCAGGGCACAAGAGAACGCGAAGCTCTGTGAAACAAATATCCGAGAACTTGAGAGGCAGCTCCAGCAATATCGTGAGCAGATGCACCGAGGGCAGAATGGGGAGGCACCTCACTACCAGAAATGTCGGAAGCTCACAGATGAGCTGGTCGCCCAGAAACGGGAGGTGGAAAACCTGAAGCAAAAGATGGATCAGCAGATAAAAGAACAGGAGCATCAGTTAGTGATGCTCCAGTGTGAAATCCAGAAAAAGAACCCAGCCTTCAAGACACATCTTGAGATGGCAGTGAAGGAGTATCAGCACCCAGGGGACTTCTCCTCCTCTCCCTCCATGGCCAGGTCCCCTCTACAGAGGTGGACTCAGGAACCACAGCTTTCGGAGGAAAGATGGCAACATCGGGGTGCTGAACAGATGCAGAAGGAGGGCCAGGGCGGGCCATCAGGGGCTCCGGTTGAGAAAGAGAAGAGTCAGCAGTGTTACTCTGAATACTTTTCTCAAACAAGCACCGAATTACAGATAACTTTTGATGAGATGAACCCTGTTGCAAGACCGTCAGAAATCGAGAAGCTAAGAAATCAAGGTCTGTACAATTCCAGACATGCTGTCAGGTGTCAAGATGACAAGTGTGAAATAGACCTGGTGACGCTTCTGGCACCCTTAGAGGTATACCCTGGATTCTGGAACCTTGTCAGCTACCCTCTGTCAGGTTTCCGCTCTTGTTTCCTTTCTCTGCTAGGCTACATTTTTTAACCATGTTGAATGTGAGTGGCTCTTTGTAGTCCAACAGAAAATCATGCTATCATTTTCTAGTGATTTACTTGAATCTTTACTACAAACTACAGTCTTCAATTTTTAAATGTTTGAGATGAAAAACACAGAGCTCATGGCTATCCTGTCATATCTGTGGGATTCTATTCCGAAAAATTTGACCCTAAAAAAAAAAACTAGAAAAACCAAGCAGTTAACTTTAATTTCTAACACGTTTTGTGGACAGATTTTACCTCCTGTCTTTTTTAGACATAGCATTTTAATACCTTAATTGTCATCTAAAGTTTAAACTTCAGACTGTCAAAATAATATTTCTTGTTCCTGAACCCTCTTGGGCTTGAAAGTGTTCTTCTCTTATCTCATCTTTGTTATTCTAGGAATTATATTTGGATTAAGAGTGGGTAACATGACAATGTTCTTTAGATGACTTTTAACGTCTTATAAATTCCCGTTACAGATAGCTAAGAACAAGCAGTATGCTATGCACACAGAAGTCACGGCATTAAAGCAAGAAAAGAGCCCAGTCCCCGGTGCTGATGAATGGCTGCTTGAAGGGTGCAGGGCACTGGGTGGACTCAAAAGAGATTTTCTTAAGAAGGGCTCAGAACCAGAGACCTTTCAGAACTTTGGTGGTGATCATGCATGCTCGGTCAGGGATGATGAGTTTCAGTTCCAAGGGCTCCGGCACACTGTGACGGCCAGGCAGTTGGTCGAAGCTAAGCTTCTGGACATGAAAACAGTTGAGCAGCTGCGACTTGGCCTTAAGACCGTTGAAGAAGTCCAGAAAACTCTGAGCAAGTTTTTGACAAAAGCCACCTCCATCGCAGGGCTTTACCTAGAATCCACAACAGAAAAGATTTCATTTTCCTCAGCTGCCAAGAAAATCATCATCGATAAGATGATGACTTTAGCATTTTTAGAAGCTCAGGCGGCCACGGGTTTCATAATTGACCCCCTTTCAGGGAAGACCTATTCTGTTGAGGATGCAATCCTTAAAGGTGTGGTTGACCCCGAATTCAAAATCAGGCTCCTTGAGGCAGAGAAGGCGGCCCTGGGGTATCCATGTTCTTCTAAGACACTGTCAGTGTTCCAAGCCATGGAAAATAGAATGCTTGACAGGCAAAGGGGCAAACATATGTTGGAGGTGCAGATTGCCAGTGGGGGCGTCATCGACCCCGTGAGGGGCATTCGGGTTCCTCCAGAAGTTGCCCTGCAGCAGGGGCTGCTAAATAACGCCATCCTGCAGTTTTTACATGAGCCATCCAGCAACACTAGAGCCTTTCCCAATCCCAATAATAAGCGAACCCTGTATTACTCAGAGTTACTGCGCATGTGTGTCTTTGACGTAGACGGGCAGTGCTTTCTGTTTCCATTTGGGGAGAGGAACATTTCCAATCTCAATGTAGCGAAAACTCACAGGATTGCTGTCGTCGATACTACGACAGGAGCAGAACTGACTGCCTACGAGGCTTTCCAGAGAAACCTGATTGAGAAAAGTACCTACCTTGAGCTGTCAGGGCAGCAGTATCAATGGAAGGAAGCCACGTTTTTTGAGTCCTATGGGCGTCCCTGTCGTGTACTGACCGATACTAAGACAGGATTACAGTTCAGTATCAGCGAGGCCATAGAGCAGGGAACCATTGACAAAGCCTCCATCGAAAAGTATCAGGAAGGCTTCCTCACACTCACAGAACTTGCTGATTCCTTGCTGAGCAGGTTAGTCCCCAAGAAGGACTCGCGCAGTCCAGTGGCAGGGTACTGGCTGACTTCCAGTGGGGAAAGGATCTCTGTGCTAAAGGCCACACGTCGGAATCTGGTTGATCGGATCACCGCCCTCCGATGCCTTGAAGCCCAAGTCAGTACCGGGGGCATCATTGACCCTCTGACCGGCAAGAGGTACCGGGTGGCCGAGGCCTTGCACAGAGGCCTGGTGGACGAGGGGTTTGCGCAGCAGCTGCGGCAGTGTGAGTTAGTCGTCACGGGGATCAGTCACCCTATCAATAACAAAGTGATGTCAGTCGTGGAAGCTGTCAGTGCAAATATCATAAGTAAGGACATGGGAATCCGCTGTCTGGAATTTCAGTACTTGACAGGGGGGCTGATTGAGCCCCAGGCCCAGGCCCGCTTGTCGATTGAAGAAGCCCTCCAAGTAGGGATTATAGATGTCTTCATTGCTACAAAGCTCAAAGATCAAAAGTCCTATGCCAGAAACATCCTCTGTCCTCAAACGAAAAGAAAGTTGACATATAAAGAAGCCTTAGAAAAAGCTGATTTTGATTTCCACACAGGACTTAAACTCCTAGAAGTGTCTGAGCCCTTGATGACAGGGATTTCCAGCCTCTACTATTCTTCACAATAGGACCTGTTTATAGAACCAGAGTCAGGGGTGATGCTGTCTAGTTCCTCTGCTTTGTCCACAGCTTGATGGTATGAGATCCACGGCCTAGTAATTGTGTGACGTGCTTGAAGCACTGTTAATTTCTTGAGGGCTGGAAACACCTGACTGCTCAGAAGAGAGAATACTTTTAATTTAAAAATTTTTTTAATATTTTTAGATAAAGTTTTATTGGAATGCAGACACATTGTTGTGTACATATTGTCTTTGGCTACTTTTGGGTACAAGGATGGAGTTGAGTAGTTCTAACAGTAACCATATGGCTCACAAAGCCTAAAATATTTGCTCTCTGGTCCTTTCCAGAATAAAGTTTGCTGTCTCCTGATCTGGAAGAATTTGCATCACTCCTTTAGACTAAATGTCAGGAGGCTTGGATTTTAGACTCCATTCTGCCCAAGAGAGAATACTTTTAAAATGGAAAATAACAAAAGATTTACTACTCTTCATCATGGTTCCATTTAGCTTTGAGATTCGTTTTTTGACTCCTACCCAAACTAAATAAAAGTATTTTACCTGGAATATGGGATAAGCTTGAGGATCTCCAGCGAGTTTACAGCATCCTTTCTTCAGAACTCTGCATCACTGCCTGGATCCAACCTGGTGTCAGGGTTCCCATTTATTAAATGATTCATTACACTCACTGAAAGAGCACTTTAAAAAGAACCGTGGAATCGCAGAGGAAAATGTAAACTTGTTCTCACATCCGTGAGGCTGTAGTGTTTCAGATTGCCTTGAAAAATGAACATTTTTAGTTTTTCTGTATGTCGTAATCTTCTTTACATATTATATTTTACCACCATCTCCCATTTCTAGTTACGACTTTGTAATTAAAAGCAGCATTATGCATGGGTTATGTGTTGGAGGAGAGGGAAGGTTTTTCTTCGTTCTATGTATTTTTTGTTTTGTGTAGACTTTATTCTTTCAGCTTTCCATTGTCTGTTACTTTTCTGTCATGACAGTTATGATTGTAATGCTAATGCAAAGGCAGCAATTCAGATTTCTTTTAGTGCTTCATGAATAAAGTTGAGTTTTTAAATGTGTCATATTAATAGACTAGCTAGGAGGTTAGGCTGATCATTCAAGACTATTTCTCACAGCTTGCTTTGCTACCATAAACATTTTGGAAGTACATCTGCTACGTGACGTGTTGAATATGGTAAAAAATGAATAAAATATCTCTAACCTGTGTGTGATGAAAAAATATTTTTAAATCCTTGTTTTCTGTGGAGATCACTTTAATGGCTCTGTAATTTACTGGAATATATCTTTTTTTTTTTTAACCACTCACACCTGTCAGAAGTCACTGGAAGAAGAAAAGAAAGAGCATGTTGAAAAAGCCAGAGAATTACAAAAATGGGTATCAAATATCAGCAAGACATTGAAAGACGGAGAGAAGGCTGAAAAGTCTTCCTTCTTTAAGCAAAAGGTACTCACCGAGGTCCTGGTTTAATAATAATGATAATATCAATAATTATAGTGGGGAGAATTTACTGAGTTGATACAGTCCACCTAAAAAAAAAACCCTTTAATTCTTTAGTTTCCCCCACTTCTATATGCAGTTATAATGAGGATCAGAGACGTTAAGTAACTTGCCCAAGGAATCACAGTATGTGGCAGAAGAAGCTGTCTCTGCTTCCAAAACCTGGACTTCATCAATATTAGTCTCACTGTTAGTCAACCAATATGTGGGACTGCTTTTCCTCACAGTGAGATCTGCTTCCTGATCGCTTTGATGAACGTTGCAGGAGAGCAGAGTCACTCTGTTTGGTGCCCTGAGTACATTCATGCACTCTGTGTCATAAAGAGTTGCAAGCTCGTTCTTAGAATAGAAACAAAAAGTTTCAAGAGCAACAAACTGCAGACCAAGATGTTAACATTTGAGGGTCGCATTTAGTTGTGCTTTTCTGGGTCTTTTCTATTTCCGAAAGAAGTGTTCTCCCATCATCCACTGGAAATTCTAGATTCTTTTCCTTCCCTAAATGAAGTCTTTAGTTCTGTAGGCTGTGTTCTGAACCCCACTACTTGACATAAGTTGAGTGGCCACATTTCGTGAGATGTTACTGCTCTGAGGTGTCCTTTGGGCTGTCCCACCTGAAGCTCTTAGGGCACTGAGTTAAGCAGTTTTGCTGCTGCTACTGATAATGCTGGAATTGCTACTATATTTTAAAAAATAAATTTCCACTAAGTAAGCAGTATTTTTCTCGATTATGTTTCCTGCACTGCACTGCTGCTCCTGCCTGACCTGTGGAAACTACAGAGGCAATCATTAGCTTTCCCTTCCAGCTCTGCATCAGTACACACTTGTCATCACTTGAAACAGACATTTTTGACATAATCCAATAACAGAAAGCTTCAGCATCTTGTCTCATTTCGCCTATGGCATGAGGCAGATGAACCTTATTTGAGGTTCCCCCGGGAGAGGTTTATAGACCTGAGTATTTACTTGAATTCTCATTCAGTTGAAATAAAGCCAGCTTAGCTCATAGTCTAGCAAACTACATTTTAATAGAGTGTGGGGGAAATAAGTTGGAAAGGAAAATTACATTTAGTGTTTTAAACCCAAAACCTTCAAAGCAATTTTATGCGAGTATTTAGTTTAAAACATCTTCTTCATTTTCCCCCTGTCAAATAGGAAAAGAGCTAAAATAGGGACACAAACTTAGCAAGGATTTCTTGAGAGAACAAGTTTCTTTTCAGGAACGTGGTTTATAAATGCTTGGTATTTCCTCATTCTGTAGTTCTAAATTCTCCAAAATTTTACCGACCAGTGTTAGTTTTAGACCTAGCAGACATAAAAGTAGACAGATACCTTTGCAATGCAGATCATGGCCCCAGTTATAAATCTTGAATAACACTCGATGGTCTCTCTGTTGAAGGATATTTAAGGTAATTTGATGTCAGTAATAAATGTGTCTTTCAAAAAATCAGTATTGCCTCATGATTACCTATAGCCATGAAAAATAGACTTTAGGCTGACTCTCAGTAGAATACGTCTGGGGAAAATACACCTTTTCATTGTCCCATCATTTCATTTCTGCTCACTTAAAAGAATGGCATTTACTTTCTGATATTACTTTCTGATATTCAGAAATGATACAGAGAGGAATTAGGAGAAAGTAAACAGGTCAATTTTATTTCTCTGTCTGTCACAGGCGACTTTTGCAAGTGAAGTCCTAGTAATAGAAATTATTTAATCTTGACCTGCAAACCTAGAGAGGAATACTTCTAGAGAGGAATTTTTTTCCAAAGGAGCATTGTATCCAGGAGCTTGGGGGAAGGAAGGGAAGGTTTTTGTTCCATGTTCATGTATCTTTTTGAGGACGGCAATGTTCTTCCAGTGCTGAACGTCTGGCCACCTGGGGTATCATTAAGGCATTCTCTATTCGTGGTTGGGCTGGGACAAATGCAAGAACCATATCATGCGGTATTATTATTTCCTCGTGGAAATGATGGCCTTAGGGTTAGAGGGAGGGACTTTCCTTCATCGTGCATTCTCAAAAGCAGTCTTCTTATCCAGGCCTGTGAACCAGTAATAAGTGATGGGTATTTACTCAGATCACCTGAAAATATTCCCATCGTGTGGGTCTTGATGAAAACTTGGAGTTTTTTAAAATGACTGTTGTGTCATCTTTGTGAAGGAAGAGCTTGAGTGTGTTTTCTTTACCTCGCAGATTTCCAGTGAGGAAATATCAGTCAAGAAGGAACAATTATCTGAAGCACTGCAAACTATGCAGCTCTTCCTGGCTAAACACGGAGACAAGTATGTTGGTTTTCATTAGGTCTTTTATTTGAAGTAGGGGAGTGGTCTTCAAAACTCTTAGCAAAGTAGAGGATGGTAAATTGCAATGTAGAGTTTAAAAATGGGACTCAATCACAAATTTACTTAGTAATATAATAACCTAAGACTATAAACTTGGCTATTTAATTGTCGCTTTTCATCACTCTTGGTCTTTACCAAAACCCTGAAATGTACTTATTACCCCCATATATTGCTGATGAGGAAACAGGCTCAGAGAGTTTAGGATCTGTAGCTAGTGAGTAAAGATGCCAAGCCAAATCTTGATTCTGAGTAGTACTTACTCTCCAAGACCTACCTTTTGGAAAATGTGTGTAAATACGTTCTTCATTTTCTTAGCTGAGAACTGTGGCAACTTAATTTCTTGTGGTTTGGTCCTACTTTTTGCAACAAGGCACTTCATATATTTCAGCTAATGCCTCAGACAGGGAAGGAATCTACCCTTTTCTTAAATATTGTTTGTCTATCATCTTTAGAATTACTCTAGAATGATTTTATATTGTACCTTAGGTTAAATTTATAAGGAAATTGGGTTAATTTCCTTATAAATTTCCTCTTTATTCATCCTTCTGCTTGAACAAGTTTCATCTTGAGTCGTGGTACCTTACTTGTCCCTTTTCCATGTTGGAACTAACAATGGGATCTTTCCCTCTGTCAGACAACAGCAGTTGTTATTTTAGAAATTTGTATATGCTAGAGAGGTGCTGATATATTAGTTTACACTCTTTTCCTTTAGTCCTTTTCCAGGCAAGAGAAGGATTCCTGGATGTTTTTAGGGTCATAAGGGCCATCCTTAATTTTCATATACAACCATTCTAAGACCTGAGTAATCTGTATATGAGATTATATTATATTTTATGACCCTATGTTAATTTAGGAAAGTATTCTTTGCAAAATCATCGAGGCTAGTGTGTCATCTTTATCACTTGAAGACTTATATTCGTCTTTTCGTACTTTCTGGTTATTTTAGAATGACAGACGAAGAAAGAAATGAATTGGAAAAACAAGTGAAAACTCTCCAAGAAAGTTATAATTTACTCTTTAGTGAATCTCTGAAACAACTACAACAATCACAAACCTTAGGAGATATAAAGGTAGAGGAGAAGGTAATGTTATTTATTTAGAACATGAGGCTGTTTTAAGACTTTTAGTTTAACTGCATGATTGTAGAAATATATGTCAATGACAAAGAAATGACCTTGAGTTGTGTACATGGAAGAAACATGGGTGGGGTTTATTTAAGTACTAGGAGATTTCAGTGTTGTTCATTAAATGCAGTCTTACACTTGCTGTCATCAATTTCTGTGACATCTTAATCTCTGCCTTGCATGGTAAAAGGAAGGAATCATTCATTTTTCTAACTCTTCTCTGTCAAAGCCATTCCTCTACTGTTATATAGATATATGTTATATAGATATGATAGATATTCTACTATATAAATATGATGGTATAAAATAGTCTGTGAGTCACCTCTAAACGTGACATTGGAGTATTAGGGGATTTGTCTGATTTTCAGAGATATCCATGAGATTTCTTTGAGAAATACTGGGCCATATGTTTTAGCGAGGATGCTCTAGCATCTTCTTAAAATATAACAGAAATAGCTTAAAATTTGGCCTATCCTTAAACTTTTAAAACTTGACAACACATATTCAACACAAAATCCAGTGTTCAAAAAGTTATCTTTATACTCAATTCCCTCACTCCCTGGAGTACTTTACATACTATTTGTCGTATTTTGAGGGTATGTAACGATTTTCCTGGCTCATGGGTTTTGACTATCTGTGAAGAAGTCTGTATGCTGTAAACATCAATAGCATGGGGTTTGAAACTCTCTCTTGTGTCAGGAGACTAATCTCACCCGATTGCAGAGAGCATGGTTTGCCTCCTAGGTGTGTGTCCTGTTTCCTCACCCTCATCATTTCCTGTGTCCTCACTAACCTTCTTAATGTACACGATATGAAGTTTTCAGTTCACAGATGCATGTCGTTTTCAAAGCTTTATCACATCCTGTGCTCTCGAATAGATCACTGACATAGATCACTTGTGCATTTGAGCTGCTTAACACTCACAGCCTTGCCACGTCTTGGTAAGTAGAGGATTTTTATGTCGAAGTGTCTTTTTTTATAAGAAAATGCAAACTAAGTTTCATGACGCTCTGCCCACCCTCATGTCACTGACTGAGACTTCATGCTTTCCTTTCAGCTGGATAAAGTCATCGCAGGCACCATTGATCAGGGCACGGGAGAAGTCCTTTCTGTCTTTCAGGCCGTGTTAAGAGGCCTCATTGATTATGACACGGGGATCCGATTGCTTGAGACCCAGCTCATGATTTCTGGGCTTGTTTCACCAGAATTAAGAACATGCTTTGACCTCAAAGATGCCCAAAATCATGGCCTTATTGATGAGCAAGTTCTTAGCCAACTCCGAGAACTCAGTGAAACGAAGGAGATTATTTCTGCTGTGTCGTCCACCACAGTTCCAGTGCTGGATGCTCTGGCTGAAGGTGTGATCTCAGAACCCATGGCCATCAGAGTTCTTGAGATCCTGCTTTCCACGGGCTCTCTCGTTATTCCGGCCACAGGAGAACAGCTGACGCTGCAGAAGGCTTTCCAGCAGCACCTGGTTTCCTCTGCCTTATTTTCTAAAATCCTGGAACGGCAGAATCTGTGTAAAGATCTTATCGACCCCTCCACCTCTGAGAAGGTGTCTTTAATAGATATCATGCAAAGAAGTATTTTACAGGAAAACACAGGGGTGCGGCTTCTGCCTGTGAGGCCACAAGAAGGAGGCAGGATAACGTTAAAATGTGGGAGAAACTTAAGCATTTTAAGGGCAGCTCATGAAGGCCTCATAGACCGTGAGACCATGTTCAGGTTACTGGGTGCGCAGCTGCTTTCAGGAGGTCTGATCCATTCCAAGTCTGGTCAGAGAATGACTGTAGAAGAAGCCGTGGCAGAGGGGGTGATGGACAGAGACACTGCCAACAGTATCCTCACCTACCAGGTGGAAACAGGCGGAATCATCCAATGCAACCCCGCCAAGCGTTTAACTGTCGATGAGGCAGTCCAATGTGATCTGATAACGTCCAGCAGTGCCCTTCTGGTCCTCGAGGCTCAGCGAGGCTACGTGGGCCTCATCTGGCCTCACTCTGGGGAGATATTCCCTACATCTTCTTCGCTGCAGCAGGAGTTGATTACCAATGAATTGGCGTCTAAGATCCTGAACGGCAGGCAGAAAATCGCTGCTCTTTACATTCCAGAAACATCTCAAGTCATTGGTTTGGACGTTGCCACGCAACTCGGAATCATAGATAATCACACAGCATCGATTTTAAAAAGTATAACGCTGCCCGATAAAATGCCAGATTTGGGAGATTTCGAAGCTTGTGAAAATTCCAGAAGATGGCTCTCTTTTTGTAAATTCCAGCCATCCATGGTCCATGATTACAGGCAAGAAGAAGATGTTTTTGATGGAGAAGAGCCAGTGGTGACTCAGAGCTCAGAACAAACTAAAAAATTATTCCTGTCTTATTTGATGATAAATAGCTATATGGATGCAAACACAGGGCAGAGGCTTTTGCTGTACGATGGAGGCTTGAATGACGCTGTTCAGATGCTCCTGGAAGGCTGTGGTGCAGAAATTGATGAGAACACGCCTGTAAAAGAATGTCTTGATGTCATAAGACTCCCTGGCGTATTTCTGAATAATGCTGCAAGTAAAGAAACGAGTGAAAGTACAGCTACACCAGGTAGTTTTGATAAATGTCATTGCAGAGAACCTAAACGTAAAGGAACCTCTGAAAACGCCATAGATGAAGAGTTTCAGGAACTGGGAACTAACGTTACCAGGAGTGAATTTCGCCAGTCGGAAAACGTGGCAGATATACTGGCAACTGATTATAAAGTTAAGGATTCATCCAGCCTGTGTGTTCCTAGTTTGATATCACATTTAACAGAGCCTGGACTTGCTGAAGTTAGCCTGCTCAGACAAGACTCTGAAAACAGACTTGAAAACGGTGAAAATCAAAGCCAAACAGAAACAAAGGAATATGCAGATGAATGTAGTCATTCTAAAAACCTTCAAAACTTTGCAAGTGATTTGATAAGTCCTATAGTAAAATCAAAAACTAGTAGAATCTGTGATTTGAATGAAACGGTGAATGAAGATAATATTAGCAGGGATTCAAGTCTCTTGGACTATTCCCCCAGGCTGAGTGCCTTGTTAAGTCATGATAAACTGAGGACCAGTCAGGGAAGTTTTCATGATGTACACACTGCAGAGAACAATGGAAATAAATGTGAAGCCTTTACATTGCCATTCAGTGACCAAACCATGTTATCGGGTCAAAGAATAAGAGAAAAATTTCAAGACCAGTTTCTGGGAATTGCAGCTATCAACATCAGTTTACAGGGAGAAAACACTGTACAAAAATCTTTCGGTATTGGTTATAGTAATCCTCAGGTACAAGATCAGAATGATGAAAAAATGCTTGCTGCTTCTCATCAGGAACCCGAAGACGAGCAAAGTGAGTCCACGGTGGAAGGGTCCTCCTGTGCCCTGCCCCTGAGGGGTGGTAGTCATCACATCAACATGGCTCACATTCATACCCCATCATTTGAAGGGGCTGTCAGCGCCAGTGCTGGTGACTATGAAACATCACTGCTGGGTGATCAGCAGAGCGACACAGAAACAGATACAGACAGCGATGCTGACTTTTATGACACGCCCTTGTTTGAAGATGATGACCATGATTCCCTGCCTCTGGAAGGTGATGACCATGGTTGTCTGCAGCCCAAGGACTATGACACGCTGCCAGAGGAAGATGACTGGGCCGCTCCTCCTGGAGAGGCTTTTTATGATGTTTCTAAAGAGGATGAACATTCTTTGGGGACCCAAGGGGGACTGGTTGATAGCTTAGGTGTGAGGGGAGAAGCACAGTCTCTGCAGGATTTTCTCATAGTTGCTGAGAAAGCAGAATTCGATTCTGGTGAAAGAATCCATTTAAATTCACTTGCCTCCTATGAGGTGAATGGACGGTTGATGGAAATCGTATCAGAACAGGACAGCACAGATGACCTTGAAGGTGATGAGTCTGACTCATTGACTGACCATGAAATTGTAGGAAGAAAAGAGAGCTTCAGGACTCCATTAAATTCTGAGGATGCTGGCTGTTGGAGAGGGAGAGAAGAGTACGTAACTGGGCAAGAATTTAAATCTGATCCCGATCGTTTAGATTCTGTGCAAAATGAAGAAAGTTATGGGGACTCAGAGTGTGACAGTAATGATCAGGACGACGATGATGACGATGGTGGTGGTGATGCCAAAGAAGAAGGAGCAGGAGGTGAGGATGGAAAGCCCGTGTGCCAGGACGAGACTGAGGGTGTGGATGTCCCCATGTGTGTCACCACTGCACCCAAACCGGGAAACAGCCATGCAAGTCAAAGTAGCAATAAAACGATTCTCCCGGATCAAAAGCACCATCATAGTTCTTTGGAAAAACAGCAAAGTGTAAATGTTTTGCAGCCAGAATCAAGTAGTAAAAGTAGCTTGGTTCCTGAAAGAAATAACCTTCCAGAATGTGCAACTGAGGTTGTTCGAAAAAGCAAAGATCTGTTGAATCATGAGATGGTCCTTAAGGATAAATTGCTGTCTGTCATGAAAGACACTGAATCGGAAAACGCTTTAAGCCCTGTTGGTGTTTTACATAATACTAGTGTCGGTTCAACTTCTGAACTAGCGGATGATCTAAAGAACACAGGGGTTAAGTTGATTCAAGGGCCAGAATCTATGGACTCTGTGAAAGGTGGAAATCCATATTATGAGAATGTGACACTTCAGGGTGACTCATCTTCTGATAAAGACATTTGTTCTGAGCCCAGTTTAATAGTAAAACCTGTGGAGGAAAGCCATTTGTCATACAGAGTCTCTGTAACTGACCAAGATCCTCAAGGCAATGGAAAAGATCTAATTAAAAGGAGAGCTGACAAAAACAATATACTAATAGAAGATGAAACATTGGTTCATAAAATGTGTGCAGGTAAAGGAGAAGTGCTTATAGAAGGTCCTGTAGAAGATAATAAATGTCTCAGACTTTTGCCCAGTAAAAGTACAAGGGAGAGTCTTGATTTAGTTAATAGTCCATTTCCGTTCCCACACATCACACACAGTGAAGGACATAATCAGGAAGGAAGCCTTAAAAAAGCAACAGTAGCCCTTAAAGATGAACCAAAGAATCTGCCAACAATAGTTAGCAAAAGTCCCGTTCAATTTGAGAATCATGAAGAAATTTTCGATTCCTCAGTTTCCCAAGTGATCACTGATGACATGACTTCAGACATGACCTTGTCTGAAAGGAATACAAGGATTGAGAAAGATTCAACCACCGATGGACCTGAAAAAGAGCTTGATCTGTTTACTTATTTAAAACACTGTGCTAAAAATGTGAAAGCAAAAGACATACTGAAACCAAATGAAGATACCCCAAGCTGTATTCTAGTAGCTTCCCCTCCCAGGAATGAGCACATGCAATTAGGAGTTAATAATGTGAAAGAAAAGGCAGCTCTTGCCCAAGAAGACTTACCTCCAAAGGAGATGGTCCAACAGAAGGATCTTCCTACTAAAGAAAGTGTCTCAGAAGGAGGATCAGAAATTCCTGAGTTCACACCAGAAAGAGATGAAAGCACACCTTCAGTCTTCCCTCTTATAGATGCCGAGGGCCTTGGGAAACATACAGATTTTGTGCAGTCAGAACCCTGTGCAGATGGAACAAGAAATAACTCCAGTAACACTTTAAACACTGACTGCTCATCCTTAGAAATTAACAGTGAGAAAGGAGTAATTGAGCAACAGGCACGAAAAGAACCAGCCTCATCTCCAGGAGTCCAGGAAAACGAGGTTCAGATTCCTGAGTTATCTCAGGTCTCCATTGAAGATGTCGAGGACATCTTAAAAGGTAGATTGAAAGAAGGTCATACGAATCCTCAAGAGCTTGGAGAACCTTCAGCCTGTGCAGATACTAACATTTCAATTCAAAACTTAATTAAAAGAGTTAGCTCATCATCATTGGTAAGTGAAGCATCTGGTGTGTCTGGCGACTCTAAAACCAGTGACTATGGTATTTCCCCCATGAATAACTCGCCAGAACTAAAAGCAGAGGGCAGAGAGGATCCGCTCTGTACTGCAAACCTCAAGTCTGAGCTGCTTCTCGATATACTTAAGCAAAATCAGTATAGCCAGAAAATTACGGGAGCATTTGAATTGATGAAAGAATTAACTCAAATGGAGTGTGATCTAGAGAAAAGAGGTAGGACATCTGAAGTTCTTCCTCTGCAACTTGAAAATGTTTTCTGCAAGCTGCTTGCTGATGGATATTCAGAGAAAGGAGGACAGGGTGGAGAATTGAATCAAAAATCATCTACAGCTTCTGAGATGATGGATGAAAAGCCACACATTCTTGATGATCTTAACAGCAAGAGAGAAAAACCCCATTCCCTTAATTTACAAAATATGAAAGAAAATGGACCAGAAAACTCTCCTGTCTGTGCATCAGCATTGCCAAGAGGCAGGAGGCTGGAGGAGCTATGCGCTGAATCCCCAAACCGTTTGGAATGTATTTCAGGGTCAAAAGACATGGCTTCTGGAGACAGCTTGATGGAACAAGTAAGTATACTTTACATTTTATAAGGAAGTAGCTGCATTTGGGAATAATCCCATACATTTTATTTGCTTGAAAATCTGCATAAAGTCTATTGAATTAACATGTCCACATTTGTGTTTAGTTTTCCAATGAGCTACAGCAGTG
The DNA here is from genome assembly GCF_949774975.1 of Lagenorhynchus albirostris. Classification (NCBI taxonomy): domain Eukaryota; kingdom Metazoa; phylum Chordata; class Mammalia; order Artiodactyla; family Delphinidae; genus Lagenorhynchus; species Lagenorhynchus albirostris. Next base: position 60,532,501 of record NC_083104.1, read on the forward strand.
TTTACAGCACAGATCAAAGATGTGCGAGTATTTGGCTTTGCTTCAAGATATGAGGCCTCCCTTAGGTAACCAGGAGTCTCTGGATAACAATCTAGAAGCTTTGAAGAACCAACTTAAACAGCTAGAGGTAAGAATTGTCTGCTGCCGGTTATGGAGGGTAGTCAGCTGATATTAATTTGGAAAATTAAAAAGAGCATTTTTATATTTTGAATATTAGTTATATTTGTGTTTCTCACTAGGTATATCTGGGATGTGTATTTTTTGCAGACATTTGAATTGGGATTGGCTCCAATTGGTGTGATTTTAAGAAAAGACATGACGCTGGCAGAAGAGTTTTTAAAGTCTCTGCCAGGTGACTTCCCCAGGGGACAGCTCGAGGACCTGAGTGTAAGCCTCCAGAGTCTGCAGACGGCCTTCTCCTCCCTCCATGCCTTGTCTTCGGAAAGAATGAACCACATCATGATGGCTGTCGACTCCGAGATGGTAGGTACCAGACCGTCTCACGTTGAGTCAGAACTAGTGTTTGGGAGAAAACTGAGGGTTTGAAAATTTAGTCATAAGATGATAAACTGTTAAGCTCTTAACACAGGATCATTATGTGTAGGAATTTGAAATCTGGGGACAGACAGAAATGAACATGCAATTTTATTTTCTAGTCTAAACTAGCAATTGCCCATGAAGAATTTTTGCACAAACTTCAGTTGTTCTCACGTTGGATATCAGAGATGAGCACATCTGTGAAGGATGTGGAGGTCATGATGGTTCAAAATACTGGACACGTAAAGCAAAGCTTGGAGTTTCTCAAGGCAAGTGTCAAAGTCAATAAGACCAAGTACATCAGAAAACCTGTGGATTGAATGTAACAAAGGTTTAGAAAAAATGTGACTTTGCTGAAGCTATAAAGGATTATTTCCTTTTTCTCTAAGAGGTGTTTGTTCACAGTTGACTCAGCTATAAAATAATCACAGCCTTACAGATGTCATTCTGATGAGGTCCCTGCAGACTTTATAAAACTCTTACTACCACTGCATGTTGAGGTTGGTATTTATGTATTTATGTATGTATCAGTCACATAAAGACAATCATTTAAATCAGTCCTGTAGCTGCTTCATGGTATTAATCATTTCTGTCATGCCTTTCTTCCCCAAGTTCTTAATGTGAACAGCATCCCTCATGAATGGCGGGCAGTGACACTCCTGGCCTGCGAGTCAGAAAACTGAAATTCTGGCCTACTGGATTTATGTTTTAAATTCCCATGGTCTCGTGTATGTGCTGCCACAATTACATGGATAATATAAATATTAGCAAGGAATATATTTTTAACATCTTTATTGGAGTATAATTACTTTACATTGTTGTGTTAGTTTCTGCTATATAACAAAGTGAATCAGCTATATGTATACATATATCCCCATATCTCCTCCCTCTTGTGTCTCCCTCCCACCCTCCCTATCCCACCCCACTAGGTGGTCACAAAGCACCGAGCTGATCTCCCTGTGCTATGTGGCTGCTTCGTACTAGCTATCTATTTTACATTTGGTAGTGTGTATATGTCCATGCCACTCTCTCACTTCATCCCAGCTTACCCTTCCCCCTCCCTGTGTCCTCAAGTCCATTCTCTACATCTGCATCTTTATTTCTGTCCTGCCCCTAGGTTCTTCAGAACCATTTTTTTTTTTAGATTCCATATATATGTGTTAGCATATGGTATTTGTTTTTCTCTTTCTGACTTACTTCACTCTGTATGATAGACTCTAGGTCCATCCACCTCATTAGAAATAACTCAATTTCATTTCTTTTTATGGCTGAGTAATATTCCATTGTATATATGTGCCACATTTTCTTATCCATTCAGTATTTTAATGTTGTTTCCCTTCAATGTGCTAAATGTACACAAGTTAGATCTTTACCTTTTGGTGGAGTTACATTTCAAGTAACTCTGCCAGACAAGGTTAATATATTCTGAGAGGGATTATTTTTTAATGTATTAATGACCATAGTATTGAAATAATTTCATCACTACCATTCAGTACGAATGAATGGCTTGACTCAGTGAATTGTGAAAAAATGTCAATAAAAGCTTGAATCCCTGATAGAAGAAGCATATTTATAATAAATGTTATTGTTAATAGAAACTTTCTATTGTGGCTTAACTCGCTGTTGGTAACTCATACTACTTTTTTCACAGAATGTGTTAAAAGACCTCGGACACACCAAAACGCAGCTGGAGACCACCGCCTTTGACGTGCAGTTCTTCATCTCTGAACATGCACAAGATCTGTCTCCCACCCAAAGCAGACAACTGCTGAAGCTCTTAAATACAACTCAGAAGGGTTTCCTTGACGTGCAGGAATCAGTAACTACCCAGGTGGAACATTTAGAGGCTCAGTTACAGCTAGAACAAGATCTCGATCGTCAGAAGGTCCGCCTCTCTTTGCGGAGTGGGAATTCTTGGTATTTAGGTCTTCAGTGTGAAACCTGTAATGTAAACCCCAGGGGTTGTGGATAAGAGAAGACAGGAGAGATTTTCTGGACTGGCAATGAGTGAACAGGGTACAATATAGCGATCCTACAATATATAAAAGTACTGTGTGCCATAAGAAGGCTATAATTAGTTGCTTTTAATTTTCATGACCTCCCTCAAACTACTGTTTTCAGAGGAGAGTTTTGATTTTTTTTCTAGGAGGAGGAAATGTAGATGCATTGAGAAATTTCTGGGGATAAATTGATGAACATGTGGATAGAGAAGGTTAAGGGTATCTTTTCCCTTTGGGAGGTGGGTGGGCATGGCAGGGTAGGGCCAGGCTCTGGAGCCAGGCTGCCTGAGTTTACACCCCATTTATACCACTCATTTGCTGTGGGACCCAGGGCAAGTCACTGAACCAGTTTTCTCATTGGGAAATTGGAAATCGTAGCAGTGCTTGCCCGGTAGTATTGTGGGCACCGATGAAAGAAAGAATTTAAAACCCTCAGGACCTTGCCTGGCATGTGTCAGGCTCCTAGCCATGTGATCTATGGCTATAGAATAAATAACTAGTATGTATATAAAAAGAAAACAAAAGATGCAAGTAATGGCTGAATTAATCTCTTAGGGTGATTTAACGAATTATATTGAGGTGGTCCATCCAATAGCAATAATGAGCAGAGGTGGGGATGGAATTAGCCACAGTGATTAAGGAGAGATATTGCGTGCAAGGTTCCTTTGATCACTTCTGGAAACACAAGCATGGTCTCCAGCACGGTAACCTGTTTACACGTATCGAATATTTTAACAGACAAATCACGACTAACTTCTGTTTTGATATCATTTTGCAGAATTAATTGTGTGTCGCAGGTTTCAAGAGCTTCAGAAAGTGGGATGTTTCTTCCTGTCAGTCAGAAGCTCCATCTCTTACACGTATGCGTGGCCAGTGTTCTGTTGAGCTGTCATCCAAACGGGATCTCCTTCCTTGTACATGAGACATGCTCTCACTTTCTGTGTACCTTGCTCAGTGTGTACCCCACTGCTATCATGTTTACAGCATACTCAGGAGAGCTTACATAGAGGAAACTTGCAAAATGTGTTCTCGTAAAGAGCTATGACAGTAGTGAGTTGGTGGCCACATTCACGAGGCTTTGCTTTTGCTCCCTTCAGATGGTGGAGGAGCGTCAGCAGGAGTACAGAGAGAAACTCCAGGGCATCTGTGACCTCCTCACCCAAACCGAGAACCGCCTCATTGGTCATCAGGAAGCCTTCATGATTGGAGATGGCACGGCTGAGTTAAAGAAGTACCAGTCCAAGCAGGAGGTAGAATCTAGCTTTGCATTAGTGGGTTGAGTTGATGTTAAGACTGATTACAAGTATTTGGAAAGCAGTTCAGATTATTGGAAAGTAGTCATCATTTTAGCTTTTCGGAGGCAAGGTGCACCCAAGACGCCCCCAGACCTGAGCTTGAAACTTTATACTAAGAGTCATACGTCCAGCTCCAACAAGCCAGGTAATTTTCCTGGCTTTTTTTTTTTAGTGAGACATCGAGTGGAGGCGATATAAAGAAGATTTGATAGTGGAAATACCTTGTGTGATGAGTTAGAATTTGGATCTGTTGAAGCCCAACTCACTTGCAAATCAGGAGACATAGCCATGAGTTTGGGTTCTTTTTCTCTCTTAGCCCCATCCTATTCCTTTCATTGTTCTCTGGAATTTGTTTTTTTTCACTGAAGGAACAAACAATAATGACAGATAAAGTTTTATTTTGGTGTCAGGAGAAAGAACATTCTCATTGTAACGAGATCATCCAGTCCCAGACTCTACACATTGTCAGCTTTGTACCTTAATCTCTCTGGGCCTCGCTGCCTTTGCTCAAACTTCCACTGCCATGTTATTGTCAGACTCAAATAGATGTTTTATGTAAAGTGACCAGCACAGTTAATGTCATATAGTAGTGGCTCAGTAAAGAGTGTCTCTTTCTTTATTAAAAAATATTTATTTATTTTAAAGTATAGTTGATTTACAATATTATATTAGTTTCAGATATACAACACAGTGATTCAACATTTAATATTGGGTTGGCCGAAAAGTTCATTCGGGTTTTCCTGTAACATCTTACGGAAAGACCAGAACGAACTTTTTGGCCAACGCAATAGATGATACACCATTTAAAATTATTCTAACATATTGGCTTCATTCTCTGTGCTGTACAATATATCCTTGTATTTTTTGTATTCTATACATAGCATTCATGGATTAGAAGAATTGATATTGTTAAAATGTGCATACCACTCAAAGAAATCTACAGATTCATTGTGATCCCTATCAAAATACCCATGACATGTTTCACAGAACTAGAACAAATAATCCTAAAATTTATATGGAACCACAAAAGACCCCAAATAGCCAAAGCAACTTTGAGAAAGAACAAAGCTAGAGTTATCATACTCCTGGATTTCAAACCATCCTACAATGCTATAGTAATAAAACAGTATAGTACTGGCACAAAAACAGACACAGAGATCAATGGAACAGGATAAATAGCCCAGAGATAAACTCACACAGCTATGGTCACTTAATCTACAGCAGCACAGGAGGCAAGAATATGCAATGGGGAAAAGACAGTCTCTTCACTAAGTGGTGCTTGCAAAACTGGACAGTATCTCTTTCAATTCAAATACTTCCTAGAAAAATTTGGGGAGGCTTAAAATAAAACTATGGAGAAAAACAATATGAAGAGTTAAACATAGTACTCTATAGAGAATGAAAGTGTAAAGGAGGAAAAATTACATAAAGAACTCTAGACGAAGGAAAGCTGTAACTGTTGAGGAGAGATCTTACTCTGAGCTTCCTAGCAGCTAGGGCAAAGAAGCAAACATTTTATTTTATAGAGCTCTGGTATTTAGAAGAAGTCATCATCTTAGTATAGAAATTACATTAGGAATAATTTAGCTCATAACTTTGAGAACTATTTCTTTTTATCCTGAGCAGCAGATATATGTTAAAATTAAATGTTTAAAAACAGAACATATAATATTACCATGTATTTAAAAGCTTTTATAAATGTACTCACATAATGTAAAAAAATCTGGTATGTGCAAATATGTATAGATTACATTTGTAAATACTTAATTGTTTTTAGTGTTTTACAAACCACATCCATTTGTTAAACTTGCAAATCTCATACCTTTTTTAATGTTCTCTGAGGTTTCAAATTATATTAAATATTGTGATTTAAATAAACCAACTCAAATTAACAGAGTATTGAATATGCTTTAACAACCTGTATGTGCTAGATTCTTCTCTGCCCCCCCCCACCCTGTTTTAGAATTACAATTGTGGAAGAATTAAATAGGTAGTCATTTACTAAGATTTTATTTTTCTTTTGTGTTATAAGGAATTACAGAAAGATATGCAAGGAAGTGCACAGGCATTGGCAGAAATAGTGAAAAACACAGAGAACTTCTTAAAAGAGAGTGGTGAAAAACTGTCACGAGAGGATAAGGCTCTGATTGAACAGAAACTTAATGAAGCTAAGATAAAGTGTGAACAGCTTAATTTAAAGGCGGAACAGTCGAAAAAAGAGCTGGATAAAGTTGTGACGACAGCAATCAAGGAAGAAACAGAAAAGGTCCTTATTCAAATATGTGGTACCCTGTTCTTACGGCTTTGTTGAAAATGATGAGTGTAACAGCGCCTTGATTTATTATGTGGTATCAGGTGGTCGTAAGTGATGATTAGCACCAGAGACTAGAATTCTGGGTTTTCATATAGGCAATTGATCAAATACTACAAAGTTCGAAGAATTGGCTTTGTTGAACTTTAAAAAAAAAATTTTATTGAGGTATAGTTGATGTGCAATATTATATGTGTCAGGTGCACAACATAGTGATTCATAATTCTTAAAGGTTATACTCCATTTAGAGTTATTATAAAATATTGGCTATCTTCCCTGGGTTGTACAGTATATCTTAGTAGCTTATTTATTTTATACATAATAGTTTGTAGGCTTTGTTAAACTTTTAAAAACAATTTAAGTGGGATTGTCAGGCTTTCTACTTGTGAAATGTGTGAGGTCCATTAAGTACAGTTAAAACTTTGGAATGTGTTTTTAAGAACAGTGGAAACTTCAGGGTAACTGCCTGTCGCTGTAAGGCTTAATTTCATGTGTTCAGTTTTCATTGTGGGTCTGGTTTAATTTCCCTGCTCTGATTTTCAATGATCTAAGTATTTGCTTTTGGAAAGTCTTAACACTCTTGCCTCGGCCCACATTCAAGGTTATCTATTGTGACCTTTCCTGCCCAGGTTGCAGCTGTAAAGCAGCTGGAAGAGAGCAAAACCAAAATCGAAAACCTTTTGGACTGGTTGGCAAATGTTGACAGAGACTCAGAAAGGGCAGGGATGGAACAGAAACAGGTCATTGAACAGAACGGGACTCATATTCAAGAGGGTGACGGCAAGTCGGTGATGGGAGAAGAGGATGAAGTTAATGGTAACCTGTTGGATATGGATGTTGATGGGCACGTAGCGACCACCAAGGAGAACCTGAACCAGCAGTACCAGAAGATGAAGGTGAGTGGTTTTAAACAGATGATCTTGTTAAAGTCTATTTTCAGGTCTGTAAAGACAGGACGCACTTAGCACGTGAGTTATCTTTTCAAACCTCAGGGACCCTTGAGAGTAAAGTCCTTGTTTTAGGGTCATCAGTATGTCCATGTAAGTTATCGTGAGAATTCTAAGCAAGTGAAAAACAGTGGGAAATACATCATTGGATGTGGTGTTCTTCTCCATGAAGCAGAGTTGTAAGGAATTAATAGAAATAACAATAATAGCTAATGTTCGTAAAGAAGTGACAGTGGACCAGGCACTCTTCAGAGCTCTTCCCATCGTGACTCATTACTGTGTTCATTTAGTTCTCCCCACCACTCTGTCAAATGAGAATATCATTACTATGGTGATGAAATTATTATTATTAATGTTATTCTTATTCTCATTTTACAGATGGGGAAGCTGTAACTTACAGAATGAGGTGTCTTGCCTGAGGTTACACTTCTAGTAAGGGATGGAGTTGGGATTTTAAACTAGGCTGTGAGCTCAGTCCCTCTGCTAAATTCCAGCCCGGGCTTGCTGTGCCCTCCTGAGTTTACTCAAGTTCTCTCCAGACTTCAGGTCATCTTTTTGGTGAAGGCTGTGGCTGAGAAGAGGAGTGAAAATTCACTGCATGAAAAATCTAGGGCTAACATTAATGCTGCTACAGGAGCCAAGGGAACATTTGAAAGCCATTTTTAAAGAGTCACATAGTTGATCATTTTATTTCAGTGTGTGGCTTTTGATGGGCAGCTGCCTGGGCCTCGGGAACATTTGCAATTCTGTTGTTTGCCTCCGAGTCTTTGTCTTTGGAGTCTTGGGAATAGAATGCCCTCTGTGAAGCTCTTCTAGTACAGGAAGTAGAAAGGAAACCAGAAGAGCTGGGATACTCATTACATCACAATTTCAAGGGGCTATTCCAGAACCTGACTGTAATTGTGTCTTAAAATGAAAAATCTAATGAATTCCTAAAGGAACCTGTGAGTCAGGTACAAAGGAGACAGGAAAGGTTAGTAACTTGACCAAAGGAGTGAAAAATACCAGGGTGGACCCAGACATACAGGTGCCTTACCGGAAACACTTGTTTTTAGCCACAGCATGAAGTTTGCCTTCTGAACTTTTCACTGCTAAGAGTATGAGAATCTGAAAGTGCTTCACGAATTCCTGCTCTCCTGGCAAAGTGGAGAGATGGCCCAGAGGCTCGGGAGACACGAGGGCTCTCGTACTAACTCTCTGCGCTACGTGTCCTGGGCCCAGCCTGTCTCCCCTCATCTGTAAAAGGAAGGGATGGGTCAGGTGACTTTATAGGTATTATATACATCTGTCTGACCACGGAGATGGTGTATGAATATAATTCAGATACCGAAGAGAGAGAAAAGCCTGCGGGAGAAAAGTTATTTAGACAAAAGTATTTGTCCTGTGCCCACTGTGTGTCAGGTGCTGTCACAGACAAGGGGACAAGGATTGATGAGTCTGTTCTCGGCTGGCGGCTGGGATCAGACTTCGCGGGAACAGCTGTCCCACAGCAGTGCTTCTTGGCCCTTTTCACTTGATGGCATAGAATGATATTTTCTCAGCCCCTGAGTGCTCTGTTCTAGGTAGTGAGCAAAATAAATTCCCTGTCTTGGTGCTTGCCTGCTGGGGGGTGACGATAATACGGCAGGCAGTAAACATCCAAATTCTGTGGGATGCTGGAAGGTGGTAACTTTTTGCCAAGTTAAGTACGGGTGGGCGGATGGGGTGGGACCACCTTTCAGGGTTAAAAGCCTCGTCCAAGTAGGTCCACACCGGGGGATGAGATTCCTGCAAAGACTCAGAGGAGGTAGGGGTTGCAGGCAGGTGTCTGAGGGGAGAGCTGGAACCAGACAAGAGAACAGCTGGAGAAAGAGGTCCAGATGTGCCCGCGGGTGGGGGTGGGGTAGAGGTGGGAGGCCGAGTGTGTGGTGTGGGGAAGGGGGAGGGCCAGGTCTGAGAGGGAGCTCAGAGGTGATGGGATCAGGCTGTATGGCTCCACGTCAGACATTACAAGAAATGTGGAAAATGGCCCAAAAGGATTACTATGCTTTTTTTTTTTTTAATTGAAGTATAGTTGATTTACAATGTTGTATTAGCTTCTGCTGTACAGCAAAGTAATTCAGTTATACATATGTATGCATTCTTTTCTATATTCTTTTCCATTATGCTGTTTACCACATTTTAATGGCATATTGGGGTAGATGGAAGAAGCTGGTTATGGCTGGAGAGGAAGGGACTCTAGCCGCTGAGGCCCACACAGCTGAGGGCTGAGGGCCGGTAGCTGTGCACACCTGTGACCTTTCTGCCCCACACCTGTGACCTGCCAGACGCTCTGCTCTTGCCTCCAGGGTGGACTTTGATCCCTGACATGTGCCGGGCTCAACAGGCAGCATTCTCTGTGTGTGGTTTCCTATGCTCCTTTCAGCAAACCTGTGATGTGTAGGGTTATCGTCCCTTTTTCCACATGCAGGAAACTGCGACCCAGTCAGCTGAGTAGCTCCAAGATGCTTCTTTATTATATGTGTTCCTTTAACTTCCTTTGGGCTTCTCCGAATGTATGTTGTTCTTGCTTACTGATGATCGTAGTGTTTTTATAGGTTTCAAATTATAGATTCTTTTTTTCCTATTAAATATCTTTTCAGGATCATTTCCTAAGAAAAAATACTGTACTTCCTTGATCAATAATTAGGTAAAGACATTGACAATCCCTTCAGGGGGCGAGCCGTAGGGAAGGGATGAGTAAAATGAGAGCAGATTGTAGATGCTTGTTTTAAGGCTGGAACAGAAATTTGTTCCATTTTTTCCAACCTTCTCAAAAACAGTACTTTCCAGAGAAGATTGGAAATTTTAAAATTAGATTTTAAAATTAGCTACTCACAAAGCAGCTTTTGCTTTTAGGAAGTTCACCATTAAGAGGGAAACCTAGACAGGTTGATGGGAAGCAGGCCTGCGGGTCCTGGGTCTGTGGGTCCTGCATCCACATGATGCCTGATCTGCTCTCCCGCAGGCCCAGCATGCGGAGCTCGCGGCCCAGCACCAGGCTGTCCTTGTGGCCACCCAGGCGGCCCAGGCCTTGCTGGAGAAGCAGGGCCGCCACCTCTGCCCGGAAGAAAAGGAGAAGCTGCAGAGGAACGTCAAGGAGCTGAAGGCGCATTATGAAAGCGCGCTGGCCGAATCGGAGAAGAGGATGCGGCTGACCCACTCCCTGCAGGAGGAGCTGGAGAAGTTCGACGCCGACTATGGCGAGTTTGAGCAGTGGCTGCAGCAGTCAGAACAAGAGCTGGAGAACCTGGAAGCAGGTGCCGACGACCTCGGTGGTCTGACGGCCAAACTGAAGAGGCAGAAGAGCTTCTCGGAAGATGTCATTTCGCACAAAGGAGACTTGAGGTACATCACGATCTCTGGGAACAGAGTGTTGGAAGCAGCCAAGTCTTGCAGCAGGAGAGAGGGAGGCGGCCGGGCTGAGCAGGGCCACCTGGATACCTCTGCCACCCACAGGGAAGTCCAGGGCAGGCTAGACCGTGCCACTGACCGCTTCAGGTCCCTCTACACGAAGGTAATTTCATTTTTTTAAAATTGAAGTACAGTCCATTTACAATGTTGTGTTAATTTCTGCTGTACAGCAGAGTGTTTCAGTTATACATATATATTCTTTTTCATATTCTTTTTATTAAGGTTTATCTCAGGATATTGACTATAGTTCCCTGTGCTATACAGTAGGACCTTGTTGTTTATCCATCCTTATATAATAGTTTGCATCTGCTCATCCCAGACTCTGAATCCTTCTCTCCCCACCCCACTCCACCTTGGCAACCACAGGTCTGTTCTCTATGTCTGTGAGTCTGTTTCTATTTCCTAGATAACTTCATTCGTGTCATATTTTAGATTCCATATATAAGTGATATCATATGGTATTTGTCTTTCTCTTTCTGACTTACTTTACTTACTGTGATAATCTCTAGGTCCATCCATGTTGCTGCAAATGATATTACTTTGTTCATTATTATGCCTAAGCAATATTCCATTGTATATATGTACCACATCTTCTTTATCCATTCATCTGTCGGTGGACATTTAGTTTGCTTCCAAGTCTTGGCTATTGTAAATAGTTCTGCTATGAACAGAGGGGTGCACGTATCTTTTTGAATTATAGTTTTCTCAGGGTATATGCCCAGTAGTGGGATTGCTGGGTCATATGGTAGCTCTATTTTTAGGTGTTTAAGGACCCTCCATGCTGTTCTCCATAGCGGCTGTATCAATTTGCATTCCCACCAACAGTGCAGGAGGGTTCCCTTTTCTCCACACCCTCTCCAGCATTTATTGTTTGTAGACTTTTTGATGATGGCCATTCTGACCTGTGTGAGGTGATACTGCATTGTAGCTTTGATTTGCATTTCTCTGATAATTAGCGATGTTGAGCATCTTTTCATGTGCCTCTTGGCCATCTGTGTGTCTTTGGAGAAATGTCTATATTTTTCCTTCCCATTTTTTGATTGGGTTGTTTGGTTTTTTGTTGTTGAGTTGTATGAGCTGTTTGTATATTTTGGAAATTAAGCCCTTGCCGGTTGCATTGTTTGCAAATTCCGTAGGTTGTCTTTTCATTTTTTTTTTTTTTTTTTTTAACATTTGAACTGGGTCATATTTAATTCTGCATGCTCTTGTAAGTCAGCAAAATATTCCATGTATCATTTAAGTCGTCACTCACTTTTTTTTTTTTTCCCTTCCCCCTCCCCATAGCCTCAAGTCCATTCTCTAGTAAGTCTGTGTCTTTATTCCTGTTTCACCCCTAGGTTTTTCATGACATTTTTTTTTTTTCTTAAATTCCATATATATGTGTTAGCATACGGTATTTGTCTCTCTCTTTCTGACTTACTTCACTCTGTATGACAGACTCTGGGTCTATCCACCTCATTACAAATAGCTCAATTTCGTCTCTTTTTATGGCTGAGTAATATTCCATTGTATATATGTGCCGCATCTTCTTCATCCATTCATCCGATGATGGACACTTAGGTTGTATCCATCTCTGGGCTATTGTAAATAGAGCTGCAATGAACATTTTGGTACATGACTCTTTTTGAATTATGGTTTTCTCAGGGTATATGCCCAGTAGTGGGATTGCTGGGTCAGATGGTAGTTCTATTTGTAGCTTTTTAAGGAACCTCCATACTGTTCTCCACAGTGGCTGTATCAATTTACATTCCCACCAACAGTGTAAGAGGGTTCCCTTTTCTCCACACCCTCTCCAGCATTTATTGTTTCTAGATTTTTTGATGATGGCCATTCTGACTGGTGTGAGATGATATCTCATTGTAGTTTTGATTTGCATTTCTCTCATGATTAGTGATGTTGAGCATTCTTTCATGTGTTTGTTGGCACTCTGTATATCTTCTTTGGAGAAATGTCTATTTAGGTCTTCTGCCCATTTTTGGATTGGGTTGTTTGTTTTTTTGTTATTAAGCTGCATGATCTGCTTGTAAATTTTGGAGATTAATCCTTTGTCAGTTGCTTCATTTGCAAATATTTTCTCCCATTCTGAGGGTTGTCTTTTTGTCTTCTTTATGGTTTCCTTTGCTGTGCAAAAGTTTTTAAGTTTCATTAGGTCCCATTTGTTTACTTTTGTTTTTTGTCTTTTCATTTTATTTATAGTTTCCTTTTCTGTGCAATAAGGTAGTTTCATTTTAAGGCATGAGGAATCTGTGCGTGTAGTTTTCGTTCTGTCCTCTTTAGTTTTGGAATTAGAAGCAAGAAATCTGAAAACTGAAGCAGGGAAAATAAAGTATTTTCATCCTACTTCCCTCAGTCTTATTCATCTGCTTTACTTCTGAAAAATATGTTTGAAGATTAGGAACATAAAGTTATTTATTAAGTTCATTTGGAGTGATTTCCAGGCAGCCCTAGCTGTAAAACTCTGTAATACCTGTTTTGCCCAGCAGGTGGCGAGTATATTTTGAGTCTAAACAGAGTGGTTTGCTGTTTGCAACCTCTGAAGCTTGAGAACTGAAGCCTCCTCTCAGATAATTCCCTTCACAAGGAATTCGTTTTACACATATATTTGGTCTGTGTATTGTTTTAATACTTAATAGCTAACAGACTGTTTCAATTTTATTATTCTCGTGGACCAGTAAGAGAGTTTTGTTTTAAAAAAAGCAAAACTGAGAAAACATGTCCCTGTTTAGAATACAAGCTGACCAGGCTGCACAAATGTCTTGAAAAGCATCGTTGGCTGTTGGCCTTGGCTTCCTTCTGGTCTAGATTATTTGCCCTCCTTGTGTCTTGTGCAGCATATAGAAGTGATTTATGAAGCACCTTGAAAACTTTTCCATCTGATGCATACTATACACGTGGTGTGTAAACTCCGTGGAGACGAGCCCCCTCTGATGATTGACACCTAAACCCTTCATTCTGGATTAAGATCCAGCCCTCATGCAGATGTTTTTGAATTGGTTAGTTTTTGACTTGTTAGAGGAAGCGTCTTCCTATAAAGGAGAAAATCTTCACCCTACAGTTTTTGCTCACTTTGGTTGAAATCTGGTGTTTTACAGGTGGCGTAACCCATAGGTCCTGAAGATTATATATAAAAGTAGTGGATTTTAATCCCCACCCTTCTCTCTTTCGATTTTCAGTGCAATGTCCTTGGGAATAACCTCAAAGATCTGGTGGATAAATACCAACACTATGAAGATACTTCATGTGGGCTTCTCTCTGGGCTCCAGGCTTGCGAGGCCACGGCGAGCAGATACTTATCTGAACCTGTTGCCGTGGACCCTAAAAATCTGCAGAGGCAGCTAGAAGAGATGAAGGTAAAGAAAAGAGGGAAAAGAGAGATCCAGCCCCAAGGTAGTCCCGTGGAATGCCCTCCGCTCTCCCCCACTTTTGTGATCGTTCCCCCAAGGGCAGGGGAGGAAGGGATGGGAAGATGTGTGTCTCCCTCTGGGGGGAGTTACAACTTGACGTCTGTTCATTTCTCTTTCTTCTACTATGGTTTAGCTGGTCTGACATTGCTGTCATGGTTCGTATTCCCAACCTCCTCATCCCCAGACAAAGACCAGTCCTGCCTGGGCCATTTGTGATCTTTACAAATACGAAATTATTTTTCGTATTTTATATTGGAGTGTAGCCGATTAACAATGTTGTGATAGTTTCAGATGCACAGCAAAGCAACTCAGCCATACATATACATATACATGTACCCATTCTCCCCCAGACTCCCCTCCCATCCTTGTTCATTGTCTTCTCCTGCATTACCACCAAGCTCCACAGGGCAGATGCTTGGTCTGTTTTGTTCACTGCTGTATCCCTGGGCCCTCGTAGGTCCTTGATGAACATTTGTTCATGAATGGACCGGGGGACGGAGAGGGTGTCACTGTCACACTCCGTGTGGGTTCCTGTTGGGTTACCCCCGATTCACAGAAGTACACACTTCAGTTATCACCTTGCCCACTTCTCAGAGAGGCCACCTGCTCTTTTGAACATTCAAACTTGATGGGGGAATTATGTAAATATCTCAGCCCCACCCACAGTGGCAGAGAGAGTCGCCATTTCTTACATTCCAAGCATATTTTAAAATCCTCCTGTGAGGGGAGAGAAGTTTTGAAAAATTTTATTCTTCTTCCATGTGACCAATAATTTTGAGTTTGAAAGTTTCATGTCTTAAATCTTTTCTGTACTTCCTTTTAGCAGGTGGGTAGCAATAGCTCATTTCCGCCTAGATAGAAAGCAAACACTGTAATGCCAGTGAAACTACTGCCTTTCAGAATTTGGTTGCATCTGTTAGTTACAGAGTCAGAAATCATTATTGTGCGTTAACAAGGGAAGCAGATACCCTACTGACTTAGCTTAATGTTAGGTATTGCCTGAGACCAGTGTCTTCTGGCTGGAAAAAAGCTGTCTTACCCTGGGGTGAACTGTGGCAGGTTAAGGCCAAGCAGAGAGAAGTGGGAGGAAGTGTGGGGTGAAAGGAGGAAGGAGGGGCTGGGGCCAAAAGGATGGAGAATTCTGTGTTTTCCTGGGCTGGAGTTTACCCAGCGCTACACAGGCACCAGGGCCATGTCCTGGGCCAGGTCATCCCTGACATTGATGCAGCTTCTGCACTTCAGGGGTGCATTTTCAGTCTGGAGGCTTTTTTTTTTTTTTTTTTTGGTTTGGTTTTTTCTCTCTCTTTCCGACAAGCCCAAGAACAGATCTGTCTTAATGAAGCTTTTGGTCCCCACGGGATGACGGGTCCAAGGGCAGTATATGTTGGCAGAGGAGATGTTGTGACATAAAGGCCATTATTTTAATAGGAAATGCCAGGAGCGGCATAATTATTAAGATTGCTTGTATTACATTTAATTAGGAAGTTAGGTATTTTTAGCATCGGAAACTGTGAAATAGACATAGCACATTTTAAGTTAGGTCTGTATTAACAAACTGATTTACATCCTGTGTAAAAGTAGTTTTAATGTAACTAAAGCAAAAAAAAACAAACAAAAATGAAATGAATGCTATGGCTTTTTAATGAAATGGAAACATGGATTAATTCTAGAACTGGAATACTACCTTGGTATGTGCTGAGAAGAAGACTCCTCTAGTCCTCAGGCAGCCAAAGAAATAGAAAAAGAGTGCAACGTCTCAAAGGAGAATTAATTCCAATTAAGCCGCAGCATAATTTTAGAATTAAATGCGTGATTAAAGTTGTTCCTGGCATATGGATGTGTTTTCCGCAAAGATGATCTCAGCAGGTAGAGAGGATACATTTTTATGAGGATTAAGGAGTCTCCATTTCTTTCATTTTATTACCCACATCTTACAATCATTTTTCTTTTAACAGTAATACAAACACATAAGACTACTACCAAACAATCAGTCTTTTCTACATTTACAATACTCACTTCTACTTATATTCTGTTGTATGATAAATGTAATTTGGGACACTCAGTGGGTACATTTGAAATATTTTTGGCAAATAACACATTGCTACTAGCATGATTTTTAAAGTGGCTGTTGGCTGTGTTGTCAGCAGTCTGATACCCCTGGGCTAGAATGATGCTCTTCATAATCAGTGGACAAAACTAGATTTTAGCTTCATACAAAGCACAGAAAGGCAGGATCCTGGGACCCTTCTAGAGGTCTGGGTTTGGAGCCAGGCATGGGGCCAGGGAACATTGACAACATCAACCTTCCAGGCTTGCTCTGATCTCTGGGAGGGTGATGAATGTCGGGAAACTTTTATGAGCGGACGAGTGCCCACGGCTTTGTAAACTTCACCCTTTTCTGGTCCAGGCTGGAGACCAAGGTCATCATCTTGCAGTGTTCCCTGTCACAGATGCTTCTTTCACGTTTTGATTTCATTGAAATCCATTAAAAACAATATATGGCACCCATTTGAATACTTTAATTTGCAGTTTTGTCCCGAAGTAGTGTTATAAACCACTACCACAGCTAAATTAAAACCTGATAACGTTAGGAACTAAAAACTACTGACTCTCTTGAACATAATTATGAAGAGAAAAGGCATAGGATGTTTTGAAGAGAAGAGGTGAAGAAGAGATGCTTTTCTTGTAATCCATTTCTAAGTTTTAGGATGGTAGGTAGGGCCATCTTTGGTACTAGATGTTTTGTAAAACCATGATCACTTTTAAATAAATTTATTCATTCAAAGACATTTATGTTCTAGGCCCACTGTTAGGGTTTTAACCCCTTTGTGTCTTCAAAAAACCTATCTCTGTCCTTGGGGAA
The DNA here is from genome assembly GCF_949774975.1 of Lagenorhynchus albirostris. Taxonomy (NCBI): domain Eukaryota; kingdom Metazoa; phylum Chordata; class Mammalia; order Artiodactyla; family Delphinidae; genus Lagenorhynchus; species Lagenorhynchus albirostris. The sequence goes on from NC_083104.1 coordinate 60,549,290, forward strand.
CCCACATTCTAAAAAATAATTTTTGGAGGTGCCTTTAAATTTATTTCATTTCCTGTATAACTGTGTGATGCAAATAAGCTGTACGTGTGGCTTAGACTTCAGTCCGTTTATAGGTAAAGTTCCTATTTTGAGGAATTTCTTACACTTAACTGCAACTAAACTTGTGGGAGAATTTCCCAAACTGATGCAGATTCTTTGGCCTCTGAGAACAATTGTAGGATCTGGTATTCAGATCACAGATCCCATGCTGGTCATAGATTGTTGGGCCTTTGGACATATGCACAGCTGCCTGTATATTATCACAGTTTCTTGGATATGAGAATTAATTGAGGAAAATTTTGCCATTGGCTTTAGACATTTGCTTTTTTGTTGTTGTTGTTGAAGGCTGAAATGGAGGGGGATCTTTTAAAACCTTAGACTTGATATCTTCATTTATTTACTTATTCATTCAGTTGTTTATTCCAGAAACTTTCATTAATGCCATGTGCCCAGCACTGGGCTAGGCAGTGATAATAGAAAGCTGAATACTATCAATTTCTAGTTCTCAAGGAGGTTCCAGTTTGATAGAAGAGACAAATCAGTGCAGTGTTATTCACAGGGCATGTGTGGGAACTTCTGGGGGCAGTGCTCCAACTCGAGGTGAGGAGAGACAGGGAAGAAGGCCTCCCAGCTGAATGTTACAGGTAAGAGCCAAGCTCAGGGTCGCCTCCCAAGGTCTGTGTGTAGAGATGCTAGGGCCTTGGGTCCAGCAAGAGCAAGTCGCTGAGGGATAGCTGTGTCGTGGGATGCTTCTGGAACAGGAGGGGGAGAAAGATGAGATTGAAGATAGAATTAAGAAATAGATTCCTTTGGACAATTGATGGCAGGCTCCAGTATCCCCTTTATTCTGAAGCAAGAGGAAGCTATGAACGATTTTAAGAGGGGAGTGGTGCAGTCAGGTATGTGCCTTCCATAATACATATCAGGGGCTGTATGAGGGGAGAGACTGGAGGCAGGGGCACAGTTAGGAGGCTTTTTCCAGTTCAATGAGAGATTGTCCTGTAGTGATTCAGAAATACAGAACCAGAGCCATATTTGAAAAAAATATTAAGCAGGTGAAATTGTCAGGGCTTGCTGGTTGGTTTGCAGGTGGGAAGGAAGGAAGAGGCTCAGGTACCACCTGGGTGATGATGCAGCCCCAGGAGGACGCCCAAATCCACACCTTCCCCAGGACCTGCCCCAGGGCCACCCCATAGAGGAGGCCCCTCCTCCCTTCCCAGGTCCTCCCCCCTCAACCTTTTTCTTATTCATCTTTGGCACTTACCACTTCCTGCCTTAGACTAGAAGATCCCCATGGGTAAGCTTTGTGTCTGTTTGATTTTTGTATTTTCACAAAACGTAGCAAGCTTTTTTGGAATTCGTTAGATGTTAAGTAACTTTTGTTGCATTACGGAAATAAATATGACTCAGCATTGGGTCAGGATGTGTAAGTCCTTAATTATCTCCTTCCCTGGAGTCAGAAATGGTCTCAAAGGGGTTCTGCTGCTTGTGTGTTTTTTACTTGTCTTTGTTTTCTGGTGGTTGTGGAGGTATTGTATAGAGTCTGGGAGTGGGATTGAGGGGAACTCAGGCTGAGGGTGGAGGGTTTCAGGATCAGGAATCAGGCCGGTTATCATGAGCGTATGCTGAGGGTTTATTCCAGGACTGAACTTGAATGTTCCCGACTGGCTTATGGTTTTGCTAATGTCACTTTATAACTGGCCTTATTCTAAGAATTCTGGGGTAAGCTTCTACTGATGACAAGTCTGCTCTGTCCAGTTTATCTTACTGTGAATCTTTTTTTCGTATTGGAAATCTGTTATTTAGTCCTACTGAATATAATTGAGGCATTCAATCCTCCAGGCTCTACAGGGACAGATATCAAGTCAGCAGGTGGCTGTAGAGAAACTGAAAAAAACCGCTGAAGTGTTGTTAGACGCCAGGGGATCTTTACTTCCCGCCAAGAACGACATCCAGAAAACACTGGGTGAGTGGCATTTCCTCATGTCTGGTCTTACATGTCCATTCTAAATGCAGGTCTCATAGTAGATATGGAGACATCGCTCGCTAGCATATTCTGCGTCACTATGTCCTTTCACTGTGAAGTGGCCCTTCTCGGTCAGGGCAGAGGCATGCCCTCCTTGGCAGGTGTATTAGGATCTTGGGAGTGGGGACTGGGCTGTGTGGTTTGCATACCTAAATTTTAATTTTTTATTTAGAAAATGTAGCAAAAACTCTTTTTAAAAATTTTAAATTTAATATTAGAGTATAGCTGATTTACAGTGTTGTGTTTAGTTTCACGTGTACAGCAAAGTGATACAGTTACACATATACATATATCCATTCTTTTTCAGATTCTTTTCCTATATAGATTATTACAGAATATTGAGTAGAGTTCCCTGTGCTGTACAGCAGGTTCTTGTTGATTTTATCTATTTTATATATAGTAGTGTGTAATTTGTTAATCCCAAACTCCTAACTTATCCCTCCCTGCTACGTTTCTCCTTTGGTAACCATAAGTTTGTTTTCGAAGTCTGTGAGTCTGTTTCTATTTTGTAAATAAGTTCATTTGTATCATTTTTCTTTTAGATTCTACATATAAGTGATATCACATGATATTTGTCTTTCTGTGCCTGACTTACTAAACTCAGTATGATAACCTCTAGGTCCATCCATGTTGCTGCAGATGGCATTAGTTCATTCTTTTTTATGGCTGAGTATTATTGCATTGTATATATATATATATATATATGTACCATATCTTCTTTATCCATTCATGGACATTTAGGTTGCTTCCATGTCTTGGCTATTGTAAACAGTGCTGCATGTATCTTTTCGAATTATGGTTTTCTCTGGATATATGCCCAGGGGTGGGATTGCTGGATCATATGATAGTTCTATTTTTAGTTTTTTGAGGAACCTCCATACTGTTTTCCATAGTGGTTGTACCAATTTACATTCCCACCAACAGTGTAGAAGGGTTCCCTGTTCTCCACACCCTCTCCAGCATTTATTGTTTGTGGACTTTTTGATGATGGCCATTCTGAGTGGTGTGTGGTGAATACTTCGTTGTAGTTTTGATGTCCATTTCTCTTAACAATTAGTGATGTTGAGCATGTTTTCATGTGCTTTTGGTTAATGTCTTCTTTGGAGAAATGTCTATTTAGATCTTCTGCCCAATTTTTGATTGGGTTGTTTGTTTTTTTGATACTGAGCTGCATGTGCTGTTTGTATATTTTGGAGATTAATCCCTTGTTGGTTGCTTCATTTGCAAATATTTTCTCCCATTCTGTGGGTTGTCTTTTCATTTTGTTTATGGTTTCCTTTGCTGTGCAAAACCTTTTAAGTTTAATTAGGTCCCATTTATTTATTTTTGTTTTTATTTTTATTACTCTAGGAGATGGATCCAAAAAGATATTGCTACTATTTATGTCAAAGACATAAATCGTTCTTTGTTGCAGACATTCAGAAGACTATGTTTTCTTCTAAGTGTTTTATAATACCCAGCCTTACATTTAGGGTTTTTTTATTTTATATTAGAGTATAGTTGACTTACAAAAAACTCTTTATGTATGCAGCAGTCACAGAAAGTAGAACCTAACAAGATTCTGTTGGTTGATGGGATTCGGCCCAGCTAGACTCTCAACCTAAGGCCAGAACAGACTCAACAGACTCTTGCAGGGATCTTCTTGTCAAAAGCAGGAGCCAAGGGGTTAGGAGGTTGAGATGTTCCTGCTTCTCCTTTTCGTGGGGTCTTTGAGTGGCCTCACAGGGTTCTTCCGTGATCCTAGAAACCCTGTCGAGTTACAGCGATGCTTTTGCGTCCTCTCATGTTAGGTGGTGCCTTTCTTGAGGAAAGAGCTATTGTATGTTACCTTTGTATCGACTCACAGTATTTAGTTTAAACTAAACGCACAGTGGATTATCAATTAACATGGTTTATTGTCTTATTATATTTTTTGTTTGGACTTTGCTACTTTTCCTATATTTAATGTGTGGTTTCAGGTTATTAAATATTTCTCAGTGTGAAATAAAAACTTTAACATAGCAAATGATTAACATACCTTTCACCCCAAGAGAGCTGGCATTAAAATCTGAGTTGAAATTGTAGGTAAAGAGAAGGATGAAGCTTTGCTCTTCTAAAACCACTCTGTAGAAGTCAAACCTTTTTCTTTCTTACATTCAGAATCTTTTTTTTTAAATTTATTTTCAGATGATTTGTTTCCAGCAGTGTATGATATGCTCCTTCTAACCTACAGGAAAAATATTTCATCTTATTTTGCCCAACGGGATTTCATATTCAAAGAGGCAAAAACCCTCGAGGTGAAATATCAGTAATATGACATAAAGTCCTGCACTGTTTCAAGAAAATGTAAAAAACAACCAAAAAAATTTATACATTTTCTGTTACAGTATTTCATCATGGATTTAAACACTGATATAGTGCAATTTTTTTATCAATATTTTTTAAAATAAATTTATTTTTATTTATTTTTGGCTGCATTGTGTCTTTGTTGCTGCTTATGGGCTTTCTCTAGTTGTGGCGAGCAGGGGCTACTCTTCGTTGCGGTGCGCAGACTTCTCATTGCGGTGGCTTCTCTTGTTGCGGAGCACTGGCTCTAGGCACGTGGGCTTCAGAAGTTGTGGCAACGGGCTTCAGTAGTTGTGTCTTGTGGGCTCTGGAGCACAGGCTCAGTAGTTGTGGCGCATGGGCTTAGTTGCTCTGCAGCATGTGGGATCTTCCCGGACCAGGGCTCGAACCCATGTCCCTTGCATTGGCAGGCGGATTCTTAACCCCTGAGCCACCAGGGAAGTCCGTATCAATATTTTTTAATTAAAGTATAGTTGATTTACAGTGTTGTGTTAATTACTGCTGTACAGCAAAGTGATTCAGTTGTACATATATATATATATACATTCTTTTTTTAATATTTTTTTCCATTATGGTTTATCACAGGTTATTGAATATAGCTCCCTGTGCTATACAGTAGGACCTTGTTGTTTATCCATTCTATATATAAGAGTTTACATCTGCTAACCCCAACTTCCCACTGCATCCCTCCCCCAGCCCCCTCCACCTTGGCAACCTCCAGTCTGTTCTCTAGAGACATTCAGAATATTTTGATCGTGCACCTTGTCACGTAATTTTCAGCATGTGTATATAGATGCTCAGAGATGCACATGTATTTATTAATTACATACACCTATTGCTATTTTAGCACATTATGTACATTATAAGACCCCAAAATATAAAATGTTAAAGTAAATGATAAAACCGCGAATGATCCTGTATCCCAGAGCACTGTCTTCACCTCCCACCTTGGCAACCACTGCTCTTGGGACAGGGGCTTGGGGGAGAAAAGACGATTTTATATGTAATTCTGGTATTTGAAGAGGCATTTTGACACCTTCCCATTGTTAACTGTACACAATTTCACTTTCATTTGTTTAAAATCCATGTTACATTATTTTAAGACTACAGCTCCTCTCTGGCATAGTTTTTTAGGAATATGTGAAAGATATTTAAGATATAGAGGAGTTTCTCTAAGATCTATTTGACTTCTAAGAAAACCAACCACTTAAAAAAGTAACATTCTTGGGCTTCCCTGGTGGCGCAGTGGTTGAGAGTCCGCCTGCCGATGCAGGGGACACGGGTTCGTGCCCCGGTCTGGGAAGATCCCACATGCCGCGGAGCGACTGGGCCCGTGAGCCATGGCCGCTGGGTCTGCGCGTCCGGAGCTTGTGCTCCGCAACGGGAGAGGCCACAACAGTGAGAGGCCCGCGTACCGCAAAAAACAAAAAAAACCCAAAAAAAGTAACATTCTTAAAGTAAATTTTGTTTGTCCCTTTTTCTAAAATATTTTTTAATTACTAAAGTCAAGAATTTACTTCAGTGACAATATTTTATTACTAAGGAGTCCAAAAATAAACTAATACAATGTGTTAATTAAAAAAATTTTTTTTATTGAAGTACAGTTGATTTACAATGTTATGTGTGTTAATTTTATTAAAATAGCTGACTTTGCTTGGGAAATCACTTACCATAGCTAAACAGATATGATGGTGCCCTGTTGAAGCACAGAGCCGCCCATTTGAGAAACAGCTCACCTGCCAATCACAGCCTGCAGTTCAGATGATCTGCTCTGTGACTTTCAAATCAGGGCTGTACTTGAACCCGCTGCTTGTCTGCCCTCAGCATCTTGGTGCATTTTAAATTCTGTCCCCTCCCTGTTACCCTTCTCACGGGCTTCATTGTGTTTTCGTGAAAGGAGCATAATTGTCTCTTTCAATCATCCAAGCTTAACCTCTCAATTCAGTGAAAATTTGTCAAACTGTTTTCTCATGATATAATATTAGAACAAGCAAAAAGAAATATTGTTTGTTTATATGGATTATGTACCATGAGCCAAACATAAGCATGTAAGAGATTTCATTTTTATAGAGATGTCAATATTTTCTTCCATTGAAACATTTTACAATGTATCAGAAATAATTAAAATTCTCTTCAGATTCTTGGACAGTAAGTGATAAATTGATGATTAAAAACATTGTTTTCCAGAGAGGTGGAGTCGGCGGAGGGAGAGGTGAATACATTAAAAACTACTGTTCTTTGAACTTCTCATTGGTCTTGCAGCATAGAATGTAGGTTGTTAAAATATAGAGCTTTATATATGAATGAAAACTAGCCAGAAAGGTTTTTTTTTAAAAGCATCTTAAGTCTTTAGAATTGAAAGTAAAGTTAATCTTATCTGAGACAGGTCAGCCTCCTAACACTGTTTATTTTTCCCTTTGCCTGCTATTAAACTTATCAAATACATTCTATCTGTGTTATCTTAGAAGCATCATCTCAACCTTCTGTATTTTATGTGAATTTTCATTGTGTGTTGTCTATTTTCTTAGTACATTTGCATCTGCTAACTTCTGTGCGTTTGAGTACTTTACTTAGGATGTGAAGGATGAGAAAAACTTAAATCTTTGTGTGTGTGTGTTGTGTGTGTGTGTGTGTGTGTACGTGACAGAGAGAGCATGCGTGAGCAAGAAAGATTGAAATAATTTTTATGTGTAAAGGTTAATTCTTAATTAATCTTTATAAGAATATATTGTTTCTTGAGATTAGCTCTGTAAGACTGTCACCTTTTTTTTTTTTTCCATGTAGTTATCAAGTGTGGCTAATTTGAAAAGTCAGGTTGAGAACCAATATTTATTCCAAAGATTGGCTGTTTGGATCACATTCATTTCTCTGGACAATTCAAATGTTTATGCATCCAAAAATCTTTTTTTCAAATGAAGATTATACATACACACACACAATTATATTTACACATATATACTATTTAAAAATTTTTAGCTTTTTATTTTCCACTAGGATCTTTTCTTTCTTTTTTCAGGTTTTGGTGGTGCTCTGATGATGCATTATGAATTTATCATTTCAACCTTTTTTCCTCTTCCAATTCTAGTGTAGTAATTTTTGTGACTCTCCTGAGTGTGTTTTGCAAAGGAACGGTGCAAAGAGAACTTAGTGGTTAAAGTTTCCCAATCCTTTTGGACTAGGTGATATTGTCGGGAGATATGATGACCTGTCCAAGTCTGTCAGTGAACGAAACGAGAAGCTGCAGATAACCCTGACCCGCTCTCTGAGTGTGCAGGACGGCCTGGATGAGATGCTGGACTGGATGACGGGTGTGGAGCGCTCGCTGGAAGAGCAGCGCCCCGTGCCCTTGAACTCCGCCGCTTTGCAGGACGTCATCAGTAAAAACATCGTAAGTGACTTCCAACAAACCACTTTTAGTTGAAAATAAACCCAGCATCTCAGGTTATTCAAAAAGTGTGGATGTTTTCATGCTCTGCCCATATCAAAGCCTTTCACTGATTTTCACTACACATTTTCATCCCTAAAATTCATATATCCTGGGTTTTTCCATGTGTAGACATAAACCTATATATGAAGAACTTGAATGTTCTTGTTAGTGTAACATTATTTGCTCTTTTATCTGTGTATCTTCCTCAGCATATGAATCGTGGGTTATAAAGATCATTCTAGATGGCAGGGACCAGAACCTTATAATTCTCTTTAAAAAAAACACAGACTTATTCTTCCCAGGAACTTGAACTGTATATACTATTGGGTTCTCTTGCTAAAACAGCACTAGAAATTTGGATAAATTTAAAATAATTGTATGAAAGTTACTAAGAGAGTAGAGCTTAAAAGTTTTCATCACAAGGAAAAAAATTATAACTGTGTGTGGTGATGGAGGTTACCTAGACTTACTGTGGGGATCATTTGGCAATATTTACAGTTATCGAATCATTATGTTGTACATCTGAAACTAATATAGTGTTATAACATTGTTATAACAGATAGTTATACATATGTCAATTATATCTCAATTTAAAAATTGTAATATATTGAAAAAAATATAGTAAGCTCCAAGGATGGGTAGATTTAAGAGAAATTTAAGGCATAAAGAGATGTCTCCTGAATATAAAAACAGGGAAAGTAGCGCTTGCATAGAGACAAGTGTGCGAAGCGATTTTCTGTGGAGCAGAGAGGGACTTCCCTCTGTGTGCTTTTCATGAACATCACTCATGGTACAGGGCATCCCCGCACACCGGGTCCTGTTTGTTCCTCACGGCTTCAGCCAGCTGCCCAGGAGGTTAATCAGATCAGTCTTGTTGTTGTCTAGCCTTTGAAAAATCAGGACCGTGGATAATCCCTGGGCTGCAGGAGATCCCGGGGTTGCTGAGTGGCGGCTGTCTCCTGCCTCGCCAGGGCAGCCAGCCAGCTGTTCTCCAGTCTCCTTGCGGGGACTGGGGATGGGATTCCTCCAGGGACCAATCAGCTTGTCTGTCACTCCCATTAGCTTCCTTAGTCACAGGTGGCTCAAACTTCTGTTGTTCTGAATAGTAATTTTTACAAGTCTGACGTTATTTGTAAATATCATTATGTTACGTGTGTGGTATTTGGTTCATTTCAGTTGTTGGACCAGGACATTGCGGGGCGGCAGAGCAGCATAAATGCCATGAATGAGAAAGTGAAGAGGTTCACAGAGACCACAGACCCGTCCACCGCATCCTCGCTGCAGGCCAGGATGAAGGACTTAGCCCTTCGCTTTTCAGAAGCAAGTCGCAAACACAAAGAAAAACTTGCCCAAATGGAGGAACTCAAAACCAAAGTGGAGCTGTTTGAGAACCTCTCAGAAAAGCTCCAGACATTCTTAGAAACCAAAACCCAGGCTCTTACTGAGGCAGACGTGCCTGAGAAGGATGTTACTGAATTGTCTCAGTTTATGCAGGTATGTTTCCCATGGAATTCACAAGACTGATCAAATATATCAACAACTAAGACAAGCACATACATTTATTGGCAGAGTTATGATTAACAAGCGTCATTTTAATTGCTGATGGATTGGTTAGATCTATGCTTTCCTCCTTTAAAAACTTCAAAGCTCATCTTCTCCTTGAAGCCTTTTGTCATTAATCAGAAGTGAACACCAACTCTCATTTTCTGTATATCATAGGTGATATACATATCTTATTTCAGAGCCCACAGAGGCAGAATGTAAAGAGTGCATATTTAAATTAAATTAAACTGTTCTCTTTCAAACAGCCTGCCTGCATGTTTGTTTATGCTTAGACCATAGGCAGGATCATTCTGTGAAATTCTGAGTGGAGCCATTCTGGTCCCATACTTACATCTTGATGGGATGCCCTTTGAAGATCTAGCAACACCTTATACTTTTTTAAATTTTTGTATTGAAGTATAGTTGATTTACAATGTTGTGTTAATTACTGCTGTCCAGCAAAGTGACTCAGTTACACACACACACACACACACACACACACACACACACACACACATATACATTCTTTTTTAAATATTCTTTTCCATTATGTTTTTTCATAGGCTATTGAATATATTTCTCTGTGCTATACAATAGGACCTTGTTCTGTATCCATTCCATATATAAAAAGCTTACATCTGCTAACCCCAGCCTCCCCCTCCATCCCTCCCCCAAGCCCGTCCCCCTTGGCAACCACCAGTCTGTTCTTTATGTTCGTAGCAACATCTTACATTGATGAAATATCTAAATGCTTTGTAGGAATCAACTTCTGAACTGCTAGAACGCAGGAAAGATCTCGAAGTTTTGCAGAATCTCTTGAAGGAGATCTCCAGCCATGGCTTGCCAGGGGATACAGCTCTGGTTTTTGAAAAAACAAATAATTTGTCAAAGAAATTCAAGGAAATGGAGGATACTGTCAAAGAAAAGTAAGCACCACTTAAGAAATTGGATTTTATTCTACTTGATACTAATTGGAATGCATGATTTTTATTTAGTTATGTAGCTACCTGAAACAGTTTTTGGAAACTTGAGAAAAAGCTTAGGGCTACTTTATAAGTACTTTAATATTGATAAATTTTTTGCTGTTAAAACTAAGTATAGTTTTTGTTAAAGTATTTAGGAGGGAAATTCACTACTTCTTACATGAAAGTATTTATAGAAAGCACTGTGTAAGGAAAATGGTGGTGGTAGTGTTTTACTGAAAGTAGTCTAAACTCACTGTGGTCTGAAGGCTTTGGCTATTACATTTTTATTTGCAAAGGCAGAAATAACCTTGAAAGATAGCCCATGGTTCATTGCTTTCTGGGCTCCGTTCAGAAATGATGCATCATTCCAGCATAGTTCTGGATAGTTCTGGATGGCTTTTTTTTTTTTTTTTGTAAAATAGTTTCCTTTTTGAAGAGTTGTAGATCAGACATGATTCCACGAACAAACAAGGTAAGAAACAAGAGAATGAACCTAAATTAAGGTAAAAAGCTGTACAGGGGTGTGAGCCTTCTGATTGAGTTTTATATTTCTGATCTCGTGCTAGTTGAGAATATACATCTGGTTTTGCCAAAGTTCATACAGAAGCCACCCAAAAGATAGAAAGTAGTCATTTCTCTTTCAGCTATTATTCTTCGTCATTTCTTTGGAATTGTCTACCTAAAACTTTTGAGTGCTGTCTGGACTACTCACAGAGCTATCATTTCCATCCTATTTAATTCACATGGCGCAGAAGAAATATTCTTGATTTCTTTGGGTAAACTCTAGGTTGTTTCTTCTGTTAGATGGGTCCAATTATAAAACCATGTGGTCATCGGTGATTAGTTTACCAACCATGTACTCTCTGCTAGTAATCCACACACCTGCACACGTGCACATGCCATCTACATGGTATCCAGTTACCAAATCTAACTGTCCTCATAGCTGTACCTGTGCCAGGCGTGTGCCCTCCCTCTGTGTAGTGTACAGAGACTGTACAGAGAGATCCGTATAGTTCACTGTGGAGCTTTCTGAGTATCCATGGGGGAGGTGCACATTAAGTTCTGCATCACTAGGTCTCACCTCGTTTTTGGAAACTCAAACCTGTCCTCTCTCTCTGTAAAGACCCAGTTTACCCATCCACTAAAGTGACTGTAGTGACACTAGGTGGTGCTGTGTTTCCCTTATGTTAGTGACTTGTGTTTCCCCTCTGGTTCTCAGCCTGCTGGTGTTTAGCACCATATAAAGCGGACAGATGAAAGCTTACTGGCTCTAAATCATGTTAAAGCTGTTTATATGGCTTTAGAGTGTACATAGCATTATAGAGTGCCATTACACATGGGTTACAAATATCTTAACTGTTCCTATCTTGATCTACAGACTTTACTGAGGAAATAGACAAGGAGTAATTTAGCTGGTTTCACTTGCCACCTATGAAACCTTTCCTCCTGTATCTGAGGATTGGAGTGTGCCTGGGGGAAGATTTTTTCTTAATGTTAAGCTTGAAATGGGCATAATAATTTACTTTTTAGTAATTAGTCCTTTGGAGTATCTCCCTTTGTGGCTTAAATTTGTCAATGATGTTTGTGATCTAGAAAAGAAGCTGTATCTTCTTGTCAAGAACAGATGGATGCCTTTCAAGTTCTGGTTAAATCATTAAAGTCGTGGATAAAAGAAACCACAGAAAGAGTTCCCATTGTGCAGCCTTCTTCTGGTGCAGAGGATTTAGGGAAATCTTTAGAAGAAACTAAGGTGAATCACTGTCCATGTCTGATAAGAATTTCTCATTTGCTTGTGTTAGGAATGAGAGGTTTCCTTTTATCTAATAGCACATAAGTTAGAGCCTCATGTATGTACAGTGTATTTTGGTGGTATTTGGAAATCATGACGGGTTTAACTGATCCTTTCGAAGAAGGACACAGACTTTCAGTTAATTTGCTTTTTTAAAGAGACGTATTTGTGAGTTGCTGACTGGTCCGAGTTTCTTTCCCCACCACATCTCTACTTAGTTTATTTTTTATACCATTTTTCATAATGTTAGTAAAAGATCCTTCTCTTCAACTCAGCATTTTGCTCTAGTTTGGATATATCACTCTAACCAGTATTTGAAGATGGAAGTTATTTTGAATCTCTAGTGTGTGAGTCTTGTCATCTGACTCAGTCATAAAACTTATGACCAGTTATGGCAAGTTTTCCACTCCAAATTTGTGGAGTTGTGTGTCCTTTAAAATTCATTGAAGTTTTGATGATTAAAATTCACTATTAAATGGAATTCTGAATTTCCATTTTTTAAAATTGTTTCTACTACCTTTTTTTTTTTGTAACTTGGCTGTTACCTAGTACAGTTTTGCAGACTTACAGTTGACAGTTACTTTGGAACCCGTGGCAGCTGGGACTAGCCTGGCTTCCACTGTGGCTGGGAGAATTCAGAACTCAGGATGGACCCCACCCCACTCCTCACTAATAACAGTGTTAACAGTCACTTGGACCATTGGAACAAATAGAGATGCTGTCCTTTTCTTCCATCCCATAAGTCAGAACCCACAATCATCACTGTTTTAAGATATGTTTAAGACATTGAATTATAATGTATAACTTGGAAAAGATTACAAAGACTGAAAAATAATGTGTTTTTGTATCTCCAGAAATTACAAGAGAAGTGGAGCTTAAAAACACCAGAGATTCAGAAAGTCAACAACAGTGGGATCTCACTGTGTAATCTAATAAGTGCTGTGATGACCCCTGCAAAGGCCATAGCAGCAGTTAAGTCAGGTAAGTGCTTTATTTACATTTGTGGTAAAACCCATTGGGTTTTACCAATGAATTGGGTCCACCCATGTTGATTTTATTTGTGTATGTTATTTTTTAAAAATTAATGCATAAAATAACCTCAGAAACACGAAGGGAAAGTGACAAGAAAGATGGCATCTCTAAACAACCTAAACGCTGCCACGGAAAAGTGTCTGTTCTGGTCAAATTTCAGATCTCTTAGGTTTCATCTTATTAAATACTACAATTTAAAATGTAACCAAATTCATCTGTAAGAATAAGGAACATTATATTGGGGAAGGGGAAAGATCAGATTCCAGTTTGTTTTTACCTAATTGATGGGGATGTAGAAATTCTATTTGAAATCTTTTTTTTTTTTTTTAAACTTGTTCAAGTCAAATGATCAACAGCAAAGTACAATAGCTCCCATGGCTAAGCCCTTCACTCTTTTTTTTTTAAAGAAGATGTTAGGGGTAGGAGTTTATTAATTAATTTATTTATTTTTGTTGTATTGGGTCTTCGTTTCTGTGCGAGGGCTTTCTCTAGTTGTGGCAAGCGGGGGCCACTCTTCATCGCGGTGCGCGGGCCTCTCACTATCGCGGCCTCTCTTTTTGCGGAGCACAGGCTCCAGACACGCAGGCTCAGTAGTTGTGGCTCACGGGCTCACGACCAGGGCTCGAACCCGTGTCCCCTGCATTAGCAGGCATATTCTCAACCACTGCGCCACCAGGGAAGCCCCTGAAATCTTTGATAAAGAAATGAGTCTGGTCTCCTGGGAAAGAAGGAAGTAAGGAAAGAGAACAGGTTCTTTTCTGTTGAGTGGACCTCTCTTAATTTCTTCCCATCTGCTTTATTCCTTACACTATTCCCAAAGAAAACAGTTCTATACTGTGTTAGCCAGCATGTCTGAATCACAATCTTACCAGGCTTCTCAACAGAAAGGGAGAGTCATGTATAAATAATGGTTCTAAAATTAAGTTGTGGATAGAGTTTTAAGTTTAAAACATATTTATATTTGTTGTCACTATCAGGTTTAAATAATCCAAGAGAAGACCAAAGGCAGATCTCATATCTTTATTCTGAGGGTTTCTGACGATCCTCTGTGGTTTATCTGCCCTGCTTAGCCCCCAGCTGTTCCCATTGTGAGGCTGATGTTGAGCTGGGCCCATCTCCACCCACTGTTTATTCTGCTCTTTTAATCCCATTTCAGGCAGTCCTCATAGTGTAGTGTGTGATGATCTCTCCTTTCTCTCCTAATCAGATTTCCTGAAATGTCAAGGTTTTTTGTTTTTTTTTAAAGGAAGGGAATTCTGTGGTGTTTTACATTAGTTCTTCATGCCCATTCTATATTAGTAATAAGTAAAAAGTATTTTTTTCCTACTCTTGACACCTCCCAAGCATGGTAGGAATTAATCTCGAGTATCTAAAGGGTATTTTCACTTCCATCTGAAAGGCCACGGTGTGTGTGATTTTTTTTTTTTTTAAGGGACAAAACTTTAGATTAAGATTCAGATATTTAAATGTTTTTGTTTAGGCTTGTTCGTGTCTGGTTAGTTTGGGGAAATGTTTTTGTGTTTTGGATAGAGAGCCAAGGCATACTAACATGAGAAGGTCTAATTGATTTTTTAATATTCTGGTTATGAAAAAGGAACCGGTGCTAGGTGTTTATGGAATTAAAGAGAAATAATTACTATAGCTCACCAAGTAGTTCCTATTTGCTAGGCAGTAGGGTAACTGTCTTTAATGCCCACAGTGTTCTCGCGAGATACGTGTTATTCTCCCCAGCAGTTTGGTGGGATGGATTCACCTGTGCAGCCTCACAGGAAGTCATTAGTGAGGCTGGGGTTTAAGTTCAGGTGAGACATATGCCAGGGCCCAGGTGCCCCAGCCACTGTACCTCCTTCCTCTATATTGATACAGTAATGGTTTCTTTTACTTTTAACTTTTCTCTCATGTCTTTTTACCTTATTCCGCCTCCATTAAACCCATGAAAACACTGTAACTACAGCAGACAATTCTCAGTTTCTTAACTTGAGACAGACATTCTTTTGTCCGTCAGGCATTTATGCTTCAAGCAACACACATAGTGACCAGCTTCTGTGCTTCAGGGACTGTATCACTAAAATAACTTCAGCTTTAAAGCAACCTTATCCTCAAATTTTCTTATAAATTAATAGTTAATGATTAATGTATATAATATAAAGTTACTGAAACTCTACTGTTTAAGTTGATCATGTTATGACTTTAAGAATAAATTTTATGCAAAAGAGAGGATATAACTTGATCTTTCAGACCTTCATTTGATTTTGAAATTGAATCATTATTTTACATTTTCAAATAGTAATAACATTTTAAAAGAATTAGTGTTTATGGCGTTTGCTTTAATGCCACCTACTATTAATATATATAAAATACAATAGAAATCTATGATGACTTCAGTTTTAATATTTTTGCAGGTGGAGTAATATTAAATGGTGAAGGAACAGCCATAGATACTCAGGATATTTTGGCAAATAAAGGTAAATGGTAACTTTAAGTGCTTATTGATTAAATTACTTGGTATGGTGTTTTTTTTTTGAGAGAGAGAGAAAATCTTTTTAGGGATGAAAAGTAGTTATATCGAAATTTCAAACTTGAATTAAAATGGTATGAGTATAGTCATGTTCTCCATAAATAACATGTTTATATAACATTCCATGCAATTTTGTTCATCTGAACTTAATGAAATCCAGTAATTCAGCTTGGCATTTGGTTTATGTTTCCTTCTTTCGGGTTAATTTGAGATATTTTCTCACTTGGGATAACATTATTTGAGCTATTTTTTTTTAATTTGTTGCCTGAGGAATTAATAAGCATCATTTCATGATTTGGGGTTTTTATTCCATTTTAAATATCTATCTCATTTCACTTGTATTATGCAGTGTACCTAAAGTATTTGTCATTAAGTAGCATTGTAAGATAATGTAACATTTTAGTTCTAAAGACTCTATGACTTTATCATAGTAGACTTAATATTGACAAAATAGAAGGAAATAGCACGTGAAACAAATTTTTATTTCTAGAGCTCTAAACACCCTGAAAATGTGTCAATATAATTTTTCTTCTTACGTTTAGGATTAACGTCCATTAAAAAGGATATGACTGACATAAGCCATGACTATGAAGATCTTGGCCTCTTACTTAAAGACAAAATAGCCGAACTGAGTACCAAACTCTCCAGATTGCAAAAGGCTCAGGAAGAATCAAATGCCATGATGCAGTGGTTACAGACAATGAACAACACTGCCACAAAATGGCATCAGGCACCTACACCTACGGACACTGAGGCTGTGAAGAGTCAAGTTGAACAGAACAAGGTATCTTCTGTGGGTCCATTTACCGAAGATGTGAGAGAACAGATTAGCACTCAGCACTGAGCCCTGGGGGTCAGGAGCCCCGTTCTGGTTTCTGGCTCTATAACCGTCAACACATAGTTCGCCAGCTTTGTTGAACATGACTTTTTGTAGAGATTGATGCTAATAGTCACTTATTTTTACACGCAGATGTTATAAAGATGAGTGAGCTGTTGGGTGCAAGCAACTTTGCCACCTTCAAATTAGTTTAAGTCTTGGATTTTAACCAGTACTTACTGGAAAAGATGTATTTAAGGGCTAAGTGTATTAGGAATCTGTTCTGTCCAGTATAAAATAGGGGAGCTCATGCTTTCCCTTTGTTTAATACACGGTATTTCTTGCTACAACTGTCAGGGTTGGGAAAACGGTTTTGCACTTTGGCAATGCTGGCAAAAATGTCTCCAGATGACTAACTTATCTTTGAACTCTGTAACGTGTTGTCCAGAAAAGTGCTTATTTGCTAGTAGTCTCAAATCTTGCAGCCTTTATCAAGACTGATTTTCTGATTAATTACAATCATACTGATGTCATTTTCCTTTTTTTCCAAAGGGATTTGAGAATACCTTGAAATTCTTTCTAGGTGATGGGATGAGGGTCATTATCTCTGTAGCTCTAGCATTCCTCCTTGGGATTCTGTTATCAGCTAGTTGAAGAATAGTTATGAAGAGGAAAAGAAAATATAATTCACTGCTGAATCCAGTCCTCACTCACTTCAGCCTTTAACAGTGGATTGTTTCCCCTCTTTTGGTCATGTTGGAGAAAAAAGTCCTCTATTGATATTGTGTTTTTGTCTTTTGATGTTGACATACTTTAATGAAGTTACTTTTTTTATTTCCTTGTTAGTCATTTGAGGCAGAACTGAAGCAAAATGTAAACAAAGTGCAGGAGTTGAAAGACAAGCTGACGGAGCTGCTGGAGGAGAACCCAGACACTCCGGAGGCCCCCAAGTGGAAGCAGATGTTGACGGAAATAGGTATGTTACCACTTACACCAGAGGCCGTGAACAGAAGCACAGTCATTTTTTAAAAACCATAATCTCTATCAGAAAACATCTATCCAGCAATCTCACTGACTTTGGGATTTGTTTCATGTTTCAGAATCGATCTTTGCATATTCTAAAGTGTCATTTCATATTATATGGTGCTAGGCCTTGGCATATCTTGTGTTTTTCTCACTAAACACAGTAACGAAATTTATGTTTATGAAGAAGGTAGATACCAGTTGATAGAATGCTGTGTATTGAGTCACATGTTTTCATTATGGTTTATTTTTTATTAGGTTTTGGGTGCTTCTAATTTTTTATGATTTGTTATATTTTAGTGTGGAGAGTCCTTTTTGTTTGTTTTTCTGGAAAAGCTGGGTGCCTTTCTCCACCATGGAGTTCCTGATGGGACCCCACCAGCCCCTGTTTCATGCTGCTGGTCCCTTTCCCAACCAGCCTGAGAAGGCTGCTCCCCACAGGAGTCTGGGGGTTTGCTCTTTACCCAGAGTCCTCCTCCCATCTCCATCCTGTCTCTATATAAACTGTTCCTCGGAGATGCAGAATTGCCTTCACAAGCCCTGTTATCTTATCACCCCTTTTCCTTATTGTAATGATATGGGAGTGAGTGTAAGACAGTGACACTCATTTTCCCTACTTCATAGTATTTGGAGAATTCAGTGAGTTAATGTGTGTGCAGCTCAGACAAACAGTATCGGGCACATACTAAGTATGTTTAACTATGACTATCACAAGAATCATTTTACTTTGAATTGTTCCATTATATTTAGCTAAATCTTGTCCTTCCTTTAGAGTCAGATATGCTGTGATAAATTTAGAAGTTTCTAAGTACGTTTTAGTTTAATAAGAGTCATCCTTATACATATAACTGCTTCACTTTGCTGTATACCTGAAACTGACACAACATTGTAAATCAACTATACTCCAGTAAAAGAAAAAGAGTCATCCTAAGAGATCTTAATGTTGAAAGGTGTATTTAATCCAACAATAGAGACTTCTGTTGCATTATAATTAATTGGGCCCTAATTCAGTGGTTGTCAGAATATCAGAATTACTCGAAGGAATATTTTCAAGACATCTTAGAATAGCGGAGGGAGCGAGGAATGCATATTTCAGAAAAGCTTCCTGATAAGATTTTGATATTTCTCCTTCTCCGTTTATGGTTGGAGTTGCATTATCTCATTATCAGATTGTGATTGACTAGAACACGCCGTATAGTGTGACGTTGTTTAGGTAAACGTTTCAGGGGCTGGGCTCTATGAAAAGCAGCTCTTCAGTGCATTACACTAGGTGAAAAAAATCTGTCAGATCAGCTCTTCACACCATCAGTGTTGAGTGACTCATGTGTTGAGAGATGGTCTGTAATTCTGGGCTTCAAGGAGCATGCCGTCCTCAGGGCTGGGGGAGCAGGCAGGGCATCCTAGTGGAGGGTGAGACCCAGTGGGATCATGAAAGCGGGATGGGGCAGGGACAGAAGGGGAGGGATGGAGCATGTGAGCTGTGGGGCCCTTGTGCGCCCAGCCTGTTGCGATGAGGACATGTGATCAGCGGGCAGATGAGGGCTTCCTCTCGGAGGACAGACCTTTTCAGATGAGCACACAAGGGCCCTTTTGTGGGAGACCCTGGAGGTCAAGCAGAGGTCATCAGATTTTGCCGTCTAGTTGGTGACGAGTAAATTATTGAGGGGTTTGAGCCCAGAAGTGACGTATTCAGTGACGTTTAAGGGAAATTATTTTAGAACCAAATTCATTGCAGCTGAGGATCACGAATCGCAGGTAAGCTGGTTAGAAGGCTCTTGGTCTAGGTGTGCAGCTCTGGAAAGGGTGCTCCTGGCAGCAAGAGCAGAGCATCCCCTGGGGACATGTTAGAAATGCACATTCAGACATCACTTCAGACCTGCTGATCAGTCCCTCCAGGGGTGGGCCCAGCACCTGTGTGACCAGACCCTCTAGGGGTCTCTGATGCAGCTCCAGCTTGAGAAGTACTGGTCTTGGCAAAAGATGGTGAGGACCAATGTGGAGTTGGGTATTGGGAATGGAAGGACTGTGTTTAAGGGTTTGTGATTGAGGATATAGGAGCGTCATGAAAGAACATCCTGAATTATGGCATTTCATGACATGCATGAGAATAACCTTCAAAAGAAGTCTAAAAGTCGGAAAAACCTACCCATTTTGATAGGAATATCGTGAGTTTTTTCCTCCAACATTGAATTTAAGGGGTTGGTGAGATTTCCTATTGTAACTTCTGAGCAGCTGGCTGCTGATGTGTGATTTGCGTAGAAGAGCATGGTTGGGTGTAGATACACACATTTGGGAGTCAGTTACCACCATCTGGTCGTTGAAGGTTTGCTATTAAAGAAAAGGATACATGTTCATTGTTCTAGTGGGTCAGTTCTAGTTGAATAAACAGACTCTGTAGGACTTCTAGAAGGAATGAGGGTTCTCAGGAATATTCCATAATCTACAGCATCTTCCATCAGATTCAAATCTATTTTTCTTACACTTCAGTTGACACAAACCATTGGGACCATAAAATCTGTATCATTAAATGCAATTAACGCACAGGTTAGTCTTTAATTGACTATGTAAGGAGAGCCCTGTCCTACAATCTTCATAGATACAGTTGTATTAAATGTATAACAAACAAACATCTGGGCTTCCCTGGTGGCGCAGTGGTTGAGAGTCCGCCTGCCGATGCAGGGGACACGGGTTCGTGCCCCGGTCGGGGAAGATCCCACATGCCGCGGAGCGGCTGGGCCCGTGAGCCATGGCCGCTGAGCCTGCGCTCCGGAGCCTGTGCTCCGCAACGGGAGAGGCCACAACAGTGAGAAGCCCGTGTACCACACACACACAAAAAAAAAATCTGTTTCATCCTTTATCTTTTTTTCTTCTAGATTCTCAGTGGCAAGACCTCAATCAGTTAACAGTTGATAGACGACAGAAACTGGAAGAATCCTCAAATAATCTAACCCAATTCCAGACTGTGGAGGCTCAGTTAAAACAGTGGCTTGTGGAAAAAGAACTGATGGTCAGTGTCCTTGGGCCCTTGTCGATTGACCCAAATATGCTGAACACACAAAGGCAGCAGGTGCAGGTGAGTCCTACCTGACTTAACAAGACAGATGTTTTCATTAGAAATACATTACCTTGGATGGTATGTGCTCTGCCTGTCTCGGAGGGTTTGTAATGTGTCAGATGCCCACGAGGTACTGTCGTGAGGCTGGCGGGAAACCCCCAGAGAAGCAAAGCTCTGGAGCATCCCTGAGGGGTCCACTGAGCCCACGAGTATGGTCAGGTCCCTTGATCGTTTCAGTCATATTGTGGTTTGTAGAGACCCTGTTAAAGAGGACTTTCTTTGAAGTATATTAATAACATACATATTAATAACATATGATTGCATAAGTAATAACATTTTTATGAGAAGCTAGTATATTGTTTAGAAATGACTCCTTTGAGGTTTTATTCATTTTGATTGTGGTAGTAGATAATGAAACTTATAAAGCTCATGCAAAACATCCCTGAGTCGGGGAGACAAAGTAAGAAGAGAAAGAAGAAGGGAAGAAGAGGAGGAACCTTGAAACCTGCAGGGTTAGTTAGACTCATCTAATTATGAGCAGATAAATCCACAGGGGGAGAAACATATGTAAATTGTAAGTCAGACGTAGTCGCAGGCGCTCCGCTGTGGTCTCGGTGGGCTTTCTTTCCGTGCAGGTGGTGGTTTTGGGGCATGGAAGCTGATCTGTACTCTGAAAATACACAACAGTCTGGGTAGTTGAGTCACATGCTGTCCTAGGCATGTATGTTCTTCATCTGAATAGATGGAAACAACAGATATAAAGAAACATTTGAGGAGAAGTAATTAACCATAGTCTCCCAGAGATAGATAAAATATTCTACTAAAAGAAGGACATTTGGGGATCATTCGTTTTATAATGAAAGCCAGTGTGAGCCCGCACACTCAGAGCGACATGATTTATTGGCTAAATCTTTACAAAAAAGACTGTAAACGTCGATTTTATGTTTAAAAAGAACCTTTGTAAATCAATACACCATGAGTTTGTATATCCTAACACTGTTATCACTGTGTATTTCCTTTGGTGTAAAATGCTATAGAGCATTTTAAAAAATCCTGTAAAAAGAAAAATGCAAATAGGAAGAAATCAAATTGGTGTTAGTGTGATGTAAACTTGTCTAAAAGCAGTGTTTCCCTTTGTGTGTGAAAATTTGTACATGAATTTTTGTTCCTTTTCCCCACACTAGCAAAAATATTTATTCTCTTTTGTCTCCCTTGGGGGATATTATTTTAGACAAAATGTTAATCTCTGTGAAGCACCATTGCTCTTTGGATTAGTATACGATAATTGGACTGCCTTTGAAATAAAAGCTAGGAAAGCAGTAACAAAAATAAAATAAAAACTAGATAATTAACTACCATTTCTGTCTGTTTAGAAACTTAAAGGTATGTTTTCTGTAATTAATTCTCTAGTCATTTGTGTGTTTATTTGCCCTCATCACCTCTTTACCTTAGATTCTCCTGCAAGAATTTGATAGCCGGAAACCTCAGTATGAACAGCTAACAGTGGCTGGTCAGGGCATACTGCACAGACCTGGGGAGCACCCATCCTTCCACGGGATTGTGAAGGAACAGCTAGCAGCTGTGACCCAAAAATGGGACAGCCTCACAGGACAATTGAGGGACAGATGTGACCGGATCGACCATGCCATTGTTAAAAGCACCCAGTATCAAAGCCTGCTGAGAAGCCTTTCCGATAAGCTGGCCGACTTGGATAATAAACTCAGCAGCAGTGTGGCCGGGAGCACACACCCTGACGCGATGAACCAGCAGCTGGAAACAGCCCAGAAAATGAAGCAGGAAATAGAGCAGGAAACGAAGCAGATCAAAGTGGCCCAGGCTCTGGGAGAGGATCTGGCAGCCCTGGTTAAAGAAGAGTACTTGAAAGGTGAACTTAGTCGGCAACTGGAAGGCATCTTAAAATCATTTAAGGATCTTGAACTAAAAGCAGGTTTGTGTGTCTTCTTTGAATGCATGTATTTCCTGGAAATAGGGATCAGTGAACTCCCTATTTCCAAGCTGTTGCGGAAACCAGGCCCCTAAAGTGAACCTGCCCACAGTGAGAGGTGCATGCAAGGAGGGTAGATTTGGGTTCACATGCACACACAGTGTTGCAGGGGCGGGGAGTTCTGCACAGATAATAGGCGGACCCCGTGCCGGCAAAGTCCACTTTGCATAGGCCCATGGAAACTTCGGGTACTCCAGATTAGTTTTTACAGACTTTCAGACATAGAGAACAGACTTGTGGTTGCCAAGGGGCAGGGGAGGTAGAAGAGAGATGGAGGGGGGAGTTTGGGATTAGCAGATGCAAACTATTAAAAAAAATTTTTTTTATTGAAGTAGAGTTGATTTACAATCTTGTGTTAATTTCTTCTGTACAGCAAAGTGACTCAGTTATACATATACATACATTCTTTTTTAATATTCTTTTCCATTATGGCTTATCATAGGATATTATATAGGATGGATAACCAACAGGGACCTACCACATAGCACAGGGAACTCTATTCAGTCTCCTGTGATAAACCAAAATGGAAAAGAATATGAAAAAGAATGTGTATATATGTATAACTGAATCACTTTCT
This sequence comes from Lagenorhynchus albirostris, assembly GCF_949774975.1. Classification (NCBI taxonomy): domain Eukaryota; kingdom Metazoa; phylum Chordata; class Mammalia; order Artiodactyla; family Delphinidae; genus Lagenorhynchus; species Lagenorhynchus albirostris. The sequence continues at coordinate 60,572,430 of NC_083104.1, forward strand.
TGTACAGTAGAAAATAACACAACATTGTAAATCAACTATACTTCAATTTAAAAAAACCGTAAAAAAAACAAATTGGTTTTTAAAGGTGTCAGTGTTTATGCTATGCGACAGTCTTGTTTCACCAGAAAAGGAGACGACTACAGTTATTAAAAAAGGCTTGGCATCGTTTTCTTGATAACAGCTAGTTCGTCTGGCTCCATCATGGAAGCTTTTCCAGAGAAACGTGTGAGAGAGAAGCATTATGCACGATTTCCTCTCTCGCCTGCTGTAGCCATCACTCTGTGGCCGCTGAGCCCAGGATGGTCCAAGACAGCAGCAGCAGTTCCTGGGCCCGAGAAGGGCAGGCCAGAGGAGAGCCCGTTGGTGGCTGTTTGTCATTTGCCAAGTAACACTAGGCACTCAGTTTATGTTTTTTAATAATTGATTGGATTTGTTTACTGATCATAGCAACCGTTTCAGACTTACTCCTTGATTTTGACGTGATATGGATAGCAAACATTACCTATGATGATTACAGTGATGGTGACTATTGTTAGGAACCCTCTTCCGTGACAGGCATTCAGCTCAGAGCTTTACTTGCACGCACTGTCACCTCATTCCCACGACAGCTTCTATCAATGTTGCCAGCTCACACTTGGGGAAATGAGGCCCAGAGGTTTAATCGTTCACCCTAGGCCTTCCAGCTCTTGAGAGGCTGAGTTGGGATCCAGACCCATGTCGTCCCCATGGGCTGCCTTACATTGCCTCCGTGATGGGTAAAAATTACACAGGTGGAGACTTCCCCGGCGGTCCAGTGATTAAGAGTCCACGCTTCCACTGCAGGGGGCACGGGTTCAGTCCCTAGTTGGGGAACTGAGACCCTGCATGCTGCAGGGCCAAAGGAAAAAAAATCACACAGGTGGAAAAGTCACATTTAATAAGAGATTGGTTATTTATCAGCATCACCTAGAGCTTTGAACAGTTGTCACTTCCACGCCCTAGGATGGAGGTGGCTCTAGTATCCAGCCTCTATTGTCTCTTTTCTTGCCGTAGTCCTCACCTCTTGCCCTTCCCCCACCGCCTTTGTCCATAACGTAAGCGCTTTTGTCGTTCTCATAGTCAGTGCTAGTAGCCCTTGCGTTTAGATTATTCTGTGTATTTATTTGGTGGTTTTTCTCTTGGCTTTTTGCAGATTTATTCAACATTTTGATGTAAAATAAACATGTCTGTGGTTTTATTTTTTAGAGAACCATGTCCAGCATCTTCAGTCAGCCTATGCCAGCTCTCGTCAATTTCAGCAAATGTCTAGAGATTTCCAGGCTTGGCTGGATACCAAGAAGGAAGAACAGAACAAATCTCCCCCGACATCAGCCAAAGTCGAGGTCTTAGAGTCATTAATGAAACATCAGAAAGACTTCAGGAAAACTTTGACCGCCGAGTCTCACATTTATGAGAAAACCATGGCGGAAGGTGAAAACCTGTTACTAAAAACACAAGGATCTGAGAAGGTAGCGTTACAGTTACAACTGAACACGATTAAAACCAACTGGGATGGATTTCAGAAGCAGGTGAAAGAAAGAGAAGACAGGGTGAAAGATTCACTGGAAAAAGCTCTCAAGTATAAAGAACATGTGGAGATGCTCCAGCCATGGATAGACAGGTGTCAAAACAGCCTCAAGGAAATAAAGTGTAGCTTGGATCCTGCTGAGACAGAGAAATCTCTTGCCCAGTTAAAGTCTCTGCAGAAGGAGAGGGACCAGCACTTCGGGATGGTGGAACAGCTAAACAGTGCAGCCAGCAGCCTGCTCCGTGTCTGTGAAGTGGACAAAGAGGCGGTGGCAGAGGAGAAGGAATCCCTGCTCCAGAAGTTGGACATGGCCACCGAGCAAGTGCACAGGAAGAAATTCTCTCTGGAGAACATGGCCCAGAAATTTAAAGAATTTCAAGAAGTTTCCAAAGAAGCTCAGAGGCAGCTTCATTGTGCAAAGGAACAGCTAGATATGCACGACTCTCTGGGGCCCCAGGCTCACAGCAGTAAGTCCCTGACTGTGTTGCAGACTCAGCAGAAAGCCCTTCAGACCTTGAAGCCTCAGGTCGATCTGGCCCAGGGGCTCGCCCAGGACCTTGTGGCGGGGGCCTCCGACTCCAAGGGCACCTCCGAGGTTCTCCTCCAAGCAGAAGCCTTAGTCCAGGAGCACAGCGCCCTCAGCCAGCAGGTGGATGAAAAGTGTTCCTTCTTAGAAACCAAGCTTCAGGGCATCGGCCATTTCCAGAACACCATCCGAGAGATGTTTTCTCAGTTTGCGGAGTTTGATGATGAGTTGGACAGCATGGCCCCAGTGGGGAGAGATGTGGAAACGCTGCAGAAGCAAAGGGAGGCTATTAAAGCCTTCTTGGAGAAACTGGAAGCGCTCATCGCAAGCAACACCAATGCCAATAAGACCTGCAAGATGATGCTGGCCACGGAGGAAGCCTCTCCTGACCTGGTCGGCATCAAACGGGACCTGGAGGCTTTAAGCAAACAGTGCAACAAGCTTCGGGACCGTGCACAAGCCAGAGAAGAGCAGGTGGAAGGGACCATCACGCGCCTTGAAGAATTCTACAGCAAACTCAAGGAATTTTCTACTCTACTCCAGAAGGCTGAAGAGCACGAGGAGTCTCAAGGCCCTGTTGGCATGGAAACAGAGTTGATTAACCAACAGCTTGATGTGTTCAAGGTAGGGAGTGCTTCCTTTGTACTCTGCGTTTTGGTTATTCAAAGACATTACTGATCGGTATAGAAGGAGATGGCCTATTTTGTAGCATCTTCAAGTAGGATTGTCATGCAGTGTTGGAGCTTAAATGAGCATCCGTGGGCGGAGGGGATATCCAGGTACGTGGGGTGAGTCCAAGCTTCCTGGGGCTTTGGGCCCTCATGGGATAAGGCCTGTGATGAATTAGGAGGTCAAAAGGTGCTTGGAAAGCTGGTGTCTGTTTCTGATGTCACTCACAGCTGCCCTCTGGAGTGACCACGTCCGTATTTTAAACTCAACCGCAGAGGCCCATCCATCACATCAAAAGTGTGTTCTCTTCATGCTTGTGTCCCAGCATTTTCTTTCATGGTGAATTATAGTCTTTTCCTGCTCTTTCCCTTTTTATAGTCTTCTCCTCCTTCTTAATTGAATTTCTTCCCCAAGTTCCTATTTTAAAAGGCAGGGGTAGAGTTCCTTGTTGTAATCCTGGCCCCAGACGATTGGGAGTAAATTATTTCTGATGGGACTCTGAGCGCCTTGGGGCTGAGAAATGTGTACCGCCTGGCAGCACCCAGTGATGCCTGATGATGGAGTCGGAGGAGAGGGTGGGCCAGGTCCACGGTCAGTGATGTGAACCCGCTTAGGGTAGCAGGTGCAGACCTCGCATCTCGTTGGAGAGAGGGTCACCTGCACAGGGAGGGTCCTAGCTGTCCAGCCTTTGCTGCACAGGGCTGACAGGAACCTGTAGGGTTGCGGGGGATCCTGTTCTATTCATGAGGTAAGTTTTACTTTCCAGTAAAGTTTTACTTTCCATTTGATGCGTGAAGCATCAAATAGGATTAAGTAGAAACAGAATTTGCAAAACAACAAATCATTTCCCAGGAGAAATGAATATAAATCAAATAGACCTCCTGAATTCTGTGCTGTTGTACTTGACAAAGTCTTTCCTTTGTTTCTCTTTCGTGGTGTTATTTTTAGGTGACTGAAGTTTGAAAAGTAACTTCAAAGTAGCTTCTTTTCCTTCTTTGTTATATTATGGTTGTTTGCTGTTTATAGAGTGCCTTTGAAGCCCAGTTTCTTCAGGGATTAAGAACCTGCGGTTCTGTATTTGGGTCTTGATTCTGGAAGGAGAAGGAAGCTGCCTCACTGTTGATTTAACTTCATTGCCCTGTCACACTTTCACACTGTGGTTTGCAAAATAAAGATTTCATATAAGAGAACTGTCTGTTAGAAAAACAAAGTTCTGTGACAGTTGCTGCTTGGAAGACAGGGGGTAGGGGGGTGCTTAGGAGTGAGTCTCTGGAATTTTCTGTGGGACCTGACAAAGCTTGAACGCTTCCATGACAGTGATCAGGTGGTCTTTGTACTGATGAAAGTTAAGCATGCTTTTGTGACACGTTATCATTTGTTTGGGTTTTCTGTGACTTTGTTTAGAAAAAGAGAGCAGGCCTTTATCTCTCTTCACTGCTTCAACTACTTATAGGAAAATGAGCAAAAGTAATAATATCGGTGCAGCTGCTTTGTCCACACCCCCTCTTTGGGTCCTCAGGCATGAGGACAGTGAAAAACATGGCTCTGCTTGTGGAGAGGTCTTCGGAAAGGAAGCAAAAGCAAGGGATAGGAGGGGCTCGCTCACGCATTGCTTTGAAATTATTTTGCAAACTGAAAAGCACTAAATAAGCATCGTTACTGTTCATGGTTACACAGATTGCTTTATTTGACTGTGAAGAAAAACAAAGTGATCATGTCTTCTAAAATAAGCCACTTGGCGTGCTGTGTCTATGTGTTTTCTCATTACTTTTTAAGGAGTTGACTGATTTTAATGAAATTCAATAATAAAGAATATCATGACATACCCTCAGTGTCTTGAGACCCAGTGACTGAAATGAAAGTTTCCAAGTAGATAGTCATCTGCATTTGGTATATGCCAGTGCCATAGGTAAAAAAACAATAAGAATATTATGGTAAATAAAGATGCTTACACAATCACTGATTCTCTTCTCTGTGTGTGTGTTTGCCAGTGTATGTTCTAAAAACTAACAGTTACAACAGTTAACATTTATTATGGGCTTAGTGTGTGTCAAGCATGACTCTAGACTGTCTTTAATCCTTTTGACAGTCCTGAGAACTGGGTACTATCATTATCCCCATCTTATTGTAAGGAAGCAGAGACCCAGGGAGGGGAAGTGACTTTCCCAAGGTCACACGGGTAGTAAGTGTCAGAGCCTGGATGTTTTGGTGGATATAATGCAGTGTTTTGGTCAACTTTATTCATCACGTTGTACATCTTACACTTCTCTGGGAAATTTTCAAATCATCTTTGCTGGAGACTGATTTGGGTGGCCTGAGTAACCAGCCATTGTTGTTGGTTTGTTTGTTTTTCTGATTTTTTAAAATTGAAGTATAGTTGATTTACAATATTGTGTTTGTTTTAGGTGTACAGTACAGTGATTCAGTTTTATATATATATGTATATATGTGTGTGTGTGTATATATATATATATATATATATATATATATATATATTCTCTTTCAGATTCTTTTCCCTTATAGGTTATTACATAATACTGAGTATAGTTCCCTGGGCTATACAGAGGTCCTTTTTGTTTATCTATTTTATATATATTAGTGTGTATGTGTTAATCCCAAGTTCCTAATTTATCTCTCCCCCCCCCCCACCTTTCCCCTTTGGTAACCATAAATTTGTTTTCTATGTCTGTGAGTCTCTTTCTGTTTTGTAAATAAGTTCATTTGTATTTTTTTTTTAGATTCTGCATAAAAGCAATATCATATGATATTTGTCTTTCTCTGTCTGACTTCACTCAATATGACAATCTCTAGGTCCATTCATGTTGCTGCAAATGGCATTATTTCCTTCTCTTTTATGGCTGAGTAATATTCCTTTGTATATATGTACCAAATCTTTTTTATCCATTCATCTGTCAATCAGCCATTGTTTATTTTAACCCAGAACACCAGGAACACTCACTTAAGGAACATGTTCTGTAAAGCCAGACACTATGATAACAGGAGGTGAATGTGTGTGTATGTTGTCTTAGAGATGTATCTCTAGATGTTGTGATGAGGATAATGACAGTTACCACCAGCACCAAACATTTCCTTGTCTTAGTGATTATGTCATTCTTGATTGAAGTTGTAAATTATCTCAATTCAGATCTTCACTTAGTTTTTGTTGGAGATTAAGCTTTGGTTGGACATTAGTTTTGTTTTGTTTTGTTTTGTTTTGTTTTGTTTTGTTTGCAGTACGTGGGCCTCTCACTGTTGTGGCCTCTCCCGTTGCGGAGCTCAGGCTCCGGACGCACAGGCTCAGCGGCCATGGCTCACGGGCCCAGCTGCTCCGCGGCATGTGGGATCTTCCCGGACCGGGGCACAAACCTGTGTCCCCTGCATCGGCAGGTGGACTCTCAACCACTGCGCCACCAGGGAAGCCCATGGACATTAGTTTTAACATAATATTTTAGGAAGATTTTAAAAATTGCTTTAAGTGGAATAATTTGCATTGAGTAAAAAACTAGTATTTTGCTATTTTATAGTTTCTAAAACTAAAACAGAAAAGCACCAAAGTACTGGGTCTATTTTCATTACAGACTTCGAAATATAATGCAGTTTGACATGACTCTACCTGGTAGCTTCTGTTTAACCTAATGTCATGGGTAAAATCTTATGACAGTTTTTCATACTATAGCATAAGCTGCCTTCAGAGTCTTTCTGGAGCTTCATAGCTGTTACCCAGTTACTCAGTCAGGGTACGTTATATTCACTGGGAGCATAATGGATTATTTAAACTAGGTAAGACAGACCTCTTGGGTTCCATTCTTTTTTTCCCCCCCCCTTAAACTTAACCTAGGAAACAGCAGTTAATGTCCTTGACAGGATAAAATTAATTCATGTTTAATACCAACACAAACATAATGATTGAAAATAAATGCTGTTCTGAACCAAAAGTCCTAATTCACTGTCAGTGAAAGCTATTCAAAGTTTCCGAAAAGAGATTGGTACTACCCTTTATGTTACTTTAGCTAGGTTTTTAAACAATGTGGATTGTTTTCCTACTTCTAAATATTAGTCATCGGATTAAAATGTCTAAAGACTGAGGTATTTTCTATTACTGTTGATAACTCAGAGTACCGTTTTTCTACTTATACTTCCGTATTATTGCATTAAATTCTGTGTACACTGTCATAAATTCCTAGGCAGAAAGGAAAAAGTCCCCCTATCCCTACCTCCTGTTAAAGATTCCTGCTCAAGATTATCTTCAAATCTAAACTACATTATCAGGTAATATTAACGTTTCCACATTTCTATTTTATTTTTCAAAGACATACCAACTCTATACAAGGAATAGGTGCCACCCTTCCTATGATGTCATCAACAGCCAATTATCCCCACACTGAATTGATTTCATTTCAGTGAAGAGCACAGAAACTTGATGTTTTAGCGAACATATACAGTCACATCCCAGCTAAATATATGACCCTCCCCAGCTCCATCTAGGCCGTGGTAAAAAGTCTTACCCACAGCCTGCTTACTGTTTTTTCCGGCCACTCTGTTGCTGCTCCAGTTGTCATTCGGTTTGTTCCCACAAATGAACACATCACTGGTACAAGTCTCTCTGAACCAAAGATTTCTAAAAGCAGGGAATTTTTAAGCCGAGTTGAAACCAGAGACAGAGACCGGAACACATGTAATTGTGCTGTGATAAATGTTCTCTGGTCCAGGGGAAGGCAGTGTGGAACCCAGGCATCCTCCTGAGCATGTTGGGTGAACTAGAATGCCAGGCGCCGTGAAGCTGGGGAAGCCGGGAGGTTTGAGTCCTAATTGTAAATGGTATGGCTGAAAAAAATCAATTTCCAAGTATCCTCTTAAGATATTTATTAAATGATCCTACAACAACCTCTGTAATGTCACCATATTTTTAGAGATAAAATTAAACTGTCCAAAGAATACTTTAATAATGATTTCTCAGTGGCCCGTATTGTTACATAGAGGTCAATGACAAATTGTTCTCTGTTTTTGTCAAAAACAGGAGCAAATTCAGTAAAGCTGTCGCAGAAGAGGTTTTTCTTGGGGAAATATTCTTACTTGACTGGATTTTTGTTAATGAGCCTGTGTTATCAGGGAGGTTTCGTAACACCTTCCTGTGGTATTTTTAAAGGTGACAATGTTTTCACTATAGAAACTGTACTTTGATGCATGGGCTTTGTAGGAAGGTCACATTATTCAGTCAGCTATATCAGAGTGGCTTTAAGATGTTAGGAAGAAAGAATATCACCTATGCTGGGCAACACAGAAGGCCCACCAAAGCAGAGGCTGCACGAGGCCACTACGATGGCGCTGATGTGATGGCAAGGTTCGTAAGACTCCATGGTCGCACCACACACACCAGCAGAGCCAGTGGGGCCTTCTTCCTACTCCGAAAGGCTGTCCTGGTGGGGAACGTGGCACGAGGGCTCTTTCCATGTTTGCTTCTAACTAACGCCATGCTGTTGGTGTCATGTGGCCTCTTAACTCCTATGGCTTCATTTAAGATCCAGGAGTTAGACGTAGGAAACAAACTTACGGTTACCAAAGGGGAAAAAAGGAGGAAGGGAGGGATAAGTTAGGAGTTTGGGATTAGCAGATACATACTACTATACTATATAAAATGAACAACAGGACTTACTATAGCACAGGGAACTATATTCAATATCTTGTCATAAATGGTATATATATACTATATATATTCAGTTATATGTATATAACTGAATCACTTCTTTGCTGTGCACCTAAAGCTAACACAACATTGTAACTCAACTATATTCCAGTTTAAAAAAAAAAAAGATCAAGGAGTTCATGTAGGTTGTTCCGAATGCAGTTCCAGCCAGAGATTTTATACCAGGGGATTTTTTGGTGGTTTTGTTGTTAACTGGATAAATTTGTATCTTCATTTTAAAGTGGTTCTCCCGGCCACCCCCAGCCCAGACACACCCACCGGCACACACAAAGCGCCAGGCTATAACATCTCCTGTCATTATCATGGGCCTTCCTTAGATAAAAGGAGATCTACATAATTTATTTTACTCTCATGGAAAGTTGCTTAAAGGGGTGTGTGTGTGTGTGTGTGTGTGTGTGTGAGAAATGGGAGCAGAGAGGGAGGAATTTGCTTTGTTGTTTCGAAATGATGCGTTGGTTTCTGGATAAGAAAATTTGATGGGTTAATGTTTTTTAAATGTTTCTCTAGGTCTGTAATCATTAAATAATAGCTTCGGGTAGGTAAATGCTGTGATGGTAACTTCCAGGAAGAAGAGGAGTGCATATTACAGATCCTCCTTAACATTCAAGATAAATTCCCATCAAGATCAGTCACCCTGTTAAGTGTTTCTGAATTTGTTTGCTTTTGTCATGGGGTCTGAATATCCTATTTTCCTTCAAATATAAATTATTTTCCACTGAAATAAATAGCTACTGCATGTTCATCTGATGACTGTCCTTGAAAACCCTTGACCCATTTATGTGAAGCTGTTTATCAGTTTATCAGAAAACTAAGAACACAGGTTGCTTTCCGTTTTCCTGAGCTAATGGCATATCTATTTTGAAAGAATAATAGAAATTGTTGTTTCTAAGGCCTAGTTTTGTACTCACAGCAAAAAAAACCACATCTCTTGTTTGGCTTCTAATCCATATTTCAGGAGCACCTGGGCCAGGAAGATATTTTGGTCAGTTTTTATGGATAATAGTGCATTTACTCACAAACATTGTCCATTTACTGCACTTGAATTTCCTAATATCTCTAGCCTTTCAGCTCTAAAAACTCCATGTTTCAGTTGGTAAAATTAGTCTTTTACCTTTTCTATGATGTGGATCATTGTACTTTGTGGTAAGATTTTTCAGGAACTTTTCTTTTAAAAGATTTAATTTAATTTTAGAAATATAGAATGAGAAAATTATACTGTTTTGCTTATAATTCAATTAGTATTTGTGTACTTTTCTAAAATCATCTGCCTTTAGAAGATTTTTTAACTGAATCACATCTAGTAGGCTGTGTAAAGTTATGTTTTGAGACCAGTTTAACATTGTGATTTCTGTATGTATGAAATAATACTGTTGACTACTTTTCAGAAGAACCTTACTCATTTTATTCATTGTGTATTTCTCTCTTACGAAAATGTGAGAGAGCTAGGTATCACGATTAGCGTTTAACACAGTTCAGTACATCTCGATTTTACTAACTTTAGAGACCATAGCATTGAAAGTAGCTGCATAAACCAAATTTAGGAAGAAGAGTTCAGCCAGTCCAGTTCTGCGCTAAATGTGAGTTCTTTTATGTTATCCAGATAGATCTTTGGAATCTGATTCCAAGTCACAAAGATAAATATACAAGTTGTTGTCATCAATACCAATGTAATATTAAGAGTACAAATTTCAATTTGAATCAGAATCTATTAGGATCGTCCTTTGTAGAGTTAGTTGAAATCAGCTTAATAAAATAGGAATTCAATTATTAAATAAATGGCACATCCTTAAACATAATCAACTAGAGGACATTTTCCCATAGCACTTCCTGCTTCCCAGCTGTACTCTGCTGACTTTCTCATCCATATTCTCCACTTTACTGTAAGCCATGAAGGGGCGGGGGTGCTGCATCTCTGGGCACCAGCACTTTGCCAGGGCTCTCCGTGCTGTTTGGTAATAGTGGGCACTGTTTGATGAATGGTTGAGTTTATGAATGAATTGTCTGTGTAGCTTTAAAAGTGTACTATCCACATGAAATGTGAGGTTGCTGTTCTTAGCTTTACAGAAGGTTAGAAGACTAGAATAGAATTGTGCTAATGATCCAGAGTTAGAGCCTAAGTTGGGTGGAATTAGGGCCATTTTTTCTTATGAAAAGTTCTGGGAGGATCTCTGTTTAGAGAAAGGCCCTGGTCCACATTCTGTGGAAACTTTATTATTCATGTAGCCATGAATAAATAGCTTATATGGGAAGGGAGTGGCAACTGACAGTCAAACCCTTAGTTTCTGCTGATTCCAGCCTAGGGCACGACCCACTGTTCAAACGTGGTAACTGTGGGCACGTTTTTCTTTGTCTTATGATCCACATGTCACAACAGCCTGTGTGATTAGACAGGATCAAGTGCTTGTTGCAGTATTTCACTTCTTGACTCTGAAGAGTGGGCATTGATATTATCATGTTGATGGGTTGTTTATTATGTATATATTCCCTTCTAGTTGGCTATAGATATTTTTTCCAACTTCATGATGGCCATATACTGAGTTGTATCTAATAATTGTTGAATGGGTGTGTAACCTGTAGAGTTCCAGTTATGGATAGATTTTTTTTTTTCAAAGATTCAGTTCTTAGGTTTATAAAAATCATTTTGGAATATTTTCTTATGAAAGGTAAAAAAGGTCTATCCCACATCTTTTCTGTAAAGTTATCAGAGAAAGTATAGGGTTGTTTTTAATAGAACTGTCTTCACTTGGGGCCAGCACAGTTTTACTTATGTTCAAATGATTATTTTGTGAGATTGAGGAAAGAAAATCTGCCCTCTATCTGCTACTCTGGCATGGTTGCTTATTTCATAAGATAAGGAATGGATAGATTTTACTTTATTTAAATGAATCTATGAAATTTCCCCCCACACACACCCAAAGGCTAAGGTTTGGCTTGCTGAGTTAATTTTCAAACAGTATTTTTAAAGAGTGTTTATTCAGTAGATTAAAAAAAGTGGGTGTGATTTTGTTAATGAAACATCCAGAGTCATTTAACTGCCCTTGATCTTTGCCTGAGTCTTGCATCAAATTCAAGAGGAATGCATGCTTATTAGTAACGACTAATATTCATGTCCGCTAATATTCATATTCTTCTTCTCGAAGAAGCTTAGGAATAATTGATTCTGGAGAACAGTTCTACTTGAACTTGGGTTTTGAAAAGAATGACACAAGAGTCGACTTGAAAGTGATGCGCGCTCTGCATTTGCAGACACTAAACGTCTAAGAGTCCGCAGCTGCAGCGCACGGGAGTATGGTTTCATCTGAAGGATGGGGACCTGTTAGCCCTTATCCCTGTTTCCTATTCCCAGGGGTGCAGTCCCGGCGGGGCTCCTGGTGTCTGTTCCGCCTCTGCTCGCCCCTCCCCCACCTCCCCAGTTACCAGATACGCGAACCCGCGCCGCCCTCCCCGCGCCTCCAGGACCGGGTCTGGTTCGCGCTGATGTCACCACCAGGCGGTTGCCTCGCAGCCGCCCGCCTCTGGGCACCTCCCCCTCAAAGGCTCGAGGGCTCCCGGCCGGACGGGGCCGGAGTCCGGGGGATATGCCCACGGAGTCCGGTCTCGGGAGCGCGTAGCGGCGGAGTGGGAGCCCGGGCCCCGCGGCGGCGAGGGGCGCGCGGCAGATGCGCCCCCGGGAGCGCCCGGGCTCGGGACGCCCGCCCGCCGCCTCCAGCTGCGCCTTTCAAGGCCGGCGGGGTCCCAGCAGCCCGAGCCTTAGAGGAAGCCCGGAGCTCTTCTCTGCTGCAGTTGCCTCAGGTGGATCCGTCGTCTTAAGGAGGATCAGATAAGAGTCTTTGAAAACGGCTTTTTTTTTTTTTTTTTAGGGGAGTTAATAGTACACCGTGCTTTGTGTTTACTTTAAACGGTCGCTGGATTGTACTGGCCTGGCCGCCCAAAAGCCTATTTTTTCCTCTTTGGATAATTCTGAATAGTCTCGAAGAAGCTTAATATGGGTAGAAAGACTGCCTTTCGAATCAAGAGTATTTATAGCTACTCCCAAAAAGAGTAAAAGAAAAATTGAACTTTCTTACCGCATTAGACTTAACTTATTTTTCTCTGAAGACTTGTTCTGTGCCTTCATTGGAACAGTCCATGGTCCCTGGGTTTGTCTTTTAAGTTTCTGAACCTTGGTTTATTTATAAAAGAGATGGAGTTTTGCAGGCCGTCTTTAAGTGGATTACAGTTAACCAGAGCACTGCTGAAATTAACATTCAGCCAGCTAAGATGCTGGCTCCTTTGGAAATTTTAACCTGGAAATCTCAGATGCAAAATTAGAATAAAAAGGGAAATGGACCGACAATGGAATGTTCTAAGTGTTTGAGCCACTGTTAAGTGCATTATTTGGTTTCTTTTTTCTGTGTTTTGGAGTATATGAAAGGGAACTCTGGGGGCCTTTCTGGGTAGGAGGAGGAAGGAGACTTCTGTTCTCTGCTCATGATGCACTTTATTTTTGAGAGTCATTCTCAAACCACCAGGTAAAGGGAGGGTTGCAAAGTAGACCGGTGCCCTGCTGCTGGCCTTAAACACCTCATCTATGACGACGTGTGTTATGTGAGATGCGTCCTTGGGCTGGAGACACTTTATAGTTCTGTTCAGAAGTGTGCTTTGCTGAAAGATGCATTGCCTTATTTCCCACTTTCTGTGTCAAGAGCTGCAATATTTGTTTTAACTGTCTCCAAAATGGGCAAGCCGCTGAGCAGACCGGACTGTTTACGTCAGAATCCCCCCTGTGTAGGGAAGGGTGAGGAAGAGGAGGACCTCAACATCGAGGACTGTTACGTCCCGCAGCGCTCCATCTACGACACGGTTAGGCTGAATGAGCAGATCGACTCTGGTTCCAAGGGGAGCCTGTCTTCCAGGCATTTCACAGATCGGACTTTACCCTACAGTCACAGAACACTGGATGTCAGTTCTTTATGCTCCAATGGTGCCCTTGCTTCTTCCAGTGCATTTGAGCTGAGAGGCCGTGAAACTCACAAACTCGATGAAAAGATGATCTTTGATGCCCTCAAACTAAATAGCGATATCATCCGAAGCACAGGATTACCCAAAGCCAAATCTCACGCAGAAAAGAAAGAGCATAGACGGTCATGGCGAATGTTCGTCCCAGCCAATTTTATGGATTATGCAAACAAAAGTGAAAGCTCTTTTGTTGAACCTCCTGATCTGTCAGATGCTGTTACCAAGGCTGGCAAGTGCAGAGGGGGTAGTAATTCTCTCACGTCGGAGGAGGATGACTCTGGGTTATGCAGTCCTCCAGCCGAGAGGGAAGAAAAACAGGGCATTTTACCTGGAGATCCATCCCAAATTAGAAGCTTGTCTTCTGCTGAAGATATTCACATAGCAGAGCAATATAGACCCTTTTTTTCTGTTAATTCCGTCAGCGAACAGAAAATCCCCTTGCTTTCATGCAGAAGCGCCCACCTTGATGACAACTTCAAAACGATTTTACATGATGTTTCTCCACCAGAGGAAACAAAACGTGTCAACGGTCAAAGGGAAATCCGTGGTGAAAATTGCTGCCTGCAGAATGATGTCAAAGAGAGCACTCTTAAGGCTGACCCATTCATTTTGCCAAGAGAGGGAGAAAACAAGTGTATTTCTAACCCCAGAGAAGAAGGAAAAACATATGGACCAGGAGAATTACAAAGCACAGCACGAAGTAGGGAATTTATGGGAGGTTCTCCTGAGGATTTGCCTCTCCCTCACACAGGTCTGGGGGGAAATGATGTAGATGGGGGTAGCGCAAGTTTAGTAGAAAACCTGACATTATTGACACAATACGATTTGGAAGAATCCAACGTAGCATCTCAAGAGGACATGGAGGCTCCCCTTTCTGCCCAGGAGATGGAGGCGATCCCTATGCAATGCTCCCCCAAATTCAGAGCAGTAAGAAAGAAAGCCACTGCCCGAAAAACAAGGGCCCGGGCAGGAACCTTGGACCCTGTCTGTAATGGCTTTCACTCAGTTCAGGTAATTAACGGAGATGGGAAATTCTGTGATGCCCAAGGTCTGTGGTAGTGTTGTCAAGTGGCCACTGGTGTTTCCAATCATGGTCAATCCGGTCTTGTCTTTGGGGGGGTTTGACTAGTACCCTACCAGATGACAGATATTGATATGATCATAACAACAAATTAATTAGGGACCGTTTTTGAGGAGCGTGATTATCCCCAGCTGTTTGGAGTCCTGCTCCTGGTTGTAGAGACGGTGGCTGTTCCCTTTCATTTGAATGCCTCCACTGTGAATTTATGTTAGGCTTAGGCTTTTCCACAAATTGTGGTTTAAGACCCAGCGATTTAAGGGCAGTTATATTGGATTTATTAAGCTCGAACGGGCTTAGGAAGGTACCAACACAGTATTGTTTTGGTCTGAGAAGTGCTTTCCTCAAATTGAGGACTTTTTACACCTTCTGAAAATATTCTCTCAGTAGCTCTGCATGGGGGAGAGAGGTAATTGTGCTGTATTTTGCCCCTCACTTGTATAGCCCCTCACTTTTGGTAAGTGGTGAGTGAGGTAAGCAAGTAAAGCGTACTGCCTTGTAATAGGGAGAGGTTGGTTGTCAAGCCTGTAATTTTTTTCTTCCCACTTAGATTGAAGTTCAGCTATTTTGGTCCTTTTCCTAAGCTCTTCTGGTAAACTTTGCCTCAGAGGTAATTTTATTTTATTTTAAGCTTCTCTTGTGTTTGTGTACTCATGGGTTAGATTGGGGGGAGAGTCTCTCTTCCTAGGTATTTTGTTACTGAGAGATAAGGAATTTGGACACTATCAGTCTATGAAATAATTGCTCTAATCAGGGATGCCCTTTCCATGAGGTTACATTAAATGGCATGCTAGTTTGAAAGCTTAGCAGAGTACTTTTTCTTTTTTACTGTATTTTTACAGTTTATTTGTAGAAAGTAAACTGTTAGGAGTATATAGATTCTTTAGTAGTTATCTTTTTTTAACCTTAGTGTATTTTTGTTAGCACTTGAGAAAATTACCACAGACTCACCCAGAACTACGCTGATAGGCAACCCTGAAATTCATTTCTTTAAAACCAAGTCCAGGGATTAAGGCAATTTACTGGAACGTTTTTATTAGGTTTTTGTTTTGTTTTGTTTTGCCCTGAAAATTAGCTGTGAGGGAGAATAAAACTTTCCCCTGCATCCTTATGTATCAGACAAGTTCCTGGAATTAAAAATGTAGCAGTTTCCCTCCCCCCTCTTTTTTTTGGTAAGTAGTAAAACATATCTACAGCTATTAGTTCCTAGAAACAGTAACTTGGAAAGTGGTATAGAAAAGAAGTAGGATCATAGCACCAAATTCTGTTTTCACTACCTTCCTGTAAGTTTCTATTGACTTATTAGGTAAATTATTGTCTTTTTTAAAAATCATGAAAGACATACGGTAATTTTTTCCCAATGATTTGGGGAATTCTTATAATTCTTTGTTTATGTGTAGTTGACTTTTTATACTGAGTATTGTTATATAGAAACAATTAGCCAGTGTGGAAACTGTCTGGATTTTCTGTGGAAGAAGTTTGGGCTTTTTGCTAAGAGGGGACTTTTAGAAGAGATGATCATTTATTTGTTTGCTGTTCTTTAATTTACTCATTCATACTATAACACAGAAGTATCCTGTGTGCTGGGCTTGCTCCAGAGTCGGCAGAGTTTGTCTCTGGCAGCCTCTACATCTTTCAAAATTATTTTCCATACTGTGCCTGTAATTTTTTCTTAAGTCCTATTTTGATATTTGTTTTTATTGTTTTCATATATTCTGTTTAACTGTTCATTCACTTGGACTGTTGATATACTTATATAGTGGCCTGTTGTATAATGACTCAGCGCCCCAAACCTTGTCTTACCTTAATCTCTAGCTGAAGCTTTCCTTCCTTAGTTAAATTATTTGCCTTCCTAGCATCCTTCAAGCCCTATATTAAAAACATTTGTATTATCTGTGAAAGAATTGATGTACCCCCCCAGTATTATCTATTGAGGGGTTATCATCATATACCCCAAGATATAAATAAAATTTTCTATGCTGATATTCATTTGGCAAATCATTAACAGGTCCATATTACAAGCTAGGTACCGTGGTAGGTCCAGGGTATAGAACGACTATAAGGAAAAGAGAAATTTATGCTTTCGTGGAACTTGCATTTTACCCTAATACATTAATTAGGTCTTTTGCCAGTTACAGGCAGCGGGGCCTATAAGTTGGGTGGGATGGAGAGTCGGCAGGGAGAGTGCTGGAAAACTGCTGACAGAGCAGGCAGTGATCCAAGGGTGACCAGGGTTGCTGTGCCGGCCCTGTGTGATCAGATCTGTGGGGTGAGGCCTCCGTGCATCCTGCAAGCCCGTCGACATCTTGACAGGCGTTGAGGGGCTAGACGTGTAGGAATCCACACTATTGCAGTGCCCATCTACCTCTTTTTTCTGTTTCTTTCCCTGTATTTGCCCCTCTGGCTCACGTCATCTTCTTGTCAGTGACCTCCATTTCCAATTTGAGTCTCAAATGTCATTTGCCAGTTAGCAGCAGGCATCCTTGGAAGGGCCTATAAGGATTCTTGCCAGGAAGGCTCATCTTGGGCCCTCGTTACCATTTTGCTCCTTAGCATTTTCTATACCTTCTTTTTTTTTTTAAATTGAAGTATAGTTGACTTACAATGTTGTGTTAATTTCTCCTGTACAGCAAAGTGACTCAGTTATACATATACATACATTCTTTTTTCTATTCTTTTCTATTATGGTTTATCACGTATATTGAATATAGTTCCCTGTACTCTACAGTAAGGGAACTCGTTGTTTATCCATCCTATACGTAATAGTTTGCATCTACTAACTCTAAACTCCCAGTGCATCCCTTCCCCCACCTTGGCAACCACAAGTCTGTTCTCTCTCTCTTTTAAATTAATTAATTAATTAATTTTTGGTTGCATTGGGTATTCGTTGCTGCGCGCGGGCTTTCTCTAGTTGCGGCAAGAGGGGGCTACTCTTTGTTGCGGTGCATGAGCTTCTCTTTGCAGTGGCTTCTCTTGTTGCGGAGCATGGGCTCTAGGTGCATGGGCTTCAGTAGTTGTGGCTTGTGGGCTCTAGAGCGCAGGCTCAGTAGTTGTGGTGCACGGGCTTAGTTGCTCCACAGCATGTGGGATCTTCCCGGACCAGGGATCGAACCTGTGTCCCCTGCATTGGCAGGTGGATTCTTAACCACTGCGCCACCAGGGAAGTCCCACAAGTCTGTTCTCCATGTCTGTGAGTCTGTTTCTGCTTCGTAGATAAGTTCATTTGTGTCATATTTTAGATTCCACATGTAAGTGACATCATACGGTATTTATCATTCTCTTTCTGACCTGAATGGTTTTGATAATATTGTGAATTTATATTTAGTTTACTTTCTCATTATTATTCATAAAGCAGCTGTAACACATGAATAGGCAACAAAAATCTTTATTTCTAATAATCTATACCTGATGATTGGACAGATGTTTATATTTGGTGGCTGTTAGGTACTATAATTCATATAATTATTGTTCTTTCCAATGCAGGTGTTTCAAAAAGAAGAGATTGAACCCTTGCAGGTTAAACAGCAGGATGTGAACTGGCTGGGTCAAGGCCTCATTCAGAGTGCCGCTAAGGGCACCAGCACCCAGGCCTTGGAGCGGGACCTGGACAATGCCAGTGCACGATGGAAGACCCTCAACAAGAAGGTGACGTTACCACCCCCTTTGCTGTCATTTCTGTGGATTGTTCTTCTCCAGCATTTTCTGTGACCACCAGTCGTATTTCTAGTAGCCAAGCTTCCCTAAACCTGCCTGTTCCTTGACATCCCCATGAACTGATAGCCCACCCTAGATGCCCCCAGGGCTTGCTGGGCAGCACAGAAGCAGGAAGGACCTCCCCCACCCACTGCCCCCATGAGGATAGGGACCTGACCGCGCAGCTGTGACGGCAGGCGGCCAGGATCCTGGCCCTGGGCTGGTGGGAGCACACGCACCTCCAAGGGCACAGGGGCTACTTGGCTCCATAATCAGTGTCCCATAGGGATCTGGGCTCCCTGTTGCCAAATCCTTTACTTATTTTGCAAAGAACTTGGAACTCTCACTT
Source organism: Lagenorhynchus albirostris (assembly GCF_949774975.1). Lineage (NCBI taxonomy): Eukaryota > Metazoa > Chordata > Mammalia > Artiodactyla > Delphinidae > Lagenorhynchus > Lagenorhynchus albirostris. Next base: position 60,590,993 of record NC_083104.1, read on the forward strand.
TTTATGTGAAACCTAATTTTCAGATGTCAGCAACTCACTCCATACTGTGTAATAGGTCACACAGTACAGCTCTGTGTCTGTTTGCCCTGGACTAAGGGTTTGCACCTCGCTATAGATCATTAAGTCCAAATACTATTTTACTGATAAGATGTAGATCCCACCTTTTTCTAAATGCCCATGATGGAAAACACTGGAAAATAATGCTCTGATATCTTAAGAAGGTGACGCTGACGCACAGTGGCAGCTCTTTATGTGACAGAAATGATCAGAAAAGGATTTCGGGATGGCAGTGCTCATCTAGTGGTGGTCGTGGTGGGGGATTGTTCTTGGAGTTTTCCTTGCGTTGAAATGTGAAGCAGTGGCTGGATCTCAGAATGACATTTATCCTTCTTTAGAGTTTGATTCATACCACAGCACTCCTCAAATACAACTGGGATGCAGTGTCAGGTGTGAATACTTTCCATGGAGCTTAAAATATCTTGCCAACTACTTTTTCAGCCCAAAAAGAAAAGACCTTTGAGGGGGCAATAGGATATCTCTATGCAGAACACAGAGACTCCATTTACTGGGCGACAAAGGCACTGGCTTGTCAAGAAAGGACTCTATAGAGCTTGGATCTAGCAGAATTTAATTGGATACTTCATAGTTATTTTGCCTAGCAGAACGTAATTCTGATTCTCCCCACAATAATATTGTTGTTTAAATCTTAGTCTTTAAAAAAATATTCAACAGTAGGAAATAAAGAATGAATCCCAGGGATAATGATAAAAATGAATAAGGCACTGTTTCTTTCAGTAACCTTAAAATATTTGAACCATTCATTGCTAATCATAAATGTATTGGATACTTCCAGAATCTCAAAGCCTTCCCCTTTTGCACTGACTGGTTGAGATGGCAACCTTATCTCCTTGGCTTACTTGCTAACCTTGCGTTTGTCTCCTTTCCATCTGTATCCTGCCCACTAGCAATGCTTTGGGTGAATTTTAAGTGAGAAGGAAAAGAAAATTTGTGACCAGATGGGAAGATGAGCATGGAAGTGTTGGCTGGTGGGCAAATTTCATTTTTCATGAATGCAGTAGATAACTGGGGATCCCTGGTGCTGTGCAGGTGGCCCAGCGAGCAGCCCAACTGCAGGAGGCCCTGCTGCACTGCGGGAGGTTCCAGGATGCCCTGGAGTCCCTACTCAGCTGGATGGTGGACACCGAGGAGCTTGTGGCCAATCAGAAGCCCCCATCGGCAGAATTCAAGGTGGTGAAGGCCCAGATACAAGAGCAGAAAGTAAGTTAGCGGAGCTTTCGTACTGTTTCATGTTAAATCTTAACAATGAGAGTAAAAGTTCACCTTGTGACTCTCTTTATTTGTGTTAATAGGATATCCTCGTTAACTGGTAATCAATGCTCTAGACATTGTTTTGTTAGTCATTCAACAAATATTTGTGGACCATCTGCCACAGGTCAGCCATCGTTCCAGGTGCTGGAGATATATCATTGACTACAAACCATAGACGTTCCTCATCGAGTTTAAGGTTTAGTGGTAAGGGAGGAACGGGGAGAGAGAGAGACAATAAACAAAGTAAACACGTAAATGGTGTTACATTAGCCATCGATAAATAACACTGGGATGGGAGATAAGAGTTATTAGCAAGAGACAGAGTGCGAGGGTGGGGGACAGGAAGTGCTGAGTGGAGGGGTGTGTGTGTACAATTTTAAAAAATAGTGTAGTTGAGTTCGAAGACATCACTTACCGAAAAGGTGACTTCGAACAGAAATATTGTTCTCCTGTGTATTAGGTTGATGCACATGCAATTGCCTATTTTATAGAGTCAGTATGGGCAGTGTGTTATGGTTCAGCCTGTACTGACATGGCAGAGAGTTGATTCACATACGCTGAGAACCATACTGCTGTGTCTTTTGATTCAGCAAATACAGGACCCAGTTGGAAAGACACTTCTTAGAGGGATGGTCACTACTTGGGGCCACATGTACAATTTTTGTGGTCATTAGGAAGCATTTAGTGACCTGTCCAGTATTGATTTGTCAGCCATGACTTGAAATGACATGTGGGGGGGTGGCACCTGGCACACAGCACACTGATAAGGCTTCTCTTTAAAAAGACAGGACCTTTAAAAGGAAGAGACTGGATTAAGAGGCTTAATTGGGTTTTGACACCCAGTACTACTCTCTCTAAAAATTCTTCGAAGACTTTAGTATCTTGGGAAATTAACTTATTAGAAATAGATTTACAGGTATGGATTAAAGAAATATAACAGGAAACACATTGCATTTGTTTGATTTTTGAAAAAATATGGTAATATATAATGATATGTAATAAAATAATATATATGTATAATTTATATAATGTAATAAATATATACTATAATCTGGTGTTAAATATAATAGTATAATTGCTACCATTCACGATTTAAACATTTATTATTTGCCCAGAGTTAATGAACTGTGCTTAGCCAACAAAACCTGTCTATTGATTTTGCTTTCTTAATTGCTAGAAGCTGTTCGTTAAAGTTTACCAAAAGTAATCCACTTAATTGTTCTCTTTACTGCCTAAACCACTTGTTGTACTTTGATTTTATGATGGCTCTGACCTGTGTCAAGAGAGGGCATCTCTTCCCCTTCTCTTTAGCCCTGTTCCCCTCCCTTCCTGCTGTGGTGGCCTTGATCCCAAAGTGACAGTGAGAAAATACCCTTCCACCTTGTTACTTCTGGGTGACTGTCTGTGCCTTTGGTCCTTAGGCATCAGTCAGGGTCAGGTTAAGGAAGCAGTGCGGTACTCAGCATTCTGTACACCTGTGCCTTCCTCACTGCTCTTCACACAGGGCCTGGGGATTGCACTTATTCCTGAAATACTTGTTTTGATTCATTGGAGGAAGGGAATCCTGATTTCTGGCTACCTATGTCAAACACTCCCTTCCAGGTTTCTCAAAATGAAGCATTAAATTGAAATTTTTTCCACGGCTCAATCCTGAAATATTAGTCTTCCTTAGCCAGCTTTGGGGATTTCTGACATGTTTCCCCCTCGGTTCATTGTGGAAATGATATTTAAAGGCTCTTTTTAGTTTTCATCCTTGTAAAGAATTTTAGGAGCTATCTTACCCCCTAAAAGCAACCAAGAGCCTCTAGTTGTAGCCTCACTAGCTTGTGAACTTGGTCTGACTTTCAACTTTCCTTCTGCGTTGGATTGTTTAATATGGGGAAAGGTTTTGAAAACAGCAGTGATTTATAATGACCTTTTCTATCTCAACGGGACAGATCACTGTTGATTGTTTAGGGCATTCCCATTTCATTATAATAATTGGGATCTTGCGCTCTCAGTGCAGAGGAGTTATCCTAAGCGGCACATTCTACTCCATTACTTCATATTAACAAGTTAATAACGAATGGTTCAGTGGCCTTATCAATATTTGTTTTATTTAGTATGAAAAGCCGCCACCGCAATGTTTGACACAATAATAATGAATCATTAAACAAAATGAGTTTTTTTGAAAAAATCCTACTTCTCAGGTCCTTTTGTATGTGAATCCACACAAAGTTATTTTTGTTACATATCACAAGTACTTTGTGTATGTTTTCCATATGTTGATAAAATTATCGCTTTGTTTCCTTTCTTTTTATTTATTTTTTTTTAAATTTACTATTGTGTCTTAAGCTTCTCCAGAGATTGTTGGATGACCGCAAATCTACTGTGGAGGTGATCAAACGGGAAGGAGAAAAAATTGCCGCCACAGCAGAACCTGCAGATAAAGTGAAGATTTTGAAACAACTGAGTCTCTTGGATAGCAGATGGGCGGCCTTGCTTAATAAGGCTGAAACAAGGTAAATGCTTCCAGTCTTTGGAAGGAGCACCAATGGCGTTCATACTGATTTCTTGTATTTTGGTAATGCTTTTCTTCAAATTGTTATTTTCCTGTGTTTATCATGTATGTGAACATGGAGGGCAAGGGCTATGGCACCTCTGTCTTTATTCCCCCATGGGGATGTCCTGTAGTCTCCAAATCTATCCCAACTCTTAAGAGTATTTCCTTTGGGGGTCATTCGTTCATTCATTTATAACGTAGTTATCGCCTGCCTACCGTGCATCAGGCAGAGCTGGGCCTTCCGCAGGGGTGCGCTGGTCAGATCATACCTGCCCTCAGACAAGGGACAGCCTAGCAGGGTTTCGTAGCCATTGAAGACTAATGACAAATGTGATGGTTCAAAGTGAAACCTGGGCACAGGGTGCTGTGGAAGCAGAGAACAGGAGGAACCTGGCCTGGGGCGGGAAAGTGATAGCTAAGCTCTGTTTTAAAGGAGGAGTGGGAGTTATCTGGGAAGTGAGGCAGGTGGAGGGCACTGTGACGTCTACCAGGGCCGGAAGCTGGAGCGTGGCTCCACCGGGCTTCATTACACTTCGTTTTTTTTCTTTTTAATTTTTTTAATTGAAGTATATAGTTGATTTACAATGTTGTATGAATTTCTGCTGTACAGCAAAGTGACTCAGTTATACATACATATACATTCTTTTTTAAAATATTCTTTTCCATTATGATTTATCATAAGATATTGAATATAGTTCTTTCTTCATTCTCTTCACTGGCACCACATTGACCAATGTCATGTTGTAGCTACACTGAAGTGTACACTGGCTGGGTTGGAAATAGATGAGCCACTGAAGAGAATGAGCATCTCCATACATTCCTACCTTCTTTGGAACTAAGATGGTGCAGAGAAGAGTTTGTCCAATCTTGAATTACAGAGTAGAAGGAGTTATCATTCTAGGACCATTGAATAAGGGGCTCCGAAGGAGGCTGGAAGTTTCATGTTATTCTTTAATGTGTGTCAGTAGATTATTCCTTCTGTGTAATGCCCCAGAATTACTGCCATGGGAGAGACTCTCAATACTTTTTTTTAATAAATGAAAGTCTAGATCTCTGCTTCACTCCCATGACTGTCCTTTTTTTCCCCTAAACCTTCCTCACAGCGGTATTAAGTGGAGGGATGGTGGTGATGCTACGATTCACACACAGACTAATAGATTCCCTTACAATTTAAATCATAGTCAATTAAACCTAGTTACAAAATAGTTCTTTCTAGTGATTCTAGGTGATTGGATATTAGAATTTTTAAGAAAGAGTCATAAATAGTGATCATCCAGAAGTCAAAAATAATGTAGTAATTTTATTCATTTTTTTTAAAAGATCAAATGTATTTCAACTGAAGGTTTTAAAAATATATGCATGTGTAATTTGTGATATGAAGGTATAGAAATTATGTTCGGTAGCATGTGCCAGTTGTCCATAATTCCCTTTGTCCCCATAGAAAGCTCATTTCTCAAATCATGTAATTCTCTAAGAATTAAACATGATAACAGGTGAAGACAGCTGCTCTTGGTCCCAGCAAAAATAATTCACAGGATTGGATACAGCATCAGGTCCTCTGTATACAGACCAGCACAATCACTTGCCGTAGATAAAAACCAAGGACCGTGCAAGTAGGTTTTAACTTACGTGGTACCTTTTTAAGGGAGGAAACAATGGGTTTTCTAAAAGCATTCAAACTCTGTTACAAGTTAAAGTCTGAGGAATATTTCTCCTCTTTCATGATATTTTAGTCCATAAAATATTAACTGTTGCCTTGGGGAAATATACCTGACAGTGTACTTTTTAAAGGAGGACTCACTAGTAATTCCAGCACAGGGGATGCTATAGTTATTCTTCAAAATTTAAATCTAATTTTGACCATTTGATTAAAGCAATTTCAGTAACTGATGCTCCGATTGAAGTTAACTATTATATAAAGCACAGAATATATGTTCAGTAAGTATTACCTATTACTATCATTATTATGGCTACTATTGTTATTATAACATTACTATGATTATACCTATTATTATTGTAAGTATTACAACCAGGTTACTTAAGACTTTCACAAGATTTAGGCCCTTGAGGTTGATGTGTTGTTCAGCTTTACTTTTATTTAATAGGAGAACTATTTTTTAAAGTTTTTCATAGATTTTTTTTTTTTTTTTTTTTGGCCATGTCACGTGGCTTGTGGGATCTTAGTTCCCCGACCAGGGATTGAACCCCAGCCCCCCGCAGTGGAAGCATGGAGAATAGGAGAAATATTTTAAAGTGTCCTCTCCATGTGAGAGATTTTAATTTTAATGTTAGATGTTTTCTACAAAAACTGTTTGGAGTGGAACACGGGAGCATGAGTGAAGATTTCTGTTGACAGTTTCCCACGTTTCTCATCCCTGAATGACCTTCCTCTTGGCACGTTTTCAGGAATCGTCAGTTGGAAGGTATCTCAGTGGTAGCACAGCAGTTTCACGAAACCTTAGAACCACTGAATGAGTGGCTGACAACCACAGAAAAGAGGCTGGCGAATAGCGAACCCATTGGAACCCAAGCATCCAAGCTGGAGGAACAAATTGCCCAGCACAAAGTAAGGTTCCCATCACACGTTAGTGAGATCCAGTTTTCCGTGCCCTTTGTGGTTTTATGACATGCATTTGAGTTTTGTACTGTTGTGTGATGCATCAGTGCAACCTTAGACCCATTTCATGTGTCAGCTTTTTGTTCAATTTATGTTGTCATTTTTATTTGTCCATTCTTTTTGTTTCCTTTTTTAAACTTTATTTAGGCCTTAGAAGATGACATCAACCATCATAATAAACATTTACACCAGGCCATTAGCATTGGCCAGTCCTTAAAGGTTTTGAGCTCCAGGGAGGATAAAGATATGGTGCAGAGTAAATTAGACTCCTCTCAAGTGTGGTACATTGAGATTCAAGAGAAAAGCCACGGCAGGTCTGAGCTTCTCCAGCAGGCTCTGTGTAATGCTAAGATTTTTGGGGAAGATGAAGTGGAGCTGATGAACTGGCTGAGTGAAGTGCATGACAAGCTGAGGAGGCTCTCGGTCCAGGATTCCAGCCCTGAGGGGCTGTGGACACAGCAGGCTGAGCTGCGGGTATTTTGATTTATTTTACTTTATTTTTTCATTTCAGTTGTCCTCATTTTCTCAGTCTTCGTTATTTCTGTATTATTTTATGTTCACTATGATTTAGGTGAGTTGCTGTACTCAAATAAGACATTACCTATGTATACAGTGACTTTTTTTAAATTGAAGTATAGTTGATTTACAATGTTGTGTTAGTTTCAGGTGTACAGCATAGGGATTCAGTGTGTGTATATATATATACACACACACACACACACACACACACCACACATATATATATATGTGTGTGTATATATGTGTGTATATATATACACTTTTTCAGATTCTTTTCCCATATAGGTTATTACGAAGTGTTGAGCAGAGTTCCCTGTGCTGTACTGTAGGTCCTTGTCGTTTATCTATTTTATATATAGTAAGTAGTGTTGTATTCAGTTACTTTTAATGAAGTCACATGTAAGAAGAGATTTAATTTATCCAATAGCTGGATTGTTGACTTTTATTTTGTTATTTCATCTTTGTATACAAAGGCCCATAATTAACCAGTACTCCAGTGTCTCCACATCGCCCATTTTTTGAAGAGGGGAGTGAATTATGATAGATGAACTGAGACATGGGCACAGTGGTGGTAAAAAGTTGGGTAAACATGAGAACAGTGAGGAATATTTGAAAAGGTGTTTCCTCAAATAAGATTAACTGATAATGCCAATGCTTATTTAAATTTTTTTCCCCCCCCGCATGAAAATGATACCTGTGTTTTAGGTTCTGCAAGAGGACATCCTACTCAGAAAACAAAATGTAGATCAGGCCTTACTAAATGGTTTAGAACTACTTAAACGAACAACAGGTGAGATACCTTTCAAATCAAATCCTCATGACGTGAGTATTTTGTGTTGCTTTCAAAATATTTTAGAGATGGGGGAAAAACACAAAGCACACTCGAATTTTGGGGCCACTCCAAGATTTCATCCTGGAGAATGCTTTGAAGGCCGACCGAGGGGGTTTTAGACTATGATTTCATTGTTTTTCTCATGATCTCACTGAGTTTTTAATGGAAGTTTTGTGTATTACTCATAACACCAAGCATTGGTCAGAGAATCCCATGGCAGAGTGACATTAGTTTTCCACTTGTGGAAGGCAGTTGTTCTAGATGAGCACATAGGTTGTAGACAGCTTTTTAAATTTTTAAGATAGATGGCATTCAGTGACACATACTGTGACTATACCCAGGTTTCATTTCTCTGTGCTTGAACTCACCAAGAAAACAGATATTACCTTGTTTTAGTAATTCCTTTGGCTGTAGGAATGTCTCATTGTATTTATATCCAATTCAGCACATGTGTGTGGTGGGGGACAGGTACCATTCATTATGAATGGGAAGAATTTGATATAGTATCGAGAGCCTTGCACTTGGACTCTGAAGCCCAGGACACAATTTCTCTGTGTGTCTGAAAATTAAATAGAGGCAGGTGAGGATCTATTGGAATAGTGCAGGTGAGTTTATTATTATTATTATTTTTTTTTTTTTTCTGCGGTACGTGGGCCTCTCACTGTTGTGGCCTTTCCCGTTGCGGAGCACAGGCTCCAGATGCGCAGGCTCAGCGGCCATGGCTCACGAGCCCAGCCGCTCCGCGGCATGTGGGATCTTCCCGGACCGGGGCACGAACCCGTGTCCCCTGCATCGGCAGGCGGACTCTCAACCACTGCGCCACCAGGGAAGCCCTGAGTTTATTATTTTTAACACACACACACACATGCATAGATTATACATATATAAATGTATGTATTTGGCAGTCACTATTCTAAACATTTTGCAAATATAAACTCATTGAATTTTTATCACAACTTTATGAAGTAGGTTCTATTCGTAATGATAAGTAACCAGGGGCACAGAGAGAGGTGAGGTATCTTGTGCAAGGTAGTAAGCCACAAACTCAGTATGCAAACCTAGGCAGTTTTTAACCCCGATGCTTGAAAACGGAAAGACCATACAAATAGTTGCAAAGGTGGTGCATTCCACATAGCCCTTTACAGTTTTTATATTTGCATTTTCAGAACTGTTTACACTCTCCAGATATCCTCAGAAAAATTCAAACCTAGGAAAGGGCTTTTCTTGGGTCAGAACTTCTTTAGCTGAAGAACTCTTCTTCCCCTTTCACGAGATATGACATGCCTTTGAAATTCTAGGTGATGAAGTTTTAATAATTCAAGATAAATTGGAAGCCATTAAAGCGAGGTACCAAGACATCACTAAACTGAGCGCGGACGTCGCCAAGACCCTGGACCAGGCACTGCAGCTCGCGAGGCGACTGCACTCCACGCACGAGGAGCTGTGCACCTGGCTGGACAAGGTGGAGGTCGAGTTGCTTGCATACGAAACGCAGGTTCTGAAGGGAGAAGCCTCCAGCCAAGCACACGCGAGGCAAAAAGTACGCTCCGATTTATACACTCTTTGGATCTGCTTGTTATCTCTCAGGGAGCCTTATTCACACAGGGGCAAAGTGATATTTATCACGTGTCATTACTAATATACTTACGGATGCCTTGGTGGGCGTGGACCCGACAGAAATTGGCAGCAGATCAGCTATTTAAACTTTTAGGAGCCCAGACGTGAAAACAGCATATTGTCATTTGTTTCTCGAATCTTATAGAAACAGAATGATGAAAACAGAAAAAAAAAAGAAAATGATCACTGTTTCAGAGATACACATAATTTGGTTAGAATAGTGATACCTTTATAAGATAGATGCCAAGCATGAGGTGGCTTTTCTAATTATATTGCAAGAGTGGTATTCTCTCATGCTGATCATCCTTCTTAGAGTTGTCCGCCTCGGTTTTTATCATCCTGAAGTACGATCACACATGGGTGAAGGCAGTCCGGGAGGTCAGGTCCACTGAGCCTATAATGATTCAACTGGGATGATTTAAAGCCAGTGTGTCCTTGTTTTGAGGGTCACTTGATTCTGGTTTGGACTTTCCTCTTTAGTTTTCTGGTACCTGATTACTTCAAGGTTACCAGCAAGCTGGATTAACTTGCTGGGTTAACTTGCCAGGTTCGGGTTCCCAATTTTTAAACATTTATATTACATTTCAAAGCTAAAGTCTTGCCATGTTGACCAAGGAAGTGTTCTTTGGAACTTCTCAGGGAACACTTTCCTTTCTGCAAAATAGCTTTAAGTAACCAAGGGGTATAGAACTGGGGTAACTGGCACTAAGGTGATCCATGCATCACGTTGGCCTGTGAAGGACTTTAGCCCCAAGGACAGTTAGAGGAGAAGCCCGTTCAGACTTGGCGTTTCCCACAAGTTTTTGTTTTCTTCCTTCTGTTTTCAGGAGCTAAAGAAGGAAGCTAAGAGCAGCAAAGCCCTGCTGGACTCCCTTAACGAAGTGAGCTCTGCTCTCCTGGAGCTGGTGCCCTGGAGGGCGAGGGAAGGGCTGGAAAAAATGGTGGCCGAGGACAATGACCGCTACCGCTTGGTGAGCGACACCATCACACAGAAGGTAGAGGAGATTGACGCGGCCATCCTGAGGTCCCAGCAGGTAGGCGAACACTTGGGCGTCCGGGCAGTTCGTTTCCTCCACTTGCTCCCAGGGCCTCCACCTGATCAGAGATGATGGTGGGTGGTATTTCCATTCACTGGTTATGCTTCCACAACGGAAGGGGTTTGAAAAGCATTTAGCTGGGGTACTTGGACATCTGAGTGCCGGGCAAGGCTCATCTCTACATTGTTGGCAGCCATCTACCTCCTGGTCTCCCAGGCTCAGCAAGTCAGCCACCGGCAGGACTAGCACCGTTCTCCTGCCGTCCAGACAAAATGCCTTTTGTGTACATGTGTGCATGCTGCTCATGTTAATTTTATGCCCTGGCTGCGTCTAATCTGTGTGTGAGTAAATATTTTGAGTTATCGTGTAAGTCACTATTAACTGTTCCTTGATGTACATGGCAAAGAAAGGCTGAATTCTTTCTAAAAAGGAAACAGTTGTGTTGGTGATGTATTTTTTTTCTGAAGATGACTGAAAGGGGAAAAAATGATCGTTGCTGACCTGTCTGCAACTCGTATGGTTGCTGTTTCCAGAGAGTTTTATAGACCCCACCCCTTAGCCACAGCTCTCTCAGAAGACTGTGGGCAAAAAGCGGGGGGGGGGTCCTGGATCTAGAAGCTTGTAATACATGTTTTGATTAACTTTTATGGAAATCTCTGAATATTTATATTAAGTCATCAGCCTCTTGTTGCAGACTTGCTCTGACAGAGTTAGTAGGGTTTTGCTGTGTACTGTGGAACAGGGCTTGGGAAGGTGGATGACTCAGCCTTTGCACATCCCAGCCAAAAGCAAGAAACACAAATCAAGCAGCTCGTGTAGAGCATCCAAAATTCATTCTCTAAGGTTGCCGTAAAAGTGTAATTTATCTAGTTCTAAAACATGGCGCCTCACTCCTCATTTCAGTGCCGTGCTCTGGAATCACAAAAGCCGATGGAATACAACGATAGCAAAAGGCCTGCCTCAGACATTTTTGTGAGGGAGGCCTTCATGCCTGAGGAATGCGTTTGCATGGCTCTGTTTTCAAAGTTTGGAGGAATTTGTATGCCTCATTATCATAGGATAATAAGCGTGTTTATTTGTGAAGTTTATTCAACTATTTGAAAAGAGTTGGATTGTTTTTCACCAAAATTTCTTTCGACCTTTCATAGTTGGCACTGAAGACTTCTCTAAATAGCACGACAAATATTCTGTCCTCTTGGGAGTAGAATTTTCTTGAGAAGCTGACTGTGGTTGGCTAGTTTGGGGAAGGAAGACAGTAATAAGGGTGTAACCAAACCGAGGTTCGGCTGCTTACTGCTCATAAGCCAATAACTCGAGAGGCAAGTGTCAGTAGAAAGGAAAGTGCTTTAATCAGAAAAGCCAGCAGTCTGGGGAGAAGGTGGACTTGTGTCCAGAGACCAATTCTGAAGATTCTGCTCAGCCATGACAGTTTGTAAAGGGAAAAGAATCTCAGTGAATCATCGAGGCAGGAGGTTGGGTTCTGCATCCTTGTCCATGGAGGGCAGACTGGCTGACTCTCTCTTCCCATGTTATCTTGCCCCCATGATCTCCTGCAGGATTGCTAAGGGGACTGTTGGGGGTAGAGAGCTAGTCATTTTTAACTGCTTAATTCTTCATTCTTACTTCTTAAAACGTAGGAAAAGAATCCACAGGTTAGACAAGGCATGGTGCGCTTTCAGGAGAACGTAAGTCAGGAGTTAGTTTCAGTTGCTTAGTGATCGCACTCCTAGAATTAGGTTCTTCTAAGGTTAGAAGGGAACAGAAGTGGGCAAACAGGAAAGGGGCAAAGGAGCTGCTTTCAAGGGCAGGTGACAGGCTGAGCGCCTACCGGTTTGTAAGCTCTGCCAGGTGCCAAGGTCATTAACTGTAGCCCAGTTCTATTCAGAGTTTTGCAAATGTTTTCCACAGGTTGGTCTGTGTTTTCTCGAATCTAAAACATATACCCTGTGGGAAAATAACAATTATTGGGGTTTTTTTCCGGATAAAATCATTCCTTACTGAAAGTTTCAAGACCTTGTGAAAGAATACAGAAAAACTCGTGGAAGCAAGAACATGCAAACACTGTGGTCTGTATCCTTCAAGCCTTCCTTGTGAGAGAGGGGGAGATTGTTTAGTAAAAGTATCTCACTACCAGTAGGTCATAACTAATATTAGTGCTATTGATATATTAATATCTTCTGGTTGTTTATATGTATTTATTCTGTACTTGTATGTGCATTCCTTTGAAATGCCTGCAAGTCAGCCTAATGGAATACCTCCAGTAACAAAGAAAACCAATAAAATTCACTTAAGCCAATTTAAAAAAAAAAGGAAAGAAGAGAATAAGGCTGAGATGTACCATTTAGAGCTGGGAGGAGCATATGCAGTGTGTGGGGAGGTGACCTGCCTGGGGTCCCACAGCTAGTGTGTGGTGGAGTTGTAACCAGGACTTAATCCTGGTAGATTAAGGTAGATCTCATTCTACCTCCCTAAAGGGACTCTTTATAAATCAGGCAGAGAGGAAAAATCCTAAGGCAGGAGGTGATCCATTTTTTTCTAACCTCCTTCAGTAATCCGAAGGAAGGCGCCATTATTGCAGCAAAATAGAAGTATGAGGATATTTCCAACCGTAAGGCCTGTGAGACTTGGGCAAGTAAACTGAAAGGATCAGGAAATCTCTCTCTCTCTCTCTCTCTCTCTCTCTCTCTCTCTCTCTATCTCTCTCTCTCTCTCTCTCTCTCTCTCTCGGCAAATTTAAGAACAGACTGGTACCTGTCTTTCTGGTTTGGCAGAGATTTAGTTTTGCACTCAAAAGAATAGTTTCTAAACTCATAATTAACAAGTTTAGAAAGGACCTAATATATCACTGAAAATTGTTTTATAACCTTGCCCATTTATAGATGTTTGGAATTAGGACCAGAGTACAGTTTGATACTAAAATACTTGTTTTCTCTTTATCCAGTGATAATGTATCCATGAAATACAAAAGGAATGGTGCAAAAAAAATCTTTAGACTTGGATATGAACTGCATATTTTGTATGATTTGTTTTACGTTGTCTAAACAAATCATCTACCATTCTGTTTCTTCTCCACCTGAACCGTGGACATGATCTGACAGCAGTCCATCTTTTTCTGCATACCTTAGGCACATCTTGTTTTATTAAGAGCTACTCCTTCCAGATCCCTCCCCTGACATACCCAACCACGAGTGATGGAGTGAGGATATGGGCCTTGCAAATGACTTGGTAGTTTTTAAATTTATAGATTTGATGCTTTGTCCCCGAATAACCGGACTAAATTCAACTAGATTGAAAATAACTGAATGTCCTGTTTTCCAAGCAGCTTTCTCTTCAGATGTTTCCATCTTTTGACATTAAGATTGTTTATGTACAGGCCTGCCTCCTTTATACTGGTATAACCTGCATTTTGGAATTCAGCAACCATGTAGGGACATTGTGAACAGTCAGGCCACCATCACAGAGGGTGTTGATTGACATGGAAGATGTCAGGCAAACGTGGAAAAGGGCTGAGGTCTGAAGAGAGGAGGGAAGGGGGCGTCCAGATACCTTCTCGTTAGTGTGTGCTTCATATCCGTCCGGTATACATTTAGTTCTCAAAAAACTTCTGATGTGACGTGGTTAGATTTTTCATGTTAATTCTGTATCACATAGCAGTTTTGAAAAGATGTGTCACTGAATTTTGAGATCATAGGGCCAAGAGCCTTAGGTAAAGTAGAGTGATGTTTATTATTATTTTGGAAATAATGGAACAGCCTCAATTATTGGCAGATGCCTGAGGACGGTGTACATTCATTGTGACCAGTTAATAAGCTCCTGAGTCTGACTCTGCAGATTTGCAGGCATCAATATTCTGAAGAGGATTTTTTTTTAATTGGGCCCATTCATAAGTTTTAAGAAAAATCTGAGTGGAATAAGGCAGCTTAGTAAATAGTGATTGTGAGCTTTAGAAAAAAGCAAAACAGCTGCCTCCTTCTCACAATGCCTGCCATTATCTGAGTTAGAAACTGTGGGTATTTTTGCATGTTAAACCTACACAAAGTAACCTCGCTTTGCTGCTTTCTTTCTCTAATTGCTCACTGCACCAAATGACCCATGTGGAAATGGGGAAAGGAGCTTTTGCTTGAAAGACGTACAGACTTACAGCCTGAATTCAGATCACTGTGATTGTTTAAACCCCAGAGCATTTTGTTGTCCTTTGCCTCTTATAAATGTGCAATTATCAGAAGGTGCTAAAGTGTGTATTTCACTGGGTCTGGGCATCCCAGGCACTCTCTGGCAGTTCTAATTGCCTTCCTTATTTTATTGGGCCTTCATAACCCCCCAATATAAAGGCACATGGGTGCAATTAAAATAAACAGTTCATTGGGTCATTAGGGATCAGCCTGGGAGAAAAATAACACCAATTAATTTCTTTTAAAGAACTAGAAGGAAACCTCCCCCACGGAAGTGAGATTTGTTTACGGTGGGAAAATATGGGCTGGGTTATGAATAATGTGAAGAAAAATGGAAGGAAATGCTAATCAAAAGAAAGCAAGCGCTAAGACCCTCGCCAGGGGAAGGGAATAATAGGATGTCCTGGAGGTTAAAGTTTGCTTATCACTCTGTCTTTCTTAAACCTCTGCTTCCACGCAAGAGAAACTTTCTAGATAAGTACAAAAGCAGTTTGTCAGACATGGGAGAAACGTTTAAATAGTAAGTGAAAACCCACCACTTATTGACTGTTGTGGTATTTGAGCCGATATTGGTGAAATCCCATGAATATTTTGAGTGACTGAGCCCAAATTGTGTACAAGCACGAGGGATGTAACAGGGCAACCGCAAGTATAGGCTCTGGGGTCAGACCACCATGGTTTGAATCTCAGACCCGACATTTACAAGCTGGGTAACCTCTGGTGAGTCAGTTAACCTCTCTCTGCCTTGGCTTCCTCGGCTGTAAATGGGATTAGTGGTAATACCCACATTATGCCCTTTTATCCTGACAGCAACTGTATATTCTTGCATGTTTAAGCACTTAGAACAGTGTGTTCAGTAGAATGTTGGCAGTTACTGTTTTACAGTGTGTTTTTCAGGAATATTTAGAGATTAGCCAATTAAAATGTTTTTCACCAACTTGTAGGAAGTTTCTGAAATACTAGTTCAACTATACTAGGAATTACAGTAGCTGGGGTTGATGGTTGGACTCCAGGGATGATGCGTATTAGAATATTTCCCAGGATGCAGTTAAGGATGCTAACACTCTCTACAATTCATTTGAAGTTATTTTTTTACTACTTGTATGAGTAGTAAACAAATTTATTAAAATTTGGTATAGGGCGCTTGCTGTCCACGTTACTCACATGTGAAATAAGCCATTTCATGGTCTGTTAGAAATACTCACATTAAGTAGTGACTCTTTGAAAGAGTCACAGACCTAAATAAAAACGCCTTGCTTGACTGTAAATTGCTTCATGTAGACCCTGGGACTACTCCTTTCATTGTTGGACATTAAATATTTTCTAATTTAATAAAAAAACCTTTCAAAGGACAGAGGGAAATTTCTGCTTAAAGTCTTGTTTTCTTTTAGCAGAGCAAATATTTGCCTTGGTTCAAGAAACAGTGTTTGAGTTTCAGCTTTGAGTTTTGGCAACTTGGATGGTGTTATCATACTGGTTTTCATTGGATGCTTTTTTTTTTCTTCCAGAAAGTATCATCATACTGGTTTTCATTGGATGCTTTTTGTTTTTTTTCTTCCAGAAAGGGAGACTTATTATTAAACTAATATTAACACCAGCAATCTGCCTTTCTTTATGAGGACTGTCGTATAAATCCTAAAAATAGCCTGAACACAAACAAGAGGGGTGGGGGCATCACTTTATTTTTTTCAGGGACCAGTAGAAGAAAAACAATTCCTGTTAAATTTTATTCTTGATATCTTGCAACATTTGCACTCTGGTAGAAAGGGCTGTACTATTTTTTCTCAGTTTTGTGCTGAGCGCATCACATAGTAGAGCTTTACCCTGGAGTTCCACCATGTGCGGCTTGAAAGCGAATGATCAGACTCTTCCACTTGTTTGTTGTGACGATTTCTTTTTCCACATCTGAAGCTGCTGAATTAGTTGATGAAATTTTTTTTCTTTTCACATTGATCAGCGATTGCTAATGAGTAGTTCCATTTGAAACTAAGTCATGTAACAATTATTGAACCAGATGAAGATAGAGTTTTTCAAATGGCTTATCAAGATTCCTTCTGGAGTCCACATTGTTCTGACTTGTCCCCGTAGCAGCAAAAGTAATGAATTAGTGGGCAGAATATTTATTAACACCACTACGTGCAAATCATGAGGCGGCTTCAGAAAACAATGCATGCCATTATGGGAAACATAGGAAAGAGAAAGACTTCTGCTTGAATATATAAACGTGTGGAGTCATTTTAGCAGTACTGCCCCTATGGGGGAGCTCGCCCACTCTGACGACTGAAGCTCTGCATTTCTGTCTGGAGCAACTTTGCCTGTCAGCGATCTTCTCAGATGTGTGACACTTGGAGGAGGACCCATGGGATATGTGTCCAGTCCTCACACATGACAGTGTGACGGCTGTCCCGACACCAGGGGAGTCTCAGAGCAGCCTGACTTTGCATGATTTTTGGTTAGATGTTGGTTTATATTCAGATTTTGTTTGGTAGCACTTCTAGAGATTAAGTAAAGGTCTGTTACACCATATCTTCCTTTTCACATCTTTATGCCATTGGTTTTTAAAGGTAAATGTAAAAGTATTATTTTAACCCCTGTTATACTTCTGCTTTGGCCCATATTTAGATGATTATCTAATTTTTTCCTATCTAAACTTGTTGACTAAAAAACTTGACCTGCAAATAGCTTTAGTATTCATTTACTCATTCATTACTTAGTAAAGGTGAAAGCAAGTGGGTTCATGATAGGTAGAAAAAAACGTAAACAAATAATAATTCAGTAATATTAAGAATTTTTCACTTACATAATTGGTAATTTTTTACCTGTGAGATTGGAACCATCACAATGACTTAATCAGTGCTGTCTTTTGTGCTAGGCTGCCCTGGCAGGTTATGCCCTTATAATTAAGAAAAGTTCACTGATAAGCTTGACAAAGATTATTAAAGAATAAATTATGTACCCCATTTTGATGAGGGGATAGCCAAACTCTGCTCGTGGGAATATGAATCATTACATCCAGGGCAACTTGGTAGCATAGATCTAAAAGAGAAAATGCAAACAGGACTTACAGATGAGAGGTTACCCACGCAGAGTTATTTTTTTTTCAATTAACTTCTTTTAAGATAACTGTAGATTCACATGCAGTTGTAAAACAGAATACAGAGGTCCCGTTGTATCATTCACCCAGTTTCCCCAGTGGTAGCATCCCGCAAAATTATGGTACAACGTCATGAGCAGGGAATTGACACGGCTGCCATCAAGACAGGGAACGTTTCTGTCACAGGGACCCCTCATGCTGCCCTTTTATAGCCACACCCGTCCCCTCTCCCACCTCTGCCTCTTCCTCAACTCCTGGCCACAAATCTGGTCTCCATTTCTCTAACTTTATTATTTCAAGAATGTTTGAGTACTTTCCAGCCACAGCCAATTTTTCCTCTCCTTCTGGGACTCAGTGACTTGAACTTCCTTTTATTATAGTTCCTCAGGCCCTGGGCTCTGTTCGTTTTTTTCAGTCTATTTTCTATTATTCAGGCTGGGTGATTTCTGTGATTCTGTTTTCTGCTTCACTCATTCTTTCCTCTGTCCTCTTCCTTGGTCTCATCCACTGAGTTTTTATTTCAGTTATTACATTTTTAAGTTCTAAAAATTTCCATTTGGTTCTTCTCCATATATTCCGTGTCTTTGCTGAGACTTGCTATTTTGTTGCTGAGGCCTTCTAATTTTTCCGTCATTTCCACTGCGTTTGAAATTGCTCATGGAACATTTTTATCATGGCTGCTCTAAAATCTGCCAGATAATTCTCACATCATCTTCTAGGTATTAGCCTCTGCTGATAATCCTCTTTAATTCGGTTTGAGTTCTTCTGGGTTCTGGGTGTTGTGTGTCTTGGGTCTTCATTAAGCCTTCTGTTTTAGCCGGCTTTCCTGACACCGCTCTGGCAGAGGCAGCAGGGATGCTGCCAGGTGGGGGGAGATCCCAGGTCCCCCAGGCAACCTCGTGGGACACCTAAGGGTGGGGGGGGGGCGGGCGCCGCTCACTGCTGGGTGGGAGTGGGAGTTCCAGCTCCCTGACACCATGGTGAAAATCCTGACTGTCCACAGGCTTTCCCTGATGCCACCCTGAGGAGAGGGGGAGGTCCAGGCTCCCCATGTGGTCTCCACTGACCCGGGAGCAGGGGTCTGTGGTCGCCTGTGGGAGTGAAAGTTCCAGCTCCCGACTTCGCTGACATCACCCTGGCAGGGGTGTCGGGCCCAGGCTCAGGAGGGTGGAAATCTGGCCTCCCCATTCAGCCTTGCTTGGCAGCAGTGGGGGGAGGCCAAGGCTTTTTTCTGTGGTGTTTGGTTGGAGTAGAATGGTTATTGTCTATACGTTTTCTGTCTTGCAAGGCCGCCCCTTTCCTGCTCCTTTGACTGGAGACAGGTTTTCCTGGGGCTTTTTCTGCACCTCTGGGTGCTCCTGGGTGGCAGTTTCTCCAGCATCCAGTCCAGGGTATGGGAAGCCAAAGAAAACCCAGGGAACTCACCCCCGTGCTTCTCCTCGGGTCCAAGACTCATAGCAGCTCTGCTTTCTTCTCTGTCCTCCCGCAGCCTCCTAGTATGCGTTGTGTATAATGCCCAGGGCTCTGAGATGTACTTGTGAGATAGGGTAAAAGTAGGTCTACCCCATCCTCCTGTGAGTCTGCAGAGTGTTGCCTAGTGTCTTAAAAGTATGAACTGTTTTCCAGTTTAGTTCCTTACCCCCACCCTTGTCTCTCCTCCCTTAGTTATCCCCTGACCCCAATCTGGATTTCCAGGTGCTCTTGAAACATTAGAGGTTCTGGCAGTACTGGACTTGAAAATCACAACGTCCACTCCGCTTCACTTTTCCCACTGAGGCTTTGTTAGTTACCATTTATGGTTGGTGCTGTGGTGTCACTTGCCCTCTGTACTCATTTATGGTAACTGGAAGGCATGGGGTTTATCTGATGCAAGGTATTGAAAATGTTCATGCTCTTTGACTTAGAAGTCAACTTCTAGGAATCTACCCTAAGGAACTAATTAGAGATGCCAACAGAGATTTATATACAAGGATATTCGTTACAGGCTTGTTTATATAATAGTGAAAAAATGCAGAGAACCTAAGTGAAAATATCCAGGTGTGCTAGAATACAATGATGGTATTTTAAAAATCACATTTATATGACATGGGAAATATTCATGATAAATGAAAAAGCAGGATATGAAACTGTTTATACAGTATTATCCCAGAGCTTTCTAAGTCTCAACTTCTGGAAGAAAATTCACTAAAATACCAATGGTATTAACTCCAGCTTTTAATTTTCTTCTGTATATTTTTCCATACTTCACAAATTTCTACCATGAATTATTGTTATGCTCAAGAAAAGAAAATCTCTTGAAATATTTAAGAATGCTCTTGAAAATGTTTTCTGCTGTTATTAAATGAGATGTAAAAGAATGATACATGAGACATTTGGGGGTATACTCTGCATACATAGAAAGGTATTTCCCGTATACACACAGAGTAAATAAATGGGAGTATGTCATTCTTTTTGCTAGGGATTTTGTACTTTGATAACAGCATGCTACCTGCATATCATATTAACGTGATAAAGTGAAGGATGAAGTGATTTAAAGATGGTGTCCAGGGCTTCCCCGGTGGCACAGTGGTTGAGAGTCCGCCTGCCGATGCAGGGGACACACGTTCGTGCCCCGGTTTGGGAAGATCCCACATGCCGCGGAGCGGCTGGGCCCGTGAGCCATGGCCGCTGAGCCTGTGCGTCCGGAGCCTGTGCTCCGCAACGGAAGAGGCCACAACAGTGAGAGGCCCGTGTACTGCAAAAAAAAAAAAAAAGATGGTGTCCAGCTACTGACTTTTATAGCTTTTCAATTTGTATAGTATTTTTTTTCCAGATCTCTTTCCATGTCAGAAAGATGCAGAGTTCCTCATTTTCTTCAGTTATTGCAGTACAGGATCATGAGCACACTATGATTTTTTTTGTTAATTAATTTTTATTGGAGTATAGTTGCTTTATGATGCTACGTTAGCTTCTACTGCACAGCAAAATGAATCAGCCATACATATACATATATCCCCTCCCTTTTGGATTTCCCTCCCATTTAGGACACCACAGTGCATTAAGTAGAGTTCCCTGTGCTGCACAATTTGTACAGTATTGTTAAAGAGAAAATCCTTACCACCACCAGAGAGAAGGCAGCAGTATTAGCTGTCCTCACATCATTAATGTCGTGTTATGGATCCAGCACGTTTTAAGAGGTTGTGTTTACTTTCTCTGTGGAAAGTTCTCCTTTCTTTATAACATCAGTCACTATCATGGATTATTTCAGGTTGCCATGAAGAGACAAGCTCACATTTTCCATTTGTGTGATAAGGGTATTTGAAAGAAATGTAGATAGGTATTTCTCTGGCACCAGTTACAGGAACTTGCTGACCTGATTATTTATCTTTTGTTTAGTTTGACCAAGCGGCTGATGCGGAGTTAGCCTGGATTAGTGAAACAGACAAAAAATTGACATCTCTGGGTGACATCAGGCTTGAGCAAGACCAGACCTCCGCTCAGCTGCAGGTTCAAAAGGTGAAGGCACACATTTCCAGTTGCATCTACATGGTTTGTCAGTGTGCTCCAAGGAAATGCACTTGCATGATTGAATGTAACTTGGTCATTTTAACTGCTTTGCCTAATTGTTTTTGTTTTAGTCATACACTCTTTAAAAAAAAAATCTTTGTTTTGGTAAATACAGACATTCACCATGGAGATTTTGCGCCACAAGGATATTATTGATGAGCTTGTTAAATCTGGACATAAAATCATGAGCACATGCAGCGAAGAGGAAAAGCAGCCGATGAAGGTATGATCTTGTCCACATGACTGATGTGAGACTTGTGAGCAAACAGCGTGTGTGGGGCTTTCACTCTGAGAAAAGCGCTTTTCCTTTATCCACAGCTGCTGTTTAAACAGCTAAGTCATTAGTTTCAAATAAGGCATTTTTCAAGCTTATAGAATAAGAGTGAAAGGAATACTCCTTAAGGGAATCACCCTGGGGATAATCTTTTTTAATAGACAGAAAAGCTGTTAAGGTTTGAGTCCTTGAGTAACTGGGATACATTAAGCATCCAATTAATGTTCTCTGTATTATCACTGTTATTATCAGTATAAATTGTTATTCTGTATGTCAGCTGTTGTTTATTGGCTTCAGGAACATTGGGGCCGCTGGAGCTGAAACAAAACTCAAAGTATGTGGTTCTCCCTAACTGAAATTCATTCTGTATAAAGTTACAGTAATCTGTATAGGAAAAAAAGGAGCGGAATCATTAAGGAAGTATTCAGTTTATGTAGTTTTAACGATCCTTTACATTGATGGAAAACCAGCCATAAATAAAAATGTTTAGTTCAATTCATATTCAGACATCTGAGAAGCCTAAAGAAATTAATATATATTAATGCTTCTGGTAGGAAAATATCCCATGGCAAAAACAATATATACAAATGTATATGCGTAAGATCACATTTAAAAGACGGTGCATTGTTTTCAAGGTATACCATAGGCAAATAGTAGACTGTGCACTCTATATTAATACTTAATCGTTTATTTAAATACTCTACAGTGGCACTTCACTTGTTTATAATTTAATCTTTCCTTTATTATTTTTGTGAAGGTTCTGGTGTGAAAAATACAGATGATCATGAGAGAATTTTTGTGTTATTCTGTGGTTTATTGGATTGCTGTTGTGCTTTATCTTTTGCTTTTGGATTATGAAGTGAATTTGTACCATAATCGAGATCTCTGTGACCACCCCATAACATCAGTGGATAGCATAATGTTCTATTTTGCTTCTCATCTATTTAATTAATTTTGCTGACCAGCAGCTCCTCTTAGAATTTCATTTGTGAAAGAGAGTCCTTATGTTTTAACAGAAAGTAATGTCAGTGTTTCCAGGCTCATGCCAGACCTTTCTCTCACCTAGAAGACCTAGAAGAATGGCTGGAGAATTTTGCTTATTATGTTTGGAGAGCTCAGTGTCTTAGTCATAAAAACTTGAGGCTTTTTATTTATTCATTTTTTTGTGGTTTTGTCACCTAATTTTTTTTGTTTTTGAGAAGTTCTGCATGTCATCAAATCCCCTGATTTTTGACAACTGCATAGAAATCCACTGCAGGAATATATCATCCTTTATCAGCCTGATCTCCAGTTGTACTTTCAAGACATTTTTTACATTTTTGCTATTTTCTACATGTGTATATGAAATTTTTTTTATTGTAGTAAGAACACACCATTAGCATACAATGGAATATTATTCAGCCTTGAAAAGGAGGGACTTCCTTATGCAACAACATGGGAGGGCCTTTCTTTAATTTAAAATGAACTTTTATACATAGAAGCAATTAAAATCGAACTAGCCTCTGTTGATTTATTCATTTACCATGCATTGTTGAGTGCTTACTCTGCACCAGGTATATTGTGCTGGACAAGCATTCTGGAGTATATATATGTGTTCCTTGGCCTGCCTGCCCGGTTAAACACATTTTGTCATCTGATTTTCTAGAAAAAACTGGACAAGGTATTGAAGAACTATGATGCCATCTGCCAGATAAACTCAGAGAGGTATCTGCAGTTAGAACGGGCACAGTCCCTGGTTAACCAGTTCTGGGAAACATATGAAGAACTTTGGCCGTGGCTGACAGACGTACAGAGGATCATCACTCAGCTTCCTGCCCCTGCCCTGGAGTACGAAACCCTGAGGCAACAGCAGGAAGAACATCGTGTAAGCTTGGTGCCAGAGAGTGCTGGAGACCCCATGGAAAGAGAATCACGATTTTTAGGGTGTTTCTAATGCAGACACCTTCTGTGATGAGGAAGTTTTAGTGTTCTGGTCTGCACAGTTTGCTTACCTCCGAGTTGCTGCCCTGTTGTCCAGTTTTGCAGTGGGACGACTCATGTGGGCAGGCACACTGTGTATGTCATCATGATGTCACAGCTTTTACCCAGTAGTTTGTAGTGTAAACTGAGTACAGAAACAAAATCATTGTTTTAAAATGTTAGAGAAATAAGCTTTCGAAGTACTTTCAACTGATCATGTTGAATTGCTTTCAGTGTACACTAATTTGACTAATATATAGTGGTTAGAGCCATCCAGAATGTAAGCAAAAGGTAGCAATACATGGAAGCAACATCAAACAGACAAGGACATTGAGCTTGGAGAAAATGTACGCTATAACAAATACGTCAAAATAGCATTGTTGTAAAATCGAATTCTGTGAAAAGGAAAAAATGCTGAAGTTTAAAGACAAATTGTCCCCCCACTTTTTTTTTTCTTTTCCTTTTGTACATGGAAATATTTTGAAGTTCTCTGCTTCTATAAGTTTACATGAGTAAACAAGAGAGTATATTTCCATCTACTAATATGTCATGTTTTAAACACATAAAATGGCATTATGAGGCCCTCATTTCAGTAGTCTCCGAAATGTTAATGTAGCTTAAAATTTTGCAAGGGTTTAAGTGAGAGGATTCAAGACTGTCAGAAGAAAGTCTGGAATTCTTGTTATTTATGATCTTGTGAACCTAGTTGCTCTCCCAGATCTGCACAAGATGTACCCTGAGACTTATCATTGTGTGTGTGCGTGTGTCAAGTTTAACTCAGGATATATTACATCATTGTTTGAAGTATGTAACATACTTATTAATCTTATTTGTTTACTTTTTTAGTGTATTAACATTGAAGAATATCTCTAAGTATTTGTTTAGAAGAGCTTTAGAGAACACTTTAATGCAAAATGGAAATTTTATGGCGTTCTATCTAAATAATTCAGTGGGAGACTTATAAACTATGTATAATTAAATTTAATTTTAGTAGAAAGTTTATTTTTGGGAGAAATCCTGATGCCTACCCACTGAATGATTTTTAGTATAAAATGTTTCATGGATTTCTTCTACTCTGAAGTGAGATCTGAATAGCTGTTTTCTAGGATAACATCAAATAGGACAAAAAGGATCATTATTGCATGGAATATTTCAAAATTGAGTTAATTTTCTTGTTTGGCATTATCTTTCAGTTCTCAAAACAAATGTATGATCTTTATTTAGAAAGGGAGCTTCAAAACTTCGTAGCCAAGTCTTCAAATTGTTCAAGCTAAATTTTACAGAATATTTGCAGCATTTCTTCTGCAACTCTACAGCATCCTCTTCACTGTTCTTGGGAACATCTTCTAGTTCATTCTAGCCAGGAATGAAAAATGGCCCCGAGAGCCGTGTTATAAATAAATGGTAGATCTCTTTTAAGTTCACATTAAGTATCTCCAGCATGAGTGGACTCTTAGGATAGAGGCCAAGAATCATTTTGTTACCTATGAGGCAAAAGACATCTCCTGCTGGGCCCTTTCTCCATGTGCACACATCCCCAAGCAGGTATCCCGTGGCTTTTTTCTTGTCTGTCATGGAATGGTCTTAAGAAGGCTCATCTGGCTACCTCCCAGCAAAGGTGTCTCATGGTGATGCTGCACAGGTGAGATCTACTTAGACTCCAGGCCACTCAAGAACTTTCAGCAGAGATTCCTTACTTTACTGAGAGTCTCTTGGTAATCAAAGTGTGAGCTTGTTTTCAAACATGGCTTCGAGAATATTGAAGCCAGAGCTCGTGTGACACATTTCTTCTCCATGAGATTGCATGGTGGCTGGTCTTACTGTCACCACCTCCATTCTGTAAAACAGCATGAAGATACCAAACAATGTAAAACACAAGTAGGAGATCACAGCCTGGACCACCCAGGGGCTGTGTAGATTCAGTAGACGTTCCTCCTTTTTTTTTTTTACAAATTGAATTTGTGTTTATTTAGCTCTTTTCCAAAAGAGTTTTGAGACCGTCTTCAGAAAAACTTCAAAAATAGGGATAGTACATTGGGGATTGTTCATGATGTAATGAACCAGTTTTCTCAACCACTTTGGAAATAATTTATATGACTGATTTTAGTGGCACTTTTAATAAAAATCCAGGTATGTGGCCGTCCTGGTGATTCTGCTTGATGAATGATGGAAGTTAAAATATTTACAGGGAAAGATCGCTTTCCTCTAGACTGTCTTTCCTGAATATAATTTCTCTCAGAGAGGCTTTTCTTAGGGGCTTTTCTTAGGGGCTGGATAGCAAACAGTTTGGAGACACATCTTCTGGTGAGGACGAGAAACTGCTGATTAGGGAACCTCGTGAATAATGGAGTACAGTAGAGGGCACCTCAAT
Source organism: Lagenorhynchus albirostris (assembly GCF_949774975.1). Classification (NCBI taxonomy): domain Eukaryota; kingdom Metazoa; phylum Chordata; class Mammalia; order Artiodactyla; family Delphinidae; genus Lagenorhynchus; species Lagenorhynchus albirostris. The sequence goes on from NC_083104.1 coordinate 60,616,902, forward strand.
GCTGCACGGAGGTCTGCCCCAGAGAAACCTGCAGGCAGTCACGGGAGACCCTGGATTCCGTGGAGTGTAAAGATTCCAGATTGATCCATTTCCCTAGAAGGAATGGGGCTCCACCTGGATTCCACGCCCCCTCATTAGCATCAGTATCATTGTATCTCTTGATTAGATGATACTGTATTATGCATAATATTCATAGGTCACATATTTTTCCTTAAATACACTTTATAGATAATGCTCAGTATACAGCTGTGTATTTGATGGATTGATTATCCTTGCAGCCATTAACATTTAAAAATAAGTACAGATAGATTTGTTTATGTTTATATATCATACATATCATATATGTACATAGAACAGACTCACAGATATATAATGTAATATATATGGACATATTTTGTATTGGTTTACATATAATGTAATGACAATCCCTTGGGGGCTTAAATCCCCCTAACTTAGCTTTATCTGTCATTGTTCTCTCTCATCATTGTGTCTACCTTCTACTGTGCTTTTTTCCTCTTCCTTTCTTCCTCTCCCTCCCTCTCCCTTCCTTCCTTTTGAATAACTTTTGTATGTATCATGAGTGTGCAGAAAGGAATACAGAGAGTTATGGCTCAGTCTCTGTAGGTTGGGATGTAGTGAGTTCATAATCCTTTCATGTAATATGACCCTTGGCTAATACTCTCGTCAGACTGTACTGCTCTCGGTAGGAAAGGCGTAATGAAACTGGGATTCATTATTTCACTCATCCAGCATTTTTGCATGTACCCTGAAAAGGACTTTGACATGACCAGACCGTTGTTTAATCTTTGTGTCAGGGGATCTCTCCCTGGCAGAGGGTTGTGCGTTCAGTGCCTTGTGACGAGAGGGTGTTTGTGTGGAGTTTCTTGCCAGCTGGATGCGCTGCGGATGTTGACAGCTGTACTGTGGAGGTGTGCCTCTGAGAAACTGAGACGCTGTTTGCTTTGTTATAGCAACTGCGAGAGTTGATAGCCGAACACAAGCCGCATATAGATAAGATGAACAAAACTGGGCCGCAGTTACTGGAATTGAGCCCGAGGGAAGGCTTTTCTATCCAAGAGAAGTACGTGGCTGCTGACACTCTCTACAGTCAAATTAAAGAAGATGTCAAAAAGCGGGCTGTGGCGCTGGATGAAGCCATTTCTCAGTCTGCTCAGGTAATGCTTTGCACCAGCAGTGCGATGGTCTCCCCGACAGCAGAGTGTGGAAGGACATTTCCCGGATCTGCTGATTCAATTCCAGCTAAAATTGTTTCACTGCATTAACTCTGAGTATTGACGTTTTGGTCTCTGAGGTGATATTTGCCAGTGTCCGATCCTTATATTTCTCCGCCTGCTTATATATAAATAAAACATAATTTTCAATGATTTAAGAAGCATACAGCTGTCATCGTTGTCCAGATACCTAAACAAGTGCCCATCCAGAGTAGAATGCAGTGTTTGCCATTGGAAGAGATGAAAGAAAGTGTTACTATCATCATTAATGAAACATTCCCAAGACAGCAATAGAAGAAAAACTATGAATGCTAGGCTGAATAAGAAGGAAAAAATTTGCAGTTGGAAATCGATTTTTTTTTTTCGTTTTGAAAATACCTTTTTCAAGAAGTTGATTTGCAGTTACCTACAGATTTTCCGTTTTGAAGGTTTTGGTTTTTATCGTTAGATACACTGGCATGAGAGTGGTCCATTTTCTGTAATCCTGACCGATGATTCCTTTAATGTTGAGGATAGTGTGGAATCTATAAATGAACAAGTGTTCGTAACTTTGCTTCATTGTCTGTGGTGCCTTTGCAAGTGGAAATTTAAAATTCTTTCATGGATCTGACTATGTGTTTGGCCAGGAATTAAATATAAACTTCCATTACAACATCAGGAAGGTTTCTGTTTTTTTTTTAATTTTTAAACATTTTTTAGTTCAGGAAACTCATAACTTAAGAAATCCCTTTCATCTCATCAAAACTGCCCATGAATTTTACATTAATAATATAACTTTTCGAGGATGCCAAAATAATCAGTAAAAGTGAATAAAACTATCAGTGTTGATAGACAAACACCCAGATTATTGAACCTAATTTTCAAAGTTAATTTGAATTATGGTAAGATGAAGCACTAGTAAAATGCTGCTGTCAAGTGGTCCAATTATATATTAACATATACAGTTTCTTAATGAATTTACTCAGTTATTTGCAAGAAGCAGTCCCATCCCCATAAGCAGTGTGACACGGAGAGGTGCCTATGAGTTGTGATTTTAGGAATGTCTTCACACACCAGCTGGATATAACTCTTTGGATGGATGTGTTAACAGAAGGGCCAAGGTTTCATTCTTGACTGTGACATTAGATAGGTGTGTTATCATTTTAAATCCCACCCTTGGCCTCACAGGTCTTTTCCTCCATAAATGGCCCTTCTCTTTTACTCCCAGTTCCACGACAAGATCGACCAGATCCTGGAGAGCCTGGAGCGTGTGGTGGAGCGTCTGCGGCAGCCGCCTTCCATCTCAGCAGAGGTGGAGAAGATCAAGGAGCAGGTCAGTGAGAATAAGAACGTGGCCGTGGACATGGAGAAGCTGCAGCCTCTGTACGAGACCCTCAGGCAGAGGGGAGAGGAGATGATCGCTCGGTCCCAGGGCACTGACAAGGACATATCTGCCAAAGGTACTCCTTTCAGGATGAGGGAACCACTGAACTTTACTCAAAACAATTGTGAATGTTCCTTGACAGTCCAGTTGCATATCAACATGCCAGATTTTAGAAAAGGTATTGCAGATGTGACATGTTTGGGGTGGAAGGGCTGCGCACACCAGTCCCTTGTTAATGTCTTCCTGTGTTTGTGAAATCAGTTGAGTAACTACAACATGTGCCATGATACAAAAACCATATGTTCTCTGGGCCCTTTAAATCAGTTGGTTAAGCATAATGCTAGTAAGACCAAACTTGGGGTATTTTTTCCTCTGACTACACTACTTTATGTCATGGGTACTCTGTCCCATAGCCACAGAAATGGCAACCAGGACCCTAGCCAAGCACCTTAAATGTCTGAGCTGGGGTCAAAAGGAAGGGCCTGTGCAGAGGTCAGTGGAAATTCACGGTAAGAGGACTCTAGAAGTAAGCCCAAAATATGTATCCTACTTTGTTGTGTTCCTGCGACTAAGCAGATATCTCTATTCTTGATTTGGAGAGCATAAAGAATATACTAGGGCCAGCCTTGGTGAACTCAGGTCTCCCCTGAGTTCACATGCCTCTGAGCATTGTCTTTTGTCAGGAAACCTTGGTTCCGGAGGAGCAGGACACCCTCAGGTCCTGTATTTGCCTGGAAAGGCGGTTGGGCCCAGTGATACCCAGTAGACTAGGCTCAACCCAAATTTGGTCCAGGTTTAGATCCTTGGAAAATTGAATGATTGTTCCTGGGTGAATGAGAATGTTGTGCTTTATTGCTTAAAGGGTGTGTCTTTTTGATATTGTTCTGCTCTGTAGCTGTTCAGGATAAGCTAGACCAAATGGTTTTCATTTGGGAGAACATACACACACTGGTGGAAGAAAGGGAAGCCAAGCTACTGGATGTGATGGAATTAGCAGAGAAGTTCTGGTGTGATCACATGTCACTGGTGGTCACCACTAAAGATACTCAAGACTTCATCCGGGATCTGGAGGATCCTGGGATCGATCCCTCGGTAGTAAAACAACAGCAGGAAGCAGCAGAGGTAAGCAGAGAATCTCATTTAAAGTTTAAAAAATAGGGCTTCCCTGGTGGCACCGTGGTTGAAAGTCCGCCTGCCGATGCAGGGGACACGGGTTCGTGCCCCGGTCCGGGAAGATCCCTCATGCCGCGGAGCGGCTGGGCCCGTGCGCCATGGCCGCTGAGCCTGCGCGTCCGGAGCCTGTGCTCCGCAACGGGAGAGGCCACAACAGCGAGAGGCCCGCGTACCAAAAAAAAAAAAAAAAAAAGTTTAAAAAATAAGTTGTGGTAGCATGAATGTTGGATTCCTTTGGTATAAATATTTGGAATTACACTATTAGAATTCATATTTGGTCCTGAAAGTGGAATGCACAGAGATGTAGTAGGGGACAGAGTCCACCCACAGGTTTCCCATGGAGAATGTTTATTTAGAAAGTTTCTCTCCATCCCCATTGTTTCTGCCTTACTTCGGGGCCTCGTCATCTCTCTTTCTTGCCTAAGAAAGTAATCTGAGCGGTACCCCTGCCTGTGGAGTCTCTTTTCCCACCAGCCTCTAACCTTTTTGCCCATTGTCCCTCTAGATCTCCTCTTGCTCTCCTGCTGGTTAAAAGCCCTCAAGGCGTCCACTGCCTACTGCCTAAAGTCCAAACTACCTGGAACACAGTATCAGCCTTTTCCATCCCAGCCTAGCTCAGGCCTGTGTTTCCAAAGTCATTTTTTTTCTACTGCTCCTTTACCAAGCTCCTTCTCTTATGGCTTTCTCTGAAGCTGCCGTGCTCTTTCTAGCATCTGAATCTTTGCACATTTTATTTCCTTAGCCTAGAATATCTTTCCTGCCACTCTCCTTGGCAGATCCCACTCAAGCTTCAAGGTTCAGTTGGGTTGCCAGCCTCCACCCTCTTGTATACTCAGCTGAGTTAGTCCATCCATATAACATTCTCATCACGCAACTTAACGCAGAGCATGACTTATCGTTGACTGTACCTCTGTCTTTCCCAGTGGACTCAGAGCCCCTTGAGTGGAATAGTCATGTCTAATTTTCTCTGTATCTCCGATGCCTGGTTTGGGGCATGTTCATCCTTGGTAAATAAATGCATCTTGAATGAATAAGTGTACTTAACTGAGAAAATGAAAGCAAGGTAGAATACTGCATTTCTGTCATAGTTTTTGTTTGTTTGTTTGTTTGGTACTTTACATGTCCTGGGGTAAAAATGAAAATCTAGAGTTAGATTATCCTAAATCTACTAAGCAAATTACATTAATTTGTGTGAAGTCTCTGAACTCATATGATACTTACGTCTATTTTAAATGTGTGTTGCCAAACTAGTTGGTTTAAAAAACAAAAACAAAATGGCTTTCCATGCTTTTCAGTATTGTCGATTTTTTTTTTGAAAGACTTATTCTGGTATATGTTACATGGAATTATTTCCTAAATACTGTCTTTATAATAAGCATTTGACATTTGTTCCTCAAAGGACACTGATTTTTCTTTAAAATGGCTCTTGTGTTCCCTTGTTGAAAAAATTTAGTGCCAAAACTTAGAAAACAGAATGAAGAAAATAAAAATTGATTACAATCCTGCCTCCTAGAAATAACTACCATCAATGTCTTGTGCATCTTTTTAGTTTCATTGTGGTTTGGCTTTAAAGTAAGGCTGTCATTTCTTATTCTAGGTCATAAGGGAGGAGATAGACGGATTGCAGGAAGAGCTGGATATGGTTATTAACCTGGGTTCTGAACTCATTGCCGCTTGCGGGGAACCCGACAAGCCCATTGTTAAGAAGAGTATAGACGAGGTACAACCTGCATATTTTCTACTCTTATCAGAATGGTTTTTTAAAAGGATTTTTCTAACTAAAGCATATTTGATAGAAGTAGTCGGAAACTTAGCATATGATACTGAAAGAGTTCTAATATTTACATTGTAGTTAAATTCAGCCTGGGATTCTCTAAATAAAGCTTGGAAAGACCGGGTGGACAGACTTGAGGAGGCAATGCAGGCTGCTGTTCAGTACCAGGATGGACTGCAGGTAAGGCTTACAGGGTCTCCTGGAGGGAGGGATCAGGTGATAAGTGATGCTTACAAATTCACGCATCAGTATGTCCCCGGAGCTGCAAGTGTGATGCAGTTAACTCACCTGCTTCAATTCATGCTTTGCCTTTTCGAAGAGATTTCTGACACTGGAGATATGTACAGATTCATATACACCCCTAAACACATTCTTATACACACATTCAGTGAAATTTACTTTGAAAAGAAATATTTTAACTTTTTAAAGTGAAAGTCACAGTATTTTTCATAAATGGCTCAACACCAGACAGTGAAATGGAGCTGAGTCTGAGCTCTGCTCTAGAGTTGAGTGGAATAAAATGAAAGGAGTAAACACTATCTAAAAATGTCACTAAGTGTAGCACAAGTCAGATGTAAAGAAATTTGATTTGAAGCCAGTGTTCCCAGTGAACTAAAATAGATTTCTATTTTATTAGGTCATAATCTGTCTTGCAAAAAGTGTTTTCTTCTTTCCCATGTATATAATTCCTTTTAATGGTTGTTTTTCACATCACTCAAGGGTTCTCATTCAGTTCATTAACTAGTTTTTAAGTTTATTTTTTTAATATTAAAAATTCTCCTGTCAGTTGAGGCCAACTCAGGGATATTTCTCTCCCTACCTTCCTTAACTTTATTCCATTTCCTAACAGAGTGGCAGCAGTTGAATCCTTCATCCAACCATATGGAAAAGGCCTCTCTAAGTATTTCCATAACACCAAGAGAATATTATTTTTAAAGCTCAGATGAGAACATCTTTTCCCTTTTATTAGGCCACTTCATTTCTATATTTATAAAAATAAATATCACAAGCCCAGCTTTATGCCAGCAGAAAAGTGTTTTGAACTTTGCAAATATATAAAAAATTCACTACAAGTGACACCTTATTATAACCCCCCCACTCCATTTTTTTTAACCAAAGTGATAATTTATTGGTTGGATAACAGTGGCCAGTAACCAGTCAAGCTCTACGTCCATCTGTGAGGCCAGATCGTGATTTTCAAATTCGTTTGGTGGGTCACAGAGGTTGTATCCTCTCCTGGGGCTGGAGATGGCTCTGCCACCACTGCACCCGTTAGCCCCAGGAGGTCAGGGTCACAGCTGGACACGAAGGCTTGTCTCATCACTGTTGCTAGAAAAACAAGGCCCATCACAGGTCCTGCTGGTCCTAGGTCAGTAGCATCACATGTGTGGGGATGAAAGGCAGTGATGGATTAAAAGAGCTGTAGGTAAGTGTCCAAAGCTGCAGACACTCCAGAGGTTTCAAGGTTTGATTGTAAAGTGAAAGGCATTTTATTTCCCAAGTTGCTGCTCACGTTCTTAGGGTTTATCATGATCAGTTTAAACTACCAGATATTTCCCAAGGTTTTTTTTCTCAGTACTGTATGGCCTGGCAACTTCATTAAATGGCAGAATAATTTTGTGTATTCAGAACCTGAAAAAAAAAAATGTGAGTGGAGCCTTTTTAAAAAAGATTGTTTGTGTTGCCTAAAACGAACAAGAAGATAGGAGATTTTGAAGTTTTGTCGCAGTTCAGAATAATGGTCTTAATCATTATACGTGCAGGATTTTAATGCTAATCTCAGTAATACAGAAGAGTTTACTTGAGACAAATTGTTTCACGTGCCAAACAGTAAACTTCTTGATTATTTGAATGAACAGATGGGTTTGAATCTTTTTCTCCCAATATATTTATACAATCTGCCTTTTAGGCAGACAGAGTACAGAGAATTTTATTTTGTGTGGTGAATTTATAAAACTTTTTTTTCAAATAGACTTTTCTTGAAAGTTCTCAATATTCTAAGATTCTATTCAAGATAGAATTTCTTCTACAAATTTGGATGCAAAATTGGAGGTTTCACCTATTTCATATTTGGGATAACTGTTCCAGTATGTTGCCACTTTTACCTTATTTGTAAAACAGGCTCATTGCTTAATATCTTTACAGATTTATGATTATACTTTTCTATTGCACTTGAGGTATTGTAGTAATTTCAAATATACTGTTATAATAACATGACCTAACGTGTTTTTCAGGCAATATTTGACTGGGTAGATATTGCAGGTGGCAAATTGGCTTCATTGTCTCCAATTGGAACAGATCTTGAAACTGTCAAGCAGCAGATTGAGGAGCTGAAGGTATGGGTAGGAGCTGAGAAATTCATCAAACGTTGCATTTTTAAGTTCTTGATTCATGGGATGCTTTATGCAAATTTATTTTATATAATTGAAGTGTTACATTTTGATTATGGAACTGGTTTAATATAGTGCCTGCACATAATAGGTTATGTATAAGTGCTCGTTAAATAAAGGATACAAAATACTAGTAGTTTTTCTTACTAAATCAATTCCTGTTCATTATAGAAAAATCAGAAAAATGCAAATTAGCAAAACAAAATGTTATGTAACCAGAGTCAAGCACTCGTAAGATTTGATTTATAGCCTTTCATATATCCTCATACTGGGTGTAGGATGAGGTATGGGGGCGTGTGTGTGTGTGTGTGTGTGTGTGTGTGTGTGTGTGTGTGTGTGTTTGACATATTACATATGTATACTATACAGTAAGGATTTTTAGAACTTTATTATTCTGTAGTGTGTTATTGTCACTGATACATATACAGCAACATTTCTGTTTTCTTTGTTGTGTTCAGAGTAATTCAATTAGTCCAACAGGCTAAAGAAGGATCCCGTGAGTGGATGGGATTGGATGGGATCATAGTGTTTCCCAAAACGTTTGTTTTGTAAATGCTTGTTGTTTCCCATCTGCTTTCCTCTGTAATTTTTTTCCTTTGTGGTTCTTGATCTCCAGCTGTGAAAATGGCTGAACCGTTTCCTCTGAATTCCTCTGTGCTGATGCTCATTTATCAAAGTGGGAGCAGCTATTTCCTCCCTAATTTTAAAGTCTCTATCTACAGAGACATCACAGCCCTTTCAATGAACTCTACTAGATTTTTACATAAAATTATTATCTGGCTTTAAAAGAGTAGCATTTTTATCTCTAAGTGTGATATAGAATATTTCATTTAGAAAAAAATTGTTTCTTCTTGAGAATTTTACTGTTACCATCATTAGATGGTGATTTTTTTTTTACTCTGTCTGCTCATGTAGTAAACACATGATATCCTTTATGTACATCATGTGTACATCATGTACATCGTGTGGAGGAGGGGTTTTTTTGGGTTTTACATATATCTCAGCAGTTTTCATACAGCACACTGGATGAGGTGCTTGCCCTTAAATCAGGTGTCTGAAGTTGCATCTCCCTTCATCCACTTACTAGCCAAATGGCCTCAGAAAATTTGTCTAACTGCTCTCACTTCTGTGTCCTTACCTTAATTGGGGATAAAATGATTTTCTTTATAAGTTTATTGAGAACAACTTGACTATAGCAAGTGTTCACTATGCTTTTGTTATTATTTTTAATTATTATTTTAACTTGCTTGAAAAAAATTGATACTGCTTAGCCATTAATTCTTTATTATTTAATTATTTACTATTAGAGATTAAAATCAATACTTTATGAAAAGACAGTTTCCTATTACATGTAACCACTGGCTAACCTGTATTGGTTGGCAAAGCCAGGATTATTACCTACATGTCATTAAGCACCAAGTGAGAGTAATGTTATTCTGAGTCAGTGCAAAGGATAAATAAATACTAATAAACACAGCATAGCAGGGAATTCCCTGGCGGTCCATTGGTTAGGACTCAGCACTTTCACTGCCGAGGACCTGGTTCGATCCCTGGTCAGGGAACTAAGATTCCCGCAAGCCGCATAGCATGGCCACAAAGAAAAATAATATAAATAAATAAACAAACACAGCATAGCTACAGAAAACACAGAGCATTCAGTGACTGCAAGATGTGTGTGTGTTTTGAGCAGGAAATAATGTGAGTTTCTTAGAGATTTTTTTTCTGGGTTTCATATATGTCAATATATATTTTGTTTTCTTCTTTCCTATAATTTCAGAACTCATTTATTGAATATGTATAATTAGACCCTGGAAGAAGTTCATCCTTGAAATTTGTTAGTTCTTTATTGTAGAGAACAGAAGTGAAATAGCAAAATTATAAATAAAAAATCGTTCCATCAGAAAACGTTGAATGAAAAGATTTCTTTTTTTTAATTTAATTTTTATTTTATACTGGAGTATAGTTGATTTACAATGTTGTGCTAGTTTCAGGTGTGAGAAAAGATTTCTTTTCATCATTTTTTATCTACAGTTTTTCATCAGTAAACCCTGTGTTAGATTTTATTCCTCTTCACCCCACCCCAATAAAAAGTGTGAATTAGAACAAACATCTAACCTGTAGAATTTTTGTTTGTTTAAAGTTACTGAAGAGAACTTGCTGTATAAAAATATAAATAAAATAAAATTCAAAAATTCCAAAAAAATAAAAAGATAAAGTTACTGATGTATAACAAATTTTCCTTGTATGCCTCCTTTTTTAAAAAATAGCAATTTAAGTCAGAGGCGTATCAACAACAGATAGAAATGGAGAGACTGAACCATCAGGCAGAGCTCCTGCTAAAGAAAGTAACAGAAGAAAGTGATAAACACACTGTTCAGGACCCACTGATGGAGCTGAAATTGATATGGGACAGTCTGGATGAGAGGATCATCAATAGACAGGTAAATACCAATTTCAGGTTCATATAATAATGTGAAATAACTGTTAAAAAGTAAAATTAGGGGATCCTGGACATAAACTTCAGAAGCCCCTAAATTCTTTTATTTCCTTGGAACTTTTCCTGCTTCTCACATGCTGTTTTTTTAACCACAAAGTTTCAAACTTAAAATATATGAGGATATGATGATTGGGCTTCATTGGATTTGCTTAAAGACTTATGCAGCATGAAGCAATTGAACAGTTCACTCTTGTTTTATAAATGTGGGTCATCCATCCTATCAGACTCGTGGATCGATTGTCTTCCTCTCTGTCTGCAGCACAAGCTGGAGGGCGCTCTGTTAGCACTGGGGCAGTTCCAGCACGCACTGGACGAGTTGCTGGCGTGGCTCACGCACACTGAGGGCTTGCTCAGCGAACAGAAGCCTGTCGGAGGAGACCCCAAGGCCATTGAAATTGAACTTGCCAAGCATCATGTACGTAGCTGTTACTGCATCCTCTCTTTCTTCTCTCTGCATTTCTAGTGTCACCAGATGTTTCTGGTCTGCTGATTTTTTAGGCATTTATGGTTTTAACCCATGTTCCTATTTGACATTGGCGACATAAGGTTGAACTACTTAAAATGCACTTCTTAAAAGGTGATAATCAGGCTTCCCTGGTGGCGCAGTGGTTGAGAGTCCGCCTGCCAATGCAGGGGACACGGGTTCGTGCCCTGGTCCGGGAAGATACCACATGCCGTGGAGCGGCTGGGCCTGTGAGCCATGGCCACTGAGCCTGCGTGTCCGGAGCCTGTGCTCCGCGACGGGAAAGTGATAATCAAAATGTTTTTCTCATTGGTCAAGGCAGTTATTGTCAAAAATAGCAAGAATGGGGAATTTTTGGCTAAACGTTAGGAGGACTGCATGACCAACACTGGAGGTTTAAATTTCTGATTATACCTGTGCTTGGATGAAGGTAACATAGTTTTAAAAGCTGTTGGGGGCAGCCTGGCAAGTCACAGTTATCCTGCAGGCTCTGTGCGTGTTTCCTCTGGTCACCCTTCCCTCCACGCGTCTCTCCCTTGCTGTGTTTTGGCTTGTCATATATTTCTGTCTGTCTGTACATCTCTCATCATGTTGGGGTTTGTCCTTCTGTTTCTTTCTCTTACTTTTCACTGGCTTTTTGTGTCTTAGTCCTTTTCTTTCCAAGGTAGTTTTTTAAACTATTTATTATGTTTAGAAGAGTTTTTACATGTCATGTACTTGATTGAAAGCTTATAAGTGGAAAATTTTTATCTTGAGATATATGCAAAATAGTTTCATATTTTGTCATCTTTGTGGCACTTGGTTGATGATTATTAACAGAAAATTCCCCGTCTTAAGTCAACGAGGCTTAATGAATAGAATTTATGCCCAGTAGAGTTTATCCTGACATTCAGCAGGCTTTCATAGAACTTTTAACATACACATTATAGTGGTGTCTTACTTAAAGTTAGGTCCTTAATCCTAATCTTAAATAAGTTTTCCTTGATTATCATATAGAAACATTTGATTATTTTACATATTAACAGCATTTTAAAATAAGAGGTTTATAGCGCTTTAAGATCATGATATTTTTGATTATTCTTGCTTTAGTTCTTCTTCCTTCATGTGTTTCCCTACAGTAATTGTTCCCTAATTTAAATTTTTCTTCCTTTTTTACCTCTTTCTGTCTGTATTTATAATCATTGCCCAGCCATATCTGATTAAGCAATTAGGACTTATTTTGCATCATTAATATTTGTCCTCATTTAATATCTATATTATACCTTTGCTAAGAGCAATAATGACCAGTCACACTGACTCTGCATGTAACCAAAATGTTTATTCTCATAGGGTGAGTTTATAGCATTTACATTTTCATAAACTCAGCCATTGTCCTAAAAGTCACATACATCAGTGACAGGAACTTTGTAGAAGATGGTAGAGGTGGGAACATGCGGCACCCTGGTCCAGTTATTTTGGTGGAGATGAGTTAGGGACCTTTAGTTTCCTTTAGTCAGGGATATTTTCTCCTTCCATTTCTTCCTTTTTAAAAAAATTTTATTGAAGTATAGTTGATTTACAATGTTGTGTTAATTTCCACAGTACAGCAAAGTGATTCAGTTATACATATATATTCTTTTCCATTATATTTTATCACAGGACATTGAATATAGTTCCCTGTGGTATACAGTAGGACCTTGTTGTTTATCCACCCTCCATATATACTAGTTGGCATCTGCTGGCCCCAAACTCCCAATCCTTCACTCCCCACTCTGATTCCATTTCTGAAGGTCAAAGTTCAAGGACTCAGAATTGCCAGCACAATTGCTGGAGGAAGGGAGGGAAGATTCCCATCCCTGTCCCGCCTTCTTCTCTGGCTCCTAGGCCGTGGCTTATGTAGCAGGGCTCCGACCATTTATAAGAACGAATTTTATAGAATTATCTTTTATGTTTTGACTGTGAAAATATTTAACTCTTACCTTTTGAAAGTGGTGCCTACGTTAACATATCCAAGTACCTGCTTCTTATAAAGATCACTCCTTACTCAGTTGATTTTATAACTTTTGAAAAACCTCCCTCACCAGATGCCTCAGAACACAAGTGGATGGAGTCAGAGAAGCAGTGATCAGGGACGGTTCGTGCCCTTGCCTGAAATCCTTCTGGTCTGGGTTTCCCAGATGTGGGTTGTCCCTCCCAGGACGACAGATGACACTCCTCTTCTCTCCTGTTGCCAACCCGAGTCTGAGTGTAGGGGGAAGGGTTATCACAGACTTTTACCAACAATAGAGGGAGGTTTCTTCTGGTTTCCAAAAGCATAGCAGTCTTCTTGAAAGGAAACTGTTACTAAGCTGTATTTGTTCTTTGAGGTAATTCTTTTCAGTATAAGAAATTGATTTTTTTAGCCTGCAGTTGTTTTTTGCACTTACCACTCTTGCCCCATGTTAGTGCATTTAAGTGTTATTAATCTATTCTTATATTCCCACCGGATAATAGAATAAGAAGGCATTATTTACTGGGATCTGTCATAGGCATTTCATATCGTATTTTCTAGTAAGAGAACAGCTAAATCGTGGAATGCTGGACTCACGTATTCCCCAGTAAATGGTGAAATCCCTTTCCCTTTAATGTTAGGGCCTCCTGGGGTTCATTCCTGTCACCTGAGCAGTTAACTCTAGCACCCTTAAAACCAGAGATGATAAAAGGGTATTCTGTGGGCTTCCCTGGTGGCGCATTGGTTGAGAGTCCGCCTGCCGATGCAGGGGACACGGGTTCGTGCCCTGGTCTGGGAGGATCCCACATGCCACGGAGCGGCTGGGCCCGTGAGCCGTGGCTGCGGGCCTGCGCATCTGGAGCCTGTGCTCCACAACAGGAGAGGCCACAAGAGTGAGAGGCCCCTGTACCGCAAAAAAAAAAAAGGTATTCTGTGATCATTTGTTTCCTTTTTTTTCTTTACATCTTTATTGGAATATAATTGCTTTACAATGGTGTGTTAGTTTCTGCTTTATAACAAAGTGAATCAGTATTACATATACATATATCCCCATATCTCTTCCCTCTTGCATCTCCCTCCCTCCCACCCTCCCTATCCCACCCCTCTAGGAGGTCACAAAGCACGGAGCTGATCTCCCTGTGCTATGTGGCTGCTTCCCACTAGCTATCTATTTTACGTTTGGTAGTGTATATATGTCTATGCCACTCTCTCACTTTGTCCCAGCTTACCCTTCCCCCTCGCCATATCCTCAAGTCCATTCTCTAGTAGGTCTGTGCCTTTATTCCCATCTTGCCCCTAGGTTCTTCATGACCACTTTTTTTTTTTTTTTAGATTCCATATATATGTGTTAGCATACGGTATTTGTCTTTCTCTTTCTGACTTACTTCACTCTGTATGACAGACTCTAGCTCCATCCACCTCACTACAAATAACTCAATTTCGTTTCTTTTTATGATTGAGTAATATTCCATTGTATATATGTGCCACATCTTCTTTATCCATTCATCTGTCGATGGACACTTAGGTTGCTTCCATGTCCTGGCTATTGTAAATAGAGCTACAGTGAACATTGTGGTACATAACTCTTTTTGAATTATGGTTTTCTCAGGGTATATGCCCAGTAGTGGGATTGCTGGGTCATATGGTAGTTCTATTTTTAGTTTTTTAAGGAACCTCCATACTGTTCTCCATAGTGGCTATGTCAATTTACATTCCCACCAACAGTGCAAGAGGGTTCCCTTTTCTCCACACCCTCTCCACCATTAATTGTTTGTAGATTTTTTGATGATGGCCATACTGACCGGTGTGAGATGATATCTCATTGTAGTTTTGATTTGCATTTCTCTAGTGATTAATGATGTTGAGCATTCTTTCATGTGTTTGTTGGCACTCTGTATATCTTCTTTGGAGAAATGTCTATTTAGGTCTTCTGCCCATTTTTGGATTGGGTTGTTTGTTTTTTTGTTATTCAGCTGCATGAGCTGCTTGTATATTTTGGAGATTAATCCTTTGTAAGTTGCTTCATTTGAAAATATTTTCTCCCATTTGGAGGGTTGTCTTTTGGTCTTGTTTATGGTTTCCTTTGCTGTGCAAAAGCTTTTAAGTTTCATTAGGTCCCATTTGTTTATTTTTGTTTTTATTTCCATTTCTCTATGAGGTGGGTCAAAAAGGATCTTGCTGTGATTTATGTCATAGAGTGTTCTGCCTGTGTTTTCCTCTAAGAGTTTGATAGTGTCTGGCCTTACATTTAGGTCTTTAATCCATTTTGAGTTTACTTTTGTGTATGGTGTTAGGGAGTGTTCTAATTTCATTCTTCTACATGTAGCTGTCCAGGTTTCCCAGCACCATTTATTGAAGAGGCTGTCTTTTCTCCATTGTATATTCTTGCCTTCTTTATCAAAGATAAGGTGACCATATGTGCGGGGGTTTATTTCTGGGCTTTCTGTCCTGTTCCATTGATCTGTATTTCTGTTTCTGTGCCAGTACCATACTGTCTTGATTACTGTAGCTTTGTAGTATAGTCTGAAGTCAGGGAGCCTGATTCTTCCAGCTCCGTTTTTCCTTCTTAAGATTGCTTTGGCTATAAGGGGACTTTTCTGTTTCCATACAAATCGTGAAATTTTTTGTTCTAGTTCTGTGAAAAATGCCAGTGGTAGATTGATAGGGATTGCATTGAATCTGTAGATTGCTTTGGGTAGTGTAGTCATTTTCACAATGTGATTCTTCCAATCCAAGAACATGGTATATCTCTCCATCTATTTGTATCATCTTTAATTTCTTTCATCAGTGTCTTATAATTTTCTGCATACAGGTCTTTTGTCTCCTTAGGTAGGTTTATTCCTAGATAATTTATTCTTTTTGTTGCAATGGTAAATGGGAGTGTTTTCTTAATATCACTTTCAGATTTATCATCATTAGTGTATGGGAATGCAAGAGATTTCTGTGCATTAATTTTGTATCCTGCTACTTTACCAAATTCATTGATTAGCTCTAGTAATTTTCTGGTAGCATCTTTAGGATTCTCTATGTATAATATCATGTCATCTGCAAACAGTGACAGACTTACCTCTTCTTTTCCTATTTGGATTCCTTTTATTTCTTTTTTTTCTCTGATTGCTGTGGCTAAAACTTCCAAAACTATGTTGAGTAATAGTGGAGAGAGTGGGCAACCTTGTCTTGTTCCTGATCTTAGTGGAAATGGTTTCAGTTTTTCACCATTGAGGACGATGTTGGCTGTGGGTTTGTCACATATGGCCTTTATTATATTGAGGTAAGTTCCCTGTATGCCTACTTTCTGGAGGGTTTTTATCATAAATGGGTGTTGAATTTTGTTGAAAGCTTTCTCTGCATCTATTGGGATGATCATATGGTTTTTCTCCTTCAGTTTCTTAATGTGGTGTATCATGTTGATTGATTTGCGTATATTGAAGAATCCTTGCATTCCTGGGATAAACCCCACTTGATCATGGTGTATGATCCTTTTAATGTGCTGTTGGATTCTGTTTGCTAGTATTTTGTTGAGGATTTTTGCATCTGTGTTCATCAGTGATATTGGCCTGTAGTTTGCTTTCTTTGTGACATCTTTGTCTGGTTTCGGTATCAAGGTTATGGTGACCTTGTAGAATGAGTTTGGGAGTGTTCCTCCCTCTGCTATATTTTGGAAGAGTTTAAGAAGGATAGGTGTTAGCTCTTCTCTAAATGTTTGATAGAATTCTCCTGTGAAGCTATCTGGTCTTGGGCTTTTGTTTTTTGGAAGATTTTTAATCACAGTTTCAATTTCAGTGCTTGTGATTGGTCTGTTCATATTTTCCATTTCTTCCTGGTTCAGTCTCGGAAAGTTGTGCATTTCTAAGAATTTGTCCATTTCTTCTAGGTTGTCCATTTTATTGGCATATAGTTGCTTGTCGTAATCTCTCATGTTTCCTTTTTAAGAGTGCTAATTGTAAAACATGGCAATGTATTAATTTTATATTTGAACATATAGCAATATATATCTTCGAAATTGTTTACTCAGGACATGAAAATTAAGTTCAATTAAAGTGAGATTGAATCAAATGAATATTTTTAGAGCCTTTTAACTATAATCTCTATATACTTAATGTCATCAGTTTCAAAACTCTTCTATGGGTAGAACTAGCTGTGTTCTCAACATAATCATTTCAGGGAATGTTGGTAGATTGAAGAGATACCCAATAAAGTTGCAAAGTTAAGGGAAAGGAAGTTCTCCATTTTAAAAAGTTCATTAGTACTAAAATTCTATGTATATGTTGTAGCTTCAGAACGTTTCATAACCAGGAAATAAAAGAATTGCATTAGAAGTGATGCTAGCATGTTACAAACTAGCGAACATATTAAGTGTTAATCTGAATATTTTCAGGTGCTCCAAAATGATGTATTAGCCCATCAGTCCACCGTGGAAGCCGTGAAGAAAGCAGGAAATGATCTAATCGAATCAAGTGCCGGAGAAGAAGTCAGCAACCTTCAGAACAAGCTAGAGGTTTTGAATCAACGCTGGCAAAATGTTTTGGAAAAAACAGAACAAAGGAAGCAGCAGCTGGATGGTGCCTTGCGCCAGGTGAATGAGAGAATAAATCCTGAAGCTTTTTGGTGCCTTCAAGACCAAGATGACATGGCATTTCTTTTATTGGTTTTCACACCCCTGTTTAGTTTTTATACTTCAAGGAGAAGAGTAAAAACAAGTGGGATAAAGGACAGAGCTGAGAAGAACACAGCTCTCCAGTTCTTAGCATGATAGTTTTATTGCTGGTTCTCCTGCTGAAGAAAAGCAAGTGGTCCAGAGGCCCCTGCCCTTGTTCAAAATGCATGGAGAGGCTTAGCAGGCTGGGATTGTTTAAGCTTCATTTTTGGCTTCAAAGTGACCATATCTGGGGTCCAAACTTGAACCTCTCTCTCACTCCAGGCTAAAGGGTTCCACGGCGAAATCGAGGATTTGCAACAGTGGCTGACCGACACAGAGCGCCATCTGTTAGCATCCAAGCCTCTGGGAGGTTTACCGGAAACAGCCAGGGAACAGCTTACTGCCCACATGGTAACTATATTATTTCCTACAGCTCTAGCCTCAGATTAAGAGACTGACTATTTTGTGTAGGCCCTGGTGATAAACAAACTGTGGGAGAAGGTTTAAGGATATCCAGTTTTGCAGCAGAAATCTCTATATATAAGTGCTAGAAACACTGTTGATTAAATTTTTAAAGTCAGAACCTATTCTTTATTTTAAAGTTTAGTGTGTCAGTGTATGAAAAGAGGTTTTAGCAGTCTAGGCAATTTTTAGAAGCAGACCTTCCCCCATAAAATGATAAACTTGTATGGATAGTAATATAACATTGGGTAAATTATAAACTGTGGCTCCTTGAGTGGAAAGAAAAATCCCTAAAGGAATCAAAATGGACTTAACAATTACTGCTGTGAGCATGAGATTCCCACCCAGTTTCATTGAAGGCTGGAAAATATGTTCTTGTTCTGTGAAAATGAAGTTACATATTTGCTCCTTTTAATGGTGATGGGGCCGTATCTTCAACCTCACACCCACCAGGTTTGGATAAGAGGAGGCTTCTGTTTAATTGTCTGACCCGGAGCATCACATCATGCCTGTGGGCTGTTCCCGCCCAGAGTCTGTAGCGCTGTCAACTCTTAAAGATAAGGAGGAAAAATAATGAAACTTGAGACTCTGGCTTTCTTTCCTAGAAGTATGGGCTGAGAAATTAAATTTAGACTACATTTGACCTATTGACATTTCCTATTCGTGTCCCATCATAATTTAGCTCTAGAAGTTCTAAGAGAAAACAGTCTTTTTCAAATGTTGAATGCTTCTTAGGAAATAAAAGTAGAAGTACTTAGGGATTTGGCAAAAGAAATGGGCCATTGTACGTGAAAGTCTGTACTCTTTAGTCATGCCTAGTGTTGTTGTAAGATCTTACTAATAAAACTGCACTTGTTGGGAATAATTTTGAATTTGATGATTTGGAGAGGAAGTGACCATCTTGTAGGTGGAGTGAAGAAATACAACAGAAGTAACATCTTATTCATTTCACAATTGCCATGAGCAGTTAAAATGAATCCTATTAATCCTATAGAGAATTTCCTAGAATCTCTATTCCTTCTTTTAGAAAATCATTGTGTATGTGGTTTTCTTGTTGTTAATATGTTGTTTTCTTGGTGCTACAAGGGACCCATTTGTTCACTGAAAAAGTAATTGACTAATTAACTCGGGAGCACTTGTCTTTTCCATAAAATCTGGCTGTCTTCCAGATACCTCCTTACTTTCCTAGAAGTACTTGCATAGCTATTACAGTCCATTAAGTATAAGTTTAATGAATTCTTGAACAAACATGCATGAGATGGTTCTCTAATAAACAAATATTTTTAAATGGTAATTTAGAAGAGTATAAGTAAAAAGTTGGAAAGCAAAGAGCTTATCTTTAGAATATTTTATTTTAGAAAAATATTACTTATCAGCATATTTGGTTTGGGTAGGATGTTTGCTGATATCATTTGCCAGATTATAGAATTCCATGATTTAAGAAATTCTAAAGAGTTACTGATACTTGTAATACTGTTTTAGTCATGTTCTTTTGATTTGGTTCTGTTAGACATGAAGGAAACTAGAAAACTTGGAGTATTACTGTTTCCTGAGATTTAGCTGTATTTAGAAGCTTTGCTTTGATTAAAAGCTTTCAGTGGGTGATATTGTAAATATGTTGAGAGAGGGATTTTTTTAAGGTTTAAGAAATTACAAAGTTTTGAGGCAATAAAAATATTCTAGAATTAGTAGTGATGGTTGCACAGTCTTATGAAAATACTAAAAACACTGAATTCTAGACTTTAAAATGCTGATTTTTATGGATTATATCTCAATTTTAAAAATTAAAAAGTTGGAAGTATTAGATAGTATGTAATTTTTCAGTGGGAGCTATGATTTGACTCACATTGTAATTGAATCAATGGAATAGAACTGGTCTTACTTTTGACGTGAGTGTAACTGGTGTTTCATTTATCTTAAATTCTAAATTTGTTTAAGCAGTATTTTTATACTCTGTATAGAAGATACACACTGCATTCTAGTTGAAAGCTTTAAAAATGTTATAACTGAGAAGAATATTCATAGGACCACAAGTTTGGCTACTGTGATTCCAAAGTCTGTGTCATCAACTTAAATGTCTTACGGTACTGGGTCTTCACCTTCTATCCACTGTGTGTCTTCTGAGCATAGAATTAAATTATACCAAAAAACCAATATTACAGTTGTTGTATTGTGTTCCGAGGAGAGACTTAGAGAACCCATTTTACAGAGAAGGAAATCGAGGCTCAGGGAAGTTACGTTACTCGCCCAAGGTCACAGAGCTGATTGGTTACTGTACATTGAAAGCTTTCTTGATAACATTTAACATTACTGCTTCACGTGTGGGGTGGATTGATAACAATAGCACCATTTCTAAGACTTCTTGGTAGGCAGAGTGTGGCTATAGGTTTAGTTGTTCTTTCAGTATAGTGGAAAGTTTGAATGTGTCAGGGTTATTCTGTGTGCTGGACGGTGTTGAGTATATAATAAGGGGCTTGGGATTGATGACATGGAAAAAGAGCTCTGAGATTTTGTTCTCTTAAAAATGATATGACTTGCGGGGCGGGGGGGATATCTCCATTTAGGAAATCTGTGCTGCCTTTGATGTTAAAGAAGAAACATATAAGAGTCTGATGCAGAAAGGCCAGCAGATGCTTGCAAGATGCCCCAAATCTGCAGAGACAAATATTGACCAAGACATAAATAACTTGAAAGAAAAATGGGAATCAGTGGAAACCAAGCTCAATGAAAGGAAAGTATGTGCCTTGATGAATATCATAGAATGAATGTTTTCATTGTTTCATTTCATGGGTCTTACCTTATCTCCGAGTAGAATTGTCAGTGGAACATCTAATGATTCATGTTTAAATTTTCTTTGTATACGTTTGGACATTTCACGGGCTCAGCTGAAAATAGTATTCTGTCTTAACGCAGGAGAACACAGTTGAAGAAATCTGTTCAGACATAGATAAAGGTATATCATAGGTCAAGTGTTAACTAGGTATAGTTTAAATCTGTGAACCAGTGGAATTCTGGGTGGTTAAGTAATTCTAATCACACTTATTAAGCAAAAGGCAGGCTGTATGTCTGGCGGGAGTGGGGAGGGAGGGAGACCAAGAAAGTGAGATGATTGTACATATAATAAGCACTTACATAACAAAAATCCATGAGGGAGAATTAAAAATCTTGCTATTTAATGCTATAAAAATGATAGGCTAGGAATACTAGATTATATGCCCTTGCTGACAGAGCATAATGTATATATATTTCATAGTATTTTGACCTCCAAAATGAATTGTATGCATGTCAAATTTTCTTTTTCTAGATTCTATTTAGTAATTCTCTGGTTAATTGTCCCCAGACCACAGTTTTAGTGTATATTAAAATTGTTTTAGCTGCAGTGAGATGCTTCTCACTAAACTTGAAGGGGCTTGGTTAGCCAGTATTCAAAAACTGTTTGGGGGATATAGACTATGCATAAATAAAGTATGGATGGGGAGGAAGTCTGCCAGAGAGTGGTTAAACTTGCTGGGGCGGGGAAGGTGGGGAGGCGGGAAACCTTGAATACCATGAAATACTAAATAATCTGTCTTTTCAGGTTAAACTGGAAGAGGCCCTCACCTTGGCAATGGAATTCCACAGTTCCCTCCAGGACTTCATCAACTGGCTCACCCAGGCGGAGCAGACCCTAAACATGGCTTCCAGGCCAAGCCTTATCTTGGACACCGTCTTATTTCAAATTGATGAACACAAGGTAAGCTGCATCCCGGATGGACAGCACTCCCTTCTCAGACCTTTTTAGACATCAGGCTGTTTTAATGGCAAAAGCATAAATTTGGTAGTTTGAACACTTTCTTTTGTCCTTTGAAACCAGCTTATGATCCTGGAAGTATTTTCAAGATAGATCCATTTTTCCTTTGTTTCTGATTGTACCCACCTCCCTTTTTTTGGGAAAGGTCTTTGCCAATGAAGTAAATTCTCACCGGGAGCAGATCATAGAGCTGGACAAAACTGGAACCCACCTGAAGTATTTCAGTCAGAAACAAGATGTCGTTCTCATTAAGAATCTGCTTATCAGTGTACAGAGCCGCTGGGAGAAAGTGGTCCAGCGCTTAGTAGAAAGAGGAAGATCTTTGGATGATGCAAGGAAGAGGGCCAAGCAGGTAAACCTTTATAAAGATCCTCTGAACTTGGCAATGAATCAGGTCTATGTTATGTTATTAAATACACGTTATGTTATTAAAGTGCTTTTATGGCAGGCTGTGCTTTGTGTAACGATCATGGCGTGAAGCCAAGGTGTTTATTTCCTAAAAAGGCCATGGCCTCAGTTTGGACGATGACGTCACTTTCTGACCTGGCAGCAACTCCAGGCCCTGGGGACCAGCCTTGGAAAGACTGATCATATCTTGATATCACAGATGGACCGTTATCATTGGGGCCCAAAAAAGGGCTCCACAGTTTTGTTGTTGGGTTGGTTGGTTTTCCTTGGCCTTTCAACCTCCACTCTCATACTTAGAGTGAGGCATTCTGCTTTTTTATATTGCTACTTGTGTTTAGTTCCAAAACCAGACTTTCTCATGTGTAGCCCCCAGACAACTTTCTGAAGGCATACTCTGGGTCTGAGCTGGTTGTTTCTCTTCACCTCTCCAAATCCATACACTTGTTGGCAGGGCTTCCTTTCTTCTCTAATATTTGGATACAGCTTCATCCCACCTTTAAATTAACTGTTTGAATCTTGGGGGGCTGCTTTTTTTAATCTAGAGAATCTCACATGGAACTTTCCTTCCTTCCTTCCTTCATCTGTTACTCATATTCTGTTCTAGAGTAAACACAGAGAAGTGCAGTTATGCATCTCTGTACTCCAGGGAAGAGGAAGATGCACCCACCTTGCTTGGCATATATCTTTGATTTTTACTAGGAACTTCGTGTAATAATACTGAGGGTGAATTTTATAATGACTCTTTCTGCCCCATTCCATTGCATTTGTCCAGCATTGGTGTTGGGCGCAGTCATTTGGGGAGCTAGGCTTGGCTGGGTGATGCAGAGGATGACCTGGGAGTCCAGTGTTTCAGCATTTAAAGCTGTCCAGCATAAAATGTTTAAAGGCTGGCGAAATGACACATTGCCCTGTGATTGGATTACAGGCCACATGTCTCTTTTTGAGGGGGAGGTATGGTATGTCCCATGTAATAAACGAGTCTCTAGAATAGAATCAGTCTCGGATGTTTTTTTAAGACAGTCCTCATGCCAAGCCTGATGTTTTTCTTGCCGTGTGTGCAGCCCTGTCGTCTGTAGTGGAGGCATTTTGAGTTATGAACATCTGATTTACTCAAGTCTCATGGATACCAGTAGCCAGTCGGCCACCCTCTTCCTCCTTTCTCTATCGAGTCAATTTTATTTTCTCAGTCTGTTGAATTGAATTGATAAGGATTCTCCACTGTTCTCGGTGCAAAAGGATGGCATTTCTTCTATTTGTACGGCTTCTAAATAGTTTTGAGAGCAGGACCAGCCTCAGAACCTGTGCATTTGTACCATTGTACTTACCATCCAGTTGTTATAAGCTGTACTGTCTGTAGAAAGACAAGCTGACAGGGACTTCCCTGGCGGTCCAGGGGTCAGGACTCTGTGCTGCCACTGCAGGGGGCACGGGTTCGATCCCTGGTCAGGGAACTAAGATCCTGCATGCCAAAAAAAAAGACAAGCTGGCATCACTAGCTGTTTATTTATTTATTTGTTCTAATACCTCAGGTTTTGGCTCAGATCTTGGCTGTAGTTCTCTGACTTGGGCAATTTATGTGCCTATTCTGGCCTCCCTGTTTTCATGTCTAAGTTGATTAGATTTGTGGGAGGGACGTGTAGGGAGAACAGGTCTCTAACAAGACAGTCTCCAGTGGACCCTTGCAGCTTTGTGATTCTGTGCTCTCACTGTGCTTAGTATCAAATGTCTTTTTGTTATTTCACTATTAATGTTCTTTGATATAAAAGTTTTTGTTTTGATTACTTAGGTTTTTGTCATGTATCTGTTCCCTTTAATTCCTTGGAAGAAATAATTTATAACTAATTTTCTAGTTTGGTATCCAAAAATAGTACCTACTATTTCTTTATGATAAGCAGAAAAGAGACCACAGCTGAAATCAAGTATATATAGCACCGGAATAGTTCAAGGCTTTAGACGCGAAAGATAATTGTTTTGTTAGAACTCGAGTATTGTGGGTGCTCTTAAGTATAAAACCAGTATGTGAGGCTCAGGCATTGATGTGAGGACTTGTATAGCAGCAAGAAAGATGTTGAACTGTCTTTGCATTAAATAGGAACGTAATGCCCTCTTCTTGTTAAAGTGAATTTACAAACTTTATCCTTTCCCTTCTCCCTTTTTGTACCTCTTTCTTAGCATAAGAATTAAACACCACCTTAGAAGTAAATCCAGATCTGTCAAGAGACAACAGTGGAAGCTTACATTATTATTTTTTTAGTTTTATTGACGTATAGTTGATTTACAATGTTGTGTTTAATTTCTGCTGTACAGCAAAGCGATTCAGTTATACATCTATCTATTCTTTTTCATGTTTTTTTCCACTATGGTTTATCCCAGGATATTGAATATAGGTCCCTGTGCTATATAGTAAGACCCTGTTATTTATGCATCCTATATATACTAGTTCGCATCTGTTAATCCCAAACTCCCACTCCATCCCTCCCCCACGCTCCCTCCCCCTTGGCAACCACAAGTCTGTTCTCTATGTCTGTGAGTCTGTTTCTGTTTTGTAGATAAGTTCATTTGTGTTGTATTTTAGATTCCAATCAGAACAGCAGACAGAAAACCAAATGAAAAAAAATGAAAAGCAATGTAAGAGACCTATGGGATAATACAAAGCATGCCAGTCTACGCTTACATTATTTATTAAACAAAAGAAAGGGTGGGACGTTCTGCCTGATGCTCCCTAACTGCTTCTAGGCTCACTTCTATTTTTGTTAAAGCTGACATGTTTGAATGAGTTATAACAAAGTGACCACGGGGCATGACCACAAAAGCTGAGCGTCAACAAGACATTTTGTAATCTGCTGATGAAAATATTCTTTCTTGTTCTTCTTCAGGGAGAATTTTGAATGTATAATTGTTAACATTTTCATTAATATCAATTTCTGTTTAGAAATGTACTAGATTTCAAATCTAGTGAGTATGCCTGAAAGTTTTCTGGACAAAGATGTGAATTTCTTTTACAGTTCCATGAAGCTTGGAGTAAGCTTATGGAGTGGCTGGAAGAGTCAGAGAAGTCTTTGGATTCTGAACTGGAAATTGCCAACGACCCAGACAAAATCAAAGCACAACTGGCACAGCATAAGGTGGGTCTGCAGTTAAGAAAAGCACATTGTATCGTTGTATATCTCAGGGTCACTTTTAAATTCCTACCTGATTGTGTATTTATTCACCACTGGAGAAAAAGGCTGTCCAACGTGGACCTGTATTAAATTTAAAACCAATTGCCCTTTACATTGGTCAAGTGCTCATTCCATTATGATTCCAGGGTTAATTGTTAAAAGAAAACTCACTGAATTAAAACTGGAAGTCTTACGCAGTCTAAAACACTTCCTAAATTGGTATTACTGTGTATGTGTGTGAAATTCCACCCCTCCCCTCAAAGACACATAGTCACTGGCTTCCTTGTGTAGACAAGAAGATATGGAGACACTGTGTTTTATATTTTCTGCCTTTTATATTCCTACCACATGCCATTCAAAGAACATCCCTCCCCCCATCCTCCCCAACTCTCTTGAATTTGGGTCTTTCTGTTATTCTGTTTGTAAAGTGATCATCGGCCCTCAGGGTGAGGATGTGGGTAAAAGGAGACCGTCCCTGCAAACCATTTTACAGTCTTAGGCATCTACATATAAATCATTGCTTGAAACATGATAGCTTTTAAAATGCTGGAAAAGATTGAATGATATAAGTTTTATCATCATCAGAACATTCTAACCCTCGTGTTCATCCAGGCTGGTTGCTTCCGTCAGTGGGCCTGACCAGCTGCAGGGGTCAGGATCCTAGGATGATGGGGGAACATGCTGAGGTCCTTTCTTTGGCTGGATGAGGGCTTACGAGTGGCTTGTCCTGATGGCCCCTCTGCCTGGGAGCTGCCCCATCTAGCACTGGCAGCCCAGAGATGGTGACCAGCACCCTTTCCCGTCCCCTCCTTCTCAGAATAGAATGCCTTATGTGAACTTGAGCATAGACGTTGTGTTACATAGTCTGATGAAAGCATACGGCATATTTAAAGTAGAGAATCCTGGAAATAAGAATGTGTGAAGAACCCTATTAGATTTCTTTTTCCTAGTGAGACCTGTCACCAGTCACCATTTCTCTGAGATAACAGGGTACGTTAAGCCTATCTTAAAAGAAGTCTTTTCTGTTCATCGTTTGGATACTTTTTGTCTTTAAAAAGTTTGACTCTATCCTGTATTCAGCTGTAACATTTGTTTTGTATAAGAAAATCTGTGTCGATACCATGATTCTAAAGCTAGCGTTCTGTTTCGAAAAACGTGAAAAACATAATAATTACAGAAAACAGACTACAGAAATAGTGACATATTGTGATGGGATTTATTGCCAAAAAATTCCCAAATGTAGTTGCCTCCTATTATAAAAGATATATATAGTGTGGTATTAGTGAAACACTTCAAGTGTGTAACATTTTTAAGGCAATACAATTTATTAGGTAATTGTAACCTCGAGGTTATTTTGGGAAATTACATTTGCATAGCATTTTACTGCCTGGGGTGATTCTGATGTGCTACCAGGATTGAGAATCTCCATGTTTGTGTTTCCTTGATATTTTATGAACTTTTAAGCTGCCCATGAAGTTGACCTTTTTTCTTCTCATCACTGAGATTATGTATTCAATAGCAGTTGTCTTACTCTTTCTATTAAATGTTTACAAACACCCACAAAATGCAAGATGATGCTAAGGGTCCTACAGAGATAATACCCCTGCTCTATGAAAGCTTATAATTGAGTTATATAGAAAGATTACAATTCATCCCTCCCCCACATGCGTATATACACACACAGACATGAAGGGTTCACTAACACTGTAAAAGCTGAAAAATACAGGTGTCATATTAGCCATGTAGCTGTTTGGTAGTGGAAAGTCATCTATAGACCTTCAGAGACTTGGGTAGGGCGTTGTGGATGTGAGGAGGGATGTGGCCTCCCCAGGTATGCCCAGAATGAGTGGGTCCAAACACAGAACCAAAGCTATGGTTCTTTTCCCCTTATCCTGGCTCACAGATAAAATACATGTAACATTACAGTGAGAATCCAAAATGTGTGACAGAAAATCTTTTTGACAATAAAAAACAACTGTAGTAAGTTTATACATTACTGGGTCATTCTGTGTCCAGACTGGACCCATACTTACTCATAGAGTATTAGCTACATTTTCCTCTCTGGGCTCGTGGGTCTCTCAATAGTTTATTAGCAATTCCACTTTACCATAACTATTTATACTGTTTGTAGTTTATGTCTACAAGAGATTCAGGATTTGTTTTGCTTTGAAATTGGTTTTTTTTTTGATACTACTAGGTGCTCTTAATAATAATAGGTGCTTGATAATAGTAGGTGCTTAGCTTCTGCCAAAAGTTAATCCTTCCATTTGAAAGTTTAAAGGTTCTTCTCTACCCTGGTGTGTTCCCTGTTGAGTACGCACTACACCATGTGACTTGATGATGGCTGATGTCTCCATTTATTTAAGAGGAATGCCTTTTTCACTGTCTCTTACCTATTTGTGTATCAATCCCAAGTAGAAATGCATGCTGCTCTCTTGTTGGATGTACAGGAGTTTCAGAAATCCCTCGGAGCCAAGCATTCTGTCTACGACACCACCAACAGGACTGGGCGTTCTCTGAAGGAGAAGACCTCCCTGGCTGACGACAACCTGAAGCTGGATGACATGCTGAGTGAGCTCAGAGACAAGTGGGACACGATCTGTGGGAAGTCAGTGGAGAGGTGAGATGCGCCTGACAGCCGCTCACTCACCTTGCTGGACCCCTGGCAGCTGTCACGGTCCTGGCGCTCTGCAGGCAGGGTTTGGAACCTTGAATACACACCTCCTTTGCCTGGAGAATGTCTGCTCATCCTCGATGCCCCGCACACACAGTGCCTCCCCCAGAGGCTTTGCTGTTCAGTATTATTTACGTTTAAGTGCCCGGTTCATTCAAAAATGACATCCTTCTCCAAGCCTCCCCGCATCTCACATGCGACTACAGCGCCTGCCTTCGGACTGGTCCCCAGGTCTGCCATGGTCCTCCTCAGTCCCGTTTCCACATCACCAGTAGGCCTGTCTTCTTAAAGTATAAGTGGGATCTTGTCACCCCCCGCTTCCCCCCCAACCCCGCTTCATACCCTTTAGGGACTAACTCTTGGATGTGGATTAGGATACAGGCCCCGTCACTGTGGCGAGCAGGGTCCTACCAGCCTGACCCCACCCACCCTTTCCCAGTCTCCCTCCTCCTCACTACATTTCAACCATGAAGACCCAAAATGTTAAAAAAATGTTAAAGTAGCTAAGAAAGTTAAAACAGTAGTTGAAGAGTTCACATATCTTATACATGTTTCCAAATTTTTCATTGATCCTTAGCCTCATTACTTTTGTCAGTATCCAAATTGAATAGAATATCATATTCCATTCTAGGGAACTTCATAATAAGTTTTTAGTGTTAGTCTTTTTTGTTGTTGTTGTTGTTGTTGTTTTGCGGTACACGGGCCTCTCACTGTTGTGGCCTCTCCCGTTGCGGAGCACAGGCTCCGGACGCGCAGGCTTAGCGGCCATGGCTCACGGGCCCAGCCGTTCCACGGCATGTGGGATCTTCCTGGACCGGGACACAAACCCATGTCCCCTGCATCGGCAGGCGGACTTTCAACCACTGCACCACCAGGGAAGCCCTAGTGTTAGTTTTTCAGAATCAATAAAATCTTCTCTCAGAAGGTTACATACTTTTTACAGTGTCCTATAAATGATTTCACGACAATTCATATGGCATTCTTGAAAAGATAGAAAGTCACAGTGATGAACAGATCCATGAGTGGCAGGTGTCCACCGTGGAGGCAGACTGTGACCAGGAAGAGCCAGCCTGAGGGAGATCTGGGGTTGATAGACTGTTCTGGGTCTTGACTATGGTGATGTTACATGAACATATACATGTTTTAAAATCCATAGAACTGTACACCCCAAAGGTCAAACTTACTGCATGATACTTTAAAACACAATTTAATTGAAAAGGCATATTTTTATGACGAAACTAAAGGGCCCGTGAGGTGGTGATGAGGGAATTTTCCTGGAACAGGTGCCATGGATTTAAGCAATGAAAAGAAAATTGGAGAGAAGTTTGTTATTTTCTAAGGAAAGCAGAGAAACAGCAGTGAGCCCAAATATACTGCTTTTCCTCTTGAGGTCTGCTTAGCCTTCGTGGATGTTTTTTAGATGTTTGGATATAGAGGGCAGCTTTTTTGTTGCTCAGATTGATTTTTTCCATTTTTTCCCCTAGACAAAACAAATTGGAAGAAGCCCTCTTATTTTCTGGGCAATTCACAGACGCCCTGCAGGCCCTCATTGACTGGCTGTACAGGGTTGAGCCCCAGCTGGCTGAGGACCAGCCTGTCCACGGAGACATCGATCTAGTGATGAATCTGATCGATAATCACAAGGTATTGTTATCTGGGACATTTTATTTTATCTTGCTTGATTATTCTGAATGTAGAGGGAACTGTAACCACTTAATTTAGCTTTGTAAAAATCTACAGAGTATCTGTCATGCTACATAATAGTCTTTAATACTGAAATATGTGACATTTGAGGAGAACAAGGAAGCCAGCTTTAAAAGTGATGCAGGAAAATTACTTCAGTATCAGTGAAATACTTTGGTTTTAAATTTCCCTGTCCGAAACCTTGCTAGAACTTGAAAAGTGATTTCATTGTCTGGCACTTTAAAACGTTTTTCAAGAATGTTTTAGTATCTTTTGTTATTCATTTAGGTAATTATGTGATATAATTTAAAATCGTTTGTTCGGTGACCTGGAACTAGGTCATTGCTGAAGTGCTAGATGTGTGACATGATCTGTGGGGGTCATGATCAGCTGCTTCTCTTTTTCTCAAAAACAGTTTTAACCTTGCCCCTTGACCTGTAGCAGTTTAAGAGACAACAGCGTATGCCATTAGGGATTCAGTTATTACTTCAAGAAAATTGGTTTCCTTGCCGTCTCCTGATATGTATGTCAATCTGTTGTACAAATCAAAGGTGGTATTTGAGACGTCCCAGAGATATACTGAGTGTAAGGTCCTAAATTGTGATCAAATACTGTTACAACTTAAAGAACCTTGAAAACAGCATGAGGCCCGGTACTAATGTAGGATGGTTGGCTTTATATATACAATTTTCTTACAGCACTACACTTGAATTCATGTCATATTCCTCTCTATAATTTTTCAGTTCAGAAAACGTATTTCATTTTAAAATGTTCTCTTTATACCTCCCTGCTTATGCTATTTTGATCTTACCTGTTCTTTTTAAAATAATTGGTCCTTTTGCATATTTATTTCCCCTTTTCTCGTTCCATTATCTCATTATACCCATAGAAGAGAATTTGTTATGTTTGAACATTAACAGAAAATGAGAGAATAGATGAAGAACATTGATCTGGCCTACAAACATTTTAAAAACTTTAAATTATGTTGCTTTGCCTATATTGAAACAAATGTTTTGTGCATGATTAATACAAACTTTTGCATCCCCTGGCACTCCTTCAATGACTGATGAATAATGTAATGTTACTTTGTACATAAATGCCATTTTTAGAAGCTCACTGTCTAAATATTTACTCCCCTAGGCACTTGGCTGGTTTTTTATATACTAAAGGTCAACAAGAATGAATTAATCATTCAGCATTAGTAATACAATTGGAAGCCCCAATAAGAAGTTTAAGTATACAAAGTACATTGGAAAGCCTGCTCAGAACCGTGGGACTAGTCCTGTCACAAAAGGGAGAGTTAGGAGTTAGACGCTGTACCTTGTATCTGTGTGTTTGTGCATGTGTGTTTGTTCATGTGTGTGTGTGTGTGTGTGTGTGTGTGTGTGTGTGTGTGTGTGTGTGTGTGTTTATCTCTGCGGGCACACCTCATTTAACACTATCAGAGTGAAATCAGCAAAGAACTCATCACACTGTTTCTGGATTATTTTCGACAGTCTCACTTTTATGAATGGTCTGAGTATCAGAATAGAAACTCATGGATAGAGTCAGAAGGATAAAATGTGCTTGGTAATATTCATTTGTGATGATTTCTTAGAAGAATAAGCTGATTTTAGTTTATATATGAAGTTGGTTATTTGAAAGATCTGGTTGCAGACAGACTCTTGGGTCAGAAATGGATTTAGTCCGGGACCAAAAGAAGCCACTTTAACCCTTGGCACATCAGAGTTCATCAAAATTGGGTGGGAGAGAAAAATAAAAACCTTTTCCTCCAAGGTGACAGATTAAGGAGTCAAGCCTCTAAAATTTGACGTTATGGGTTAGTGCCCAGGATCCTGTGAAAGCTACAACAAAGGATTGTTAGAGGAAAAGAAAGAGGATGTGCCAGCCCTGCTGTTGTCTCCAAGGGCTGCTTAGTTACCGGTCAGTCTCTTAGGTGTGTTTGCTGATGGAGAGCAGTGTGGTGGCCAGCACACACTGGGCGCACACAGTAATGATTCCAGAGGGATTGGGACACCCTCACAAAGTATCACAGAAAAGAAGTTGTGATGCATTTTTGCATGGGATTGAAATAAAGAAGGGTGACCACCATTCTTTAAGTCCAACATGTCATTTAAAAAATCACATTCACTTAGGAAAACATTACAAAATTGAGGAGCAAATTGATACAAGCCTAGACTTGACGGTGCCCTCACAGGAGCGGTGTGTCTTGTCTTATTTTCTGCAGATTCTGCGGAAAACGTGGGTCATTAAACTGTAGGTCTTGGAGAGCCATACATGATGTTATGTGCACATACATATTTCATATAGTATGTCTTACTGTTTGGGCTTTGTAATTTAAAATTAATTTTTTAAAATTTGGTCTTAGGTCTTCCAGAAGGAGCTGGGGAAGAGGACCAGCAGCGTGCAGGCCCTGAAGCGCTCGGCCCGGGAGCTCATAGAGGGCAGCCAGGATGACTCCTCCTGGGTCAGGGTCCAGATGCAGGAGCTGAGCACACGCTGGGAGACGGTGTGTGCACTCTCCATATCCAAGCAGACCCGCCTAGAAGCAGCTCTGCGCCAGGTAAAGCCCTGGGGTTACAGCTGCTGGGTGTGCTGACAAAGATCCTGCACCCCCAACAGGAACCGCTGTTCTGAAGGACCACAGGGCTCCTGTGTCTCAGCCAGGATAGTCATGGGGAGGAAGTCCTTAGAGCATCATTGCGTGGGTCCGCTCCCCGCCCAACTCCTCCCCAAAGAATTTAAATGACTCAACAGAGGGAGGCTTTCTAATCTTCCCGTAAAAGTGCTGTTTGAGTCTTTTTTTCAGCTAGAATGTATAATGGGCTGCCATTCATCTCACATCAGATTGTTAAAATGGTGAATTATTCTTCACATAGGCCTTTTTGACGGATTAGATGTTTTCTTACATTTGTAAAATGCAGCACCATGTATCTTTATCTTTTTAATGGGAATAATGGATATAATGAATCAGTTTAAATTTAAGACTTTTTTTTTCCATTGAGAGGAAGACTTGACTCTACTAACAAGCATGTTTGGGAATCTTTTTTGGGGCGCATGTGAACCATTAGGCAGAGGAGTTTCACTCGGTGGTCCATGCCCTCCTGGAGTGGCTGGCGGAAGCGGAGCAGACCCTTCGTTTCCATGGCATTCTCCCAGACGATGAGGATGCTCTTCGGACTCTCATTGATCAGCATAAAGTGAGTTACATAAATGCTCAGTAAAAATAAGTGAGAAAGACAAACAAAGTAGAGAAAATGGACTCATGATTGCAAATACCAACTGCATGAATATCTTCCTTCCTGAGAAGTAGTGAAAGATCTGGTATGTTTGAGAATTTATCTGTATCCTCCTTCCTTACATAGGTGTGTCCCCATGCAACTACGCACATGTGTGTGTGGCTATTTTTGTTTTTTAATGTCGTCTTTATAGAAGGTGGTTATTTTAAAACTAGTCACTCTGAAGGAACCCTCCTAAACTGTTGGAATGTAAGTTGGTGCAGCCACTGTGGAGAACAGTATGGAGGTTCCACAGAAAACTAAAAATAGAGCTGCCATATGATCCAGCAATCCCAATCCTGAGCATATATCCAGACAAAACTATAATATACTTCAATTAAAAAAATAAAATAAAATAAAACTAGTCACTCTGTTTTCCTATCTCCAGGAAGCACATTTTTCTAGGGAACTCTTTGGCTCCTGAGCAAAACTGGTCAATTTTGTTGCACTTAGATGTGCATTTCAAAGATGAAACTTCCTTACTGAGCAGTATGACATTTATCAAATTATAACCATTAGAATTGTCAATTAATGATTTTTACCTTTGTAAGCAAGACAAGCAAGTAGTTTAATAACTGGTCTTCAAATTTTATTTTTAAACCTCTGCCAATTCTGTTTTTAATCAAGAGCTGCTTTAAATTCTTTTGAGAAGTAACCCATTTATAAATTATAAATAAAAAATGGATTATGTAAGTAGATATACTATTAAATAATTAACCAGGGCTTCCCTGGTGGTGCAGTGGTTGAGGGTCCACCTGCCGATGCAGGGGACACAGGTTCGTGCCCTGGTCCGGGAAGATCCCACATGCCGCAGAGCAGCTGGGCCCGTGAGCCGTGGCCGCTGAGCCTGCGCGTCCGGAGCCTGTGCTCTGCAACGGGAGAGGCCACAACAGTGAGAGGCCCGCGTACCACCAAAAAAAAAAATAGTTAACCAAGTAAAAATCTGGCCGTTGAATTTTCAGGTCAAAATTATTCCTGTGGCGATGCATAGGACTAGCAAAACCCTTAAGAGAGTGGTCCAGAGAGTTCTTAACAGATAATTTTTTTAACCTTTGACTCTAAAAGTCAGGAGTTAGCAATGCTAATACTCAGTGTAGTATTCTTCCACCTGGGGTGTAGTGTTCTGAAAATTAAGTATCTTGAGGGTTTTTTTCTATTCTTTTTTTTTTTTTGAAGTATAGTTGATTTACAATGCTGTGTTAATTTCTGCTGCACAGCAAAGTGATTCAGTTATACACATATATACATTCTTTTTTAAAATATTCTTTTCCATTATGGTTTATCATAGGATATTGAATATAGTTCTCTATGCATTACAGTAGGACCTTGTTGCTTATCCATTCTATATATAAAAGCTTACATCTGCTAACCCCAGCCTCCCACTCCATCCCTCACCCAATGCATTCCCCCTTGGCAACCACAAGTCAGTTCTCTATTTCCATGAGTCTGTTTCTGTTTTGTAGATCACTTATATCACATGATATAAGTGATATCATGTGGTATTTGTCTTTCTCTTTATGACTTACTTCACTTAGTGTGATAATCTCTAGCTGTATCATGTTGCTGCATGTGGCATTATTTCATACTTTTTATGGCTGAGTAGTATTCCATTATATATAGGTACCATCTCTTCTTTATCCAGTCATCTGTCAATGGACACTTAGGTTGTTTCCATGTCTTGGCTATTGTGAACAGTCCTGCTGTGAACATAGGGGTGCATGTATCTTTTTGAATTATAGTTTTTCTGGATACATGCCCAGAAGTGGGATTGCTGGATCATGTGGTAGCTCTATTTTCAGTTTTCTGAGGAACCTCCACACTATTCTCCATAGTGGCTGCACCAATTTACATTCCCACCAACAGTGTAGGAGGGTTCCCTTTTCTCTACACCCTCTCCAGCATTTGTAGACATTTTAATGATGGCCACTCTAACCCGTGTGAGGTGGTATCTCGTAGTTTTGATTTGCATTTCTCTCATAATTAGTGATGTTGAGTATCTTTTCATGTGCCTGTTGACTTCAGTGTATTTAGTATTGATGTCAGCATTTCCTATAAACGGTAAAGGATCTTTTTAGTACCACTGAATAACCTGGTGTTGCAAGGTCAAGTTGGAAATACATAATTAATTCCATTGTAGCATGGGTGACATCATCTTTGGTGACTTCTTATGTTAATTACGATGCTCTCTCAATGATGGGCTGCTTATGCTATAGCAATGAAATATTGCCTTGTTGTTAATAAAAGGGATGCGAGCTTGTATAACATTATCTGGAGGAATGAAATGCTGCATACACTTTTTCAAGTTGAAGCTGGCCTGTAAGAGCAGGAAAATTACATCACATTTACTGTACATTTTTGATTCAGTTAAATATTTTGAAAATCTAGTTTATGTTACCATAGGCTGACCATCAGCTGCTTTGGGTTCCACTGACATACTAGGGTTTGGGTGTCAAGAGTGTCCCCTGAAGCCCAGGGTGCATATATGCCCTACAGAACCGAGGCTACCTGTGGTATCACCACCCTCACAGCAGGGCCAGGAAACCCCCAGAAACATCAGGAGGCAGGCATCCCGGGAGGGGTACTGGTTTCAAGAACAGATTATCTTTAAACATTTTAAATTAGCATACAATTGCATGCAATTTTATAAAGTGCTTCTCTGTAATAATATTTTGCAGTGATATTGTTCGTTCTGTTTCATTTCTTTTGCTTCCCTTCACACATTCTCACCAATAGAAGAAAAACAGAATATTTAATTTCTTAGACTAGAGCCCTCTCAATATAATCCAACTTCTAAAATTGGCAGATTTTCCCATGTGAGCACAAACCACTGAGGCAGCACTCAGACTGGCCTGGAAGAGCCCGGGGTGCTGTCAGGAGTTGGTACCCAGTCCACAGTGTTTCCAGTGGGAGCTGGGCACCCAGTGTGGGAGTGATTAAAAGTACATGATTGGATCAGCTCGCCTCTGGAAAAGCACAGCTGTTCTTAACCTTCTGGTTTTCTCTTCCTAGTAAAGTTTGTTTCCTTTCACTTAAAAGGGGTCTGTTTTGGGGAAAATTAAAATATTTTTAAGGTAGGTCATGACATTTAAAAAGTAGGTCATCAAAGTCTGTGAGTCTGTTTCTGTTTTGTAAATAATTTCATTTGCTTATGGTTACCAAAGGGGAAAGGTGGGGAGAGGGATAAGTTAGGAGTTTGGGAGTAACATATACACAGTACTATATATAATATAGGTAACCAACAAGGACCTACTGTAGTATATAGCACAGGGAACTCTGCTCTACTCAGTGTTCTGTAATAACCTATATGGGAAAAGAACCTAATCTGAAAAAGAATGGATATATGTATATGTATAACTGAATCACTTTGCTGTATACCTGAAACTAACACAACATTGTAAATCAACTATACTCCAATATGAAATAAAAATTAAATTAAAATAAATACATAAAAATAAAAAGTAGGTCATGTTAGCAGAGTAATTGAACCTGGACTCCCCAATGGTAAAAATGTGGAAATAAAGGTTAAAAAGCATTTATTCACTCACACAGGTACAAAATTGAATAAGACACAGTCTTTTGATCTTGTGGACCTTAACAATCTAGTAGCTGTGCATATAAACAAAATATTTTATTAGAGTGAAATGTCAAGGTAGGAGGCGTATGACAGCTGCTTCAGAGGTTTAGAAACAAAAGGTCACTAGATGTGAACACCTATACTTTCTGACCCCCTGGTTACACGGCGTGGGTAACACAAGTGCCATCCATCCCCTGGCACCCTTGTCAGGTGTGGAAGGAATCCTTCTTAGTGTGGGTTCCAGGTAGATTGGAGGGGTCAGTGGATGTTTGAAATTCAGTGCAGGGTTTGGGAAGCATGTGCCCCACAAGCATGTGCCCAAATGCCTCACATTTTGGGGGGCAAAAGTCCTCATTTTTTAGCCCCGCTTTCAGAGTTCTGTGATCCATGAATCTGTGGGTACAGTTCTGATGGTAGAAAGTAAAGTATGTGAGACATTTATAAAAAGGTTGATTTGACAGCCTTCCAAAGCCTGTTGAGGTGTATTCATCCTTCCAGGGCTGAGAGTGGCTCTTTTTACTGCCCTTTAAGGGACATTTTTCCCAGAGGCTGGCCGCTGTCAGGCCCACTTGCTCCAGACTCATTCGACTCCTTCCCCACTGGACGCTGGGCCTTCTCTCCCACAACCCAGGCCTTTCTAGTTCCCTGCCAGTCTGCTGTCTTCCTTGGCACTTTTTGGATACACATTCCTATCATCCCTGACACGGTTAATGCTACTTTGAATACTAACCTCCTCGTCGTATTTGCTAGAACGTTTTTTTTTTTTTTTGCAATCCATATTGTTTCTATCGCTGGCTTAGTATCTGTCCCAATTCTTGCCTCTACGAATATAATTATAATGTATTCAAATTTAGGAGAGTGTCTTTTTTGTTTAATGTATTTTGTAAAGCATGAGATAGTATCCTGTAGTTGGATCTTGAGATAGTGTGAGAAGGTACTTTATCCGATTACTGTCCCTTCTCCTCCCTTAATTCCTCACTCGGTGGATGATTTCCAGCTGTGAATAAACCGATGTAAGTTCTTGCTTATTGGTTTAGCTCTGACAGTCCAGTGGACGTTGCTGGCCTTTTAGTTTCAGCCCGTGCGTCTTTGTTTATGCTGTAGGAATTCATGAAGAGACTGGAAGAAAAGCGCGCTGCCCTCAACAAAGCCACCAGCATGGGAGACTCCATCCTGGCCATCTGCCACCCAGACTCCATCACCACCGTCAAGCACTGGATTACCATCATCCGGGCCAGATTCGAGGAGGTCCGTGCATCTCAGTCCATCTTTAGAGCAGCTGGAGCTTTGAGAGTCAGGGGAGGGGGCGTGGAAACTCGGGCAATTAATGACGTATTTATGGCTGTGGGAACCTAAGGGCTTATGTTCTTCACAAGACCATTCTTCTGTGTGTTACCTGTCTCTGCCACCCACTTTTCTTTAAAAAGTTACAAGCATTCTGCAGCTATGTCCCTGAAACTATGTGGTTCACTGTAGGACTTTCTGTCCACTTCCAGATCACGTCTGTTGAATAGGTTTTTCAGAGCCGTCTATGCTTGTGGAATGAATTGCACACACAAGTGAATTCATTCTGTATTTAAGATCTTAGCTGTTTTTATTTCCACTCTGTGCTACACAGAGTGAGCATATGTGATTCTTCAGGGAATGCATGTTTGAACTTAAATTAGCAGGCAAAGGGAAGCCTGGGTGATTGACGTACATCTAAACTTCTGAGGGTGACAGCCATCACAAAGGGCTCCTGGGTCCTCCACAGGCTGGGTCTTGGTACCACTGATGGGATCTAGAAAGACCAGAGAGTTATGGATCTAGCCTGGGATGATCCTAATTTACATTTAAGTGTGGTGTATGTTACATCAGTTACATTATTCACTGAGATGGAAGAAATTCAGAGCAGTTGTTTTCTCCATCAGGTACTGGCCTGGGCAAAGCAGCACCAGCAGAGACTAGCCAGTGCCCTGGCAGGACTCATCGCCAAGCAGGAGTTGCTGGAAGCCCTGCTGGCCTGGTTGCAGTGGGCTGAAACCACACTGAGCGACAGGGATAAAGAGGTCATCCCGCAGGAGATTGAAGAGGTGAAAGCCCTCATTGCAGAACACCAGGTAAATAGATGTCATCCTAACCTGCCTTCTCAGACACTGTCTTTGCTTCACACTGTACTTCTCAGAAGACTGCTCTGTGCTTCTTACCTTCACTTCCTCAGACACACTCCTCAACTCCTCCACCAAGTTTCTGACGCCACTGCTGCCCTGGAGCTTCTCTCTGGAGAGTCACTTAGTTTTGCTGGTGTCTCCTGCCCTGTGTGACATTCCCACGCTCCTCCCTTTCGGCCCCATCCATGGAGCTGTGCTCGCATCTCAGATGGGCTCCCCCCGTCCCTGTGCTGTGCGGCTGCTTCCCACTATTGCTGTCGTATTTTGATAAACGTATAAGATATCGATGCCTGTGATGGCCCTGAAGTGTCTCCGTCAACCGAGGCATTAAAGTGTCAGTGTCCTCCAGTGTGACAGACATTCCAGAAATGTGTTTCTTCACTTCTTACTTTTTTCTGCCTTCTCCTTTTCCCATCACTTTTCACCAGTCTCTGCCCTTGCCACAGATTCCAGATACAGGGACACCTGGTCAACCATGATAAAAAGTCCAAGGAGATGAGATAAATGGCAACATAGTCAAACCTTTTAAATGTAAACTTGAACCTGAATGACTTTGACCCTCCTTGGTAGAGTAGATTTATTGATAGGGATATTTTAAATGTATCCACATTTATGTGGATATGCTTTACGTCACTGTATATCAAAGCCATCTTAAGTATTTCAGATATGTAGGTGAGATGTGTCGCAGGAAAGCCCTAGAGACACCCCAGCTAACTCGTTCCTTTGTAGACAAATGCTCACTTTAAGATTCTTCAGGGAGAGCTTGGAAGCTTGGTCCTGGCTGGTGCACAGACAGGTTGTGTTCCTCATGCAGCTGCTCCCCCTGTGGTCTTCAAATAAAACAAGTTGCTTTTATAACACTGTAGTTACTTATCACCTATTAACATTTTGTAGTCTGTAAATACTGTATTATGATGGTTAGATTTTTTTTTATCCTAGATAAAACATGTTTTATTCTTTTTTCAGAAATGATAGTATGGTCCTTTTATCTTCTCGTTTTTAGTTCATTTCTAAAGATGTTTTTCTCTGATATACTTGTATCTAGTTGACATCATTTCTTTCTTTCAGACCTTCATGGAGGAAATGACCAGAAAACAACCTGACGTGGACAAAGTCACCAAGACCTACAAGAGGAGAGTGGCGGACCCCTCCTTACATTCCCACATTCCGGTCTTGGATAAGGGGCGAGCAGGAAGTAAGCAGTGGCTAATTTCTTTAACATGAGGATGGTTAAGCAAGGAAGTTAGTTTCCTTTTATTTTGAGTTATGGTTTCACATTTTGGAGCCATAGGTGATTCTACATGAGCTCTCAATCATAAAAGGTTTTCTTTCTTTCTTTTTTTTTTTCATTAATTTATTTATCTTTGGCTGTGTTGGGTCTTTGTTGCTGCATGCGGGCTTTCTCTAGTTGTGGTGAGCGGGGGCTACTCTTCGTTGCGGTGTGCAGGCTTCTCATTGCAGTGGCCTCTCTTGTTGCAGAGCACGGGCTCTAGGCATACGGGCTTCAGTAGTTGTGGCACGCGGGCTCAGTAGTTGTGGCGCATGGGCTTAGTTGTTCCACGTCATGTGGGATCTTCCTGGACCAGGGCTCGAACCCGTGTCCCCTGCATTGGCAGGCGGATTCTTAACCACTGTGCCACCAGGGAAGTCCCATAAAAGGTTTTCTTGAAAGAATATGTGGGCTAAGTATTATAGCAACTTATTTAAAAATAAAGGAAAGGATAAATCCAGGTCTCTATATGTGTAACTTTATTTGCTCGAAGTGTATCTTTCAGATTAGCCAGAAGAAATCAGGAATAACTTTCAACAAGAACAGAAGTCATCACCCCCTTTGAATTGACTCATTCTGCTTCTCTTATATAAATAACCTTAAAGTGGAATGGAACAAGAATGACCATGACCTGGATAAAGTTCATGACCTAACTGTTCACTAGTAACCAGCAATCTGATAGATTTTCCTCATGTTCATTTGACTTGAGGCTCTATTTACTGACTTCTCAGGCTGTCTTGACCCAGCGAAGTGACATTAAATACAATAATAGCTAGCTCAGATAAGATTTAGAAGCAGCACAATTTATACCAGGCAGTTTGTATATTTCTGAATGGTGCCTTACTAAAGAAAAGTGGTTTTGGATCTGTCATAGTCGTGTCTTGCACAAGGAGGCAGGGTAACAAAGTTGTTAGGAACTCTGGACACAGACTGCCTGGCTGTCCCCACCCCTCAGCATCTGGGAAACGCAACCTTGGACACGTTACTTGAACCCCTTCTGAGCCTCAATTTCCTCATCTGTGGAAAGGGAGAATTATAACCTCATTAGACTATGGTGAGGACTTAATGAGCTCGTGTATGAAGTGCTTAGCATACTTCCTGGAATACTGTTAAATGCTCAATAAATATTAGCTATTGATATTTTTATGTAACTCCATGGGAGTTAGGAATTCTGGGCAAATCTCAGCTTGGATGCTAACTTCCTATGAAAGCTTAGGCCAGTGATTTATTTTTCTTGGTCACATTGAACGATTTAGTTAGATGAGGAAACTGCAGTGAGATAATTGCTCTGTGAAGTTATAGAAACTTGTGAATACTAGAAAGAGGGAGGAAACTTTAGGAAGGCAGTAAATTAGGATATGAGACGATGCACAGGAAACACACAATCTCAGTGGAAAATGGACCTGGAAGAAGGCTGGGACCGTAATCACACACTTCCGTACTTGATTGGGAATTTGTCGGGTATCTTGGTCTGACTCTGGCGAGCCGCCCAGTGCCTCCTGCCCTCCTCTCAGCTGGGTTTGCCCAAACTGATTCACATGCACTGCAGTGCCCTGGCAGTAGCAAAGAGGAGGACTGCAGGATGCTTCTTTGTCATTGAAGTGGTGCGGATTTTAGGCTGGAAAATGTTTGAAGCATAAATGTATTGAGAGAACTTTCCAGTATTTCAGGGCTCCCGTCAAGAATATTTCTCTGATGTCTCTGAACGGTGTGCGACCCTTGTTAAGTAAAACACATTTGACCCTGATATCGTGCATCACCTAAATTAGGGTGTTTCTTCACATCATAGCTAGTAATGAAGTTGATTCAGTCTGAACAAGGAACAGTAAAGGTCAAGCCTTAATGTATTTCAAAACCCTGGAGACTTTCCCATCCTAACTCAAGTTATGTTTGAACAGGAAAACGCTTCCCAGCGTCAAGCTTCTATCCCTCTGGGTCACAGACACAAATCGAAACCAAGAATCCCAGGGTCAACTTACTGGTGAGCAAGTGGCAGCAAGTCTGGCTGCTCGCCTTGGAAAGGAGGAGGAAGCTTAATGACGCCCTGGACAGACTGGAGGAGGTGAGAAAACTCTTACATTGGGTACCATATTGTCATCTGCCCTCATTCACCGGAACACATTGCCAAGATCTTGATTTTTTTCAACGTTTCTAATAATAGATAAGAAAACTCTTGATGTCTGAGTGCTTATTTTACTTCTAAAATTAAAGCCACAGGTATGAATGTTTTTATGGGGGGAAAAAACCCTGATATATGGGCCTTGGATTTAGGGAATCAAAGTCAAAAACAGGTATGTTGTAACATAATCAGGAGCTGACTCCTTCGGAAAAGATCTGGCTTGACGTATGTTTGCTGACAGCATCTTCTGGCAACTATAATCATTTATAATGCAGATCATTTATTCATATATACTCTGTGATCTGAAGTGTAGGGTGTCAGATTCTAGAATTGGTAAATTTTTAGAAGGTGAGGAGTTAGGAGCGACTGGTGGCAGAGACGTGAGGGGTAATAAGATAGGTAAAATCGGTCTTGTTCAGCTGGGCCTGCTCCCTGGGGTACAGAGCTCCTGTCACCTTGGGCCACACCACCTTTGTGAGTTCGGCATTATCAGAAATTTTCAGTGTGACTTTTTGAGGAGTTTTGTTTCCTCTATTTGTAAAGAAAAAACAGTGACAGTAACAGAATAAACTTTAGAGAAAAAATGTTCAAGTCCCCTTTGCAAGATGATACCTTTCCTGGAGGGAATGATCTGTGTGTTACCTAGAGGATCATTAAAAACGTTATTCATATTGTATAAGATAATAATTTTTATTATCTAGAGGATCATTAAAAATAACATTATTCATATTGTATAAGATAATTTTCGTTATCTAGTGGATCATTATAAACATTATTCATATTATATAATTTTTGTTATCTAGAGGATCATTCGAAATAACGTTATTCATATTGTGTAAGATATAATTTGAGCACAGCAGTAACTCAGGCAAAATGCCTTTTGCCCTCTTCAGCTAAGGGAATTTGCCAACT
This sequence comes from Lagenorhynchus albirostris, assembly GCF_949774975.1. Taxonomy (NCBI): domain Eukaryota; kingdom Metazoa; phylum Chordata; class Mammalia; order Artiodactyla; family Delphinidae; genus Lagenorhynchus; species Lagenorhynchus albirostris. The sequence continues at coordinate 60,659,883 of NC_083104.1, forward strand.
TTGATTTCGATGTCTGGCGCAAAAAGTACATGCGATGGATGAATCACAAGAAATCTCGAGTGATGGACTTCTTCAGGAGGATCGATAAAGACCAGGATGGGAAAATAACCCGACAAGAATTTATTGACGGGATTCTTTCCTCAAGTAAGTCCCAAGAGAGGTGGCCATAACAGATGTAATTTTTAAAGAAAATAAGCACAGTTTAAAATTGTGGAGCCAGTAAACCTGTGTTACTAATAAAACATCACCTTTAAACTTGGCTGTGAAGTCATTGCCCTCAAAAAAAAAAACAAAAAAAACAAAAAAACTGTCCTTAGTTAAAATTTATGGCTTTGAAGTCAGGCACCCTTACTAATTGTGTCACCACAGATAAACTCCTTTTCTCCACTGGAGCTGTGTCCCTATTTAGTGTAATCAGGTTAATAATACTTAATTCTTAGATTGTGTTGCCTGGCATAAAATGGGAAATCAGTAAATGCAAGTCAGTCTCTCTCTTTTTTATTTTAGTTCACATTCTGATCTAATATTGTCATTAGTAGGAAATTAGAAGGCTATAAAAATTCTAAAGGTATGTGCCCCCTTCTTGTTCGATAGATTTTTTTTTTTTTTTTTTTTTTTTTTTTTTTGCGGTATGTGGGCCTCTCACTGTTGTGGCCTCTCCCGTTGCGGAGCACAGGCTCTGGACGCGCAGGCTCAGCAGCCATGGCTCACGGGCCCAGCCGCTCCACGACATGTGGGATCTTCCCGGACTGGGGCACGAACCCGTGTCCCCTGCATCGGCAGGGGTACTCTCAACCACTGCACCACCAGGGAAGCCCTGATAGATTATTTTGATCACATGTATGTGATTTCTCTGGCAGATGTTACTAGAAGCACTCTTAAAGTAAATTTCATGTAAATTATTCCTTAAGTGGTACTTGAACCATATGAAATTTGCTAATATTAAACAGTTTTTAGCCTAGAAAAACAGCCATTTCGTAAGATTCATCCTAATAGTAGTTAAAGGTAAATTTAGGCCACATATGTAGTGATAGTGCTTGTGTGATGTAAATCAGGTTTTTGTTTTTGTTTTTTTTAAGGATTGTAATATACTTGATCATCCTAATCATTTAACTGGCCACACTACAATTAAAATGTGCGATCGAGAATGTCTTACGGCAGAATTAACAAGTTAATGCTATTTACTTTTTCTTTAAGACGTAAATCTTTTTGTAAAATGTTATTGTAAGTAGCAGCTCTTACCAACTTTCATTGCGACCAGAGTATGACATATACTGAGAATATCTTAATTATCACCCATACGTGGAATCTAAACCAAAAGTGAAACTCACAGAGATAGTAGAAAAATAATTGCCAGGGGCTGGGAAATGGAGGAGATAGGGAGAGGTTGGTACAAGGGTACAGATTTTCAGCAATAAAATGAATAAGGTCTGAGTATCTACTGTACAACATGGTGACTGTGGTTGATAACACCATATTGTATAATTGGAATTAGCTGAGAGAGTAAAATTCATTCTCACCCAAAAAAACCCAAAGAGTAAAAGATAAACATGTGAGGTGATGGATGTGTTAATTAACTAGATGGGGGGAAATCCCTCCACAATGTGTGCGTGTATCAAATTATTATGATTACAGTTTAAATATCTTACAGTTTTATTTGTCAGTTATTCCTCAATAGCACTACTTACCATTGTTTTGAAAATGTTAGAGTTCCCTACCAGTCGTCTGGAGATGAGTGCAGTTGCAGACATCTTTGACAGAGATGGCGATGGATACATCGACTACTATGAATTTGTAGCTGCCCTTCACCCAAATAAAGATGCATACAAACCTATCACTGATGCTGACAAAATTGAAGATGAGGTACTCATTACCTTTCCACCGGGTAGAACAAGCACTGTGTGTTCTGCCCAGATACCATGTACAATTCATGCAGTTGTTTTATTTCCATGTTTAGTTGTTGCGTACAGGTTTTAAGGATGCCACGATGTAATATTAATGTGAAAGTGACTGTTTTATCATTGCTTCTGGCAGGTGACAAGGCAGGTAGCTAAGTGCAAATGTGCAAAACGATTCCAAGTTGAACAGATTGGAGATAACAAATACAGGGTAAGTTTTCAAAATAGCTGTGTAGTTCTTTCAAAGGATAAAAATTAAAAACTTTGTCTGCATTGTTTCCCAGGAATGCCAGTTATTTATTTTTACCTTCTATCAAATATAATGGTATATGAAATTCCATCTTTCGTCATTTTTAATGATATAAAGATAGCTTGCATTTTGTATATTAGGACATATCTCTGACATGTATGATACATCCATTCAAGGAGAAAAATATTCACAGAAAAATACATCTCATATATTTAGGTTGCTTCGAATTACTTTATATTTTATTGTGATTAGAGGTAAGTTGTCATATTTTCAGTAACAAAGCTTTTCCAAGCCAGGAAATGAAGTTAAAATGTTTACTTATTTTTGTAAATGTGAAAAAGAGGTAGTGTTTTCCACTGATGCAGAAATTTAAAAAAATTTACATCTCAGTAACTCAGTTCACCTTCTTTAGAACAATTACTTGAAGACCCTTGTGACTTTGTCACTCTTTCTCTATCTTTTTTCTCTTTTTTTGGAACATCTCTTATTTGTAGTAGCTAGATAGGAAATGTGCAGAGATTCCCTCCTACAGTATATTACTTATAAATGAAACATTATTCATTTTGCTTTTATATTTCCACATTGAAAAATATTCATCTACATATTTGAATTTTTAACTTAAATTTGAAACCCAAAGACTTTCACAAAAATTTGCAAAGAAAAATTTCTGATTATTTGGTTTGAAGTTGAGAAAAATGGGTACCTGCACATCTCTAAACTAGATACTATATCCAGAAACCCAAAGTGTGAGCATGTGTGTGTGTACGTGTGTGTGTGTGTGTGTGTGTGTGTGTGTTCTAGTCATATAGAAAGTTTCCTGTTGAACTAATTATGTCTTTCTTCCATTTTTCATTTTTTATCAGTTCTTCCTGGGAAATCAGGTATAAACCAGTGGAATGTATTCTCAAGTTCCCAATAATTTTTTTTAACTTTAATTCATAGTCATTAAAGCTTGCCCTGGCCAATCTTTCCCATGCTGTCCCCCTAGCTACTACATTGTTGGTTGGCGTGGTGTTTCTGTATACGCTATAAGTGTCCTTGATTCAGGACTCTTTTTTGCCTTGTGTCTCAAATGAGGAGATTACCTTTAAGCAAACCAGATAATCAACTGTAGCTGGGCTGGGTACAGTGTTACAAATGCAATTTTCAGTTCCTGTCTTTAATAATACTATTCTCATCTATTGTATACAAGTATTCATTGCAACACAAAGTTGATTGTCCACACATCTCTGTGTGGCCTCGTTGGTGTTTGGCCATTGAAGCTGTATGCCCTGGTATAAGGTAGCTAGCGAAGGGCCAGCATCCAGCCAGTGACCTGGAAAAACAGCGCAGGGGAGAGGTCACCATGGCACTTGGCCACGGTGATGTGATCTCTCCAAAGCAGCTGTTTTCCCTGTGCCCTAATTCATTGATTTAGGGCTTTGCATCCTGAGTAGAAACTTTAACTCTGGAGGTTTTAAATGATGTCATTCCTTTTGAGGAAATGTTTCTCTTATAACTTACACAAAATCTTAGTCATACTTTATGTCATTTTGACCTCACATTTAAGTCAAGATAAATTGTCCAGGACACTGCATCATGATCAGAATTTTAGAACTGAAGACAAGAGAAATCAGATTTTGATTTAAACAAGGAGAGTTTTTTACTCTGTGCTTTTGGAAAGAACCATGCTATTTATAATACCTGACCATATCCTATTAGCTATTATTCTGCCCCTCAGTTTCTAAGCCATATTACATCTTAAGTTTCAAATTACCTATTCTCCCCATTTATTGCAAGCAAATAATTTTTTCAAATAAAAATTTTCAGTTATTTTGAATAGATGTTTTGAAAACTTCCATAAAAAGTTACTTTTCCGTTCTTGTTATTTTCTGAGTTAGTAATTGGGATAGCATCTTTTGTTTATGGAAAGGATGAAATATTTCAAAAGATTTAATTCACAGCACAAAGAACAACATTAGGGTCCTTTTTTTTTTTTGGTCTCACAGTTTAGCTGTTGAGAAAATTACGGAAATTCTAAAGACAATGGTAGTTGTCATAAAATACCTTCTCAAAATAAAATTTAAAGTCATTCATGTTTATTATAATGGAAATAATTGAAATATCTCTATAAAATATTTTTATATTCTTTATATGATGATATAAATAAATATTTATATCCTTAAAACTTGTTTTGAACATAGTCTTGGAACAAAAGCGTATCGTCTAATTATCTGGTTCCTTAAGGGTAATTTTCTTTAAATCCCCTCCTTTCCCTTTGCTTATTAGCAGCACCAAATTTTTTCTAACAAAATAAATATGCATTTTGATTTTTAAATTTTAATTTACATTTCTAGAGCAGGTTCAACTACAGGAAAGTTGAAGTCTCAAGGCTTAAAAACCATTTTAGAAAAAGTGATGTGAAAAGGTTTGATGTAAACGCCTGAGTCCCACTGGTGCATTTTACATGCTTTCCAAGTCCTTTCTGAGTTTCAGGGTCTGGAATGGTTGGCTTTGTCCTAGTGTTCTCTTCCTGAAACTCAGTGTTAAAATTTATGAAAAGCAGCAGATTGTTTCTACTTCACGTTTTCTGTTTATCCCTCATGAGCCCAGACAAGTAGTCACAATTGTATGTTACCTGCCTTAAAAAGAAGCTATTTATGTCTACTTGACTGTTCATTTTGCTATGGTATCCACCGGGTTGGCAACCATGAAATTCAGTCTGGTGGTTTTTATAAGTTGGACACGAGCTTATTAGAAATGATTTAAAAGTATAAAATCATTTCTCATGGGCTTTCGTAATAAATAAACCTTATGATCAGAAACTACCTGTAGTCTAGACGTTTATTCAAGACCTGCAGAATCTGTAGTGTATATGATCGGAGATCCACTGAAAGGGCAAGAAAAAGACAAGTGCTTCTCAGTGTCAGCAATTTTGGTATATAGAGCTTTAAAGAAAAGCCTTTTAGATTTGAAAGCTGTATCATTCCTAATGTGTCAGTGACTGTTCTAATATTACAGTAATCTAAAAATGGCACATGAATCCAGCCTTTAACAAATTAGCCTACCAGATCATTAGTGATGCAGAAGTTTTATTTAACCGTGAAATTTTTATTAGTCATGATCATTTACTACTTTATCTCTCTAAGTCAGAACTGTTTAGAGAAAACAGAATGAGTTTATAAAGATTTCTCCCACGGATTTCAGTGGAAAACAGTTTCAGGTGTAAGAGGAAGTTTTCATGAAGAAGAATCAGAGTTTATTAAATTTTCTTTAGAATCATCTTACCTCCTGGAAGCCCTGGGCAAGTGGGCCAGTGCTTATTTTCATGGCTGTGTTTAATCTCTAGAAACATTTTCCATTACTGCCTTACTAACGTTGTTTCCGTCATAAGAGAGAAAAATCATTTTTAGAAGAAAGCTTCAATATTACTGTGATAACCTTTGTTATCTTTTTCCACACTATTTCCTTTGGGCTAAATCAGCATGCAGCCGTCTAACGCAGATCATGATAAACCCCTTTCTCTGAGATTTTACTAATCGCTGCGAACTAAACCAGAAGTTAGAGTTGGTTGCTTACGCAGATCGCACCTCATCCTTCGAGATTTCCTCTTGACAATTAGAGGGTCTTCTTTCTTCCTCTTCCCAGTTTGGAGACTCCCAGCAACTCCGGCTTGTCCGAATCCTGCGAAGTACTGTGATGGTTCGTGTTGGAGGTGGATGGATGGCCCTGGATGAGTTCTTAGTGAAAAATGATCCTTGCAGGGGTAAGGAGATACTTATATCAAGATAATAACACCACGAAAGTATATCGATCTTGAATTATTTTCCAGCATCAAAAACACAGTGGGGCTAATTTTGGTCATTTATTACAGTAAGGAATGTTTCACATTGGTCTGTCAGCCTGAAGTTCCCAAAGAACTTGTGGCAATTGTGTAAACCGTGTTCCTCTCATAGTTTTTTTTTTACTTCTCCTGGATAACTAGGAGACTGGGAGGCAGGAAACACTAGAATAGATTTTCCTTTGTGAGGCGTTCCCATCTGCAAGTTTCAAAATGAGCAGTTCTACCAACCAGGGGAAGGATTTCCTCTGTCGTTAAGTAGCAAAGTAAGGGGAAAGAAAATTGAGCGACGAAGATTGAAGATACCGTACAGTAAAAGTTTAAAAGCAGAAGTTTTTGTGAAATTAGGGGGAGGCGAGGAAAGCAGTATTGAAAACTTTTTTTAAATAATGAACTGCTAATTTGACTCTGAATTTTGAAGTTACAGATTAGAGCCTTAACAATATGCACACATAATATACCATAGCTCTCAGGTATCTGGGAGTGCGTTCCCAGCAGCCAGTCAGCAGGCCTTCCTTCTATATTTTGGAAATAATGCAGCTGAAGGTAATGCAGCTCCATTTACGAAACAAAGAATTGAGAATGCAGAGTGTTCTGTGGGGTAGCCTAGGAAAGTTAGCTCAATTGGGGTGAAGCCTTCCAAATACATTTTTCATCCTGAGTCAGACCTTTGAGTGTTTCCCTTCGCAGGGCCAGTTTTCTCCTAAATTGTGCGCTAAAGGCCCGATCTGAGCAACCCTTGCATAATCAACTACTGTACTTTGTTTCTTCTCCTGCTAACAGTTTTCTTGAATGTGATTGGTATCCTGTGTCATTTCTTCTAGTTCATCATCATGGGAGTAAAATGTTACGTTCGGAATCAAACTCTTCAATTACTACTACTCAGCCTACTATAGGTTGGCGACCCCTCTCTTTGCCTCTCCCCTCTGACCTCTCCTCTTTCCTACTTTGACATTCTTGCTTTAATCGTTTTGTTTTAAAATAACATGCTTCATCCATCGCGTATGGCTTAACTCACATCCAGCTGAGCTGGTGCTTCCAAATTGAAATTCTGGACTTTCAACACGCTTCGGGTGTTGCAAATGTAGGGGTTGTGTAAGTGATCAAACACAAGCTAACACCCTGCACACGGGGTTCTGGCGGCGCCTTCTCCGAGTGCACGTGTGTTGGTGTGAGTGTTGCATCACAGATGACCTCACGGATCCTGGGGTCTGCTGTTTGTTATTTTGCATGCTGTAAAACCAGGTTTTTAAGGCATAAAATAAAAACACTAGCCGCCTCATTGAAAGTGCAAAACCTGAAAGTTTCTGTGTCGTCGTCATGATTAACAACCCATCTCTCATTCTGTGTAATTGTCCAATTAATCCCGATGGTGAAAGACTGGCAATTTCCTGACCTCGGTACACGCAAAAGACACAGTCCCCGCCTCCCTGGCTTGTCCCCTCAGGGTGGGGATGGCATAGTGAAACCCTGCAGGCATCAGTAGTGGGTGGATTAACAATATTTGAGCATGAGCTTGTCATTTTCATGCTGACTCTCTCTTTAATAGTGGTTACTCTTGGCTGGTGTCTAGTGTTAGAATAAACACACTTTTATTTTTTTCTTTCCCCAACTGGCCTGTATCCGAAAGGAATGCATTGTAAAGGAATGCATTTGACTTTTTGTGATGCTGAGTTGGAGTTGGCATGGCAAAAAGGTGTTCTTGCAATCCTCCACGTGGTCTGTGGCGCCAGATGGCAGTTTTCCCCTCCCCCCCGCACCCGACTGAGCCCCTCTTTTTTTTTCCTTCCTTTCGTTTGTGTGCCTTGTGTGTTCCGTCATCCAGCTAAAGGAAGGACGAACATGGAGCTAAGGGAGAAGTTCATCTTGGCGGATGGAGCCAGTCAGGGAATGGCTGCTTTCCGGCCCCGGGGCCGAAGATCGAGGCCCTCATCTCGGGGAGCCTCGCCCAACCGGTCCACATCCATGTCCAGCCAGGCTGGCCAGGCGGCCTCCCCACAGGTCCCTGCCACCAGCACACCCAAGGTAGTACTCGTTTCCTCTTCCTCTGCGCTCACTGTCTAGAGTATGCTTTTGAATGTTTGGGGGGGATCCCTAGAATTTGTAGGACCAGCTTTCTCCAAATGTGTCCCTTCTCACAATATGGAAGATGAAGAATTAAAAAGTGTGTGTGTGCATGTGCACACGTGCGCGTGTGCTTTTGCCCTGTGGCCCATATAAAGACGATCTATTTAGGGGCTTTGGTTACCTTTCAGATTGTTTTTTCTTTTTAAAGCTTCATTCATGTTTTTGGTGTATATGATTTGCCATCAAACCTTTTCTATTTGTTTTTGGTTTTTTATTTTTAAGTTTTGAATTTTATTTTATTTATTTTTTATACAGCAGGTTCTTATTAGTTATCTATTTTATACGTATTAGTGTATACATGTCAATCCCAATCTCCCCATTCATCCCACCACCACCCCCGCCGCTTTCCCCCCTTGGTGTCCATCTATTTGTTTTTAATGATGATCATTCTTACTGTGAAATGAATGGCTGTGAATCTCTCTTTCCGTGGCTTTGTTTTTTTATCTGCCGTCCTTTACGTTTGATTTGCCATTGTTCCATACAGATTCTCCATCCTTTAACACGCAATTATGGTAAACCCTGGTTGACAAACAGCAAGGTGTCAACTCCTTGTAAACCAGCTGAGTGCTCAGACTTCCCCATGTCATCTCCAGAGGTATTGTAAGGCCCCAGATTCCAGCCTAACAGCCGCCTTTAACTGAAACGATCACCTACTAACACTGCTTCACCTCACCCTTAATAAATGTACTTTTGATAATACGTCGTCTTTTTACAGACTTCTATATAATAAGTCTCAACCCTAGGAACGTGAGAGTAAGGGGTGAACACAAAAGACGGTTTATAGCTCCTCAAAGGGCGTCAGCCTAACCTAGTCACCTCTGCAGGCTCTCAGCCTTTTTTGTTTCTCTGTTCTCTTTCTCATACTTAATTTTGCTTTTCTCCCCTGGGAGAGTGACATACAGGAGATTATACCCAGACCTAAGTCAGGTTTCTTTTCAAGCTGATGGTATGCTTTTGCTTCTAGACATAATTTGGGCAAGAAATGCTGTAACCCTTTTTAGGTGAGAGTGAGAGGCAGTATCATTTGCAAGAGAATCACTTAAATTATAAGAATGTGGACTGAGTGTTCTCTCTGGGCAAGGTCCTTCTGACTGTCTGGTATGTCTATTTCTGCCCAAGAACACTGGGTGGATGAGACCCAAGCCTTCTAGTTACCAGCGCAAGGGGCTGGGGGCTCGGATAGGCAAAAGGTTATCTGTCATTCTCAAAAGGTATGTATCTTTATTAGACTTAATGATTTTTTTCAGGACCCTCTCACTTTTTTAAATGACATGCTATATGGGGATAAGATATTTAGGAGATATAAAATTTGCCGAGATTAACTTATATATCAGATCATTTATATTCAATTGGAAGTCAACCATACGTCTTTTAAAGAAAGTTCTCTGTAAAATGATAAACATAGGCACCAAATAAATCACATATTTGATTAGAATCACCATAAGGAAGGGAGAAAAATCCCTAAAGAACTGTTATTGAAACCAAGGAGGTATTTCATATTAAAGGCAAGGACTCCTGGATAAAACTAATTTAGTACCTCTCAAAAGCCTTTTATGCTTTTCAAAACTCTTATCTGTTATGTAACCCTCACACTCATAATGAGAGGTAGGCAGAGAAAATGTCATTGCCCTCCTGACTCAGATTGAAATGATGGAAATGGAAATTACAGATGGTGGTATAGAGTTGGGGCAGAAGCCCATTCCTCAACTCTTCCTCATCCCCCAGCCCCTCATTTCTCCCCCTTCCCTCAAGTGAGTGATGTTAATTTCATATGTTACGTCTGAGGCGTCTGTCGCTTCTGATGGATCTCTTGTAGCCAAAACTGAGAGCAGTTGAAGGAACCTAAAGTGACATGTTTGCTTTAAATATTCAGGGCTGTGCTACTCTGTTCAAATTTTTGAAAAGTGGAAACCCCCCTCCCCACAAATTTAAGTCTATTATTTTGGCTAATACAAAGCTAGGTTTCATTTCAAATAGCCTCATGAGGCAAAACAACAGTATCCTTCTATGGAAGGGTCTTTAAGAGCACGGGGTAGGTTTGTGACTATAAAATCAGAATATCAAGGCATCTGAAAAGAATGCTCTTGGTCCTTCATGGTAATGAACTGTCATCTTGAGTGATATATTTCATCACCTGTGAGTCCTCACTCTCTCCTGGGTTGTTGAGATTCTGAGTTAGGAATTTAACTGGAGCAGAGCTGTCAGAGTTCGGGCAAATTACTGCCCTCTTCAGGCCCTCCTCTTTCACAATTGTGAAAAAGTGAGTAGGTAAGTGTGAGGATTAATTGTGGTTAGACTAGTGAGAGTATTTTCAATGCTTAAGCATCTTTTTTTTTTTTTTTTTTTTGGCTGCGCTGAGTAGCATGCAGGATCTTAGTTCCCCCACCAGGGATCGAACCCCTGCCCCCTACCATAGGAGTGCAGACTGGGCCACCAGGGAAGTCCCAAGTATTATATGTATACGAATTCTATATAAATCCTATATTTAAATGTATGTAGAGAATACATATGTAAATGAATTATGAATATCATTAATATTAATAAATTGCAACCCTGATATATCTAAAGGTCTTACATATGCTTTATTATTAAACATTTAAAACTATTTAATAAAGGAAAATTAATTTTTCAAAAAGCATATGTAATTGTTTAGATCTGTTTCCTCCAAACAGCTCCCTGACTGTGAGTTCATTGAGGAATATGATGTCTTTATACTTCCCAGATTTGTTTTTGTTTTTTGTTTTTTTTTAACTTTGGGAGAATTTCCAAAATGTTGTAGTGATCCAGGAAACGTGAATGATTTTAGATTTAGAATAAAATGTCATAGTTGTGATTACTTTAGACATTCTCTGCAAACTCCTGTAAGAATTTTAAGAGAATCATCCCCAAACATTGCCTAGGTATCTTGTAAGGACCGTAGACAGTGACGGAGCCAAGAGAGGAAGTGACATCTTACCAAGTTACAGAATGTCGCTTTTTTCTCTTTTTGGCAGTTATGTTTGTTTAAATGGTGGCTGTCTAGGCATTCCTTATTTTCTTCCTGTTCAATTTCTGTTTATTTATTTCTGTCTAGTTCCCTAAAAACCTTGCAGGCAGCAGAGAGTCCAAGCACGATTTTTTAGAGGCCAGTCTTCTCTCGGGACCATGCAGCCACCATCATCTTTTTGGCTCTACTCTCTCAACTCTGTGATAATTCACTGACAATCTGAAAGATACTAACATACTCAGAGTTTGTCTGTGTTTCCTCGGGGACTCTCCACTTTTGTGTTTTCTCTCCAATATGAATTCATTTTCTTTAGAGGGGTCCCTCTGAATTTAGGGAGAGAATAAGAAATTAGTGGAGAAAAGCAAGTGAGAACCCCATGCCTCCTCACCTCCTGAGTGTCTAGTGGAGGGTTCCCACCCATCTGTGAAGTGGTGTCAGTGGAGAATCACGGGACAGGAGCAATATCTGAAATGTCTTTTCCCTGATTCGACACAGGGAACGCCGATACAGGGAAGCAAGCTTCGACTTCCGGGATATTTATCAGGGAAAGGCTTCCACTCCGGGGAAGACAGTGGCTTGATCACAACCGCAGCTTCCCGAGTACGGACACAGTTTGCTGGTGAGTCTGCTGCGTTCCATCTCTCGTGGCTTTGCAGTGTGATCTGAATATGAAAATCCCATTTCTTCCTAATCGGGGAAGACAAATCAATGCTGCTGTATTCTTCTGAAATGACAAGTGGTCCCAGTCCTCCATCAAAGGTAGGGGATCAGTGAGCCATGGGCATAAGGGACTCAAACATCCCTTTTGGAAAGTACCAGAGAAAGATGAGACAGTGACTGTGGAATTGAAGAAAAACTGTGGCAGGATCTACCCCTTCCGACCGAAAGTCTGGCCTCCTCTGCTGCTTGGAAATTGCACTGGGTTCTGTTTGGGGTGGTTGGAAAAACCCAGCTGCACTGGCCCTGACTCCGGGGATCCTAAGCACAGCAAGCCTGAAGCTTCTTTAAACTTTCAAGTCTTTTGTCTTCAATTCCTTTGTGCTTCGAATTACTTATCCTAGGCAAAACTTGTGCTGTGCGTTCGTACTGCACACGTCCCTGGGTTATACCTGCCAAACTTTGGAAAACACAGTCTCAAGGGATATATCTATTCCTTATGTCTGTGTGTGGTAAATGGAATTCCATTTTAAGTGGGGTAGCCCCCAACCTGCTTTTTGTTTGTAAATTGAGCTTTTTGTATATTTCATCTACTTAGAGTGGGAGCAAGGCCATGAAATCAACATGTATTTCTTGAGCGCCTACTGGGTGTCCAGAAAACTGACTGAGGTTAAACGGTGGCACTGAGTTTCAAGAATCGGTGGCAGCTGGATGCAGTAGAAAGGGTGACCCATCTCTGCCCTCTCTCCTCAGATCCCAAGAAGACCCACAGCCGACCAGGAAGCCGAGCTGGCAGCAAAGCTGGTAGCCGGGCCAGCAGCCGCCGTGGCAGTGATGCATCAGACTTTGACATCTCGGAAATCCAGTCCGTGTGCTCCGACGTGGAGACTGTCCCCCAGACACACAGGCCTACGCCCCGAGCAGATTCTCGGCCGTCCGCAGCCAAGCCTTCCAAAATCCCCACACCCCAGAGGAAATCTCCTGCCAGCAAATTGGACAAGTCCTCCAAGAGATAGTGCAGTTGGTTCTACCACTGTCCTTCCTAAAGCCTTTACTATTTAAGTCTGAAAGATGTAACATATGATGTAGAGACTATTGTGAAATAATGCAAGAGGTGAGTTTAAAGTTCTGCAGATGGCCTTATTTGTGTATTTGTCTTTTTCTTTTATCTGTATAATTTGGGTCAGATAGTCTGGGGTTTTAGTCACATCCTCCATGAGGGGGGAGAGAGTTTGATAGGCACTAACGTTTCTGCACTGAGCGTGTGGAGCACACCTGAGATCACTATACCTGCAGGTAAGTCCACGACTTCCCGACAGCCAGCCCTCCACTGGGAGCTAACATGAAGGATACCTCAGGACACCTTCTTGCTTCTCTGGAAACTCTGAAAAGCCAAAAGACACCCACAGCGATCTATTCCAAGATGATCTAAGTGTAAACTGCAAGATGGGGGGCAAAAAGACAAACACACCCGCCGCAGTTCTTAACCTTGTACCTGACGGAGAACTCACAGAAAGTTCCTTTCTGCACCTGCCCATGCTCTGAGATTCCCAGACTCTTGCGCGTTTCTGTGCCATGGCTTCACCTGAGGCCAGAGGCGTCCTGGACGTGAGCCCTCTTATCCTGTAAGAATATCATCATAAAGTGCATTCATGTAAATGTGAGGTTTTCTTTTGCTTGAGTGGACAGTAGCACCTGTACCATTGAACTCATTTTGTATCAAAGCAAGTTTGCTTGCAGAAAAGCTATGAAATAAAACATGTCCCTTAACTACATTGCTATGGAATTAATTTTTTTCCCCAGGGAAAAAAAGTCAGTGTATTTTTTTATGAGCAAATATCCATTTGGAGTGACCAAACGAGACTTAAAAATGGGTTTATTTTGATTTTCTCATCTGAAGTAATCATGTTCTGGTATTATATCTATATTTAATATAAACCTTTTAATTTATTATGTATACTCACATACTATAGGAAGATATTAGTATGCATTTAATAAAACATATTCACTTGAACATATGGCATACCTGATTATTTAAAGTGAACTTTTTCTGTTTGCTCTAAATAAAGCTTATATGGACGATCTCTCTTTACTAACAGTGTGACAGGCTAAGTTTGGGGGACAAAAAACACAGGGATATAATACATAAGAAATGATAAAATAACATTAACCATTCTATAAATATTTTTAGTATGTACCAACCATGTGCCAGCCTCTGTTGGTGACACTGAGGCGCTCTTATATTCAAGGGGAAAAAGCTAATAACTAAATCACTAAAAAACATGAACTGAAACCAGGGGATGTATGACAGGGTAATGTAGTTACATTCCCTCCTGTGTACATTTAAAAATCAAATGATAAAATTTTCTTAAATATAAAAATGGCATCAAATATAATTAGAAGAATGGCAGATGGTTCCTTTGGGTATGACCGGTCACAGTTCTCCCTGTGACTTTGTAAATTCATTTCAGCACACGGCATTGGTGGCATTTGGGTTCAGGAGTTAGTTAAGATAGTCTTGTGTTTTCCCCACGTGGTCTTTTTCATGGAGGCCAGCGTTGAATTGAAGGGCCTGGAGTCTCCGGAGACAGAAATTATGTGCCGCTTTTAAGTGACTCCTTTCTCAAAGCATGGGTCTCAAGTGCATGCCCTTGATGGGAAGGGTGATTCTAACCTATGGGACCACTTGCTGTAATTCATGCGTTTGATTGTAAACACCTCATCTGAGAAGGCAGCTGTAACTGCTGTTACTCCTTTGGTGCTTTGCATAGGATCACATTTCCACTTCAAAGACAAATTTAAGGGAATAATTTTATCTGGGCTCATTTGAATGCTGCCCCTGATAAAGAGCTAGGGAATTTGCTTTTTGTAGTAGGAAGTGGTGAAAGATACTTCGAGAGTCCTAAGGAACTGCTTCCAGCTACCAGCAATTGTCCTCCTGGGGAGCTTTTCACACTTTGATGCCTGATATTTGTTTCCTCTTGAATGTTTGTTTCCCAGAGCCTCAGGCTGACTTCTGAGGTCCTCCTGGAAGTTTCCCTCCTCTTCGCTACACAGTTCCTTCTCTTTTCTTTTTGTCTTTCTTTCTTTTTTGTTTTCTTTCCTACTTTTTATTTTAAAAACATGACATTGGAATGAATCGCAATGCTAAACATCTTAAAGATTGGCTCTGTTAGAAGATAAACTGAGGCATACTAAGAATTTTTAGGAGATCTACGAAACAGACACAGACATAGAGAACAGACCCTGTGGTTGCCAAGTGGAAGGAGAGGGTGGGGTTAACTGATACAAACTATTATATATATGGTGGATAAACAAGGTTCTGTACAGCACAGGGAACTATATTTAATATCCTGTGATAAACCATAACGGAAAAGAATATGAAAAAGAATATATATATAAAACGGAATCACTTTGCTGTATAGCAGAAATTAACACAACATTGTAAATCAACTATTCTTAAATTAAAATTTTTATTAAAGAATTCTAAGAGTTTACTTGAGCAAAATCCAGTTCCAATCAGGCAGCGCCAAACCGGAAGTGGTTAGGAGTCCACCAACAGGAGAAAAAGCAGAGGCAGAGCCAGGAAATTACTGAATGGCTGTCACTTAGAGCCCAGTTGACTGTTTGTGATTGGCTGTCCTTAGGCTTTGATTTCATAACCTCGAGGCATTTACAGAACTAGATTTTGGTTTTTGTTTTCCTAGGCCCCTGAGGCATTAGAGCCACTTGGATCTAAAGGCCTCCTTGTTTAATTAATTGAACGGTTCTTAAGCGTTAAGGCAGCTGAATCATGGAGTCGATTTTTTTGCCTTAAAAATAAATACTAATTCTCATGAAAAAATGGAGTGCAGAAGGGGATGGGCCTGGACAAATCTCAGATCTGGTTCCTTTTATGGCAAATAAGGGTGGAGGGGCTTGGAAGTGCCCTGTTGGCTGCTGGGGTTTGACCCATAAAACAATGAAAAGGAAGAGAGGCAGGGAAAGGATCTTGTTTCCTTTTTGATCATTTTTTAAGCTTGCTTCACGTATTTGCAACAAGGGAAATCGGGATGAGGTACAGTCATTTACTCCTTTTTGGACAACGTGGTTTGAAATGCTTGTGCTTTTTTGTCAAACAAGTGATCTGATAGCACCAACCATACGTTTGCAAGTGCCCAAGCTACTGTGTGTGTCTCATGAGGTGGCCGCTTGGCCGGGAACTTACCTCTGGGGGCCCATGAAGAAGGCAAGGACACTAAACTTGTCTCTTAGTACTTTAGTAACTAGGTTTCCTTGAGTCTTGTTAGGGGTTAACTTGATGGTCACCAAAATCTACTTGGATGTGAATAGAGTCATAGATGAGTTGTATGGCTTTGTGAAGTATCTGACCTACCCTGCCCAACTGTACAACTTTGTTTGACTTCATATAATTTTGGTGCAATGGAGATGTTGAATATCTTGTCAGGATAAACGGCAGCAAACATATGGAATCTTTCTGGCTTCTGCTTCCTATGTGCTAAATTAAGAACACATGCAAGGCACCCTGACTTCAGACTATACTACAAAGCTACAGTAATCAAGACAGTATGGTACTGGCACAAAAACATAAATATAGATCAAAGGAACAGGATAGAGTGAAGTAAGTCAGAAAGAAAAACAAATACTGTATGCTAACACATATATGGAATCTAAGAAAAAAAAAAGGTTCTGAAGAACCTAGGGGCAGGACAGAATTAAAGATGCTGACGTAGAGAATGGATGAGGACATGGGGAGGGGGAAGGGTAAGCTGGGATGAAGTGAGAGAGTGGCATGGACATATACACACTACCAAATGTAAAATAGATAGCTAGTGGGAAGCAGCCACATAGCACAGGGAGATCAGCTCCGTGCTTTGTGTCCACCTAGAGAGGTGGGATAGGGAGGGTGGGAGGGAGATGCAAGAGGGAGGAGATACGGGGATATGTGTGTGTGTGTGTGTGTATGTGTGTATATATATATATATATATATATATATATATATATATATGATTCACTTTGTTTTATATATATCTGATTCACTTTGTTATACAACAGAAACTAACACACCATTGTAAAGCAATTATACTCTAATAAGAAAGATGTTAAAAAAAAAAGCATGCAAAGCAAAATGTGTTCAAAGCAATTTCATATTCATTTACCCACACTTTTATTGTACCCCATTATTTGAAATTAAAGACTGCATAGGAGATGAGAATAAAAAGAGATTAAAAGTTTTCAAAAGTTATCCTCAGATAAAATATTCTTTTAAAAGTTCCTCACCCTAAAAGAGCGACTTTTGCCCCAGGGCAAAGACCAGGAATTTCAGTTGCCACAGCCTTATAGACTCTATCTTTTCTGCCAGTGGGTTCCCTACTTCTTTGACAGCATATTTCCAGCAATAAGAATTTTCTGAGCAAACTCTTCCAATGTGTTTATCAGATATTTTTTGCATATATTATCATTAGCTAATTTCTCAAGGTTCAATATAATCTTAGTGTCAGATTTACACTTAACAACACTGGTGTAGGAATATATACTTATTTCAAATAGTCTTGACAACTTTTTGGTCCAAATCTTGTCAAATCTGATGAGACCCTCCCTGGTTTAACTCATGATGTGACTGGGGGGGGCTTGTTCTAGGAGTGTCTTCTCTGCTTTTTTCTTCTTTGTTTCTTGCATTCTAAGTGTCTTAAATCCATAGTTTATTTGCAGGGATCTGTTTAAGCCACATTTTGTAAAGATTGTTTTGTTAAAAAGAGATGAGAAAATGTGTTCATTCACCCTGCTTGACACAGATAAAGTGCAGTCTACCACACATGCTGCGAGAACCACTGTGTCCACCTGTCACCTGGGGACACAGACACAGAGGATGCTGTGGGTGCCACCATAGGGCACATGTTACTGTTGGTCTGTAGTATGTCCATGGAGGTTGATTTCCTCCCCCTCCTCTTAGGTGAAATGTAAAACAGACATCTTGTTTTCATGCCACATCTGAACTTAGAGATCACTGTTCTACACTCTTTCTTTCTCCTCTGCTCCCAGTTATGTGAGAACACACACACACCTGTGCCAGCAGTTATATGTGATTATCTCCCTGCTTAGGTGTTCTCTGAAAATTTGAATTTAGTTCTGGCCCTTGTTACCTCTCACTTGTGCTACTACAGGACTGCCTGTTTATCGCCTCACTTTCAATGTCTTCTCCAGATGTCAGGCTGGAGGAATTGGTCCCATGGGGAGGGACAGGCCTTTCGATAATGAAGGACCAAAAGAAAGGGTGGTTAAGGTGGGAAAAGAGATACCCTTTAAACTTACACAGTTCTGTACATCAGTTATATCACAATAAAACTGGAAGGGAAGAAAAGATGGAAAAAGAGAAGTTAAGGAAGTTACATTACCTAACTGCACTGACTTATTTCTCTCAGCAAATTAGAAGCCAGGGTGTCCTGCCTGGAGTTAAGGAAAAGGTCATAGGTTATGGTGTTTGAGTTGAGCCGAAAAGGTTTGAAATAGCTGAGACCAGGGGACTGTAGTTACCCTGACCTACAGAGTGCAGCTGGGTGTAGGAACAGAGGGGGCAGAAGGTTAATTGAAAGTTAAGAGCCGAAATCAAGAGGTTTACAGACAAGCAAGAACTGAAAGAATTCAGCACCACCAAACCAGCTTTACAAGGAATGCTAAAGGAACTTCTTCAGGCAGAAAAGAAAAGGCCACAACTAGAAAGGAGGAAATTACAAAATGGGAAAGCTCACTGGTAAAGGCAAACATACAGTAAAGGTGGGAAATCATCCACACACAAATATATCAAAACCAGTAATTCTGAGAGTACAAATGCAGGATATTTGAAATCATTCGAAATTAAGAGATGAGCAAGTTAGGGAGCTTCCCTGGTGGTGCAGTGGTTAAGAATCTGCCTTCCAATGCAGGGGACCCAGGTTCAAGCCCTGGTCTGGGAAGATCTCACATGCTGCGGAGCAACTAAACCCATGCACCACAACTATTGAGCCTGCGCTCTAGAGCCCATGAGCTACAACTACTGAAGCCCCCATGTCTAGAGCCCATGCTGTTTAACAAGAGAAAACACAGCAATGAGAAGCCCGTGCACCACAATGAAGAGTAGCCCCCGCTTGCCGCAACTAGAGAAAGCCCATGCACAGCAGCGAAGACCCAACACAGCCAAAAATAAATAACTAAATAAATTTTTAAAAAGATGAATAAATTAAAACAGTCATATACATATAGATTGCTATACCAAAACCTCATGGTAACTGCAAGCCAAAAATCTATAACAGATATATACACAAAAAAGAAAAAGGAATCCAAACACAACACTAATGATAGTCATCAAATCACAAGAGAACAAAAGTGAAAAGGAAGAAAAAAGATCTAAAAAACAAATCCAAAACAATATCACAATAAGAACATACGTATCAATAATTACCTTAAATGTAAATGGATTCAATGCTGCAAACAAAAGACAGACTGGCTAAATGGATACAAAAACAAGACCCTATATATTCTATCAAACATTTGGAAAAGAGTTAACACTTATCCTTCTGAAACTATTCCAAAAAATTGCAGAAGGAACACTTCCATACTCTTTCTAAAAGGCCGCCATTACCCTGATACCAAAACCAGACAAAGATACCACAAAAAAAGAAAATTACAGGCCAATAACACTGATGAACATAGACGCAAAAATCCTCAATAAAATACTGGCAAGCCAAACCCAACAATACATTAAAAGGATCATACACCATGATCAAGTGGGATTTATCCCAGGGATGCAAAGATTTTTCAATATCCATACATCAATCAATGTGCTACACCACAATAACAAATTGAAGTATACAAACCATATATGATCATCTCAATAGATGCAGAAAAAACTTTTGATAAAATTTGACATACATTTATGATAAAAACTCTCCAGAAAGTGGGCATAGAGAGAACATACTCGACATTATAAAGACCATATACTACAAACCCACAGCTTACATTATACTCAATGGTGAAAAGGTGAAAGCATTTCCTTTAAGATCAGGAACAGGACAAGACTGTCCACTCACACCACTTTTATTCAACATAGTTTTGGAAGTCCTAGCCACAGCAATCAGAGAAGAAAAAGAAATAAAAGGAACCCAAATTGGAAAAGAAGAAGTAAAACTGTCACTGTCTGCAGATGACATGATACTATTTATAGAAAATCCTAAAGACACTACCAGAAAGCTACTAGAACTCATCAATGAATTTGGTAAAGTTGCAGGATACAAAATTAATAAACAAATCTCTTGCAATTCTATACAATAAAAACAAAAGATCAGAAAGAGAAATTAAGGAAACAATCTCATTTACCATTTCATCAAAAAGAATAAAATGCCTAGGAGACAAAAAATCTGTACCTACCTAAGGAGGCAAAAAATCTGTACTCCGCACACTATAAAATGCTGATGAAAGAAATCAAATGTGATACAAACAGATGGAAAGATATACTGTGTTCTTGGATTGGAAGAATCAATATTGTCAAAATGACTATACTATCCAAGGCAATCTACAGATTCAATGCAATCTCTATCAAATTACCAATGGTATTTTTCACAGAATTAGAATAAAAAAGTTTTAGATTTATATGGAAACCCAAAAGACCTCGTATAGCCAAAGCAATCTTGAGAAAGAAAAACAGAGCTGGAGGAATCAGGCTCCCTGACTTCAGACTATACTGCAATGCTACAGTAATCAAAACAGTATAGTACTGACACAAAAACAGAAATATAGATTAATGGAAGAGGATAGAAAGCCCAGAAATGAACCAACATACCTATGGCCAATTAATCTACAACAAAGGAGGCAATAATATACAATGGAGCAAAGACAGTCTCTTCAAAAAGTGTGTGCTGGGAAAACTGGACAGCTACATGTAAAAGAATGAAATTAGAATATTCTCTAACATAATTCACAAAAATAAACTCAAATTGGAGGAAAGATTTAAATGTAAACCTGATACTATAAAACTCCTAGAGGAAAACATAGGCAAACACTTTTTTTTTTCTAATAAGGAAGGTGGAGAGTTCTCCTCCACCTTTTTTTTAAATAAATAAATTTATTTATTTATTTATTTTTGGCTGCATTGGGTCTTCATTGCTGTGCACAGGCTTTCTCTAGTTGTGGTGAGTGGGGGCTACTCTTCGTTGTGGTGCATGGGCTTCTCATTGCAGTGGCCTCTCTTTGCACAGCATGGGTTCTAGGCATGTGGGCTTCAGTAGTTGCAGCATGCAGGCTCAGTAGTTGTGGTGCACGGGCTTAGTTGCTCTGCAGCATGTGGGATCTTCCCAGACCAGAGTTCAAACCCATGTTCCCTGCATTGGCAGGCAGATTCTTAACAACTGTGCCACCAGGGAAACCCGGCAAACACTCTTTGACACAAATCGCAGCAATATCTTTTTGGATCCATCCCCCAGAGTAATGGAAACAAAAACAAAGATAAATAAATGAGACCTAATTAAACTTAAAATCTTTTGCACAGCAAAGCAAACCATAAAAAGAAAAGAAAACCTACAGAATGGGAGAAAATTTTTGCAAACGATGCAACCAACAAGGGATTAATTTCCAAAATACCTAAACAGCTCATATAGCTCAATATCAAAATAAAAAAACAAAAAAACAACCCAATAAAACAATGGGCAGAATGTCTATATAGACATTTCTCCAAAGAAGACACACAGATGGCCAACAGGCACATGAGAAAATGCTCAACATCACTAATTATTAGAGAAATGCAAATCAAAACTACAATGAGGTATCACCTCACACCAGTCAGAATGCCCATCATCAAAATGGCCACAAATAATAAATGCTGAAGAGGGTGTGGAGAAAAAGGAACCCTCCTATACTGTTAGTAGGAATGTAAATTGGTAGAGCTACTATGGATAACAGTATAGAGTATCCTCTAAAAACTAAATATAGAGCTACCATATGATCCTGCAATCCCACTCCAGGACATGTATCCAGAGAAAACCATAATTTGAAAGGATACATGCACCCCATTTTTCATTGCAGCACTATTTACAATAGCCAAGACATGGAAGCAATCTAAGTGTCCATCGACAGATGAATGGATAAGGAAGATGTGGTACATATATACAGTGGAATACTACTCAGCCATAAAAAATAATGAAATAATGCCATTTGTAGAAACATGGTTGGACCTAGAGATTATCACACTAAGTGAAGTAAGCCATACAGAGTAAGACAAATCTCATATGATATCCCTTATATGTGGAATCTAAAAAATAAAAAATATACAGATGAACTTATTTCCAAAACAGAAAGAGACTCACAGAATAGAAAACAAAATTTTGGTTACCAAAGGGGAAGAGGGAGGGGAGGAATAAAATAGGAGGTTGGGATTAACATATACACACGACTATATATAAAATAGATAACCAACTAGGACCTACTGTATAGCACAGAGAACTATACTCAATATTTTGTAATAACCTATGAGGGAGAAGAATCTAAAAAAGTATATATAGATATAGATCTATATAGATATAAAGCTGAATCTCTGTACTGTACACGTGAAACATGATATTGCAAATCAATTATACTCCAATTAAAATAAACTTTACCCAAAAGAAAACTCCAGTACCAGTTGTATTCTTTGGTGAATTCTAGCATTTAAAGGAAAAACAAAAAACAAAAACAAATTTACAAAAATCCTTCTAGAAAACAGAAAAGGAAGAAACACTTCACAATTCATTCTATGAGGCATCACATTGATACCAAAGTCAAAGGCATTATAAGAAAAGAAAACTTTCAGTATTTCTTATGAATGTAGGCACAACAATCCTTTAAAAATTAGCAAATTAAATACAGCAGTATATGATAAGAAAAATACATCATGACAGTTATGGACTGAATTGTTTTCCCCCCAAATTCATAGGTTGAACCTATGAATTAGGTTCATAGTTCATAGAATTGGGGGTTACATTAACCCCCAATGTAATGTAGTTGGAGATAAGGCCTTTAAAGAGATAACTAAGGTTAAATGATATCATAAAGATGGAGCCCTAGAGACATGAAAGATCTCTCTCTCTCTCTCTCTGCACATGCACAGAGGAGAGACCATGTGAGGATTCAGCAAGAAGGACCATCAGCAAGCCAAGAAGAAAGGTCTCACCAGAAACCAACCCTACTAGCATCTTGATCTTGTGAGGAAATAAATTTCTGTTCTTTAAACCATCCAGTCTGTGCTATTCTGTTATGCCAGTCCTAGAAGACTAATACAATGACCAAATAGAGTTTATCCCAGGAAAGTAAGGTTGGACTAACATTAGAAAACTAAGCACTTTTTTTTCACTATATTAACCAACTAAAAAATAAGAAAAATTGTATGATAACCTCAACAGATGCAGAAAAATCATTTGACAATCTTCAAAAATCACTCATGAGAACAAATGTTTCAGCAATGCAGGAGTGGAAAAGAACTTTCTCAACCTGATAAAGAACAGCTAACATTATACTTAATGGTGAAAGATTGATTGCTTTCCCTCTAAGGTCATAAATGAGGCAAAGATGTTCTCTCTCACCACTCCCATTCGACATCTTACTGGAAGCTAAGTCCAGTACAAAAGGGTAGTAAAAGAATAAAAGATGTATAGATTGGCAAAGAGGAATGAAATTATTTTAATTCTCAGGTGACAACATTGTCCACATAGGATATCCTATGGAATTTACAAAAAAGCTACAGGTGACTTTAGCAAGGTCCCTGTATATAAAGTAAATATGGAAAAATCAGTTGTATTTCTACATACTAATAGTAGCTGTTGGAAGCTGAAAAACAATACAAATTATAATAGCAAAAAACTAAAGTACTTAGGGATACATTTAACAAAACGTACAAAAATTGTACACAAACTACAGAACATTGAGAAAAATGTAAAACAAAAAGTGGAGAGATGCTATATTTATGGATCAGAAGAGTTAATATTGTTAAGATGTCAATTATCCTCCAATTAATCTGCAAATCTAATATAATCTCAAGCCAAATTCCAGCAAATTTTCTTTTGAGGAAATTGATAAGACTTTCTTAAAAAAAAAAAAAAAGAGTTAGGAGCTGGGGTTTTTTCAGTCAGGCTCAATGGGAAGAGCAAGGGATTGAAGCAGTGGGAAGAAGCAGAGGGGGTAGGATGGAATCAAGTTTTAGGGTACCCAGAGAAAAGGGTTTGGGAGGAAGGCACACTGTGGATAGGTGTTTGGATCAGGTTGGTGGAAGGCTAGAGCATTAGGGCTGAGAGCACAGGAAAAGATGTATGACCAAGAGGGACATATTTTGGGGCATTGTCTAAGGGTTGCAAGAATGTGAATTTTGGTGGCCTCAGCATTTCATTAAAAATTAGTCTCAGCTGTTCCAAGTCTGTTGATTTTTATTGTGCTTGTAGTTGAATTTCCATGAAGAAAGCAATAATAGTCATCTCATAGGGTGGGGGAGTGTGGAAGGGCCTGCATTTCAGCTGGGATTGGTTGTGCTTCAAAGCTCCAATGAGGCTGAAGTGTGTGCTTGGCTTTTCAATAAGACAGAAATCTCAGGAAAATGGTTCGTTGATATATGCCTATTAGATCTGGCTGTGGGCATGACTTAAAAATGGATTATCATAAAAACTACATTTCTGAAAGAAGGATTAAGTAGGTAGAAAAATGTACATGGTTATGTTTTTGATTCCTAGTGTAGAAAAGTTTGTTTCAAAAGTAACCAGTCAGTGGATGTGGGATCTGGTCACCAACTGAGTCACAAAATACCTGCTTGAGAGCTGACCAGTGAATTCGGAGGAACAGAATCGGTTTGAAGCAATGTCTTGAGATATAAAGTATAAACTTTACAACGCCATATCTGATCATGGATTAATTTAGAATTCTTTCTCATGGGTAACCTTTTGCTTTTTTAGGTTCTTGATTATGCCCAGATTGATTTTTTAAAGTCGGTTTTGGTTTATAAAGCTCTTCACATGAATATATATCTTATATGAGGTTCCCAGCCAGTCATTGAAATAGTAGATAAGTACTATTTGAATTTTACGGATAATTTAAACAAAGCTAGAGAGGCTGTTATTTCTCCAGGCTCACACAGCTAAAAATGACCCAGTAGATAAATATTTTCCTGCCGAGACCAGTAATCATCCCACTACACCTCACCATTACACCAGGGCCTCTGTGCTCCTAAGATGGTGACTTCATAAGGAAGGCATGGTCACGAACTCTTGGGAACCACACCACATCTGCATTTTCCAGAGACACAAGCTTCACCTTGAGATAGGTTTAGACTTTTCTCTGGAGTGCTGGAAATGTCTTGGGTTCCATAGCTAGATTAATTTTCCATTGTTTCATGTCTCATCAAATTATCTCCTTCCAAAAACGTAGTGACCTTTTAAAATTGGTTCACTGAGTAAGACGGTCTGCTTCGAGGCAGCTAATATTTAACACTATTTTCTCTCTGACCATCAAAAGATGTGTCATGAGTTCCCCTGGGAAGTGGCTTCATCAGTTAGCTGTCAAAGAGTCCTGATTCCTCTTGCTGTCAGATAGGTATCCTGAATGACTTAATGCAAATGAAACTTTTGAATATTCTACTTTTTGCTTAAGTTCATTGGTAATATATGTGGATAAATGTTGGAACTCTTCACTGACTATGTCATGGTGTAGTGTTTTAAAAATTTATTTTATAGGGAGTGTGGGAGGGAGGGAGACGCAAGAGGGAAGAGATATGGGAACATATGTATATGTATAACTGATTCACTTTGTTATAAAGCAGAAACTCACACACCATTGTAAAGCAATTATACCCCAATAAAGACGTTTAAAAAAATTTTATTTTAGATGTGGAGGCATATATAATGTGACCTAACCAAAAAAGTTTTAATAAAAGTATACAAGGAAGGATGTACATTTTTCCTGCTTCAGTTTTGGTTAGTTTGACTACAGGGCTTTATAAGGTGGTCCAAGGCATTTACCTTGATTTTATCACTCAAATATATTTCAAATCATATTAGTTCTTTTTTTTTTTTAAAGATTTAATTTTATTTATTTTTGGCTGCATTAGGTCTTCATTGCTGCACTCGGGCTTTCTCTAGTTGCGGTGAGTGGGGGCTACTCTTCCTTGCGATGTCTTCTCTTGTTGCGGAGCACTGGCTCTAGGCACACGGGCTTCAGTAGTTGTGGCTCATGGACTCAGTAGTTGCGGGTCACAGTCTCTAGATCACAGGCTCAGTAGTTGTGGCTCATGGGCTTACTTGCTCCATGGCATGTGGGATCTTCCCGGACCAGGGCTCGAGCCTGTCTCCCCTGCACTGGCAGGTGGATTCTTATCCACTGTGCCACCAGGGAAGTCCTGTTAGTACTTTCTTTAGTGTATATTCTTTTGTGTGTATTCTTTTGCTTACTCTTACTCTCACACACCTCTGAAAATGTATCTTTTAAGTATCAGTGTCAGAATAATTTGTTTTTTGTCAAAACATGTTTGAAATGTAGTTAATTCAGTGAAGAATTTTTATTTAGGACATTCCTTTGATTTATATTGACTGCATTTGGGGAGTAGGATACTTTATACATTCAATGATACATTTTATTATCAACTTCTGATGATAATTTTACACTTGTTAGTTACAGAAAGTGTAGTAAATACATAAAAGTACAAAGAGTAAATAAAATCACCTGTCATCCCAATACTTGGAATAAATCACTGATAAATTTGAGAGGTGATCATTATTTTGAATTTCTGATGTCATACTGTATTTCCATTTTGGTATCTCCAACTACATACTTAAAATTAAAAAGGCCAAAGGCATTGTAAGTTATCCAGTTATTTTAGTCTTTAAAACTGGAAATAGGGTGATACTTGTATTGCTTTTTATTGCTGGACAACAGTTGCCTGAGAACTCAGTGATTTCAAACAACTTATTTCGCAGTTTGTGTGAACAAGAATCCAGGCAAACTCGTCTGGGTTCTCTGTTTCAAGGTCGCTTACAAGGCTGCAGTCAAAGTTCCAGCTGGGGCCACAGTCATCTGTGTCTCATTTCATTTGAGGCAGGATTTATTTTCCAGTTCACTCCTTGGTTGGTTGGTTGTCAAGATTCCATTCCTCGTGGGTTGTTGGACTAAGGGCCTCAGTTCCTTGCTAGCTGTTGGCTGGAGGCCACCCTCCTCATTTCCTTGCCACATGGGCCACTCCAGCATGGCAGTTTGCATCATCAAAGTGGGCAAACCAAGGAGGCAATAGAGTCCAAAGTCACAGTCTTCCACAACCTAAGCTTAGAAATTATGTCCTATCACTTTAGCCATATTTTCTTAGTCAGGAGCAAATCACAAGGTCCAGCCTACATTCAAGGGCAGGGGCCTGAACCAGGAAGAAATAGCAAATATGAACAGACAAATCACAACTACTGAAATTGAAACTGTGATTTAAAAACTCCCACAGACTGAAGTCCAGGACCAGATGGCTTCACAGCCGAGTTCCATCACACGTTTAGAGAAGAGTTAACACCTATCCTTCTGAAACTCTTCCAAAATACTGCAGAGAAAGGAACATTCCCAAGTTCATTCTATGAGACCACCATCACCCTAATACCAAAACCAGACAAAGATATAATGAGAAAAAGAAAATTACAGGCCAATATCACTAATGAACATAAACACAAAAGACTTCAACAAAACACTAGCAAACTGAATCCAGCAACACATTAAAAGTATCATACGCCATGATCAAGTGAGATTTTTCCCAGGGATGGAGGGATTCTTCAATATATGGAAATCAATGTGATACACCACATTAACAAACTGAAGAATAAAAACTATATGATCATCTCAATAGATCCAGAAAAAGCTTCTGACAAAATTCACCATCCATTTATGATAAAAAACAAAAAAACAAAAACAAAAACAAACCCAACTCTCCAGAGAGAGAGTTTGGTAAAGTAGCAGGATACAAAATTAATACACATAAATCTCTTGCATTCCTATACCTAACAATGAAAGATCAGAAAGAGAAATTAAGGAAACCATCCCATTTACCATCGTAACAAAAAGAATAAAATACCTAGGAATAAACCTACCTAAGGAGTCAGAAGACCTGTACTCTGAAAACTATAAGATACTGTTAAAAGAAATCAAAGATGACACAAACAGATAGAGAGATATACCATGTTCTTGGATTGAAAGAATCAATAATGTGAAAATGACTGTACTACACAAAGCAATCTACAGATTTAATGAAATCCCTATCAAAATACCAACAGCATTTTTCACACAATTAGAACAAAAAACTTTACAATTTGTATGGAAACACAAAAAACCCTGAATAGCCAAAGCATTCTTGAGAAAGAAAAACAGAGCTAGAGGGATCAGGCTCCTGGACTTCAGACTATACTACAAAGTTACAGTAATCAAAACAGTATGGTGCTTGCACAAAAACAGAAATGTAGATCAATGGAACAGGATAAAAAGTCCAGAGATAAACCCACACACATATGATGACCTAATCTCTGACAAAAGAGGCAAGAATATACAATGGTGAAAAGACAGTCTCTTCAAAAACTGGTGCTGGGAAAACTGGACAGCTACATGTAAAAGAATGAAATTAGAACATCCCCTAACACCATACACAAAAATAAACTCAAAATGGATTAAAAATCTAAATGTAAGGCTGGATACTTTTAAACTCTTAGAGGAAGACATAGGCAGAACACTCTCTGACATAAATTTCAGCAAGATCATTTTTGATCCACCTCCAAGAGTAATGAAAATAAAAACAAAAATAAACAAATGGGACCTAATTAAACTTAAAATCTTTTGCACAGTGAAGGAAACCATAAACAAAACAAAAAGACAAGCCTCAGGATGGGAGAAAATATTTGCAAATGAAGCAACTGACAAGGGATTAATCTTCAAAATATACAAACAGCTCACTATCCAAAAAAACAACAACAAAAAATCCAGACATAAAATGGGCAGAAGATCTAAACAGACATTTCTCCAAAGAAGACATACAGATGGGAAAAAAGTATGTGAAAAGATGTTCAACATCACTATTAGAGAAATGCAAATAAAAACTACAGTGAGGTATCACCTCACATCAGTCAGAATGGCCATCAACAAAAAAAATCTATAAACAATAAATGCTGGAGAGGGTGTGGAGAAAAGGGAACCCTCCTACACTGTTGGTGGAAATGTAAATTGGTACAGCCACTATGGAGAACAGTATGGAGGGTCCTTAAAAAACTAAAAATAGAGCTACCATATGATCCAGCAATCCCATTCCTAGGCATATGCCTGGAGAAAACCATGATTCAAAAAAGATACATGCACCACAATGTTCACTGCAGCACTATTCACAATAGCCAGGACATGGATGTAACCTAAATGTCCATCAACAGAGGAATGGATAAAGAAGAGGTGGTACATATATACAATGGAATATTACTCAGACATAAAAATGAATGAAATAATGCCATTTGCAGCAACATGGATGGACCTAGAGATTGTCATACTGAATGAAGTAAGTCAAACACAGAAAGACAAGTAGCATATGATATCATTTATATGTGGAATCTAAAAAAATTGTACAAATGAACTTATCTACAAAACAGAAGTAGAGTCACAGATGTAGAAAACAAACTTATAGTTACCAACGGGGAAGGGGGGAGGGACAAATTGGGAGACTGGCATTGACATATATACACCACTATATATAAAATAGGTAACCAACATGGACCTACTGTATAGCACAGCGAACTCTACTCAGTACTCTGTAATGACCTATATGGAAAAAGAATCTAAAAAACAGTGGATATTTGTACATGTATAATTGATTCACTTTGCTGTACACCTGAAACTAACACAACATTATAAATCAACTATACTCCAGTAAAAATTTTAAAAATAAAAAAATAAAAATTATGGCTTTCCCATGGAAAAAAAAAGTATGACACATCAAAAGTCAATGACTTGTTCAACACAATCTAGATCGGAAGAGGAATGTTTCTTCAAAACTCTACTAAAGAGTTACTCATAATAATACTGGGAAATGAGCCACACAAACATCTGAAACAGGTTAGAGTACAAAAGGGCATCAGTGGCTCCCTAAAAGGACAACAGAGAGGCACAGGGCTGTTAATGAACAGCATTCTCCAAATACGGTGAGAGGGTGGATGGGGGAAGTAATGAGAACCACCTCAGCCCATCTTGGTTAAATGTTGCCTTGCCTCATTCTTCTTCTCTGACTCCCCTCCCCTTGTAATGCTGGACCCTCCAAGTTGCTGTTATATGGACACATTCGATTCTCTCCACTGGGGACACCCAATTCTCATGGCTGGGGTACATGTGCTTGTGGTCATTGGCACACAAGTGTGCCTCTGCTGACCTAGGAACTCCCAGGAATTAACTAACTGGTGGGGGTTAATCTCATTCACATTTTCTTCCAAGGGATTCCACATATGCAGCACACACATTTTAAAGGCCCATACTCTTATGAAGCAGGGGAAAAAAGTTTGGCAGCAGATAAAACGTGCCTCTAGGCCCTCCCCACTTGTATCATGTCCGTGTGTGGTTTGACATTTGATTTGTGCTGGTGAGATCACATTCATATTCAGAGGAACTGTTTCATAGGGTTTCCTAGAAAACACCTTGTGAACAGGCAGTGTTTTGTGTACTTCGAACCAAAGTTCATCCAATAAATTTTATATATAGTGAAGCAATGCTAGTTGGAGATTTTTGCAGCAGCCATGAGCCAGCTTGCCTATGAATTACTGTTAAACAGTCCATAAACAATTGAGATAGCACTGTTCATACCATATACATACATACATTGGCTTTCAGAGGCCAGAGTGGTTTTTTGAGTTTTCATTACTTCTAGAGAAAAGCCAAAAGATACTGACGCCATTTTGGAGAGATTGACTCCTCCCATCCCCCACGCACTGTTGACAGTCCTGAAAGGCTGGCAGGAACCGGACATTCTTGCATGATTCTCTGTGCCAAAAACTATGTTTTCTCAATTTTCATCCAACCCTTTCAGGAAGGAATTATCCCAAACTGCTGGTTAGGAATAACCAGCAAGATCACTAGCTAATAAGCTAATAATAATAATTAGCTAATAAGCTAATAAGTTTACCAGCCCCGTTCTGGCTGAACCAAAGTCTATGTGGTCTTTCCATGGCAAGTACTATGTTGTGTGAGCCATTATTTTTCAGACTTATTTTTTGTGTCCTGGCCCACATCTTATTCATCAGTTTCTTGTCTTACTTGTTCCTAATTTGAGTGCTTTAGCAACTTAAAAAACCTGAGCATATATTCTCCCCCATCCTGCTTCTCCCACCACCAACAACAACAAAAATGAAACAAAACACATATTTTAAAAAATAGAATTCACCCAGTTTATGCAAACATTCCTTCCCTGAGAGTGACATATGGGGAGAGATCAGAAAGACAAAGGCAGAAGGATTTAAGATGCCAACCGGGAAGCAACAAGAAATGTGGGTCTTTAACACTGTGAAGTCAAGTCAAATTGCGGAACTGGTTTGTGCTCAGCTTTGCAGGAAAATCCTTGGGTTTAGAGGATAATATGTAAACACTGTTTAGGATTAGGCTGAATTACGGTTCTAAGTGGGTGGAGGAGTCCATCTTCTGTGCCAAGAATCAGTGATCTTGGTTTAGAGTTCCCTCCTATCTCTTTGACATGTGGTGCTTGGGTGTCTTAAGATTGAGGATGGCTTCTGGAGTGAAGCATCTTTTTCTTGCCCACTGCCAGGTAGCTGCTTTCAACCTGGGTATATGGCTATAAATGCAAGAATTACAACATGATATCATGTGAACCTACCAACAGGTTTGTGGGAAAATACTAGGGAAGAACAATCACCTGATTCTAGTATACATTCTAGAACACATATTTGAAAATGCAAAATAAATCTTATCTATTTTTATACAAAACTCAGCATACTGCAAAGACCATTGATATTTGTCATTTACCTTCTGGTCATGCCTCCCTGTGAGGTAGATTAATCACTAGAGTGATTAATCACCTGGTCACCCATGTTGTCTGGTAATTGACCTGAGTGATGGTGACCAAACAATTGCTGATAAGAACGCCCCCCCCCACACACACTCCAATATAACTCTACATAGCGGGGATCTCTTTTAGTTTTTAAACCTAAAAGTCCTTAGTCATTCTTGGGTTTCTATATCATGGAGTATTTAAAAAACAATTAGAAGGAGATGAAGCATTAGAGGAGTGCGAAAGCAATCTGGACATGCAAGATTGATGACCTACATGCAGAAGTGGAAATTTAACAAGTTTTATAAATGGGAATGAGAAAAACAAACGTAGGATATAAGGTAGTTTTTTCCTCTTATTTATGCAATGGATAAATTTGAGTTGACAGCTCAGTGGCAGTAGGTTAATGATGTGTAAATGACCTTGAGCTACATTAATAGAAATGCAGTGCCCAGCACAGAGGAGTTGGAGGAAGTCCTGCTCCACTGCGGTACCTCATTATAAGATGTGGGCACCCTGACGCTCTGCAGGTGAGGGGCCAGGATGCGGTTCTGAGCCATATCAGAAACGGACATCATAATATGAAAGAATGAGATTTTATGTGTGTTTTAACAGAAATACGTGCAAGTTAGTTATTCCAAAGAAATCTATTTTTGCAAGAAAACTACACAGCTTGTATCCTGCTTACTTGAATTACAACACATTAGTGAAATCACAGTTAACAAATTATTTATCACAAGTTTGATGACAAAATTCTCTTAAACTTTTAAGTGGAATAACAAATCATTTTCTGACAACTAACTTTTATTCTTATAAAAAACAAACATACTCTCAAGGTTACAGCTACTGTAGTTAAGAAATAACTATTAAAACCTCTGAATATTACAGGAATACTCTTTATACTTTTAAGATGACAGACTTAGGGACCTGACTTCATGAAGACTAGAGACCGAATATATGTAGAGTAATCAGCTGGTAAACATCCTCTAACCATTTCTCTGACATTCCTCCCCATCCCCTAAGAAAGGGGTAAGAGCAATCTTAGTATTTTACCCTTGTGAAAACAGTCTTCTCTAGATTTCTGTTATTATTCAGAATTGTGGAATTGTCGCCCTTTTCACTGGGCTGAATAACATTCTGAAGGACCACCAGTGCATAGAAGACAGATCTTTATTTCACCACGAGAATAAACTCTCTATCCATTTCAGCTGCCCAAAAGTGGCTGCTTTGGGAGAAGAATTGCCAGAAAAAATACAGGACACCAGCTAAATTTGAATAATGATGAAAAAATTTTAGTATAAATAAGTCCCAAACATTGCATTAGACATTCTTATACTAAACATCATTCACTGTTTATCTGAAATTCAAATTTAATCCTGTATTCTTATTTGCTATATCTAGCTACCTATTTGGAAATGGTTGTATTTCCAGGTGCTGTGATTAAAAACACTAATGATTACATGGAGATGTGATATCAAGATTCCAAGAGTCAGAGAGTACAGTTGGGGTTGTATGGAGAGTGGGGTCCAGATATCATCTTCATGGGTGTCTCCTTTGAGTTCAGAGCTGGGCTAGGTGTTGGGGGGAGGGACCAAATGACTCTACAGTTCATGACTTTGACGGAACAGTGGCTTTTTATGATCTTTCCATTTTCTTTGTTTCTTGTTCCTTTGGCAGGGTCAACTCACTGCTCTCCAGCCCCTAGTAGGTCCAGAGGACAGTGGAGAGTGCAAAAGAGAATGACATTTTTCTCCTTATTAATATTTCTTGAACTGTGTTGGTGGTGGAGATCCTTGGGAACACATCTACATGGACGATTGTGTTCCTACCAGGAATTCTGGAATTTTCACAACCAAGATGCAGCATGTCCAATAGATTTTTCTGTTTTGTTCCCAAAAGAATATGGCATAAGAAGAATTCTTTCTAGAGAAGGAGATTAGAATAAATAAATTCTGGCAGACTCTCCAAATCACATAAGATAAGTTAAAAGTTGGCCCTATTTTGAGGTTGACGAATCCATTGCTTTGGAAACATTTCTTAATGTTTCTGAAGAAAACACTTTAGAAGGATTCTTGCTTAGTGGATGCCTTACAGTATATAGTATTAACGATCTGTCACATGAAATCCTGAAGTCACTCCACACTGATAATTGACAAACAAAAGTTCAACTGAGGCCCTTTTCAAATTTGGTTCTCCCACGCAGGCTGATCTGTTTACTGGAGACTGTTGTTAAGACTGTAAAAACAATTGGTCTGGGTGCTGGGACAGAGTGCAGGCTGCCCAAGGCATGAAGATCCAGTTTGCATATGCTTGCTGATAGTGATGTTGCTGTAGATGTATTTTTAGGTTACAATGATGAAGAAAATGACAATGCCCCCAGAAAGTTGGGGCCACAGTCACAATGTCTTCAGGGAACCAATATACAAGAAAAATACCCAATTTATGAAATGTTTTCATTATTTTAACTGGTAGAAACCGGCTTTCCCTTAAAATAAGACTCTGTTAATGTTCCCTGAAAACTGAAAAATCTGACAGTACAAGAGAGAATTTAAAATATATATACTTTTAGGAGTTTAGCCAAAGATGGTGGAGTAAGAACTCGAGCTCCCCTCCTCTCACGAGCAAAACAAAATCACAATTAACTGTGGAACAACCATCAATAAAAAAGACTGAAACCTACCAAAAAAGATATTCTACATCCAAAGACATAAAGAAGAAACCACAATGAGATGGTAGGAGGGGCACACTCACAATATAATCAAATCCCATACCACCCAGGTGGGTGACCCACAAACTGAAGAATAATTATATCACAGAAGTTCTCCCACAGGAGTGAGAGTTCTGAGCCCACATCAGGCTCCCCAGCCTGGGGGTCTGGCATTGGGAGGAGGAGTCCCCAGAGCATTCAGCTTTGAAGGCCAGTGGGGCTTGATTGCAGGAACTCCACAGGACTGGGGGAAAGAGAGATTCCACTATTGGAGGACACACACAAAGTCTCATGCACACTGGGACCTAGGGAAAAAGCAGTGACTTCATAGGAGCCTGGGCCAGACCTACCTGCTGGTCTTGGAGGACCTCCTAGGGAGGCAGAGGGTGGCTGTGGCTCACTGTGGGGGCAAGAACACTGGTGGTAGAGGTATTGGGGAGTATTCATTGGCATGAGCCATCCTGGAGACCAACATTTTGGCATCAAGACCTGGCCTCACCCAACAGCCTGTAGGTTCCAGTGCTGGGATCCCTCAGGCCAAACAACCAACAGGGTGAGAGCACAGACCCTCCCATCAGCAGAAAGGATGCTTAAATACTTCCTGAGCCCACAGCTGCTTCTAACCAGAGGCCTTAACATGGCCCTGCCCGCCAGAGGGACAAGACCCACCTCCTCCCACCAGGAAGCCTGAACAAGCCTCTAGACCAGCCTCACCCACTAAGGGGCAGACACCAGAAGCAAGAAAACTACAATCCAGCAGCCTGCAGAACTGAGTCCATAAACACAGGTCAGAAACTACCCTGGGACCAGTTGGTCCCTGGCCCTTGGGTGAGGAGAGAGGAGTGTACTCCTGGGACACATAGGACATCCCCTACAGAGGGCCACTTCTCCAAGGCCAAGAAACACTACTAACTTTTCACATACATAAAAATACAAATAGACATTTAGACAAAATGAGACTGCAGAAGAACATGTTCCAGATGAAGGAACAAGATATAACCCCAAAAGAACAACTAAGTGAAGGGGAGATTAATAATCTACCCTAGAAAGATTCCAGAATAATGATCATAAAGATGATCCAAGAACTCGGGAAAAGAATGGATGCACAGAGTGAGAAGTCACAAAAAGTTTTAAGAAAGAGCTAAAAAATATAAAGAACAACCAAACAGAGTTGAAGAATTCAATAACTGAAATGAAAAATACACTAGAATGAATCAATAGCAGAATAAGTGAGGAAAAAGAATGGATAAGTGAGCTGAAAGACAGAGTGGTGGAAATCACTGCTGTGGAACAGAAAAAAGAAAGAAAAGAAACGAAGACAGTTTAAGGGATCTCTGGGAAAACATCAAATGCACCAACATTCACATTATAGGGGTCCCAGAAAGAGACAAAAGGCCTGAGAAAATATTGGAAGGAATAATAGCTGAAAACTTGCCTATCATGAGAAAGGAAACAGTCATCCAAGTCCAGGGCCCACTGAAGAGTCCCATACAGGATTAACCCAAGGAAGAACATGCCAAGATACAGAGTAATCAAACTGACAAAAATTAAAGATAAAAGAGAAAATATTAAAAGCAACAAGGGAAAAGCAACAAATAATATATAAAGGAATCCCCAAAAGTTTATCTGCCGATTTTTCAGCAGAAACACTACAGGCTGGAAGGGAGAAGCACGACATATTTAAAGTGATGGAAGGGAAAAACCTACAACCAAGAATACTCTACTCAGCAAGTCTCTCATTCAGATTTGACAGAGAAATCAAAAGCTTTGACAGACAAGCAAAAGCTAAAAGAATTCAGCACCACCAAATCAGTTTTACAACATGCTAAGGGAAATTCTCTAGGCAGAAAAGGCCACAACTAGAAACAAGAAAATTACAAAATGGAAAAGCTCACTGGTGCCAGCACATTGCCAACATGCAGAGGCAGGGCTGAAACCATAGCTGAGCCCCAGGGGCTGTGCAACTTAAGAAATAGGGCTGAAGTCTCTCCTGGCAGCTGTGTGAGCTACGAATTTACACCTCCACTGCGAGCTTTCCACCAGGTTTGTAAACTCAGCACCTGTGGGACATCTGAATGGAGAAAGTGTGCTCCTGGGGCGGGGACGGGTCTGGCCTTAGCAGCTGTGGGCTTTGTAGGTGCCTGCAGATGGGCTGAGCCAGGGTCTGGGCTGCCTCCATAGCTCCCACGGTGGGTCCAGCTGCATGAATACTGCAGTCCTGGGACCTGACTTCAGTGGATCTGTGCTAGTGGCCTTGTGAAAACAATGTCTGAGGGACACCAGGGCCAATTGCCAGCATTCCCACATTTGAGGCAGGGCTGAGGGAAGTGCCAACAACAGTGTACTTTATGAGCCTGAGCAATAGGTGACAGGCAACACAACAGAGTGCACTCACCAGTGTGCAGCTCTGGTGAGGGATACTCAGTGGCTCCTCTCTCAGTGCGGGAGCTCCAATTCTGCCTACTTTGCACTGTAGCTCAGAAAAGCAGCTCAGAAACAGATCTGGGAACTTCCACTCCAAACTAGTCCCCAACAGGGCTGTGACAACTACAGAGCAAAGAGAAGGACGCACTCAACATCCAGTGCAGGTTTTGGTCACCATAACACCAGTCACACCACCTATCAAGGGGATAATGGCCAGCACACAATGAGGAAACACGTGGCAGTCATCCACACTAAAAACAGCCCTCACACCAAAAATATTAAACCCACACAAGCTGCACAGTGACACTTCCACATAAAAGTAGCTCTCTAAGACCACAGTAGATAATTGTTTTTCCTAAACTCACAGAGTAAGAGAATAATGAGTAAAATGAAGAAGCAGAGGAACCACTCCCAGTTAAAAGATCAAGAGGATTCCCCTGAAAGAACAAAGAATGATACAGACCTCTTCAGTCTAATAGACACTGAGCTCAAAAAGGAGATAATGAAAATACTGAAGGAATTAAGAAAGGCTAGCAACAGAAATTCAGAGTACTGTAAAAAGGAACTAGAAACCATAAAGAGGAGCTAAGAAAAATTAGAAAACTAATTCACTGAGACAAAAGCTGAGTAAAGGCAATGAATAGCAGAATGAAAAACGCAGAAGAATGAATAAGTAATCTGGAAGATAGTATAATGGAAATCACCCAATCAGAACAGCAGATAGAAAGCCAAATGAAAAAAAAAATGAAAGCAATATAAGAGACCTATGGGATAATATGAAGTGAGCCAACCTATGCATAATAGAATTCCAACAGAAAGAGAAAATGGGATCGAAAATGTATTTAAAGAAATTATGGCTGAAAACTTCCCCAAACCTAAAGAAGGAAACAGATACCCAAGTACAGGAAGCACAGAGGGTCCCAAACAAGATGAACCCAAACAGACCTATGCCAAGACATATTATAATTAAAATGGAAAAAGTTAAAAAGAGGCAGCAGGAGAAAAATAAAGAGTTAGTTACAAGGGAACCCCCATAAGGCTATCAGCTGACTTCTCTACAGAAATACTGCAGGCCAGAAGGGAGTGGCAAGATATATTCAAAGTCCTGAAAGGGAAAAACCTGCTCTACCCAGCAAGATTACCATTTAGAATAGAAGGAGAGATAAAGAATAACTCAGATAAGAAAAAAATAAAAGAACACAGCAGTACTAAACCTATACTCAAAGAAAGGTCTTCTCTAAATAGAAAAGAAGCAAGAATCTATAGGAAAGAGAAAAATCACAATTAGAAAGTAAATCACTTAAATAAGCCAGTATACAGATTTAAAAACAATAAAAAATAAAATTTTGTGAAAGCAATGATAACTATGATGAACAGCAAAAGGATAAATATGAATATGTAAAAGGAGACATCAAAACCATAAAATGTAGAGGAGGAGAGTAAGAAAATGTAGATTTTGTTTTAGAATGTGTTTGAGCCTATATGACTATCAGTCTAAAGCAAATAGATACAGTAATGGGTTAACATATTTGAAAAACAGGATAATTACAAATCAAAAACATACCAAAGAAGTCATAAAAACCAAACAGAAGAGAACACAAGCATAATACAAATGAAAATCAAGCCACAAAAGGAAAAGCAAAGAGAAAAAGAAAGGAACAAAGCAGAAACACAGAATCAACTTGAAAACAAGGTTTAAAATGGCAACAAATACATATCCATCAATCATTACCTTACACGTCAATGGACTAAATGTACCAATCAAAAGACATTAGAGTGGCAGATTGGATAAAAATATGCTGACTACAAGAGACCCACTTTAGGTCAAAAGACACACATAGATTGAAAGTGAGGGGATGGGAAAAGATATTTCATGTATACAGAAATGACAAGAGAGCGGCAGTTGCAATACTCATATCTGACAAAATGGACTTTAAAACAAAGGCCATAAAGAAAAATAAAGAAGGACACTATACAATGATAAAAGGATGAACATAAGAAGTGGATACTACATTCATCAACATATATGAACCCAATATAGGAGCACCCAAAAGCATAAATCAAATACTAACAGACATAAAGGGAGAAATTGGTGGGAGTACAATAATTGTAGGAGACTTTAACACCCCACTCACATCAGTGGACAAACCTTCTGGACAGAAAATCAATAAGGCTACAGAGATCCTAAATGATATAATAGAACAGTGAGATGTAATTGAAATTTTCAGGACATTACATCTCCCCAAACCAGAATACACATTCTTTTCAAGTGCACATGGAACATTCTCTAGGATTGACCACATACTATGGCACACAACAACTTTCAACAAATTTAAGAACATAGAAATGATTTCAAGTATCTCTTCTGACAACAATGGCATGAAACTAGAAATCAACCACAGAAAAAGAAATGAGAAAAAACCCATTACATGGAGACTAAACAACATGTTACTGAAAAACCAATGGGTCCATGATGAATCAGAGGAAAATAAAAAATACCTTGAGACAAATGAAAATGAAAACACAATCATTTAAAATCTATGGGATGCAGCAAAAGCAGTTCTTAGAAGGAAGTTCATAGCGATACAGGCCTTCCTCAGAAAACAAGAAAAATCTCATATAAACAACCTAACCTATCACGTAGAAGAATTAAACACAGGAACAAACAAAATCTAAAATCAGCAGAAATAATAAAGATTGGAGAGGAAATAAATAAAAGAGGTATTAAAAAAACAACAACAGATAAGATCAATAAAAACAAGAGCTGGTTCTTTGAAAGTGAAAAAAAATGGACAACCTTTTGCCCAGGCTCACCAAGAAGAAAAGACAGGGGACCCAAATAATATATGAAATGAAAAAGGAGAAATAACAACATATACAGCAGAAATACAAAATACCGTAAGATAATACTATGAAGAATTATATGGCAACAAACTGGAAGAAGTGGACAAGTTTCTAGAAAGATTACAGTCCACCAAAACTGAATCAAGAAGAAATAGAAATTTGTACAGACTGATGATAAGAAGTGAAAAAAGAATCTGAAATAAATTTTTTTAAAAAGCCCTACAAACAAAATTTCAGGACCAGATGGCTAAATGGGTGAATTCTACCAATCAAAGAACATATACCAATCCTTCTCAAAATCTCCCAAAAGATTTAAGAGGAGGGAACAATCCCAAAGAAATTCTATGAATTCACTATCACCATGATAACAAAACCAAAAACACTACCAAAAAATAAAATTACAGGCCAATATCTTTGATGAATATAGGTACAAAAAATCTCAGCAAAACTTTAGCAAACCAAATCTAACAAAATATTAAAAAGATCATACACCATGACTATATTGGATTCATCCCAGGGTCACAAGAATGGCTCAACATACACAAATCAAACAATGTGATACATCACATCAACAAAATAAAAGAAAAAAACCACATGATCATCTAAACAAATGCAGAAAAAGCGTTTGAAAAAATTCAACATCCATTCATAATTTAAAATCTCTTACTAAAGTGAGATTGGTAACACCCCAAACCTAGGTTTTTGCATCCCAAAACCTATGGGATGCAGCAAAAGCAGTTCTAAGAGGGAAGTTTATAGCAATATAACCCTACCTCAAGAAACAAGAAACACCTCAAATAAACAACCTAACCATACACCTAAAGAAATTAGAGAATGAAGAACCAAAAAGCCCCAAAGTTAGGAGAAGAAAGAAATAATAAAGATCAGATCAGAAATAAATGAAAAAGAAATGAAGGAAACGATAGCAAAGATCAATAAAACTAAAAGCTGGTTCTTTGAGAAGATAAACAAAATTGATAAACCATTAGCCAGACTCATCAACAAAAAAAGGGAGAAGACTCAAATCAATAGAATTAGAAATGAAAAAGGAGAAGTAACAACTGACACAGTAGAAATACAAAGGATCATGAGAGATTACTATAAGCAACTATAAGCCAATAAAATGGACAACCTGGAAGAAATGGACAAATTCTTAGAAAAGCATAACCTCTGAGACTGAACCAGGAAGAAACAGAAAATATAAACAGACCAATCACAAGCACTGACATTGAGACTGTAATGAAAAATCTTCCAAGAAACAAAATCCCAGGACCAGATGGCTTCACAGGCAAACTCTATCAAACATTTAGAGAAGAGCTAACACCTATCCTTCTTAAACTCTTCCAAAATATAGCAGAGGGAGGAACACTCCC
This sequence comes from Lagenorhynchus albirostris, assembly GCF_949774975.1. Taxonomy (NCBI): domain Eukaryota; kingdom Metazoa; phylum Chordata; class Mammalia; order Artiodactyla; family Delphinidae; genus Lagenorhynchus; species Lagenorhynchus albirostris. The sequence goes on from NC_083104.1 coordinate 60,701,002, forward strand.
AAACTCATTGTACAAGACCACAATCACCCGATACCAAAACCAGACAAAGATGTCACAAAAAAAGAAAACTACAGGCCAACAACACTGATGAACATAGATGCAAAAATCCTCAACAAAATACTAACAAACAGAATCCAACAGCACATTAAAGGATCATACACCATGAACAAGTGTGGTTTATCCCAGGAATGCAAGGATTCTTCAATAGATGCAAATCAATCAATGTGATAAACCATATTAACAGACTGAAGGAGAAAAACCATATGATCATCTCAATAGATGCAGAAAAAGCTTTTGACAGAATTCAACACCCATTTATGATAAAAACCCTGCAGAAAATAGGCATAGAGGGAACTTACCTCAACATAATAAAGGCCATATATGACAAACCCACAGCCAACATCATCCTCAATGGTGAAAAACTGAAACCATTTCCACTAAGATCAGGAAAAAGACAAGGTTGCCCACTCTCACCATCATTAGTCAACATAGTTTTGGAAGTTTTAGCCACAGCAATCAGAGAAGAAAAAGAAATAAAAGGAATCCAAATCGGAAAAAAGAAGCAAAGCTGTCACTGTTTGCAAATGACATGATACTATACGTAGAGAATCCTAAAGACTCTACCAGAAAACTACTAGAGCTAATGAATGAGTCTGGTACAGTAGCAGGATACAAAATTAATGAACAGAAATCTCTTGCATTCCTATACATTAATGATGCAAAATCTGAAAGAGAAATTAAGGAAACGCTCCCATTTACCATTGCAACAAAAAGAATAAAATGCCTAGTAATAAACCTACCTAAGGAGACAAAAGACCTGTATGTAGAAAATTATAAGACACTGATGAAAGAAATTACAGATAATATAAACAGATGGAGAGATATACCATGTCTTGGACTGGAAGAATCAACATTGTGAAAATGACTATACTACTCAAAGCAATCTACATATTCAATGCAACCCCTATCAAACTACTAATGGCATTTTTCATAGAACTAGAACAAAAAAATTCACAATTTGTATGGAAACACAAAAGACCCTGAAGAGCCAAAGCAATCTTGAGAAAGAAAAACGGAGCTGGAGGAATCAGGCTCCTGGACTTCAGATTACTACAAAGCTACAGTAATCAAGACAGTATGGTACTGGCACAAAAACAGAAATATAGATCAATGGAACAGGATAGAAAGCCCAGAGATAAACCCATGCACATATGGTCACCTTATTTTTTATAAAGGAAGCAAGAATATACAATGGAGAAGAGAGAGCCTCTTCAATAAGTGGTGCTGGGATAACTGGACAGCTACATGTAAAAGAATGCAATTAGAACACTCCCTAACACCATAAACAAAAATAAACTCAAAATGGATTAAGGACCTAAATGTAAGGCCAGACACTATCAGACACTATCTTAGAGGAAAACATAGGCAGAACACTCTATGACGTAAATCACATAAATCACAGCAAGATCCTTTTTGACCCACCTCCTAGAGAAATGGAAATAAAAACAAAAATAAACAAATGGGACCTAGTGAAAGTTAAAAGCTTTTGCACAGCAAAGGGAAACATAAACAAGATGAAAAGACAACCCTCAGAATGGGAGAAAATATTTGCAAATGAAGCAACTAACAAAGGATTAATCTCCAAAATTTACAAGCAGTTCAATATCAAAATAACAAACAACCTAATCCAAAAATGGGCAGAAGACCTAAATAGACATTTCTCCAAAGAACATATACAGATTGCCAATAAATGCATGAAAGAATGCTCAACATCACTAATCATTAGTGAAATGCAAATCAAAACTACAATGAGATATCACTTCATACCAGTCAGAATGGTCATCATCAAAAAATCTACAAACAATAAATGCTGGAGAGGGTGTGGAGAAAAGGGGATCCTCTTGCCCTGTTGGTGGGAATGTAAATTGATACCCTCACTATGGAGAACAGTATGGAGGTTCCTTAAAAACTACAAATAGAACTACCATATGACCCAGCAATCCCACTACTGGGCATATACCCTGAGAAAACCACAATTCAAAAAGTCATGTACCACAATGTTCACTGAAGCTCTATTTATAATAGCCAGGACACAGAAGCAACCTAAGTGTCCATCGACAGATGAATCGATACAGAAGATGTGGTATATATATACAATGGAATATTACTCAACCATAAAAAGAAACGAAATTGAGTTATTTGTCATGAGGTGGATGGACCTAGAGTCTGTCATACAGAGTGAAGTAAGTCAGAAAGAGAAAAACAAATACCGTATGCTAACACATACATGGAATCTTAAAAAAAAAAAAAGGGTTCTGAAGTACCTAAGGGTAGGACAGGAATAAAGATGCAGACATAGAGAATGGACTTGAAGACACAGGGAGGGGGAAGGGTAAGCTGGGACGAAGTGAGAGAGTGGCATGGACTTATAAATACTACCAAATGTAAAATAGATAGCTAGTGGGAAGCAGCTGCATAGCACAGGGAGATCAGTTCAGTGCTCTGTGACCACCTAGAGGGGTGGGATAGAGAGGGTGGGAGGGAGACACAAGAGGCAGGAGATATGGGTATATATGTATATGTATAGCTGATTCACTTCGTTATAAAGCATAAACACACCATTGTAAAGCAATTATACTCAAGTAAACATGTTTAAAAAATAAATAAGTAAAAAATAAAAGCTATTCATGACAAACCCACTTCCAATATCATACTCAGTGGTGAAAAGCTGAAAGTCTTCCCGCTAAAATATGGAACAGGACAAGAATGACCACTCTCTCCACTTCTATTCAGTATAGTATTAGAAGTCACAGGAATCAGACAAGGAAAAGAAATAATATGTATCCAAACTGGAAGGGAAGAGGCAAAATTGTCATTTGCAGATGACATGATACTATATATAGAAAACCTTAAAGACTCCACACAAAAACTACTAGAACTGATAAAAGAATTCAGCAGTGTAGTAGGATACAAGATTAACACACAGAAATTGGTTGCATTTTTTTACACTAACAATGAAATACCAGAAATGGAATATAAAAAAAAAACCTTTAAAAATCATGTTCAAAAAACTACTTAGGAATAAACCTGACCAAGGAAGTGAAAGATTTATATGTTGAGAGTTATGAAAACATTGATGAAGAAAATTGAAGGTGATTTAAAGAAATGGAAAGATATCCCACACTTTTGGATTAGAAAAATGAATGTTGTTATTATGGCCATACTACCCAAAGCAGTCTACAGATTTAATGTGATCCCTATCAAATTAACCATGACAGTGTTCACAGAACTAGAACAAATAATCCTAAAATTGAGATGGAACCACAAAAGACCCAGAATTGCCAAAGCTGGAGGCATAAGCCTCCCAGACTTCAGACAATACCACAAAGCTACAGTAATCAAAACAGCATGCTATTGGCACAAAAGCAGACATGTGGATCAATGGAACAGAATAGAGAGCCCAGAAATAAGCCCACACACCTAATCTTAATTAAAGATTAATTAAGTCAATTAATCTTTGACAAAGCAGGCAAGAATATTAACAAAGAAAAGACAGTGTCCTCAGCAAGTGATGTGTGGAAACCCCACCCAGACAGCTGCATGTAAATCAAGGAAGTTATAACACTGCTTCACACCATATATAAAAATAAGCCCAAAATATGACACCATAAAAGACATAGAGAACAACTTCTAGAAGAGAACATAGGCAACATTCTCCAACAGAACTCGTAGCAATATTTTCTTAGGTCAGTCTCCCAAGGCAATAGAAATAAAAGCAAAAATAAACAAGTGGGGCCAGTTAAACTTGCAAGCTTTTGTACAGCAAAGGAAACCATAAACAAAACAGGAAAACAACTGACAGACTTGGAGGAAATATTTGCAAATGATGAGACCGACAAGGGCTTAATTTCCCAAATATACAAACAGCTCATACAACTCAACAACAAAAAAGAAAGCAACCCAATGGAAAAATACATAAGACCTAAACAGACATTTTTCCAATGAAGATATACAGATGGACAATAGGCACATGAAAAGATGCTCAACATCACTAATTATTAGAGAAATGCAAATCAAAACTACAATGAGGTGCCACCTCACACCGCTCAGAATGGCCATCATTTAAATTATTACAAAAAACAAATGCTGGAGAGGGTGTGGAGAAAAGGGAACCCTCCTGCACTGTTGGTGGGAATGTAAGTTGGTGCAGCCACTATGGAAAAAAGTATGGAGGTTCCTCAACAAACTAAAAATAGAGTTGCCATATGATACAGCAATCCTACTCCTTTGCGTAGGTCCAGACAAAACTATAATTCAAAAAGATACATGCACCCCTATGTTTATGGCAGCACTGTTCCCAACAGCCAAGACATGGAAACAACATAAATGTCCATTGACAGATAAATGGATAAAGAAGAGGTGGTACATATATACAATGGAATACTACTCAGCCATAAAAGAGAATGAAATAATGTCATTTGAAGCAACATGGATGCAACTAGTGATTATCATACTAAGTAAGTCAAAAAGAGAAAGACAAATACCATATGACATCACCTATATGTGGAATCTAAAACATGACACAATTGAACTTATCTATAAAACAGAAACAGACTCACAGATATAGAGAACAGACTTGTGGTTGTCAAGGGAGAGACAGGGTAGGGGTGGGATGGACTGGGAGTTTGGGGTTTGTAGATGCAAACTGTTATATATATATATAATAGATAAAGTTCTACTGTATAATACAGGGAACTATATTCAATAACCTTTGATAAACTAAAATGGAATATAGAAAAGAATGTGTGTGTATATATTTGTAAAACTGAATCACTCTGCTGTACAGCAGAAATGAACACAACATTATAAATCAACTATACTTAAATAAAAATAAAATAAAATAAAATGTGCCTGCAATGCCAAAAAACAAATAAAAACAAAATAAAACAACCCAGAACCTATGGGACACAGCAAAAGCAGTTCTAAGAAGGAAGTTTATTGTGATATAAGCTTACCTCGGGAAACAAGAAAAATCTCAAATAACCCAATCTTACACCTAAAGCAACTAGAGAAAGACAAACAAATAAAGTTAGTAGAAGGAAAGAAATCATGAAGATCAGAGGAGAAATAAATAAAAAAGAGACTAAGAAAACAATAGCAAAGATCAATAAAACTAAAAGCTGGTTCTTTGAGAAGATAAACAAAACTGATAAAACTTTAGTCACACTCATCAAGAAAAAAAAGGGAGAGGCCCCAAATTGATAAGTTAGAAATGAGAAAGAAGTTATAACTGACATGAGAGAAATACAAAGGACAATAAGACACTACTACAAGCAATTATATGCCAATAAAATGGACAACCTAGAAGAAATGAACAAATTTTTAGAAAGGTACAATCTCCCAAGACTGAACCAGGAAGAAATAGAAAATATGAACAGAACAATAACAAGTACTAAAAATGTATCTGTGATTTAAAAATCCCGAACAAACAAAAGTCTAGGACCAGATGGCTTCACAGGCAAATCCTATCAAACATTTATCAAACACATATTTTTCTGAAAATATTCCAAAAAATTGCAGAAGTAGGAACACTTCCGAACTTATTCTATGAGGCCACCATCACCCTGATAACAAAACCAGACAAAGATACCACACACACATACACAAAAGAAAATTATACGCCAATATCACTGATGAACATAGACACAAAAATCCTCAATAAAATACTAACAAACCAAATCCAACAATACATTAAAAGGACGATGCACAATGATCAAGTGGGATTTATCCCAGGGATGCAAGGTTTTTCCAATATTCACAACTCAATCAGTATGCTACACCATATTAACAAATTGAAGAATGAAAACCATATGATCATCAATAGATGCAGAAAAATCTTTTGTTAAAATTCAACATAAATTTATGATAAAAACTATCCAGAAAATGAGCATAGAGGGAACCTACCTCAACATAATAAAGGCCATATATGACAAACACACAGCTTACAGCATACTCAACAGTGAAAAGCTGAAAGCATTTTCCCTAAGATAAGGAACAAGATAAGGATGTCCACACATGCCACTTTTATTCAACATAGTTTTGGAAGTCCTAGCCACAGCAATCAGAGAAGAAAAAGAAATAAAAGGAATCTAAACTGGAAAAGAAGAAGTAAAACTGTCACTGTTTGCAGATGACATGATACCATACATAGAAAATCCTAAAGATGCTACCAGAAAACTACTAGAGCTCATCGATGAATTCAATAAATTTGCAGGGTACAAAATTAATACACAGAAAGCTGTTGTATTTCTATACAGTAGCAACAAAGGAGCAGAAAGAGAAATTAAGGAAACAATCCCATTTACCATTGCATAAAAAAGAATAAAATACCTAGGAATAAACCTACCTAAGAAAGCAAAACTCAAACCCTGAGAACTATGACACTGATGAAAGAAATCAAACATGACACAAACTGATGGAAAGATATACTATGTTCTTGGATTGGAAGAATCAATATTTTCAAAATGACTATATGACCCAAGACAGTCTACAGATTTAATGCAATTCCTATCAAATTACCAATGGCATTTTTCACAGAACTAGAACAAAACAATTTGAAATGTGTATGGAACCACAAAAGACCCCAAATAGCCAAAGCAATCTTGAGAAAGAAAAGCGGAGTGGGAGGAATTAGGATCCTTAACTTCAGACTACAATGTAAGGCTACAGTAATCAAAACAGTATGGTACTGGCACAAAAACAGAAATGTAGATCAATGGAACAGGATAGAAAGTCCAGAGATAAACCCACACACCTATGATGACCTAATCTCTGACAAAGGAGGCAAGAATACAGAATGGAGAAAAGACAGTCTCTTCAACAAGGGGTGCTGGGAAAACTGGACAGCTTCATGTAAAAGAATGAAATTGGCACATTCTCTAACACCATACACAAAAATAAACTCAAAATGGATTAGAGACCTAAATGTAAAACTGCGTTCTATAAAACTCTTAGAGGAAAACATAGGCAGGACACACTTTGACTTAAATTGCAGCAATATCTTTTCAGATCTGTCTCCTAGAGTAACAGAAATAAAAACAAAAATAAACAAATGGGACCTAATTAAACTTAAACCATAAACAAAGGAAAGGAAACCATAAACAAAACAAGAAGACAACCTACAGAATGGGAGAAAACATTTGCAGATAATGCAATAGACAAGGGATTAATCTGCAAAATATACAAATGGCTCATATGGCTCCATTTCAGAAAAACAAAAACCCAATCAAGAATGGGCAGGAGAACTAGACATTTCTCCAAAAAAGACATACAGATGGCCAACAAACACGAGAAGATGCTCAATGTCGCTATTAGAGAAACGCAAATCAAAACTACAATGAGGTGCCATCTCACGTCACTCAGAATGGCCATCATTTAAATTATTACAAATAACAAAACAAATGTTGGAGAGGGTGTCAAGAAAAGGGGACCCTCTTACACTGTTGGTGAAAATGTAAATTGATGCAGCCACTATGGAAAACAGTATGGAGTTACCTCAATGAACTAAAAATACAGTTTCCATATGATCTGGCAATCCCACTCCTGGGTATATATCTGGGCAAAACTAATTTAAAAAGATACATGCACCCCTATGTTCACAGCAGCACTATTCACAATAGCCAGGACATGGAAACAACCTAAATGTCCATCGACAGATGAATGGATAAAGAAGAGGTGGTATACATATACAATGGAATACTACTTAGCCATAAAAAGGAATGGAAAAATGTCATTTGCAGCAACATGGATTTGCCTAGAGATTTTCATACTAAGTGAAGTAAATCAGAAAGGGAAAGACAAACACCACATGATATCACTTATAGGTGGAATCTAAAATATGACATGAATGAATTTATCTCAGAAACAGACTCAGAGACATATTGGACAGACTTGTGGATGTTAAGGTTGAGGAGGGGTGAGGGAGGGATGGACTGGGAGTTTGGGATTAGTAGATGCAAACTATTATATATAGAATGGATAAACAACAAGGTCCTACTGTATAGCACAGGGAATTATATACACTATCCTGTGATAAACTAAAATGGAAAAGAATACGAATAAGAATGTATATATATGCATAACTGTATCACTCTGCTGTACAGCAGAAATGAACACAACATTGTAAATCAATACATCAATAAAATAAATTTTAACGACCTTCAAAATATCACCAAACCGAATCCCAAATCCCACAATACATAAAAAGGATTATACATCATGATCAAGTTGGATTCCTCCCAGGGTCCCAAAGCTGGTTCAACATACAAAAAATCAATAAGATACACCACCTCAACCAAAGAAGAGGCAAAATCCACATGATCATTTCAATAGAGACAGAAAAAGCAAATGATAACATTCAACATCCATTCATGAGAAAAACTCTTACAAAGTGAATATAGAGGGAACATATTTGAACATAATCAAAGCTCTTTATGACAAACCCACAGTCAACATAATATTCAGCAGTGAAAAGCTGAAATCCTTCCTGCTAAAATCTGGAACAAGACAAGGATGCCCACTCTCACCACTTCTATTCAATATAGTACTCAAAGTCCTCGACACAGCATCCAACATGTAAAAGAAAAAAAAGTACCCAAATTGGAAGAGAAGTGGTAAAACTGTCATTATATGCAGATGGCGTGATGCTGTATAGAGAAAACCCCAAAGACTCCACACAAAAACTACTAGAACTGACAAACGAATTTAGCGATATAGCAGGATACAGGATTAACATACAGAAATCTGTCACATTTCTTTACACTAACAATGAAATATCATAAAGGGAAAGTAAAAAAAACAACCCCTTTTAAAATTGCATCAAATTAAAATAAAATAAAATATTTAGGAAGAAACCTGACCAAGGAAGTGGAAGACTTATATGCTGAGAACTATAAAAATATTGATAAAGGAAATTAAAGATAATTTAAAGAAATGTAAAGATATCCATGCTCTAGGATTGGAAGAATTATCTATAATATTTTTTAAAATGGCCATACTTCCCAAAGCAGTCTACAGATTTAACGTAATCCCTATCAAATTACCCATGACATTTTCCACAGAACTAGAACAGATAATCCTAAAATTGATATGGAACCACAAAAGACCCAGAATTGCCAAGGCAATCCTGAGGAAAATGAACAAAGATGGAGGCATAAGCCTTCAAGACTTCAGACAATACCACAAAGTTACAGTAATCAAAACAGCGTGGTGTTGGCACAAAAACAGACATGTGGATCAATGGAACAGAATACAGAGCCCATAAATAAACCCACACACCTATGATCAATTAATATTTGACAAAGGAGGCAAGAGTATCAATGGAGAAAAGACATTCTCTTCAACAAGTGGTGTGGGGAAACTCAGAGAGGTACATGTAAATAAAGGAAGTTACAATTCTCCTTCACACCATACACAAAAACTCAAAATGGCTTAAAGATTTAAATATAAGACATGACACCATACAACTCCTAGAAGAGAACATATGCAAAACATTCTCTGACAGAATTCATAGTAATGTTTTCTTAGGTCAGTCTCCCAAGCAATAGAAATAAAAGCAAAAATAAAAGCAAACATGTGGGATCTAATCAAACTTATAAGCTTTTGTACAGCAAAGGTAACCATAAACAAAATGAAAAGACAACCTAAGACAAATATTTCCAAATGATGTGACTGCTAAGGGCTTGACTTCCAAAATATACAAACAGCTTATACAACTCAACAACAACAACAACAAAAAACAACCCAATCAAAAAATGGACAGGAGACGTAAATAGATATTTCTCCAAAGAAGACATATAGATGGCCAGTAGGCACATGAAAAGATGCTCAACATCACTAATTATTAGAGAAATGCAAATCAAAACTGCAGTGAGGTACCACCTCACACCAGTCTGAATGACTGTCATTAAAACGTCTACAAATAACAAATGCTGGAGAGAGTGTGGTGAAAAGGGGACCCTCCTACACTGTTGGTGCAGCCACTTGGAGAACAGTATGAAGGTTCCTCAGAAAACCAAAAATAGAATTACCATATGATCCAGCAATCCCACTCTGGGGCATATATCTGGAAAAAACTAATTCAAAAAATATATGTGTCCCTATGTTCATGGCAGCTCTATTCACAATAGCCAAGACATGGAAACCTAAATGTCCACTGACAGATGAATGGATAAAGAAGAGGTGGTACACATACTCAATAGAATACTACTCAGCCATAAAAAAGAACAAAATAATGCCATTTGCAGCAACATGGATGGACCTAGAGATTGTCATACTAAGTCAAGTATTTTAGAAACAGAAAGACAAACACCACATGATATCACATATATGTGGAATCTAAAATATGATACAAATGAACTTTTTTACCAAACATAAACAGACTGATGGACATATAAAACAAAACTTATAGTTATCAAAGGAAAGTGGGGGAGGGACAAACTAGGAGTTTAGAATTAGCAGATACAAACTACTATATATAAAATATATAGACTACAAGTTCCTACTGTATAGCACATGGAACTACATTAAATATTCTGTAATAAACTCCAATGGAAAAGGAAGTAAGATAAAGAATATATATATTTATATATAACTAAATCAGTTTTTTGTTCATCAGAAACAGCATTGTAAATCAACTATACTTCAGTTTTAAAAAGCACACTGCTGAGTCATGGTGTTCTCATTACTTTAACTCTTCATAGTATGTGTGAGACCCTCCTCCAGTTTCTGCATTACATGGCACAATAGTGAGGGAGAGATGGAAGTTAATAAATTTGCAGTCTGCTGAAAACCTCCATTATTTAAACGCCCCTGAGCACTGAGAAATTTCTTCTCCTCAGGGCTGGATATTTTGTTACCTGCTCTTCCCAGGGGTCCACCTGGTTTCACCTGAACCTGGGTAGTTTCCCTTTTAGATGATCAATACTTCCACCCACTCTTGCACTCTGAAACTCACCTAATTATGCTTTAAATAACATGTCCTGTTCTTTTCAATCTTTCTTTCTCCAGCCTGCCTACATCAGCTATTCTCAATTTTGGCTGCACTTTGGAATCAGCTGGAGAGATTTTTAAAGACTGACACCTGAGTTCCACACCTCTGGGTGTGGCTTTTACTCAGTTGGTACATTTGTAGCCTGGGCAGTGGGATTCTAATGGAGGGAGGGGCCGGGCTGAGAACTACTCACCTAAATTTTTGGAACAATTCATTAATCTTATTAATGAATGGTATTAATACATCTTCTTAACCTCCCGTCTGTCAATAGTATCCTAGCGTGGGATCTCTGAGGGTTACCACAGGTGGCTCTCAGAGGTCTGGTCCTCTGCTAATTATCTTCTGCATCCCAGGTTTCTTCTATGATTTACTTACAAGTCCCTTTCTTAATTCCAGCTGTAAAAGGAGTGTGCCTCTTTTTTTTTTTTTTGTGGCCTCTTCCGTTGAGGAGCACAGGCTCTGGATGCGCAGGCTCAACGGCCATGGCTCACGGGCCCAGCCGCTCCGCGGCATGTGGGATCTTCCCGGACCGGGGCACGAACCCGCGTCCCCTGCATCGGCAGGCGGACGCTCAACCACTGCGCCACCAGGGAAGCCCGGAGTGTTCCTCTTTTGACCTTTCATATCTCTCTAGCCTGTCAGGAACAGAGTAGAGGAAAATATCTTTCCTACCTGACCTTCAACTATTTTTACAGGCAAAATACACACTGGCAAATATTAGGTTCAAGGCTTGTTGGAAAACCTCTGGAGCCTAATTTCTATGATTCTAAAATTCTAATAAAAGTTACCTATTTCTAAATATATCCATCTGGCAGCTGCTACATTAAAGACACATATGCAGCTGGAAAGGCAAGAAACTTTGAGTCCAGCAGAAAAAAATTGGGAGAATGTTGGGCTGCACCCCGCAGGCCTACAAACTTTGTGGCTGCCCAGGCTCAAGACCAAAGAAGATAGGAGACCAAAGAGATAGGAGACAGTGTCAGGGACATCACTGGTTAGCACATGGAGGTGTCCTACCTGTCTGAAGCAAGGTCCTGGGGCGACACTCCATCGAGCACGGGAGCTGGTGGGCAGGGCATGGCAGCCATCTTCGCTGCTTGGGGAAGGAGGAGGCTTCCACGTATTGGGGGAATTGATGTCAGGTGGGCTCATCAGTTACCACAGAAACCAGTGGTTGCAGCAGGGGTGGGGGGGCGGGGACAAGCACATAGGTAGTTACTAATTGAACCCTATAATTAAGAGGATTGGATAGTCATGTGAGTGAAGCAGGGACTGGCTGAGCAGGGGGTGTACAGAGAGCAAGAGAACAGCCATCTTGAATGGCCTGACCACACAGAGGAAGACTGGCAATCTGAACACTTTGAAACTAAGTCAATTTCCCTCTTTGGAGACTTCAGAATTCTTTGTTCTTATGTCAATTCCCATGATTGGCTTCAGGTGTACCATCTCTAGAATCTGTGATTCAGCACATTAAAAAATTTTTTCTTAATATTAATTAGGGTGTTTGGACTGCTTATTGATAAGAGTAGGAAGAAGACCTTTTCTCCAATGTCTTCCCCTCCGCACTTATAGGTGCTGATTTGTGGAAGTTGTCTTTGCTTTAAGTCCTAACAGCAGCCCCGGTTCATGTTGTTTGGGCCATATAAGGACAGAAGGTGTCGTGATAGACATGCCTCTAGGTAACAAGCCATTAGGCCAGAGCTCTCCCATAAGTCAGAGGTTAACGTGGTTCAGCCAAAAACTGTAATTAGTCAAGATGCAATTAACCTGCTAACTGGAGCCCTTCAACCCTATTTCCGTGGAAGGAGTAAAGGGTTGTCTAGTCTCTGCCATGTCTTTGAGGCCCTTGTCAGCTCAGGCTGCTATAACAAACTACCACAGACTGGGAGGCTTAAACAACAGACCCTTATGTCTCACAATTCTGAAGGCTGGGAGGTCCAAGATCAAGGTGCCAGTAGGTTTAGTTCTTGGTGAGGGCTCACCTCCTGGTCTATAGATGATTTTCTTCTCCTTGTATCCTTACTTGGAGGAGGGCAGACAAGCAAGCCCTCTCATGTCTCTTCTTCTAAGGGCACTAATCCCATTGTGAGGGCCCAACTGTCATGACCTAATCACCTCCCAAAGGCTCCACCTCCTAATACCATCACAATGGGATTAGGGTTTCAACATGTGAATTTGGGGAGGACACAATATGGTCTATAACAGTGCTTTTCTGTGCTCTGACTTCATCAGTTTCCAGGAACCCTACTGATGTTATTCATTGCTGTCCACCTGCCAGCCTTCCAGCCTACTCTGGAATCCACCATCACTGCAACTGATGGACAATCAACAACTTGGGTTAGACCTACCCAACCGCTTACCTCTGTGCCCCACACATTGAGTTCCTGCCTCCAGCTGAGCTTCTTCCCGGGTCACATTGCTGGGCATGAAGCTTCAGAACCTGTCCCATTTTAGTGACTCAGACCAGTGCCCAGCCCCACACTGGCCTCATCCTGCTGTAGGTGCACATGCCCATGCCTGGCTTTGTGGTGATGAAGAGCATCACTGTGGAACAAGGCTTTAGGGTTTAAGTTCAAATTATGCTCTGTCACCTGCTGTCTGTGAGAACTTCCCAAGCCTCCTTTTCCTCAGGAGCAAAAATTGAGAAACAGAAGTTACTTCATAGGGTTGCTATGAGGTTTCAATGAGAGAGTTCATATAAAGCCATTGGCACAATGCCTGGCACATCACAAGTGCTCAGTAAATGCCATAAATATTATCTGCATTATTTCATTTGCAAGAAGCATAAACTGACTCAATCTAGCTGTAGAAACAAAGGGGCTTGTTGAAAGGATTACAGAAGAACTTCACAGGATCTATCACAGGAAGGACAGACAGGTGTCTAGGAACTGGGAAGTCACAGACACCCAATCCATGGCTCTCTGATTCCATCTGTCTCTCTGTGTGTCATTTCTGCTTCTTGCTGCATTCGGATTCCTGGCTGCTGATTCTCTCTGAGCACCTCCTTTCTCAGCTTCCTCCCAGCCTGAGATAGAGATCAGTAGTTTTTCTGGAATATCCATTTTTCCTTTTGGCTTTTAACAACACATGTTCTCCCAGCAAGATTGTATTTTATGGACTCTGTTGCAGCCAGGTGTGGCCACGTGGCCAGGTTCTGGTTTGGTGTGGAAGCATTGTATGCAAGTTTCTGATTATAGAAAGAGGCATGCTCCTTCCTACATCCTCCTGTGGGGAACAAGGATATGGTAGTGGTGCATATCTAAGGATGATAGGTTACAAGATCAAAGGAGCCTGGGTGCCCAGCAATGAGGAGTTGTTATATCAAGTCTGGACTATTTCTGTTCAGACTATTACTTGAGAGAGAAAATTTCTGTTACCTGGAGAGAAAAACCAAGGTCTCCTATTTTGTTTAAGCCATTTTATTTTTGTCTTTATTACAGTGATTGAATCTGTGTCCTAATAGATGAATCATTTGCTCTCATTGGCTTCTGACTTCGGCATCCCTTGGCCCAAGAGAAATATTACTTTTAAGTGCAGCTGCTCATCATTATCCAACTGACTCAAAGTTTTAGTTTCCATTTCCACATTCTGATGAAAAGAAATCTGATTGGCTAAGCTTGTGTGAGCAGTCTACCCTGGTCCAATCATGTGTGCCCGCCCGGGGCTTGGGGTGGCATGTCAGAGGATGAGGGCTGTGTGGTGCAGAGAATTCCTCTATCCAAAGACTATCAATGCTGCAAGATCATTAACAATAGGATATGGATATTCAGGTAATCATTGGCATGCCTAAAATGCTGAGATGCAACACAAATGTCCAGAAAACAGGCTTTTGTTGATTTTTTAAAATACCTTCTAGGATAGGTCAGGGATCAGGAAAGAGTCAAACTAAACCCCCAGAACCCCCTACTTTTGCAGGACTGTATAATTATCACTGAATAAAGTAAATATCCTACATAAATAAAGAACTCAAATCAACAAAACACGCTCAACTATGTTTATTTATTGAATTGACAGAACCTAAAATGTATACTTACAGATTTTATGCATATTATAAATATTTGTACAATAAATTAACCTGAATTAACCAGAAAACTCAATATAGTCAGGTATTTTGTACCCTGGGAAATTTAGGTTGTTCAGATTTTGCCATCTATGGAGTTGCTTAGCTGTGATATTGTCAAAATGTTTTGATGATAATGTAATTACCTGGGTACAGTAGGCACATTTAGCTCCCATAATTTCATATTCAGGTTTACATGTCATATCGTACTTAAACTCCAGATCAATATCAAAGGAAAATGTGAGATTATTGGGGATACAGTCCTTGAGATGCTTTTTCTCTAGCAGTGAAGCCATTTCACTTCCACCAAGCCTATTCAGTAGCATTTCCAAAAGTGTGTTCTTCAGACCACTGGGACCCATAGATACTCCAAGAAAAGAGGCATTCCATTGTAAAATAAATTTGGAAAATACACTGCAAGTTAGAGTTCCCTCTTGGAGACTCACAATGTTATGCATAAATAAGTCTCTGAGGCATTCTGCTGAAATGAAATATTTCACAACTGTTGAACATTGTTTAATCCTGTGTTTCCCCCACAGTTCACATTTTGGAAAATGCTGTGTACATGTACCTATTAGCATCGGGAAGGACAAATTCAGTGATGAAGCTGTGGATAGAACTGTAAGAAACAGAGCTCTGAGTAGCGTGATCAGAGGTGACATTGCTCAAGAAAGACAACATTTTCATGCTTTGAAGCTGTGAAGGGCTATAGACAGGTCTAAATAGAACAAAAGTTGTGAAGAGGTGTATATTAATCTTTACCACCAGAGTTATGTCCATGCATAACAACACAGCCATTTGTATTATACTTGATCATTTATAAGGCAATTATGTATGTATATAAACTTTTACTTTATCTTCATATTAACCCCAAGATATAAAGTGTTACTCCATTATGAAAATGAGAAATATGAATGTCTGAGTGTTTAATGACTGGACTGAAAACAAGAGGACACACAGCAAGGAAAAGATGAAGGTGAGATACTCTGCAAAAGAAAAAAAACAAGTGATCTTCAAATAAGTTTGGAGAGGCACAATACACAATAGACCACTGAACATTCTAAAATATCACCAGTAGAAAAACTCACCTTCGATTTCACCTGGCATTTGCCAAACCTCTTGGCCTGCAAGACCCTTTTTAAAAGTTACTTTTTCCCATATTAATTGCCTACCAACTTTCTGTGGAATGCAACTTAGAGAATGGCTGTTC
The DNA here is from genome assembly GCF_949774975.1 of Lagenorhynchus albirostris. NCBI lineage: Eukaryota > Metazoa > Chordata > Mammalia > Artiodactyla > Delphinidae > Lagenorhynchus > Lagenorhynchus albirostris. The sequence goes on from NC_083104.1 coordinate 60,717,322, forward strand.
ATTTTCATGAACATTGCTTTCTTACTGGCCAAAGACAAGAATCATCATGGCCACAGACGTCACATAAATCATGGCTTGTTAGCCCACACTACATAAAAATCTATGAGAATTCCTGGAACTGGATTAAAGTTTACCTTTGTGGTTTATATAAAGGACTTATCAGTCCTTGCTAAGTAATTAGCATCAACCTGATCTCCCTCCCAACTGCAATTTGCCCAAATTATTCGGGTGTGACTAAGCTCATAGAGGTTTCTGTTGTAAGTCCTTTCCAAGAACTGAGCCATGTTGGCAGCTACCATGGGTTGCTTCAAGTATTTGGAATCTTATATACCTTCTGAAAAATAAATGGGAAACATGGGCCAAACCTTAAAAATGAATATTCCAAATGAAAACAAACTGATAACCATACCCAGATGTTAATTCAGTGAATGCATCTCACGTGATGCCATTGTAACAGCAAATTCCAAGTTTTTGGGAGGCTTCAAGTCTTCCTGACTCCAGTTAAAAGTCATGTGCCCTTTGTTGGGGAGGAGCTGTCTTTCAGGTGCCATATTTCATTAGATCAGTCTCCAAGCAGACTATGAGAAGGATAATTCCACACTGAAAGATAATTCCAGGAATGGTACCCAATAGTGTACTGTGCAAAAGCAAATACAACAAGGCATATAAGCCACAAACTAAACCCTGAAAGCATTTTTTGGGGAGAAAAAGTTAATGCTACTTCACTTCTTTTGATTCAAACTTTCCTTTAATTCATATTCATTCTAAGTGACTGAACAGAATAGCAGTAACTTGGAAGGAATGTTCACATGTCTGATCTTTTAAGTACTTTTTTCAAGCTTTACTGAGATATAATTGACATATAACACTAGGTATATAACATGTTGATTTGATACACTTATACATTATGAAATGATGACCACAGTAGCGTTAGTTAACACCTCTATCACCTCACATAATCACCATTTTTTTTCCTGTGGTGAGAACTTTTAAGATCTGCTCTCTTAGCAACTTTCAACTATATAATACAGTATTGTTAACTATAATCACCAAGTTGTACATTAGATCCCTAGAACTTATTCACTGAATACAAAATTGTGTAAGTTCAAGTCGTACAATGTGATGATTTGATACACATATATATTGTAAAATGTTTTCCATAATAAGGTTGGTTAACACATCCATCACCTCACATAATTACCATTTTGTCGTTGTTACTATGGTGATATTAAAGCTCTACCATCATAGCAACTTTCAAGAACCCAATCTAGTGACCATGCTTTACCCTTAGGTCTCTGGAACTTATTAATTTTATAACAAAGGGTATAAGTTTATACTTTTTGACCAACATCTCTACATTTTCCTAATCTCTCAGCCCCTGGAAACCACCGTTCTGCTCTCTGTTTCTATGAGTTCAATGATTTTAGATTTCACATATAAGAGATCATACAGTATTTGTCTTTCTCTGTCTTACTTATTTCACTTAGCATAATACCCTCTATGTCCATACATATTGTCACAAATGGAAAAATTTCCTTCTTTCTCATGGCTGTGCATCTTCTTTATACACCATTCATCCTTTGACAGACACTTGTATTGCTTTCATATCTTGACTATTGTAAATAATACTGCAGTGAACGTGGGAGTGCAGATATCTCTTCAAGATAGAGATTTCATTTCCTTTCAATTTATACCTAGAAGTAGGATTGCTGGATCATATGGCAGTTCTATTTTCAATTTTTGAGGAACTGTCATACTGATTTTCATAGTGGTTGCACCAATTTACATTTCCACAAATGGTACACAAGGGTTCCCTTTTCTCCACATCTTCACCAGCATTTGTTATCTCTTCTCTTTTGGACAGTAACCATTCTAGCAGGTATGAGGTGATATCTCATTGTGGTTTTGCTCTGCATTTCCCTGATGATTCGTTATGTTCAGCACCTTTTCATGTGTCTGTTGGCCATTTGTACACCTTCTTTGGAAATATGTCTACTCAAGTCCTCTGCCCATTTTTTAATTGGATTGTCTGATTTTTTTTCTCTTGAGTTGTCTGAGTTTATTATATATTTTGGATATTAACCGCTCACCAGATACATGATTTACAAATATTTTCTGTCATTCTGTAGGTTGCCTTTTCATTTTATTTTTCCTTTTGCTATATGGAAGTTTTCTAGGTTGATGTAGTCTTACCTGATAATTTTTGCTTTTGTTGCTTGTACTTTTGGTGTCATATCTAAAATATCATTGCCAAGATAAATGTCAAGGCGATTTTTTCCCCATTTTTTTCTTGGAGTTTTATAGTTTGAGGTCCTATGTTTAAGTCCTTAAAACATCTTGAGATACTTTTTGTGAGTGGTGTAAGATAGAGGTCCAATTTCACTTTTTTGCATGGGAATATCCAGTTTTTCCAGCACCATCTATTGAAGAGACTGTTCTTTCCCCCATTGTATATTCTTAGCTCCCTTGTCAATTATCAGTTGTGTATATGCAAGGGAACTGTGTGTGCCAGGGTTTATTTCTAGGCTCTCTATTCTGTTCTATTGGTCTATGTTTTTATGCCAGTGCCATACTGTTTTGATTACTATAGCTTTGTAGTATAGTTTGAAATTAGCAAGTGTGATGCCTCAGCTTTCTTCTTTCTCAGAATTGCTTTGGCTTTCAGATTCTTTTGTAGTTCTATATGAATTTTAGATTTTTTTTTCTATTTGTGTGAAAACTACCACTGGAATTTTGATAGGGATTGCACTGAATTTGTAGACTGCTTTTAATAGTATGGACAATTTAACATTAATTCTTCCAATTCATGAACATGGGATATCTTTCTACTTATTTGTGTCTTCTTCAATTTGTTTCACCAATGTCTTACAGCTTAGTTCTTTGGTTAAACTTATTCCTAAGTATTTTATTGTTTTTGGTGCTATTGTAAATGGAATTGTTTTCTTTCTTTTTCAGAAACTTCAGTGTTAGTGTATAAAAATGTAACTGATTTTCATGTGTTGATTTTATACCCTGAAACTTTACTCAATTTGTTTATTGGTTTTAACAGTTTTTTGGTGGAGTTTTTAGGATTTGGTATACATAAGATCATGTCATCAGCAGAGACAATTTTACTTCTTCCTTTCTGAATCTGATTTGGGTGCCCTGGAAGCTGCAGAGGTGGTGGCTGTCAGCATGCACTCCTGTACTGGATCTCCCCGTGGGTATGGACACAGCAGTGGAGGCTGGTGTCAGGAGTCAGGCCAGGGGTGCACAGCCAGAGAGGCTAGCTTCAAGCTCACGCATGGTGGTAGAGTCAGTCACAGGGTTTCCAAGCTTGCATTTTGCACTCCTAAAGCTGCAGAGGCCTGGGCATGCCGGCTGCTGGTGGGGATCCTGGGCTCTTGTGGGGGTAGGAGCCCTGGAGGGAGTGGGGAGCAATTCATCGGCTGCTGTCTGCTAAGGCAGGTACTTGGGGGGTGAAAACCCATTGAAATCTGAAGGGGGGCGCTGCAGGAACTGTGCTGACCTTTGCTTTCTTCAGTGGTGAAAGCTGCTGGGCTCCTCTGCAAAGTAGGTCACTGGGGACGACAGTTGCTCCTACTGTGTGGCTGATAATGGTAGCCCTGCTCTCTCCCTCGTTCCTATTGTTTCTATCTCAGCTTTGCTTGTCTCAGGGTGGGGTGAAACCCAAGACAGTTCCTTGAAAGGCTGGAGAAGCTACTCGATCTATCTGCCCGCACTGTCCCCACGAGGGGAACTCTTTGCAGCTGGGGAGTTCCTTCTGGGCGCTGAGCAATGTTGGCCTGGGGGGTGGGGTGATGCAGGCAAAATGATGCTGTTCTTCCTCACTCTTCCTTCCCTTTATGCGTGGTAATTTTTAGCTGTTTTGTTCCTCTGTGTTTCTGAGGTTTCTTAAGTGGACCCTGAGCTCTCCTGGAGCTGCTTTTGCTTGTGGATAGCTGTCTCATTGTTGATCTTTGTGGGGGCACTGGAGGCTGAGGTTTACTACTTTGCCATCTTGGTGATGTCACCACTTAAATATTTTAAAATAAAAATCCATAGACCTATAATTTCTTCTGTTTCTTAGCTTTGTCTCCCCTATATAACTGACAAAGATAGAATGGCACTTTATTATAAAGTCCCTCAACTTTTGTGAGCCTCAGTTTTTGCAAACCTAAAATGAGAGGATTAGACCAGAAGCATTTAAAGCCCCCTTGTTTTATAATGTTAGTGTAGTACCTGGCCGTGGTGGGTACTGGATAAATACTCATTGAATAATTCCAGTTATTCAATCACATATTCTGACCTCTACCAAGCACAATAGTTCTGCCATCTAGCAGACCCAGGCTAATGCCATGGCTCCACAATTTATTAGTTCTGTGAACTTGAGCAAATTATCCTCTCCAAGTCTCCATGGATATATATGTTATACATTAACAAATGCCCACACCATTATGTTAGTAGAGGGTGAGGTGAGGCATCCTCCACAGCCCTCAGTGCAATGCTCCATCCAGAGCAAGCACGCAACAAATAGTTACAGCTATTATCATGTTAATAGGTACTTATGAGAAATAATTGTCCCTAAAGGCTCTGTGGGAATTCTCTGAAAGTTTTGCAAGAATAGTTCTCTTTATGGATGCTTTTCTGCCTCACATGGCATCCATTACCCTGGGGAATGTGTTCGTGGTCAGAAACTTCTGACATCTCCATGTTCGTGGTACCTAGAAAATCATTTGCCTCATTATGAATGCTCCCAAGTTCTTCATCTCCACCTTGCCTTCTGCATCTCCACACACTGTCTCTGCCCCACTTTCACCTGATCAACTCCTGTGCATCCCAGTCTTGACAGCTTTGTATCTTGCCCTTTCCTGACCACGGCACTTTACCTCTCTCCTGGCTCTGAGTCTGAATGTGAGCTACTTGACCATTATGATTTTGACTATATTATTTACTACCTAAGCACATAATAGGTATACAACAAATATTTGTTAAATAAATAGATTAATAGTGTATCCACTGCTATTCTTTATTTTAAGAAATTTTGGTCCTAGACGTTTTAAAATACAAAGACAGCCACCAGGTCTAAGCTCTTAGAGAAATTCATGGATGTGGATTATCCAAAGATCACAAGGTTGACTCAGAGATTAATTTTTTAATTTAGTCTTTCCATTTTCCCACTCTTTTCTCCAGCTTCTATTGGATATGGCACAGTGATAGTTCTGTCTGATTAACACACAGCCTATCTGTTTTATCTTCCCATTAAAGAACCTGAGGTTGGATAAGCATTTGAGCTCCAAAGCTTGCCTTCTCTGTTGTAAAGTGACACAGAGGAAATCTAGAAGTCGTTAAGTAATCACTTAGGTGAAACTTATGTTGATTTGGTACCATTTGTACAATTTGTTAACAGTCAGGAAGACTGAATGTGCTTGTCTGCAGAAAGTAGCTGAAGTAAACTGCAAGACTAATTTGTTTTAAAACACAGAATCTTCCTTTGCTTTAAGAAGAAGAGATTTCACCTGTCTTTAGGTCAGACTTTATTGGTTGTTAAGGCTGATGATTTCTGAGAAAGAGGACCATCTCTTTTAATATCTGTGTCTAATAAATCTCCATTCTTTGGAAATTACATTAGGAAGTCAATTTATCTGAAAGCTAATTCCAAAGGAACATGTTTTGGCTTGGTTCATCTTTAATATAATAAATAACCTAAAAAGAATATTACCTCTACTAATGTCTTGTTTTCAGATGCTTTTACCTGGATATATAATACGCAAATAGAGTTTATCAAAACCACTAACATGGTTAAGATAATGTTTATGCAGTGGTGAAACTTAATTTAAGCTAGAGGTCTGTGCAGCAGTCTGAATGGCATTGCGAACTTAGAAATAAGAGGAGGGGTCTTGTCAAGGAACAAGGTCACTTATTCGCTCTTTGTAAAGCAGCTACTTTGTGTTGGATATGGCACTATGCTCATGATATACAATTCATTCATTCACTTATACATTTCCTCAAAACTTATGCATTGAGGGCTTCCCTGGTGGTGCAGTGGTTGAGAGTCCGCCTGCCGATGCAGGGGACACGGGTTTGTGCCCCCGTCCGGGAAGATCCCACATGCCGCGGAGCGGCTAGGCCCGTGAGCCATGGCTGCTGAGCCTGCGTGTCCAGAGCCTGTGCTCTGCAACGGGAGAGGCCACAACAGTGAGAGGCCTGCGTACCGCAAAAAAAAAAAAAAAAAAAAAGTTATGCATTGAATATAGAGGTTCTATGTGCAATTCTAGATGCTGGGAATAAACAAGTCACATGTGGTCCCTGCCATCAGGAAACTTATGTGATGGAGGGAGATGGAAAATATAGATGTGTAAGAACCTATGTGCTACAGAGTAGATCGCCAAAGAGCAACATGAAGACAAAAGCTAATCTTTCAACAAAAAATATGTAAGTAGAAGTCACTTAAAGCAAAAACAATAGTAATGTCTTATGGGGGACTTATAACATTTGTAAAAATAAAATATTAGAAAACAATAGCACAAAAGCAGGAGGAAGGTAAATGAGATTAAACTGTTTTTGCATTATTCATGAAGTGGTGAAAATATTAATTTAAGGTAGATTGTACTTAGTCAAGAATGAGATGCATGTTATAATCTTTAATTTAATACAAAATGCTTAACTGAAAGCTAACAGAAGAGATAAAATGGAATACCGAAAAATACTCGATTCATTAAACAGGAGTTTAGAAAGCAGGAACAAAGGAGCAACAACAAAATAAATGGTGGTTAACTGAAACAAAAAGCAATATAGTAGACTTATACTCAAATATGTTAGTAATTACATTAAACATTAGTGGACTAAATACTTTGATTGAGAGACCAAGATTGCCAGACTAGATTTTAAAAATTATCCCAAATATTTCCTGTTTGTAATTTACACATTAAATATAAAGACACAGTGTGAAAGGAAAAGGACGGTAAAAATATACTATGCTGACACTGACCAGGAGAAAGCTGGTATGGCTATGCCTATCAGAGAAAGTACACTTTAAGACAAGGCATATTACTAGAGATATAAAGAAGAGCATTTCATAATGATACAAGGGCCAATTCAACAGGAATGTATGTATCTAATAATATATACTTAAAATATATAAAACAAAATAAAAGAACTATACAAATCCACAATTATAGATGTAGATTTTAAAATACCTCTCTCAGTAACTGCTAAAATAAGAAGACAAAAAGTCAGTATTCCAAAACTGTAGGAAACATATTCTTTATAAATGCCCATGGTGGAACAGTCACCAAAATAGACCATATGCTGGAACAAAAAGCAAGTTTAAACCAATTACAAAGGAAGAGGGGAAAGCGGAGTAGGGTGAGGGTGGGGCGGGGGGAGGAGGAGGAGGAGGAAAGAGAAAGAAAAAGAAAGAAAACATTATTTACCAAAATTGCCCAATTAGAAAGTGCCAGCCTAAATAATCCTATGTATATTAAAGTAGTTGAATCTGTAATTTAAAATATTCTCACAAACTCCAAGTCAAAACAACTTTGCTGATGAATTCTTAAATATATTTTAGGAAGGAATAATACCAATCTTAACTGTAATCTTTTAGAAAACATAGGAAGAGGGAACACTTCCCAACTTACTTTATGAAGATAGTGTAACAATGAGACCACAAGCTGACAAGGAGATAAAAGAAAGGAAAACTATAGGCCAACATAGCTCATAAACATAGAGAAAAAATCCTAAACAGAATATATATATATATATATATATATATATATATATATATATATATATACCATGCTCATACATCAAAAGTTAAATACGGTTATTAAGCCATTTCTCCCCAACTGATATATAGATTCAATGCAATCCTAATCAAAATCCCAACAGAGGTTTTTTGTTTTTGTTTTGGTAGAAATGTACAAGTTGAAGCTAAAAGTTATATGGAAATGCAAAAGACTTAGAATCCCAAGGGAGTCTGAAGAACAGAATTGGAGGACTTGTACAGTACCGAATTTTAGAACTTATGAAACTATAAAACTATTGTAATGAATTCAGTAATGTATTGACAGAAGATAATCAAATATACCAAAGGAACAGAATAGAGAGTCCAGAAACAGACTGTCATGTAGAAGGTCAACTGATTTTTAGCAAAGGTACCTCTGCAACCAGTGGGGAAATGACAGTCTTTTCAATAAATTGTAATGAAGCAATTATATATATATATATATATAAAACTTTGACTTGTAGTTCACTCCATACACAAAAAATATACTTGAAATGGATCACAGACTTAAGCATGGAAAGTAAAACAAGAAATCTCCCAGAAAAGAAGCATAGAAAAATATCTTTATGAAGTTCAAAAATTCACAAAGTTAATTGATAGTGATAGAAGTTGGAAAGCAGTTACCTTTAAGGAGACTGTGGTTTGGGAGGGGGCAGGGGACCCTCTGGGGTGCTGGAGTGTTTGTTCCAGATCTCATGGTTGTAAGCATCTATGTGTATATACCACTCATCACCCTGTACACTTAGATTAGGTAACTTTACTCAATAAACAAGTAGAAATAAAAATTACCAAATGCAGCAAAAAATAAATCTCCATGGAAATGAGAAATTATTTTGATATGTGTTTTCCTCTTCCCACCGCCCACTCCCACACTCCCACCCAAGGTGGACCCTTGTCAGTTCCTTTTCTCTAGACTGACCAAAACACTTTAAAAAAGGATTTAAGGTACTAAGTCTAAGTTTCTGTGAGATTTCCCCTTGGTTCTAACTCTAAATAAACTCAAAAAATGTTCTCAGATAATCTAGTGACTTGGGAAAAACCCAAAATTATATCAACATTGATGAGAGAGCTCCTTGAATAAAATATTGACATCAAACCAAGGCAAAATTGCTTGGGAGTTAAGTCACCGAGACATATTCTGGGAGTTACATAGGCACTAGGCTAAGCCCAGGGAAAGCCATAAAGATGAGCTGTGGCCTCTTCCTTGTAGGGGTTCACATTCTAAGAACAACAACCAAGGTTTATATAGCACTTCTTATGAGCAAGGGATTATTCTAAGTCCTTTACCTGTATTGATTTACTTCATTTTCCCAAGAACCTAATATGGTGGGTCATCAACCCCCATTTTACAGATTACAGTACTGAAGTACTGAGGGGTGAAGTAATTGATCTAAGATCCCACCGCTAAAAAAGGGGTAGGGCTAGGGTTTGAACCCTGGCAGGCTGGTGCTAATCCATGTTTGTTACTCCCTTTTGTCCTGTATCAGAGTGAGTGCTTCCTCTCCCTGAGGGTTGGGTAGGAGTATTTTGGGGGATAAGGACCCCTCCTTGAACTCCTTCAACGCCCAAGAGCAGCCCATGCTGAGGGCCCTGTGTAGCCAGGAAAGGGCTGCCATCTCTCCCCTCTCTGGACTGGTCTGCAGGGTTGGGCTCTGGGTCCATATTCAACCTCTAAAATGTTGGATGTTCTGAGCCAGGTGTCCTGTACACCTCAGGTTTAGAAGTCATATTTTACCTCAGATGAAGCAGTTTCTCATTCTAGAACCTCAGCCCCATGGCACGCAGGATCACTGACTAACATCTTCCTAAGGGTATTTCTGGGGTAGGCTGGAAACGGAATCTTCCTCTTGCCAGCACACAGGCACTGCAGATGGCATTGGCCAAATTCCCGGTGATTAGATTAATTTGCCAGTACTACCGATTCAAGGCTTATTTTGAACTTGATTTTATTTTGCTATATATGCTTTGCTTATTTCCTTATCAGTGCTGTAGTTTTTATTTTTCTCAAAATTACACAGGTCTTTTCCCTGAGGGGTCCGAGAGGTACCCACTAAATGTGAGCTTTTTTGTTCATCTTTGATTTTTAAAAATTGAGTTATATTTGAGACACAACACTGTGTAACTTCAAAGTGTACAACATACTGATTTGCTGCATTTACATTGCAGTTGTAGCATTGCCTAATACCCCTATCATGTCATATAGTTAGCATTTCTTCTAGTGTTGGGAACAATTAAGGTCTAGTATCTTAACAAGTTTAATGTTTATAATGCAATTTTGTTGTCTGTAATCACTGTACTGTATTAGGTTTCCAGGATTTATTTATATACTAGATGCATCTTTGACTTTTGGCACAGGGCATTTTCTTTACATTTTTGGTACAGGGTTTCTCAACCTTGGCACTAATGACATTTGGGGCAGTGTAAGTCTTTGTCATGGGGCCTGTCCTGGGCACCGCAGGATGCTTGGCAGCATCCATAGACTCTACCCACCTGATGCAGTATCACCCCACCCCTAGTTATGACACCAAAAGTGTCAACCGGGGAGGGGAGAATCACCCTGGATTGAACCGCTGCTTCAGTCATGGTTCACTGCAGAACGAAAGCCACGTATAAAGTCCCGATAGCACATTTCTATACAACCCTCTCCCCCAGTGCAAATGGTGGGCACCTGCAAGCTCTTCTCATGGATGGTTGTGGGCTGTCAAGAGCAAAAACTCATGTGCTTTTAGCCCTGGGCCTGGCACATAGTCTGTAGAGAATATTTGTTGGATGAATGAAAAAAGTGACTGATGAATACAAAAAAATTCTTTATAATGCCATGAATTTGAGGCAACTGGATGTCAAATAAGCCCCAAACTATGACTGGCTTGGTTAATTTCACACTAAATTTGTTGCCTTGAATTCATTTTGTTGTGTATTCATTCGTTGTTTGACTCAGAAAACACTTCTTGAGATCCTGCTATGTGTAGGCAGCCTGGCTTGTTGGTTCCTGGCCAGGCACTGGTGCTGGATTGTCTAACACTGCCACTGCTACATGTGGGTTTTGGGACCCCAGGCAAATTTCCTGCCCTCTCTGTGCCATGGCATATACCTTATGGAGTTAATATAAGGATTCAGCTACTGAATACATGTACACTGTTTAGACTATTCTCAGATACCCAATAAGTAAGCCCTATATGTGTTTGCTGTTATTGTGCCTCATCGGGAAGGTAAAGAGGGATGAGGTACAAAGATGTGCATCAGAATTTCTCTCATTTGAGGCAGAATATAATACGTGTTATAAAAGAGGATCACACTAAATGTGAGAGAGAAGCACGATCACACCAGTGGAGGATGGAGAAAGAAGGGGTGGCTTCGTGATGTGGAGACATTTGACTTGGGCCTCTGCGGATGGGTGGGTAAGATGGGAAGCCAGGCCAGGGTGGTTCTCAGGAGGAACAACAGCAGAGCCAAGTCGTGGGCACATGGGGAGGGAATCCTGGTGGTCCTGTTGAGTCAACTCTGGGGAGGTGACGGGAGATAAGTCTGATAACACAGGGTAGGCCTGATGGAGGGTTTTGCGTGAGATTCAGTTTGTTCTTCATGACACAGCAGTGAAAAGTCTGAAACCCAGGCCCCACTTTTGTTACTTGCAGCTTGGTCCCAGGCACATCATGAAACTTCTTCAAGATTCAGATTTCTAACCTTAAAATGGAAAAATAATGCCTACCTCACAGAATTGTTATGAGAATTAGTATAAGTAAACTATATAGGGGGAGTGATCAAGACGGTAGAGTAGTAGAACATGGAGCTCACTTCCTCCCACAAATACATAAAAAATAGACCTACTTATGGAATGGTTCTCAGAGAACATCTACTGAACTCTGGCAGAAGACCTCAGACTTCTGAAACGGCAAGAAAACCTCCATGTAACTGAGTAGGACAAAAGAAAAAAGAAAAAAAAGAGAAAGGAATCGAGATGGGACCTGAGCCCCTGGGAGGGAGCTGTGAAAAAGGAAAGGTTCCTGCACCCTGGGGAGTCCCCTCACTGGTGGGGAGATCAGCTGGGATGGAGGGGGGAGCTTTAGAGCCTTGGAGCAGAGTGCAGCAACTAGTTTGCTGCAGCCAGAGCAGAGGGAGAACTACACAGTCAGTGCTGCCCAGCACTCCCAGGCCTGAGACTTGTGTCTGCCAGTGCGGGGCAGGGCAGGGAGGAGCTGGGTGCTGAAGCTTGGGCTTGGAAGTCGGACTAAGGGAAAGGACTGGTGTTGGCTGCATGGAGACAGCCTGAAGGGCTGGAGTGTGGGTGCTGCCACAGCCAACGGTGTACATGGAGGAAGCCCAGGCCTGCCATAGAGGTGAGACACCATTGTTGGGGGGCACACAAGGGGAGGGGTGGGAACCGCCAATGCAGCCTCTTTCCCTGCATGTGTGCACTCTCAGGGGACGGTATACCGCCTACATGAGCTCTGCAGAGGTGGGCTCCGGTAGTGTGAGCCAGCCACTGTGGGCTCTGAGGGCAGGCATGAGCCACCGCCATCATAGGCTCTGGGGGAGGATGCCAGCCACCACATCTGCACAACCCCCATCAAGGGGATAATGGCCAGCACACACTGAGGAAAGAGGCGGCAGACATCCATACTAAAAACAGCCCTCGCACCAAAAACATTAAACCCACACAAGCTACACAGCGATGCTCCCACATATAAATAGCCCTCCAATGCTACAGTAGATAACTGTTTCTCCTAAACTCACAGAGTAAGAGAAATATAAGCAAGATGAAGAAGCAGAGGAACCATTCCCAGTTAAAAGACCAAGAGAATTCCCCTGAAAGAACAAACAATGAAACAGACTTCTTCAGTCTAAAAGACACCAATTTCAAAAAGGAGATACTGAAAATACCGAAGGAATTAAAAAAGGCTGTCAAGGGCTTCCCTGGTGACGCAGTGGTTGAGAGTCCGTCTGCTGATGCAGGGGACGCGGGTTCGTGCCCCAGTCTGAGATGATCCCACATGCTGTGGAGCGGCTGGGCCCGTGAGCCATGGCTGCTGAGCCTACATGTCCGGAGCCTGTGCTCTGCAATGGGAGAGGCCACAACAGTGAGAGGCCTGCGCACAGAAAAAAAAAAAGGCTATCAACAGAAATGCAGAGTACTGTAAAAAGGAACTAGAAACTCTAAAGAGGAGCCAAGAAAAATTAGAAAACTCATTTGCTGAGATGAAAGCAGAGCTAAAGGCAATGAATAGCAGAATAAATAATGCAGAAGAACGAATAAGTGATCTGGAAGATAGAATAATGGAAATCACTCAATCAGAACAGCAGACAGAAAGACAAATGAAAAAAAAAGATGAAAGCAATAAGAGGCCTGTAGGATAATATAAAGTGTGCCAATCTACGCATAATAGGGATTCCAGAAGGAGAAGAAAGAGAAAAGGGGATTGAAAATGTATTTAAAGAAATTATGGCTGAGAAATTCCCAAACATAATAAAGGAAACAGATATCCAGGTGCAGGATGCACAGAGAGTCCCAAACAAGATGAATCCAAACAGACCTACATCAAGACATAGTATAATAAAAATGGCAAAAGCTAAAGAGAGGATTTTCAAGGCAGCAAGAGAAAAAGAGTTAATTACAAGGGAACCCCCACCAGGCTATCAGCTAATTTCTCTACAGAAACATTGCAGCAAGGTAGCAGGACACAAGATTAACATACAGAAATTGGTTGCATTTCTTTACATTAACAATAAAATATCAGAAAGGAAACCTAAAAAAACAATACCTTATAAAATCACACATACACACACACACACAAAGAAAACCTCAGGAATAAACCTGACCAAGGAGGTGAAAGACATGTGCTGAGAACTATAAAATATTAATAAAGGAAACTGAAGATGATTTGAATAAATGGAAAGATATTCCCTGCTCTTGGATTGGAAGAATGCATATTTTTGAAATGGCCATACTACCCAAAGCATTCTACAGATTAAATGTGATCCCTATCAAATTACCCAAGACATTTTTCACAGAACTAGAATGAATCATCCTAAAATTGATATGCAACCATAAAAGACCCAGAATTGCCAAAGCAATCTGAGGAAAAAGAGTAAAGCAGGAGGCAGAACCCTCCCAGACTTCAGACAATACTACAAAGCTGCAGTAATCAAAACAGCATGGTATTAGCATAAAAACAGACATATGGATCAATAGAACAGAATAGAGAGCCCAGAAATAAACCCATACACCTACAGTCAATTAATCTTCAACAAAGGAGTCAAGAATATACAATGGGAAAAAGATAGTCTCTTCAGCAAGTGGTGCTGGGAAAGTTGAACAGCCGCATGTAAATCCTGAAGTTAGAACATGCACAAAAATAAACTCAAAATGGCTTAAAGACTTAAACATAAGACATGACACTGTAAGACTCCTAGAAGAGATCATAGGCATAACATTCTTTGACATAAATCTTACCAATGTTTTCTTAGGTCAGTCTCCCAAGGCAATAGAAATAAAAACAAAAATAAACAAATGGGACCTAATCAAACTTACAAGCTTTTGCACAGCAAAGGAAACCATAAACAAAACAAAAAGACAACCTATGGAATGGGAGAAAATATTTTCAAACGGTGCAACTGACAAGGGCTTAATTTCCAAAATATACAAACAGCTCATACAACTCAACAACAAAAAACCAAACTACCCAATTGAAAAATGGTCAGAAGACCTTAATATAAACATTTCTCCAAAGAAGACACACAGTTGGCCAATAGGCACATGAGAAAATGCTTAACATGGTTAATTGTTAGAGAAATGCAAATCAAAACTACAGTGAGGTACCTCCTCACACCAGTCAGAATGGCCATTACTAAAAAGTCTACAAATAACAAATGCTGGCGAGGTTGTGGAGAAAGGGAACCTTCCAACACTGTTGGTGGGAATGTAAGTTGGTGTAGCCACTGTGGAAAACATTATGGAGGTTCCTCAAAAAACTAAAAAGAGAATTACCATATGATCTAGCAATCCTACTCCTGGGCATATATCCAGACAAAACTGTAATTCAAAAAGACACATACACCCCGATGTTCATAGCAGCACTATTCACAATAGCCAAGACATGGAAACAAGCTAAATGTCCATCAACAGGTGAATAGATAAAGAAGATGTGGTACATATATACAATGGAATACTACTCGGCCATAAAAAGAATGAAATAATGCCATTTGTGGCAACATGGATGGACCCAGAGATTATCATACTAAGTGAAGTAAGTCAGAAAGAGAAAGACAAATACCATATGATATCACTTATATGTGGAATCTAAAGTATGACACAAATGAACATATCTACAAAACAGAAACAGACATAGAGAACAGACTTTTGGTTGCCAAGGGGGAAGGGGGCTGGGGGAGGGATGGAGTGGGAGTTTGGGATTAGCAGATGCAAATTATTATATATAGAATGGACAAACAACAAGGTCCTACTGTATAGCACAGGGAACTATATTCAATATCCTGTTATAAACCAAAATGGAAAAGAAGATAAAAAAGAATGTATAAAAAAAGAATATAAAGGGCCTAGCACAGGGTCTGTAAGCAGCATTAATTATTACTATTCTACAATAGGGTCTGGATTGGAAAAGAAAAGAAAGAGACGAGAGAGGCAGAAGTATTCAGGAGGAGACAATGCCAGCTGACTTACGTGGGTCTCTCCCAAGCCTTGTTGCTAACAGAGCTAGTGGTGATGGCTGGAACAGGAGACCGGATGACACTTACTTAACAAAACAAAGTATGCTGACTGAGTACCTCATGCTAGGCACCTCTGTACACAGGGGATTAAATAAGTAGGGTCCAGGCCCTGCCTTCAAGGAACCCACATTTCAGTAGGGGAGACAGACCTGACAATTAGAAATAATGATTCTGTAGGCCATTCTGCCTCACCCTCTGTGAGTGCTATATAAACACAGGAAGGTGGGGTGGGCTCAGGAGAGGGCTGGGATGTGGGCAAAATCTAGGTACCGTTGAGCTGACATTTTTGGCTCAGCTGTCATATGGCTCAGTCACTGGGGGGAGGGAGAACATTGAAAAAAAGACCATCGACAAGAGATAATGAAAAGAAATCGAAATCTTTCCCACCTTCTGTCCCCAAAGACCAAGGTGAACAGGGGAGAGAGGGTGGAGGGGCGTGTGGTACTTTTATAAAGCACAGGAAGGTTTTTTTTAAAATTGGAGTCTAGGTGATTTACAATGTTGCATTACTTTCTGCTGGAAAGCACAGTGAATCAGTTATACATATACATAGATCCACTCTTTTTTAGATTCTTTTCCCATATAGGTCATTATAAAGTATTGAGTAGAGTTCCCTGTGCTATACAGTTGGTCCTTATTAGTTATCTGTTTTATATATAGTAGTGAGGAACATTTCTGTAAACTTCTTTTCCCTCCTCGTATCCACATCCAAGTTCTCTACTACTTCTCTTTCCTGACTCTGACCTCATCTCCAAAATGGGCCCCTCTAAACCCAGCTGATGCACTCTCTTCCCTCCTGTACTTCCCCAGCGCAGCCCTTGTCACATGGGCTGGTTTCACCTCCCATGAGTCTTTCATGTGCTTTCGTTCTCACCACTGCCCAGATGTGATACCAGCAACGGCCCAGAGCTGATCAAGCCAGTCAGTATCATTGCTAGTTGGGAAGGTGGCCAAGGAGAGTGGAAGGATGACCTAGAATTCTCCTTAGAGGTAGAGACAATGAAAGAGGCTACAAATATGTATTGACTAGTGATTTTTGATACTGTTTTGAAGAATGATTGAGTGACTTTTAAAAGAGAGAAATTTGAATTTTCCACATTAGCTACCTTTTTGGATGATATGTATTGACACAGCACAAGGGAGCTGCCTGCCTCTGATTGAACTGTAAGATGGTACCAGCACTTTCTTCTGTTATTACACTGACAATGACCTCTGGACAGAGATGGCCAGGAATCCACCTGCAGTGGAAGAAAGTTTGGGTTTATCAATGCGTTCAACGAAGGCAAACTTCACTCCATGGGGAACTGTGGGGCATCTCAGTAAGTGGAGATTAGAAAGAATTTCTTACAGGGTTTGGGCTGGTGGTAGGTGATTTTGGTGAGGGTTCAAGGAAGCAGGGTTTTATTCTGGATCAGATGCTGTCAGAAAGCAGAGGTAACTATGATTGGGTGGAATTTTCTCTAGAAGGCACAGAAACATACCTCCCAGGGCTTCAGTCACTATCCTGCTAGCGCCTTGGTGCATAAAGCCAGGGTCTGAAAACAGCAGAGGAAAGAGTCTCTCAACTCGCTTATTTTTGGAGGTCCTTTAGCTAACCCTCATTTCATCTCTAGTTCTATAACTAGAAAGTTAAATGGAGTTATTTTCTTAGTCGCAATGAGACTTGTCCCACAATGAAGACTTCCTTATTTTTAATTTTTATGGAGTCTTTCCTATTTTTAATTTTTAAAAGTCATCCCAGAGGGGCTTCCCTGGTGGCGCAGTGGTTGAGAGTCCGCCTGCCGATGCAGAGAACGCGGGTTCGTGCCCTGGTCCGGGAAGATCCCACATGCCGCGGAGCGGCTGGGCCCGTGAGCCATGGCCGCTGAGCCTGCGCGTCCAGAGCCTGTGCTCCGCAGAGGGAGAGGCCACAACAGTGAGAGGTCCGCGTACTGAAAAAAAAAAAAAGTCATCCCAGAAAGTGATAGATGGTCTTCCTGGGCTTGGCCACAGTTTGCCTCCAGATGCAATTTCATGGCTTACTGGGTAGGTTTGTGGTCGGCAGGACAGTAAATGAATCGCTGTAGCAGGCTGTGACTGTTCTGTCACCTTGGGCACAGTCTCCTCTTAATGTTCCATGGAAAACATTTTCCTCTGTCATCTCAGCACATCTCCCTTTGAGTTAAATATTTGTTTGTGAAATTCCCCTTTTGCACTTACTCTATTTGTGATACTGATTCTTTATTTTATTTTATTTTTTTGCGGTACGCGGGCCTCTCACTGTTGTGGCCTCTCCCGCTGCAGGGCACAGGCTCCGGACGCGCAGGCTCAGTGGCCATGGCCCACGGGCCCAGCCGCTCCGCGGCATGTGGGATTTTTCCGGACCGGGGCACGAACCCGTGTCCCCTGCATCGGCAGGTGAACTCTCAACCACTGCGCCACCAGGGAAACCCCTATGATACAGATTCTTTAAACACCAGACTGCCAGCTTCATCTCCTCACCATACGGTCGTCCTTTAAGGAAAATACACGAGGCTTTCCACAAATAGCCTGTAATGCGTGGTGTGCACTGCACAATTCTTGACCTCCTCTTGAACTCGACGACCAGCGTGACTGTATGCCTTTGCCAAGGTTACCGCGCACAACTCTGTTATTCCATGGCTCAGGGCTGCTGGGGGACGGTGATTCTCAAGGAGGGTTCAGTGCATCTGTCACCTCGTGTCCCCAGAGGATCAGTCAGACATAGCTCTCTCAAGGGTTCAGAGCCTTCCCTGGGCTCATGAGTGGACTTACAGACAGAGGGCAGCAGAATCTCTTAAACTTATGTTTATGCGTTTATCATTTGAAGGACGCTAAATGCTTTTGTATCTTTTAAATAACAGACTGAGAATATTTCATAATTCTCTTATCATTAGGCTTTTGACCAATAAATCTACCCCATGTGATACCAGATGATTCTTTCTGGCCTTGGAATGAGATTCCTTTCTAAAACTGTAAGGATTGCAGTTGCAACCAGGTCCTTGATGAAGTCTGCGGGTCCGAGCGGCTTGGCACCCGTGCTTGGCTTTCTAGCGTCCTTTGGGTTTTGTAACTGAAGCCAGAGCTTATCTAGCATCCAGATTTCAGAGAAATAGAAACAGCCTCCAAGCAGCGGAAGGAGCAGAGGGGTGAGGCTTCAGTGCTCTGAGGGCTCTGACGGCCCCTCCAGAGTTAAGGCAAGAGACCGAACGGACCATGGTCAGATCACATACACAGATGGAACTCTGATCCTCAATCTGCCATTGAGGACTGGACCAATGAGGACCATTCCAGAAGGCCCGCCGATGCTCTAATGGCCCCTCCAAGGTGAAGGGATTCTATCAGCCCCAAGGAAGCAGTAGGACTTCTCAGTTTAGAGTCATTTCCAACGGCAACCCCGGAACCTTGTACACAAGGAAGATATTCTCCCAATAGGCCTTATCGGGGCGGGGGAGGGGGGTGGTTGTAGTGCAGAGGGCGTCGGCAAACGTGCGCATGCTCCGTCCTCGGAGCATCCGGGGAACACCCTAGTACTGAGCGTCGGAAAGGATACCTTTAAACGAAAATACACCCCCCCCCGCACTAAAAGTTCCCTGTGTGATCTAGCAGGGTCAGTCTAAAGAAGTCGTCATGCTAACCAACCATGCCTCTATCACACTGGGTAAATGTTTTAGTAATTAAAGTGAACCTGGGAGAATGGAACTTGTACAGAATCAGCAATTTTGACAAAAGTTTTGCTGTGTGGAGGCATCCGAGGGGTAAGAACAGTACTAAAATAGATTAATTATTTTAGATTACTAGTTTGAACTGACGCAGAGAAGGACAGGTTTTCCCCTGAAGAGAGGACGCTTATTTTTTCTCCTTTGCCAGCTGTGCCCATCCCCACAGGATGAGCCCCTAGAGGGGTTAGGTCCCTCTTCAATCACCAACCAACTTTGCCCCTTGGGCAAGTTGCCTCTCTGGGCCTGGGTTTTCTCATCTTTAAACGTGGTGAAATAGTACTAATAGGTAACATTTATCGAATGCTTGCTCTTTGCCAGGCAGTTTTAAGCATATCATATCTATTAACTTACAGAAGCCTGACAACAAAGTTAACTTCACTTTGCTTTTCCAAGATGTATGTATGTGTGTGTTTAATCTTGAAATTTTAAATAATTTTACTAACATCGAGGAACTGATGTATGTATTCAAGTGAAAACAAATGTACTATGCCCTGCACATAATGAATCTGCGTGTGATAAATGGGTGTAAGAAGTACTGTGATGTTCCTTGTTCGCTGGATTTATAGTGAGTGGAAATCTTACTTGAGAAATACTTCAAAGAAGCCTGATTTTTTCCCATTGTGAATTAATAAACTTTCCCCATACTGTTGAGTAGTAACCTGTCTCAATGTATTAGTTTTTGGGTCTTGCTCCTTCAAAAAGTTATTTAAACCTCCTTGCATACTTAATGCAGCACAGAGAAAAACTAAGCTGTTTGCTAATGATGGGCCCATAACCAGTTGGAAATATGTAAAACAGTTATATTGTGTTTATGAAGATGTTAGTGACAGGAGGACAGGGATTTTGTCCATTTCTTTTCCCACTGCTGTGCTCCCATAGTTTAGAACAGTGTCTGGCACATTGTAGGCAATGAACATTTATTGAACGAATGAATGAATGAATGGGACAGCAGACAGGAATGCACACCCTGTCTTTGTAGAATTGCTTTAAGCAGAGCTGCAAGAAGCTTAAGTCTGTTGTTTTTTATCAAATGAATTAATGCAAATGAATGAACGAATGTTGTTTATCGAGTGAATGCCCATTAAAGAATTTTGAAAATTGTGAAGCACTGTAGAAATAGAGGGTGTCACTTTTATTTCCCGCTGGGTAAGTGGTTGGAAAAAAAGGTTCTATAGGGAACAGTATCCGGCTAAGTTTGTTCTGAGTTTATTTAAGGAAAATAATCAGAGCACTGTATTCTATTTGAAAATTGAAAAGGGTCCAGGAAGTAAAATGTGAGGAAAATCTGGCTTCTCTGATCGTTTGCTGAGTGTGTGGCAGATGTCTTTGTAATTCAGCATAATTGTTTTTCCACCCAAAGCCAATGCTAATCTTTTAACAGCTTCTTACCACATTAGACTCAGTCTTTCACTCTATCAATTCCATCTGAAGAGTCAGTTTCATCTGTTTGAAAGAAAGCAGAATGACATTCACCCAGATGCTCCAGGAAGTGCAGGGAAGCTAGTTAGGTCACAGTCCTCTATTCCTAACTTGATGCGTTGAATGTTATCCCAGCAACTAGCTGAAACCCATGACGTCCCAATACCACCTCTGACTGTTGGGCCCCTACTCCATGGTTTTTAAAAAAATTTATTTTATTGAAGTATAGTTGATTTACAATGTTGTGTTAATTTCTGCTGTACAGCAAAGTGATTCAGTTTTATATATATATATTTTTTCATATTCTTTTCCATTATGTTTTATCAGCATATTGAATATAGTTCCCTGTGGTATACAGTAAGACCTTGTTGTTTATCCATTCTATACATAATAGTTTGTGAGCCTTGTTGCCAGTGTCAACAAGTTGATCCAGTTCTCTGTAGACACCCCCACCATGTTCAGTAGTCCACTTAAAGAAGCATACATTGTAGATCTCAATGTTGATAATACACAACTGGTGATTAAGTTGTTTATTGCCCTTTTCCACCGGTGATTGTAAAATGTGATTTATTTAGAATTGAAATCTCTTAAGCAAACTCTGTGAAGTTCTCTTGGTTGGGGAGAACTCTATCCTTTTGTTACATTTGCTTTTTTTCTTTTTAAGTTTATGCCTCCCTACTTTATCCTTAATTCTATCACTTCTGGATAGTTCTTTTTAAAAAAAGTATTAATTGTCACTTTTTTTTCTTTAAGCCCTCAACATGAATGGAAGTAATTAATCAAATGGTTATTGCCCACAAGCTCACTCTGCAGGAGTGCTACTTGACGTCATTGGTAATTATTATAACTTAGTTTCCCAACTTTTCCCAAAGATATATCTTGAGATTTTTTTCAAGAAATCTGGCCCTATTTCAGATGATGTTAAGGGAAATTTTATGAGTGTTGTGGCCTAGGGATGTTTTCCCCTTTGGTTTAGCTACTTATTATACCCTGGTGGTGGGATTGTGAAAATACTAGCAAAGAACAAAGACCCAAAGAGGAATATCCCCTGGGTAAAGGTCCTCTGGATTACCCTCTGAACACATCAGGCTGCTGTCTGCTGCAAGGATCAGAAAACCCCAACCTAATTGTCTCGAAGAATAAGGGAATTCCTTAATTCACATCACAAGGTGTCCTGAGGGAGGGCAGGTTTCAGACACTGTTTGTTAGGTTCTGTCTGTGACACTCTTGGCCCCACCATCCATTGAGGGTAACAAGAGCCTACAACAATCCTAGGCATCACCTCCAGACATTGCCCAGAGAAAATGTGGGTCTTTTTTTCTGTATGTCTTTTGAAGAGCACGTCTTCCCATGCAAACTCCAGCAGACGTCTCTTGGTGAGTGAGTGGCCAAAATTGCATGATAAGACCATTCCTAAAGCAATCAATAGCAAGGGGACGAGATTGCCATGGAAGGTTGGTGAAGCCTTTGGCTTTCTGGCAGAAGCAGATTATTCCGATAAAATTGGGGTTTAGTGTAGGCAACCAAGAGCTTCAGCTGTGCCCTTGGAGGACCATCAAGGGAAGAGAAGAAATTTAAATAGAGTTCTTGACGTGTTCCAGGTGTATGTGTGTAGGTCTGAAAGAGACAAAACAGTCTGTTAAACATTTGAAGTCGAGGAGCATTAGGCAAGACACTAAAACACTGGGATTACAGAGCTGAAGTAAATGTATATCTTGGTCCTGCCATCCAGGAGAGAGTTCTAACTCTAAAGGGTTTGGTAGCCTCAATTCATCTTTCAGTTAGCAAACCAGTAAATAAGACAAGTAGAGAAAGAGCTTCGGGGGAAGGGGGTGCTAATGACATTAGTGTAAATAGAGCTTCTGAATGGATGGAAGATTTCATTTATTTTTCCAATTGCCCTTCCCCACTTAAAAAGTATTATTAAATACCCTCTTGCAAATTATCCTGTCCTGGGTACTGAGATAGATCAGTTAAAAGATGACAGATGGAATTAAAAATGCACTTCTACTTTGCCTCTGATTAATGGCATGTTGGCTGCGAGGTGGGCTGGCTGGGTTCTGACCCATAATTCTGAAGGTCATGGTGATTACAGGTATGGGGTGGCTTACAGCCCTCTCCTC
Organism: Lagenorhynchus albirostris; assembly: GCF_949774975.1. Classification (NCBI taxonomy): domain Eukaryota; kingdom Metazoa; phylum Chordata; class Mammalia; order Artiodactyla; family Delphinidae; genus Lagenorhynchus; species Lagenorhynchus albirostris. Next base: position 60,740,073 of record NC_083104.1, read on the forward strand.
TAAATGGCTGTTACAGAAGTACCTCTTAAGTGCTAAACCATTTGACATGCCTTTTATCATATCCTTATGACTCTGCATGTGACTAATATGTGCTTTTTCTGATTTTATTCTTACTTATTTTTTAATTCCTTTGGGAGTCTTTGTTTTTATTTAATGTGGAAAAACATTAAAGGAAGCTTCTTAACTAATAGTGAAAAATAATTTCACAGTATATTCCTGCTTACAAGGGCTTTTATTGAAAAGAGCAAAGAAACTGAGAGGGCTTTGGTGAAATTCAATTGACTACAGGCTCAAGTATGGAAAGTAGTACTTTCTGAGGTAGCGTTTTACCTTTTTCAAAGTATAATTGGGGAGGAGAGGGTAGTTTTGCAATTGACCAGTTCTAGAAAGGCTGAAAAATAAAAAAAAAATTCTTTTCTGTTGTGTGTCTGGCAAAATCTTACTTAATTTCTTTCTTTTAGGTAGGGATGCCTGCCAACGTGCAAAAAAGAGCACCTTAAATATTCTTCTGCATTTTATAACTAATGTGATTTGGCATCCCTTGATTTTGGCAGCAGGTTATGTGAATTGCAGATCACCAAAGAGAGCGATTGGTGGCTTACTCAACAGCCAGTTAATGTACAACTGTGAAAACTCACTGGTTCAAAGCCACTCCGGACTAGAACTTCACCTAATGCTTCTTAATTTAGTGGGTTTTTTTGTCTGTGTGTGTCTTTAATATGTCTCACAACCCTAACATGGACCCTTGCAAATGACTCAAAATCTGGGGAAAATGCTAAGAGCAAACATTCATGTACCAGATTCCATGGGGCCTTCATCATTTTTAATGTGAAAAGAATCTGGTTTTGGTTTCTTTCATCTTTTATGGCCAAATTGGGTCCAGAAGATGAAACCATGCACCAACACTTTCTGACTCAACAGCATTGGTAATGGAGAGGAAATGCGTAGAGATCAGATCTGTGTGATCAGATGTCCAAGGTAGAGGTGAATTGTTTTCCTTCATTCTTGAAACAAAGAGAGGAACACTGTCTTCAGGTCTCAGAACCACTGAGGGCAGGAAATAACTTCAGAGGCTCAGAGTCTGGCTGTCTTTGAGATCTGCTTGGAAGGGTGACCTGCATGAGAAGGTGTAATGGCATACCCCATGCCCACAGTCCCCACCAAGGAAGGCCCCTTGGGGGAGCAGTAAAGCCCTTTCAGGTGTCTGCGTATTTATTACCTTTCCTTCAAAGGAAGCGTTCTTTTTCTTTTGCGGTACGTGGGCCTCTTACTGTTGTGGCCTCTCCCATTACGGAGCACAGGCTCCGGACGTGCAGGCTCAGTGGCCATGGCTCACGGGCCCAGCCGCTCCGCGGCATGTGGGATCTTCCCAGACCGGGGCACGAACCCGTGTCCCCTGCATCGGCAGGCGGACTCTCAACCACTGCGCCACCAGGGAAGCCCAAAGGAAGGGTTCTTAAATTGTGATATGTGGATGTCCAGAAGATCCATAAATGGGCTTCAGGAAGTCTGTGGAACTCTCTGGAATTTTGAGTTCATTTTTTCTTAGTAGAGAGATCTTCATTTACATCAGATTCTGAAAGGAGTCCCTGTTCATTCTCAAAATAAAGACATAGTCAAGACATTCTGAGCTTCTGTTTTAAGGTTTCTCTCTTCTTGTGTAAAGTTGAATATTGAATAGTGGCTAGAATTAAGTGAATTCTGAATATATATATGTATACACACATACATGTGTGTATATATTTATCTATTTATGTTTCTTTTAAAAATTTATATTTTAATCAAAGTTGTACCTATTTTCAAAGTCAAACAGCTCCACAATGTTCATTATAAAAATAAAGCACTGCCTCTCACCACCCCCATCTCTGCTTCACAGGGGCAAGGACTTTCAACTTTCTTAGCTATTTCTTTTGGAGTTTACCTCCATATTTCTAAATAAAATGACTATACTGCGAGTCTTGGTTTTCGCAGTGTTAGCTGTTACCTATTGACGGTCCACTTACAGAAGAGGATATAGGTGTTATAGCTCTCCCCACCCCCAGATAGGCAGGGGTCTTGCAGGTGTTTGCACACACAAGTATACACACACTCGCACAACCACCCACCCCCATTCCTCCAATATACTTATATAACAATATTTGGTTAGCTCAATATTCTTTGCTTCCATTATTATTCCCATGTAAATTTTATTCATACCTGGGTCACATAGTATACTGTGATCACATTTCTTATTTTGTACAAATTTGTTTCTCTTGGAGCTAATAAATTTGTTAGTGTTCGAGAAAAACATCCTCAAAATAATTTTTTAGTGTGTCTTTTTCTAATTTATCCCCAAAACTCGCTTCCAGAGACATGGATCTTCTCTCAAAACATCCTTACCTATCACGTCGTCCATCACGATTATCATTTCTTGGAGAAAAGCTCCCAGAGCCTGTGTCCATGGCCAATCTCTGGGTCTGTTGCCCTTGGATCTGTTTTCGTCATCACCTTGCACTCCTCTCATCTCTCTTCTGATTGGACCACCTACTGGACGGAGTTAGGCTTTCCATTATCTTGGTTTGCTCCCTTGGTTTATTATAACATATTTTTTGATAATGTTCCAAGAAAAGTTGCATGCATAATAAATGTTTTGAGAGTTTGCATGTTTGAAAATATTTTAATCCTGCCCTTACAATTGTTAGGCTTATTTTAGAATTCCAGGTTTAAAATGATTTTCCTTCAGTACTTTTGAAAATATATAAACAACAGTACTTTATTGATTAAGAAGTTTAGTAGATATACATTTGTGTAAAATAAGTAGTTTCCACCGTACATTTTTATAGGTAGATATTAGTAATATCTTGGTAAAATAATGTAATATAATGAACAAAATCATTTTTCTAAATCTAGGCGGCAAAACAATGACATAAAAACTATAGCTTCCCTCACCCTCATAAACATGATTAAATGTTAACTTCTGCTGAGTAGTAATTTTACTGGAGCGTCACAAGGCTTAGTTTATAGTGGTCATTTACAAATAGATAAAACAATTTAGTATAATTAACAAATGTCAAAATAATTTTAAAAATTGACCTATGTAATCTACTGAAGTCATAGAATACTTCCTCTTGTAAGAACATGCATAATAACTCAAATATAACATATTGATATAGTTCCTAAAGGTAAATGCTAAAAAGTTCCTTAAAAGGAAACCATATCACATTTGACCATTCATAGTTACTCGAGGAAAAATGTGCAGTATTAATGAGAAACGTGAGTATTTTTGAAGTAGTATACCTTCAAAGCTAATATTTTTAACTTATCCTTTTTTTAGTTTTGGTTTGACCAAATATAAAACAAAACTCCCACCCTCTCCTTAAATTAACTTCTTTTCAACCTCTATACCTCCCATTGATGAAAATGCAAATCAAATAAACCAACACCCACTGCTGTCTTTACTCCCATTAGTTCCCCTATCATATCAATTTTGGGGGACTAACTTGAAAATATCAGTAGAAATGTTGAAAGAAAGCAAACACTTTGAATTTCAACTCCCATATTAGTGTACTACACAGTAAGGTACACTAAAAAGGAAAAAGGCCACATTTTGCCCACAGTAGGTGAACATCAGTACCTTTGACCTTTGGCACCTGAAATCTACTGGCGTTGATTTCAGATACATCTTATTCTTGGACAACATATGGAAAAATTTGTATTACTCAGAATGAAGGAAATAACAGCGGATGACAACGGGTGAGACCATCCAAACACGACACAGTGATCACTACTAATCTCATTCCATCAGAAAACTATCCAAAAAGGGAACAAAGTCCCTTTTTGTAGGTACCAGGGCTCCATTTGGCCAAACCCAGAAGAGCATCCTGGGTCTGGGATCTTGAAGACTAACCCCCAAATGAACCTAATGAATAATGCTGAGACTGATCTTTAAAATGGTTTTGCAACAGGCCTATTAAGGCTTTTAAAATTCTTTTAAAAGAGAGAACATTATATTCAAATTTAGTTAATGAAAATATAGTTTACTGACTCTCTCATTTTGTAGGTAAGAATCCTAATTTAAAATCCAATAATTGGAGCTTATAAGCTATTTTGACTTTTTTCTGTAGCACAATGTAACCAATATTAACTTTCGAGGAATAAACATTTTAGAAGATTATAAACTAAAAATGGCTTAGAATGAGTTTACTCCAATTGCTTTAACTTTTAAAATTATTTGGCATCAGAATCCAGAGTACTTTTAAAATTACCCCATGGAAGCCTCTTTTTTTTTCTCCAAAGCTATTTAAGTATGATTTTTCTCATTATATTGTTTTCCATTGTTTTACTTGGTAAGCAGATAAGTGTATAGGTAAATTATCTGTGTTGAATGGTAGCTGCAAGCTGGCTTTAAGTGTTGTGCTCAAACATACACAGTAAGAACCAAGAAAGAGACAAAGTGGGACTGCGTGCTCAGTGATGGCCTCATCCCAGGTCCCATCAGCTAGTCTTTCTGTATCAGTAGATAGACATCTTGCCACTCAAAAACAACTTAAAATGAATTTTTTTTAATTAAAAAATTTTTTTAAAATTTTTAATTGAAGTATAGTTGATTTATAATGTATTAGTTTCAGGTGTACAGCAAAGTGATTCAGTTATATATATATAGATATAGATATAGATATCTATATATATTCTTTTTTGGATTTTTTTCCATTATATTACAAAATAATGAATACAGAGCAAGAAAAAGACATTGAAGAACTAAAGAAGCAGCCAAGTCTCCTCTCTCAGGTCAAAGGGGTTAAGGATGACCTGAAAGATGGGGGTGTGCCCATCTAGCTTTAATAGGCTCTATAGATATGGAAGTGGACTTAAACTCTTTAAGCTAAATAGTAAACTGGAATGTAAATTTTCAATCTTTATTAGGGTATAGACAGTATAACTCTTAATCGTATTTAGTAAGCCTGTACAAGCCTGTACAAGTCTTGTTGTTTATCTATTTTATATACAGTAGTGTTTATATGTTAATCCCAAACTCCTAATTTATCCCTCCCCCACCCTGTTTCCCCCTTGGTAACCATAAGTTTGTCTTCTATGTCTGTGAATCTATACCTGTTTTGTAAATAAGTTCATTTGTATCATTTTTTTAGATTCCACATATAAACAATGTCATATGGTATCTGTCTTTCTCTGTCTGACTTAATGAATTTCTTTTCTTGATATAAATCAATAGTTCTAATCAACGATTAGCTAGTTAGGTCTATTGACCTCAAAGAAGTTAATTATTAATGATACTGTCTGAGCAGTTATTGAAAACCAATTCCAGCATTCATGGTTAAATAGGAAGAAAAATGAAAAGAAATTTACAGCACAATTAAAAAACATAACAATGATGAATAATGTTAAAGTACTTTTTTAGAAAAAAAAGATGCTTTTATCTTTCATCTAAAAATGAAAGCAAAATTAAATTCCACAGGAACTGTTAAAAGGATGAACATTCTTCCAACAACTGCATGAATAACAACATTCCTGCTCTGGCGGTTCCCTTACACAGATGCTCAGGAGCACAGCCATCTCCGTTTCCACCCTGCATTTGCTTTTGCATCTGTGTCTGCATTCATGAAATTCACTTGCATTCATCTCTTGCATGCAACTAGCATTTCCAGCAAGGTGTGGTCTTTATTCAGATCCTTGCTTTTTTGTTGTTTCTCTTAAGGCTTTCATAGTGAAAGTCCTGGGTTAGCCCCTTGAGGTCTGCGGGTGGGCGATGAGTTCTGTGCTCAGCTACTGTCATGTTGTCCTGGGGTCTTCATGCCCACAAAGCCCCACGGAGAGCAATGACTTCTAACCCCTCGCCATACATGTCTATCTGCACAAATTGGAATCCGAGACTCAAGGGAGCCTAGTCTGATCTTTAAACTCTTCATCTTCATCTGATTCTTCTCCTAGGAAGTGGTAAACTTTGATGTTATGTTTTTCAATTTTATCAAGAATCTATTTCTTCAATGGCGGTCATTTTATCACTAAGGTTGTCAACTTTTGCAATTACAGATACAATAGTTCATGTGTATTATCTTCATAAATTTAGCTTCAAGTAATTTAAGTTCATGATCAGAAGATGAAAGTATAAAAACAACAATGCATCGTGTTCTCTGTGATATGACCGTCTGTTCAATACATGTTCATCACACAGATAACATTTGAACTGCTCATCAATGTAAGAGATAATATTCAACCCTGCAGTTGGCTATATCACCATATCTTGGTGTAACCACTGCTGTAAGTCACAGTTTGACCCCTTCTCTCTCTTTGATCTTAACTCTTTAAGCCTCGATTTGGAAAGTTTTTTCAATTGTCTCTGTTCCATGTAAAATTATTTTGTGTTGGAGATCAGTCAAGGGTAGTCTATGAGCATGGATTTTTTTTTTTTTTTTGAGCATGGATTTTTAATCATCAGTATGAACTAAAAAAGCACTTTCACTGGACTTGATTGGGAAGATTTACAAATGCAAAATAGTCAAAAAATTCTGGATTAGTAAGTAAACTGAGCAGCCTGCTTGAACATCTTTTAAAGTTTGGTGGGTCAGCAGAGAAGTCAAAGAGTGGATGCCAACTGACTGAGCCACAGACCCCACTGGCATCTGTGGTCATGCTTTCAAAAATATTAAAATAACAGATTTATTGAGATATAACTCACACATCCATTTAAAGTACACAATCAAGTGGTTTTTAGTATATTCATAGGGTTGTGTGGTCATGACCACTATCTAATTCCTGAATATTTCCATTACCCTCAAAAGAAATCTTGAATCATTCACAGTCATTTGCCACTTCCCCCAGCCCCTAGCAAACACTAATCATCCTTACGTTTGTATGAATTTGCCTATTCTGGACATTTCATGTAAATGGAATCATAAAATATGTGCTTCTTTTCTGACTGGCTTCTTTCACTTAGCATATGTTAGCAAAGGTTCATTCATGTTGTAGTATCAATAATTCTTTCCTTTTTATGGCTAAATAATATTCCATTGTGAGGATATTGCAATTTTGTTTACTCATTTATCATTTAATAAACATTTGAATTGTTTCCACTTTGGGGCTATTACAGATAGTGCTTCTATGAACATTCAAGTACACATTTTTATGTGGATGTATGTTTTCAGTTCTTTTGGGTCTATGCCTTGGAGTGAAATTGCAGGTCATATGGAAACTCCATGTTTAGCAGTTTGAGGACCCACCAAACTGTTTTCCAAAGGGGTTGTACCATTTTACAGTCCTGCCAATAATGTATGTGGGTTCCATTTTCTCCACAGCCTTGCTAACACTTGTTATGGTCTTTTTCATTATAGCTAACCTAGTGGATGTGAAGTGGTATCTCAAGTAGTTTTGATTTGCATCCCCTAATGACTAATGATGTTGGGCATCTTTTCATGTACTTATTTTCAAATTTGTACATCTTCTTTGGAGAAATGCCTATTTAAATTTTTTGCTGGTATTTTAATTGGGTTATATGTCTTTATATTGTTGAATTGTAGAAATTCTTTTTATATTTTGAGCACGTCTCTTATCAGTTATATGATTTGCAAATATTTTCTCCATTCTGCGAGTTGTTTCCTCAGAATTTTGAAGGCACTTCTTCATTGTCTTCTGGGGTCAAGTTTGCTATTGAGGAGCCCAGTGCCATTGTAATTCTTTTTTTTTTTAATGGATTGAATTTTTTTTAAATTCTTGATGCTTTTTATGTGATATGTTCTCTCTTTCTCTCTCCTCCCCCACCTTCTCTCTCTCTCTCTCTTCCTCTCAGCTTTTAGGACTTTCATTTTGTCTCTAGTATATACTAATTTTTGGATAATATACATTAATGGTGGTAATAAAAAAATCCATTGCGTTTGGAGATAAATATTTTTATTACAGTAATTTCCAAATATATGCAAAAGTAAAGATAATAGTATAATGAATGTCTACATACAATCATGTTTAATCATATAGATTAAACAAGTACAACATTTTGCCTGTCATGTTTTATCCATCCCCTTCTTTTAAATTTTTTTGTGGAATATTTTAAGGGTAATGCAAGATATCCATTATTTCACCCATAAATTCTTTAATATGCCTCTCTAAGAGATGAGTTTTCTTTTAACATATTTATGATTTCATTATTACCTGTATAAAACTAAATAATACTGCCTTAATATTATCCAATTTTCCATTCATATTTGCATTTCTTCTAATGATCAAAATTTTTACTTACAACTGGATAACATAGCTTATTCAATCATTCTCCTATTGATAAACATCTGGATTGTCATCAGTCTTTTATTACTACAAATAACTCTATAATAATTATCCTTGTACGTATGTCATTTGGCATATTTGCAAGTATCTCTTTTGGATACAGCCCTGGAGTGGGATTGCTTGGTCTAATGGTAAATGTATATATATTTTGTTGGATATAGACCAATATCTTTACATGAGTGTTGTGTAATTTTGTATTCCCTTGATGCAAAAATTATTCTGGAAACACATGTCCTTCAATTCTGGGAAATTTATTGAATTCTTTCTTTGATCATCTTCTCCTTCTCTTCTCTTATCTCATTTTCTGGAATTCCCAGTATTGGGTATTTTCCTTTCTATCCAGCTCATTTTATTTTGTCATCTTTTCTCTCCTATTTCCTGTCTCTTTTTTTTCCTGGGAAAATTTTCTCCACTCGATCTTCAAATTTGTCTACTAGATTTTAATTCCATCAGTCATATTTTAACTTTCAACAGCATTTTGATTCCATTTTCTAGATGTTTTCTTTTGTTCTCATTTTGGTGATTCAACTTAATTTCAATCAACCATTTTCATTCAACAAATATTAATTGAGCATCAGTTATTATGTCCTAGGTATTATTCTCGGCACTACAGAATTGGCAATGAATAAACAAACAAAATCTCTGTCTTAAGGAGCTTACAATCGAAAAGGAGCTCACAATCAAAAACATTCAATGTGTCAATCAGGTAGTGATAAGTCTCTGAAGAAAATGCAGAGTCAAGGAAGGCTGAGAGTGATTGGCAAGAGGGGAAGTCAAAACAGGTTTCAAAGGCAAGGTGAGATTTGTGAATAGACTAGAAAGAAGTGAGGAAGTAAGATGTGATATTGGGGAAGAGTTTTTCAGGCAGAGGAAACTGAAAGTACAAATGTCTTGAGGTGGGGATATGGGAAATTTAAGGAAAGTCAAGGAGACCAGTGTGGCTGGATCGGGATGAGTAAGGGGGTGAGTGATCAGAGGTGAAGTCAGAGAGGAATCAGGGGTGTGAAATCATGGAGGATTTTGAGCACAGGGAAGGCATGGTCTGACTTTTACACTTGGAAATTATCGCTCTGAACAGACTTGTGGTTGCCAAGGGGGAGGAGAGGTAGGGGAGGGAAGGACTGGGAGTTTGCAATTAGCTGTTCAACATATTATATAAGGATGGATAAACAACAAGGTTTTATTGTATAGCACAGGGAACTATATTCAATATCCTGTGATAAACCATAATGGAAAAGAATATGAAAAAGAATGTATATATATATGTGTAACTGAATCACTGTGCTGTACACCTGAAACTAACACAACATTGGAAATCAACTATACTTCAATTTAAAAAAAAAAACCTAAAAAAACAAAAAACTATGGCTCTGACTGCCTGGTGGAGAAGGGACAATAGGAGAGCAATGGTGAAATAGAAGGAATGCTTGGGAGGCTGTTGCAATAGTGCAGGTAAGAGTTGATGGTAAATTGGACCCGACTAATAGAGCAAGAAGTGGCCAGATTCTGAATATACTTCAGAGGAAGAGCTGACAATAGTTGCTGAGGAAATTGAGGGCTCAAGAATGGATCCAAGGTTTTAGGACCAAGCATAGGAAGGGAATTGTTGCCATTTACTGTGACGAGGACAATATAGGAAGAGCCAGGTTGAGAGGGAGATAAAAAACTCGGTTTCAATCATGTTAAGTTTGAAATACATATTAGAGATCCAAGTTCATTTATCAATAAGGCAGTTGGATAGATGAGTCTGGATTTCAAAGGAAAGGTCTGGACTAGAGATATAAATTAGGAGTGATCAATAGCCCATGCCATTTAGCGAGAAGGAAAGAAAAGAGCTCATGCCATTTAGAGAGAAGGAAAGAAAAGAGCTCCAAGGACTGCATCCTGGACATTCCAACATTCAGAGATTGGGAAGGTGAGGAGGAACCAGTAAAGGAGACTGATGAGGAGTGGTTGGCAAGGTTAGGAGGAAAACTAAGAGAGAGTCCTAGAAACCAAGAGAAGAATGCTCCTGGGGAGAGGGAGGGATTAACTGTGTCAATGCTGCAATTAGAGGGAGTAAAATGAGGACTGAGTACTATTTCACTGACAACAGAAAAAGCTGTTCTGATTGAGTAACAAGGGCCAAAGTCTAACTGTAGTGGATTCAAGGGAGGATGAAGGAAAAGAATTGGACACAACTAGTATAGATGCTGTTTTGTGAGTTTGCTGAAAGGGTGGCAGAACGATGCAGTGACCGCTAGGGACAGATAGGAGTTCAAGCGTGTTTGTACCTCCTCTCCCTCTCCCCCTGACCCACCCTCATTTTTAATTTGAGGGAAAATTGATGATGCAGAATAGAGAGAGGGCAGTTGCAGCACATCTGTTCTTGAGTAGGTGGGGGTGTGGAATTCATAAATACAGAAGGAATTGGCCTTGGAGTGGAGCTAGGACCACTCATCCGTTTTTCATGAGAGTAAAGGCAGAGTGGATGGGCACAGATGCAGGAGGCCAGGAGATTTGGTGGTAGTAGCTTGTAGACACCTTCTTCTGACTATATCTCTTTATTTGATGAAATAAGAAGCAAGGACATCAACTGAGGATAAGGATGGGGATGGAGATGTTGAAGGTTTGAGGAGAAAGGAAAATGTGTGAAATTTTTATTTATTTATTTATTGGAGTATCATTGATTTATAATATTGTGTCACTTTCTGGTGTGCAGCAAAGTGATTCAGTTATACATAAATATATACACATTCTTTTATATTTTCTTTTAAATTATGGTTTATTACAAGATATTGAATACAGTTCCCTGTGCTATACAGTAAGACCTTGTTGTTTATCCATTCTATATATAATAGTTTGCACCTGCTAATCAATCCCAAACTCCCAATCCATTCATCCCCCACCACCCCACCCCTTGGAAACCACAAGTCTGTTCTCTGTGTCTGTGAGTCTGTTTCTGTTTCATAGATAAGTGCATTTGTGTTGTCTTTTAGATTCCACATATAAGCAATATCATGTGATATTTGTCTTTCTCTATCTGACTTACTTCACTTAGTATGATAATCTCTAGGTCCATCCATGTTGCTGCAAATGGCATTGTTCCATTCTTTTTAATGGTTGAGTAATATTACACTGTATATAAGTGTCATATCTTCTTCTTCTTTTTTATTTAACATCATTATTGTAGTATAATTGCTTTACAATCGTGTGTTAGTTTCTGCTTTATAACAAAGTGAATCAGTTATACATATACATATATCCCTATACCTCTTCCCTCTTGTGTCTCCCTCCCTCCCACCCTCCCTATCCCACCCCTCTAGGTGGTCACAAAGCACTGAGCTAATCTACCTGTGCTATGCAGCTGCTTCCCACTAGCTATCTATTTTACATTTGGTAGTGTATATATGTCCATGCCACTCTCTCACTTTGTCCCAGCTTACACTACCCCCTCCCCATAACTTCAAGTCCGTTCTCTAGTAGGTCTGTGTCTTTATTCCCATCTTGCCCCTAGGTTCTCCAAGACCTTTTGTTTTTTAGATTCCATATATATCTGTTAGCATATGGTATTTGTTTTTCTCTTTGTGACTTACTTCACTCTGTATGACAAACTCTAGTTCCATCCATCTCACTACAAATAACTCAATTTTGTTTCTTTTTACGACTGAGTAATATTCTATTGTATATATAAGCCTCATCTTCTTTATCCATTCATCTGTTGATGGACACTTAGGTTGCTTCTGTGTCCTGGCTATTGTAAATAGAGCTGCAATGAACATTGTGGTACTGGTTTTCTCAGGGTATATGCTCAGTAGTGGGATTGCTGGGCCATATGGTAGTTCTATTTTTAATTTTTTAAGTACCCTCCGTACTGTTCTCCATCATGGCTGTATCAATTTACATTCCCACCAACAGTGCAAGAGGGTTCCCTTTTCTCCACACCCTCTCCAGTATTTATTGTTTGTAGATTTTTTTGATGATGACCATTCTGACTGGTGTGAGATGATATCTCATTGTAGTTTTGATTTGCATTTCTCTAATCATTAATGATGTTGAGCATTCTTTCATGTGTTTGTTGGCAGTCTGTATATCTTCTTTGGTGAAATGTCTATTTAGGTCTTCTGCCCATTTTTGGATTGGGTTGTTTGTTTTTTTGATATTGAACTGCATGAGCTGCTTGTAAATTTTGGAGATTAATCCTTTGTCAGTTGCTTCATTTGCAAATATTTTCTCCCATTCTGAGGGTTGTCTTTTCATCTTGTTCATGGTTTTCTTTGCTTTGCAAAAATTTTTAAGTTTCATTAGGTCCCATTTGTTTATTTGTGTTTTTATTTCCATTTCTCTATGAGGTGGGTCAAAAAGGATCTTGCTGTGATTTATGTCATGGAGTGTTCTGCCTATGTTTTCCTCTAAGAGTTTAATAGTGTCTGGCCTTACATTTAGGTCTTTAATCCATTTGGAGTTTATTTTTGTGTATGGTGTTAGGGAGTGTTCTAATTTCATTCTTTTACATGTAGCTGTCCAGTTTTCCCAGCACCACATATTGAAGAGGCTGTCTTTACCACTGTATATTCTTGACTCTTTTATCAAAGATAAGGTGACCATATGTGTGTGTGTTTATCTCTGGTCTTTCTATCCTGTTCCACTGCTCTATAATTCTGTTTTTGTGCCAGTACCATACTTTCTTGATTACTGTAGCTTTGTAGTATATTCTGAAGTCCAGGAACCTGATTCCTCCAGCTCCATTTTTCTTTCTCAAGATTGCTTTGGCTATTCAGGGTCTTTTGTGTTCCCATACAAATTGTGAAATTTTTGTTCTAGTTCTGTGAAAAATGCCAGTGGTAGTTTGATAGGGATTGCATTGAATCTGTAGATTGCTTTAGGTAGCATAGTCATTTTCAAAATGTTGATTCTTCCAATCCAAGAACATGGTATATCTCTCCATCTATTTGTATCATCTTTAATTTGTTTAATCACTGTCTTATAATTTTATGCATACAGGTCTTTTGTCTTCTTAGGTAGATTTATTCCTAGATATTTTATTCTTTTAGCGGCAATGATAAGTGGGAGTGTTTCCGTAATTTCACTTTCAGATATTTCATCATTAGTGTATAAGAATGCAAGAGATTTCTGTTCATTAATTTTGTATCCTGCTACTTTACCAAATTCATTGATTAGCTCTAGTAGTTTTCTGGTAGTATCTTTAGGATTCTGTATGTATAGTATCATGTCATCTGTAAACAGTGACAGCTTTACTTCTTCTTTTCCAATTTGGATTCCTGTTATTTCTTTTTCTTCTCTGATTGCTGTGGCTAAAACTTCCAAAACTATGTTGAATAAGAGTGGTGAGAGTGGACAAACTTGTCTTCTTTCTGAACTTATTGGAAATGGTTTCAGTTTTTCACCATTGAGGATGATGTTGGCTGTGGGTTTGTCATATATGGCCTCTATTATGTTGAGGTAAGTTCCCTCTATGCCTACTTTCTGGAGGGTTTTTATCATAAATGGGTGTTGAATTTTGTCATAAGATTTCTCTGCATCTATTTAGACAATCATATGGTTTTTCTCCTTCAATTTGTTAATATGGTTTATCACATGGATTGATTTGCATATATTGAAGAATCCTTGCATTCCTGGGATAAACCCCACTTGATCATGGTGTATGATCCTTTTAATGTGCTGTTGGATTCCGTTTGCTAGTATTTTGTTGAGGATTTTTGCATCTATGTTCATCAGTGATATTGGCCTGTAGTTTGCTTTCTTTGTGACATCTTTGTCTGGTTTTGGTATCAGGGTGATGGTGGCCTGGTAGAATGAGTTTGGGAGTGTTCCTCCCTCTGCTATATTTTGGAAGAGTTTGAGAAGGATAGGTGTTAGCTCTTCTCCAAATGTTTGATAGAATTCACCTGTGAAGCCATCTGGTCCTGGGCTTTTGTTTGTTGGAAGATTTTTAATCACAGTTCCAATTTCAGTGCTTCTGATTGGACTGTTCATATTTTCTATTTGTTCCTGGTTCAGTCTCGGAAGGTTGTGCATTTCTAAGAATTTGTCCATTTCTTCCAGGTTGTCCATTTTATTGGCATATAGTTGCTTGTAGTAATCTTTCATGATCCTTTGTATTTCTGCAGTGTCAGTTGTTACTTCTCCTTTTTCATTTCTAAATCTATTGATTTGAGTCTTCTCCCTTTTTTCCTGGTGAGTCTGGCTACTGGTTTATCAATTTTGCTTATCTTCTCAAAGAACCAGCTTTTAGTTTTATTGATCTTTGCTAGTTTCCTTCATTTCTTTTTCATTTATTTCTGATCTGATCTTTATGATTCCTTTCCTTCTGCTAACTTTGGGGGTTTTTTGTTCTTCTTTCTCTAATTGCTTTAGGTGTAAAGTTAGGTTGTTTATTTGAGATGTTTCTTATTTCTTAATGTAGGATTGTATTGCTCTAAACTTCCCTCTTAGAACTGCTTTTGCTGCATTCCATAGGTTTTGGGTCATCCTGTTTTCATTGTCATTTTTTTCTACATATTTTTTGGTTTCCTCTTTGATTTCTTCAGTGATCTCTTGGTTATTAAGTAGCGTATTGTTTAGCCTCCATGTGTTTGTGTTTTTTACAGATTTTTTCCTGTGATTGTATCTGGTCTCATAGCATTGTGGTTGGAAAAGATACTTGATACAATGTCAATTTTCTTAAATTTACCAAGGCTTGATTTGTGACCCAAGATACGATCTATCCTGGAGGATGTTCCATGAGCACTTGAGAAGAAAGTGTATTCTGTTGTTTTTGGATGGAATGTCCTATAAATATCAATTAAATACATCTTGTTTAATGTATCATTTAAGGCTTGTGTGTCCTTATTTATTTTCATTTTGGATGATGTGTCCATTGGTGAAAGTGGGGTGTTAAAGTCCCCTAATATTGTGTTACTGTTGATTGCTCCTGTTATTGCTGTTAGTATTTGCCTTATGTATTGAGGTGCTCCTATGTTGGGTGCATAAATATTTACAGTTGTTATGTCTTCTTCTTGGATCAATCCCTTGATCATTATGTAGTGTCCTTCTTTGTGTTTTGTAATAGTTTTTGTTTTAAAGTCTATTTTGTCTGATATTAGAATTGCTACTCCAGCTTTCTTTTGATTTCCATTTGCATGGAATATCTTTTTCCATCCCCTCACTTTCAGTCTGTATGTTTCTCTAAGTCTGAAGTGGGTCTCTTGTAGACAGCATATATATGGGTCTTGTTCTTGTATCCATTCTGCCCATCTATGTCTTTTGGTGGGAGCATTTAATCCATTTACATTTAAGGTAATTATTGATATGTATGTTCCTATTCCCATTTTCTTAATTGTTTTGGGTTTGTTATTCTAGGTGTTTTCCTTCTCTTGTGTTTCCTGCCTAGAGAAGTTCCTTTAGTATTTGTTGTAAAGCTGGTTTGGTGGTGCTGAATTCTCTTAGCTTTTGCTTCTCTGTAAAGATTTTAATTTCTCTGTCAAATCTGAATGAGATCCTTGATGGGTAGAGTAATCTTGCTTGTAGATTTTTCTCCTTCATCACTTTAAATATGTCCTTCCACTCCCTTCTGGCTTGGGGTGTTTCCACTGAAAGATCAGCTGTTAACCTTATGGGGATTCCCTTGTATGTTATTTGTTGTTTTTCCGTTGCCGCTTTTAATATTTTTTCTTTGTACTTAATTTTTGATAGCTTGATTAATATGTGTGTTAGCATGCTTCCCCCTGGATTTATCCTGTATGGGACTCTCTGTGCTTCCTGGACTTGATTAACTATTTCCTTTCCAATATTAGGGAAGTTTTCAACCATAATCTCTTCAAATATTTTTTCAGTCCCTTTCTTTTTCTCTTCTTCTTCTGGGATGCTTATAATTCAAATGTTCGTGCATTAATTGTTGTCCCAGAGGTCTCTGAGACTGTCCTCAATTCTTTTCATTTTTTTTTCTTTATTCTGCTCTGCAGTAGTTATTTCCACTATTTTATCTTCCAGGTCACTTACCCGTTCTTCTGCTTCAGTTATTCTGCTATTGATCCCTTCTAGAGAATTTTTAATTTCATTTATTGTGTTGTTCATCACTGTTTGTTTGCTCATTAGTTCTTCTAGGTCCTTGTTAAACGTTTCCTGTATCTTCTCCATTCTATTTCCAGGATTTTGGATCCTCTTTACTATCATTATTCTGAATTCTTTTTCAAGTAGACTGCCTATTTCCTCTTCATTTGTTAGGTCTGGTCAGTTTTTCCCTTGCTCCTTCACCTGCTGTGTGTTTCTCTGTCTTCTCATTTTGCTTACCTTACTGTGTTTGGGGTCTCCTTTTCATAGGCTGCAGGTTTGTAGGTCCCGTTGTTTTCGGTGTCTGCCCCCAGTGGCTAAGGTTGGTTCAGTGGGTTGTGTAGGCTTCCTGCTGGAGGGGACTAGTGCCCGTGTTGTGGTGGATGAGGCTGGATCTTGTCTTTCTGGTGGGCAGGTCCACATCTGGTGGTGTGTTTTGGGGTGTCTCTGGCCTTATTATGATTTTAGGCAGCCTCTCTGCTAATGGGTGGGGTTGTGTTCCTGTCTTGCTAGTTGTTTGGTATAGGGTGTCCAGCACTGGAGCTTGCTGATCATTGAGTGGAGCTGGGTCTTGGTGTTGAGATGGAGATCTCTGGGAGGTTTTTGCCATTTGATATTTCGTGGAGCTGGGATGTCTCTTGTGGATCAATTTCCTGAACTTGTCTCTCCCACCTCAGAAGCACAGCCCAGACACCTGGCTGGAGCACCAAGAGCCTTTCAGAAGCTCTGAGGTCTTCTTGTACTCACACATTTTATAATAAAGGACAGGGACTTCCCTGCAGTCCAGTGCTTTGGAATTCGCGGTTTCAGTGCAGGCGGTGTGAGTTCAATCCCTAGTCGGGGAACTAGGGTCCCCCATGCTGTGCGGTGTGGCATGGCTGTAGGTAGGAGGCCTCAGTTCCTTGTCACATGGATGTCTCCTTAGGGCTGCTTGAGTGTCCTCATGACATGGCAGCTGGCTCACCCCAGGATGAGTGATCTGGCCTGCAGTCCCCAGAACTGTCATGGCTTTGGCTGCTGGGGCCCCTCCAGAGCCGGCAGCCTCAGTGAGGCCACCCTCCCCTCAGGCTCTGGGGCAGTTCAGTGATGGTGGAGGGAAGAGACCCCAAGCCAAGAGTTCCAGCTCTGTGGAAATGCAGGCTCCATTCTCCATATCTTCTTTATCCATTCATCTGTTGATGGACATTTAGGTTGTTTCCATGTCTTGGCTATTATAAACAGTGCTGCTATGAACATAAGGGTGCATGTATCTTTTTGAATTAGAGGTTTATCTTGGTATATTCCCAGGAAGAGGATTGCTGGATCATATGGTAACTTTATTTTTAGTTTTTTGAGGAACCTCCTTACTATTTTCCATAGTAGCTGCACCAATTTACATTCTTACCAACAGTGTACAAGGGTTTGAAAAGGTGAAATATTAACCTAGGAAAGTAGGCGAGGAAAAGGAAGAAAGAAGGGTGTTCGTTCTGCTAATCAGCACTAAAGGCCCAAGTGTGGTTACTGATACCAAATTTAAATAAGGTCAGTCAGCCTGGTTACCTCATTTTCTTCCAGCCATGGTCAACTGCATAGGTGCACATGTGGAGTGAGTGGAAATGGGGTTTGGCTGAGAGAGCTGGTAAAGTGAGAGAGCAGGGCATGGATGCAGAGTTGTGATGAAGTGTTCTGGGGGCAGGGGAGCTGAGGAAATTGTTGCTTGGAGGAGGGAAACTTAAGGAGCCAAGCAGCCAGGGTGTTGGGTAGACGATCTCCATACTGACATGCCAAATGTTACAGCTGGTTTCGTGCTGGAGAAAGGGACCACAAGCCAGGTGCTAAGATCTTCATGGAATGAGGGGAAGTGACCTTGAGATAGTCTAATAAAGGTGGTGGCTGACGGAGCGTGAACACTTGAGCTTCAGAGGAACTTCAGAGAGGTGTTAGGCAGGAGCAGACAGAAATGGAAATGGTTAGGAGGCCCCGTGGTGCAGGGGATGTGGGAGGGAAAACGGATACCACCTGCATCAGGCATGTGGAAAGCTATAGCTTTAGGAGAAGCCAGGTCTCTTTGAGGGTCAGAAAGTGAAGGGAATTTTCAGAGAAGAAATTGACGATGTAGGGGTTTTGCTGGTGATGGAATTTGTATCAAATCCCATATTCCAGAGGTCAGAGTGGAGGTTCACAGCTAGGAAACAAAGGGTGGGAGAAGCAGTTTAGGGAATTCAATGCCATTGGGCTGAGTTTCTTGTGCTGTTCTTCTCAGTGACTGAGGGACACAGGCTCAGGCCTAACAGTAGTGGAATGTCGGTGGAGGGGGGGATAGTTTCTGCCATGAGCACAAGAGCTCTATGGGATCCCCTAAGGTGCATGGAAGGTGGTGTCAATCGTTCATGTGGGATCTCTCCAGAAAGGGATGTTCTTACAGGCAGCACAGGATGCTCTGAGGGACCTCTGTTCACTCAAGCCAGTGGCTCTGCCCAGGCCAGGGAGAAGCAGCCACTGGAAGGGGCTCAGGCTCCTTCCACCTCTTGGACAGCATCTCTTCCTATCACTATGAGTATGTCATTTACAGTGTGGCTTGTTGTTGTTTGTTTGTTTCTGTTCCCTACACTGTCTGTGTTCCTCAAGGTTCTTTTATCCTGTTTGTTTTGAACTCTGTTTGTAGGACCTGAGGCAAGAGTACCCATGGAAGCCCACATACTACATTTCTATCAACATAAAAAGCATAAATAGAGCTAACAAATTGCTAATAAAATATGTTCTAGACTTGTGGTTGCCAAGAGGGAGGGGGTGGAAGAAGGATGGATTAGGAGTTTGGGATTAGCAGATGCAAACTATTTTATATAGGATGGATAAACAACAAGGTCCTACTGTATAACACAGGGAACTATCTTCAATATCCTGTGATAAACCATAACGGAAAAGAATATTAAAAAGAATATATATGTGTATATATATATATATATATATATATATATATATATATAAACTGAATCAATTTTGCTATACAGCAGAAATGAACACAACATTGTAAATCAACTATACGTCGATAAAAGAAAATTTTAAAATATTTTCTATTCTTCTACCTGACTACTATACCTTCATAATAACTTGGAAATCCAGGGTCAAATTTAAGGTGGTAGTCATATTGCAATATATGACTGTATCTAATGAACACATACACCTTAAACATACACAGTGTCAATTCTATCTCATTAAAAAAATCAAATTTAGAATTCTTGAGGAAGGATGCACTTTTCAGTATGCACCTCTCCTGAGGCCCACATGTTTTCAGTGTCTCTCTTTCAACGCCTCCAGAGACGACACCTCCTGTCTTTTACCCGAGTGCTGTAAGGCCAGCCCCCAGGCTACTCTGGGTTGGAAGGCAGGTCTACATGTCTATTTCTCTGCCTAACTTTTGTCAGATTTTTCTTTTTGATTCCCCACCTAAACTCCACTCGAAGCCCTTAGTGTTCATCCATTCTGCCTTGATTTGACTTGCTTCTGGATCCCATACCCCTTGCCGGCCCAGTTTTCACCTTTCACAAGTCTTATCCATCTGCTTCCCAGCTTCCAAGATCTTTCTGCTGTCATCTCTTCTATGATTCTCTTTGTACTACCATGTTTATTCTTAAAATTATTTTTTCTTACTGTCATTTTAGTGGGCTTTTGGAAGATAGATGAGATAAATATGTTGCCTCAATTGTGACTGGAATTATTAACCCTTCTTTTTCATTGGTGCTGACCCTCTTACTGGCATGATGACTATGGTGAGCTACTGCATTGGTATGTGTGATGACAGCATACCATTTGAAAAGAGAAATACTTGGAGTCTCTATGTTTCAACACAGTGCAAGTTTTCAAATGTTTTTCACTGACCTAATTTCTTGACTGAATCATTTCGTTTATTTAAGCACAATAGTTGAATAAGAGGGCTGAGAGTCAGATCAGGTTTGGAGGAATGCTTGATTCTCCAAACTGTCTACAGAGTTTAGTGGATATTTATTTTGTGTACCTCCCACAATATACCACCATTTTCTGGCAATCAGTTTGATCTTTCCATGGGAAATACCCCTCCCAACTGTCTGTCAAAGTGTTTGGATGGGCTTGGATTCAGGAGATTTACATGACCAGACTTGTTCAATGGACAGGTTTCACACTCTGGCCACAGGGGTTGGTTCAGGGATAAGCACCTGATCCAAACCAGTCCAATGTAGCAAGAGATTGAGACTGAGGCCTGAAGATACTGCTTGTACCTATAGCCCTTATGTCATCAGTACCTGAAAATCTGCCCTTGGAGTTTCTGGTTATTTGAACCAATGAATTTTCACTTGGTTAAATTTGTTTGTTTTGGGTTTCTGCTTTGTGCAACCACAGGGGTTACAACCAAAATGGAATATATACAAGGCTTTGTGAGAGAGAGAGAGAGAGAGAGAGAGAGAGAGAGAGAGAGAGAGAGTGTGTGTGTGTGTGTGTGTGAGAGAGAGAGAGAGACAGAGAGAATTCCAAGAAGTCATTGATCCTTCTCACTTTCTTAAGTATAAATATAATGCCATTGTGCTTGTAGAAATAAGTAAAGCTAAATTGTTCATGTGAATATTGACTTTTTTATGTGTGAATAAAACAAGAAAGCACAATGCTAGAGGTATGACTCTTTGATAAAGTTCCTTTCAGAGTCTTTGAGGATGATTTCATCTAACACTAATGGCTCACAGGGGGATTTCAGAGGATAGGAAAAAAATGAACCTTACATGATCCCACCAGATGTGGGATAAGGGAATAATTTTAGAATTTAAATAACAAGAAGTGCCTCTGGTGTGCTTCTAATGTTTCAGTATATGCAAATTAGATTTTATATAATGCATCTCATACTGTGGCCAACAATGGAGCAAAATTGAACTTTAATTGAAAGCAGAGCTAGAGGAAAGCTGGACTGGAAAGCACAATCTTCAGTTCCAACAAAAGTCATTTACACCGCATATCAAGACTAGGCCATACTTTCAAACAAAATAAGAAATAGATCAATAGAAAGGAATTCATTCCAAAGAATGGAAGCAGATTGAGAGGCACAGTGTAAAATCTTGTATATTTGGTAATCATTCATACATAAGAGAAATTGTTATGCACGATTTAAAAAATTGTCCACAGCAAAGCAGTTAATAGGCAAAGGAGTAAAATAATGCTATATTGAGAAGCACAACTGCTATGAAATACTGTCAGAACAGACATCATTTTGACATGGATCCTGTTATTTTTTAAATTACATTTTCTCCAGTTTTTGCATTAGATATCAGCTGGAATCATAATCCAAACAAACATAACACTGAAACCTAATTATAGGATTATAGAATGCTTCCCCTCCCCTCATACCTCACTACTATTGATACATTGCTAAATGTCTATTTACAACAGTTGCTTTTACCCAGTACATCATTCTAGGCTATCAAGGAAAAATTACAAGACATACCAAAAGGCAAAAAACACACTTTAAAGAGACAGAACAAGCATCAGAACCAGACTCAGATAAAGGAGAGATGCTGGAATGATCACACTGGGGATTTAAAACAACTATGATTAATATACTAAGAACTCTAATGGATAAAGTAGACAGCATATAAGAACAAAATGGCAATGTAAGAAGAAAGATGGGAATTCTAAGACAAAAACCAAAAAGAAATGATTGAGATAGAAAACGCTGTGACCGGAATGAAGAATGCCTTTAATGGGCTTTTAGTAGACTGGACATAGCTGAGGGAAGAATCTCTGAGCTTGAGGATGTCTCAATAGAATGCCCCAAAACCAAAAAGCAAAGAGAACAAAGGCTGGGGATAAAACCAGAATATCCAAGAACAATGGAACAACTACAAAAGGTTTAACATATGAGAATGGGAGTACTAGAAGGAGAAGAGACAGGAACAGAAGAAATATTTGAAACAGTAATGACTGAGAATTTCCCCAAATTAATGTCAGACACCAAATCACAGATCTAAGAATCTTAGAGAACACCAAGCAGGGTAAATGCAGAAACTAACAAACCCCTCAAACTCCCCAAACCTACAACTAGGCATATATTTTCAAACTACAGAAAATTGAGGATTAAGGAAAACTCCTGAAAGAAGCCAGAGGGGGAAAATATTTTATCTATAAAGCAGCAAAGATAAGAATTACATCTGACTTCTCCTCAGAAACCATGCAAGCAAGAAGAGACTAGAATGAAATATTTAAGTTGTTGAGAGATACCCGTCACCAACCAACCTAGAATTCAGTGCCCTGTGAAGTCATCCTTCAAAAGTGAAGGAGATATAAAGACTTTCACAGAAAAACAAAAATTGAGGGAATTTATTGCCAGTGGACCTGTCTTGCAAGAAACGTTAAAAGTTCTTTTAGAGAGAAGGAAAACGTTATAGGTCAGAAACTTAGATCTATACAAAGAAAGAACATCAAAGAAGGAATAAGTGAAAGTAAACTATAAAACTTATTTTTCTTATCCTTAAATTATCTAACAGTTAACAGTTTCCCCCCAAATAATAGCAATGAAACCAAAAGCTGGTGCTCTGAAAAGATCAATAAGATTGATAAACCTCTAGCTTGGCTAACTAATAAAATAAAGTGAAAACTCAAATTGTCAATAACAGAAATGAAAGATGGCACATCACTACAGATACTGTGGGCACTAAAATGATAATAAAGAAAGACTAGGAACAATTCTATGCCCACAATTTTGATAACCTAAATAAATCAATTCCTTGAACAACACAGTCTGCCAGAACTCACACAAGAAGAAATAAACCATCTGAGTAGACCTATATATATTAAAGAAATTGACTCAATAATTAATAACCTTCTAAAATAGAAAGCACCAGTCTCAACTGGATTAACTGGTAAATTCTACCAAACATTTAAGGAAGAAATTATACCAATTCTCTAAACTTTTTTTTCAGTAGAAGCAGAGGGCATACTTCTTAATGCATTCTATGAGGGCAGCATTACCCTTCTATCAAAACCACACAAAAGCATTACAAGAAAAGAAAACTAATATCTCTCATGAACATAGATGCAAATATCCTCAATAAAATACTAACAAGTCAAATCCAACAATGTATACAAAGAACTATATACAAAAACCAAGTAAGATTTATCCCAAGTATGCAAGGCTAGTTCAACACTTAAAATTAATTTATGTAATCTGTCACAGCAACAGGCTAAAGAAGAAAAATCACATGATAATATCATTAGAATTAAAAAGAGCATGTGACAAAATCCAACACCTATTCATGATTAAAAACTCTCAGTAAACTAGGAACTAGAACTTCCTCAACTTGATTAAAAAATCTACAAAAAGTCTACAGCTCATGTTATAATTAAAGGAGAGAAACTCAAAGCTTTCAGCAACACATTGGAAGTGTTAGCTAATGCAATAAGAAAAGAAAAGGAAATAAAAGGTATACAAATTAGGAAGGAAGAAATGGAACTGTTTGTTTGCAGAGGACATGATTGACTATGGAGAAAATCTGAAAGAACAAAAAAAAAAAAAACTCCTGGAACTAATAAGTTACTATAGCAAGTTTGTTGGATACAAGTTTAATATACAAAAGTCAATTGCTTTCCTAGATACGAGCAATGGACTAATCACAATAATGTAAAAACACAATACCATGTATATTAGCACTCCAAAATGTAAAATACTTAAGTACAAATCTAACAAGATCTATATGAGTAAAACTATAAAACCCTGATGAAATAAATCAGAAAAACTAAATAAATGGATATAAATTCCATGTTCATGGAGAGGAAAACTCAATACTGTCAAAGTGTAAGTTCTTTCCAACTTGATGTATACATTCAATGCCTTCCTAATCAAAATTCCAGCAAGTTATAATGTGGAGATTAATAAACTGATTCTAAAGTTTATATGGACAGGCAAAAGACTCAGAATAGCCAACACAATATTGACGGACAAGAACAAAGTTGGAGGATTGACACTATCTGACTTCAAAGCTTACTATAAAGCTAAAATATAATCAAGACAGTGTAGTGTTCACAAAAGAATAGACAGATAGATTAATGGAACAGAATAGAAAGTGCAGAAATAGACCCACATGATTACAGTCAACTTGTTTTTGGCAAAGGAATGAAGGCAATACACTAGAGAAAAAGTAGTCTTTTCAGCAAATGGAGCTGGAACAACTGGACATCACATGAGTGTAGACACAGATGATACACCCTCCACAAAAGCTAACTCAAAATGGGTCACAGACCTAAATGTATGATGCAAAACTATAAAACAGTTAGAAGATAGCATAGAAAATCTGAATGACCTTGGAATTGACACAGACTTTTTAGATACAATACCAAAGGTATGGTCCATGAAAGAAATAATCAGTAAGCTGAATTTCATTAAAAGTAAAAACTTCTGTTTTGTAAAAGATACTGTCAAGAGAATGAAAACACAAGGCACAGACTGGGAAAAAAGACACATCTGATAAAGAACTCTTATCCAAAATATAGGAAGAACTCTTAAAAGTCAACAATTAAAAAAAAACCCCTGATTAAAAAACGGGCCAAAGACCTCACCAAAGAAGATATATAAATGGCAAATAAGCATATCAAAAGATGCTTCATATCCTGTATCATTAGGGAAATGCAAATTAAAACAAAAAGCAGAGAGAACAACACACCTATAAGAAAGGTCAAAATCCAGAACCCTGACAACACCAAATGCTGGTGAGGATGTGAAGCTACAGGGACTTTTATTCATTACTCGTGGAAATGCAAAGTGATACAGTCACTTTGGAAGACAGTTTCTCAAAAAACTAAACATGGCTTATCATATGATCCAGCAGTCATGTTCCTTGATATACAGCCAAAGGAGGTGAGAATTTATATTCACACAAAAACCTGCACACAGATGTTAAAACATCTTTATTCATAAATGCCAAAACTTGGAAGCAACTAAAATGTTCTTCAATTAGGTAAATGAATAAATAAACTCTGGTACATTCAGGTAATGGAATATTAATTACTGCTAAAAAGAAATGAGTTATCAGGCCAGGAAAAGACATGGAGGAAATTTTAATAAATATTACTAAGTGAAAGAAACCATTCTGAAAAGGCTACATACTGTTTGATTTCATCTATATGATATTCCAGAAAACACAAACCCATGGGGACAGCAAAAGGATCAGTAGTTGCCAGTGGTTGGTGGGAGGAATGGAGAAAAGGCAGAGCACAGAGGAGTTTTAAGGCAGAGAAACTATTCTGTCTGATACTATAATGGCGGATACATGTCATTACACTCTGAATATACTCTGTATGATATTATAATGATGGTTATATATTATTACACATTTGTGCAAACGTATAGAAGGTACAACACCAAGGGTGAGCCCTAGTATAAACTATAGACTCTGAGTGATTATGATGCGTCAGTGTAGGTACATCAATATAACAAATGTACCAAGTGTTGATAATGGGAGAGGCAGTGCTTGTGGGAGCACATGGGAAATCTCTGTGTCTTCTGCTTAATTTTGTAAAATTTCATAAAAACTAAAGTTTCTTTTAAAGTATCTAGGCCACTTTTGCAGTAGATAGTCTAAACCTTAAAAATACATATCCCTTTCACCCAGAAATTCTATGTTTCTGAAATTATCAAAAGAAAACAGAAAACTGTAATCATAGAGTTATCTATATAACAAAGTAAATGGTTTAAATATCTGACATTGAGTGACTGGAAATTGGTTAAATAAATTATGATAAATCCACAATGCAACTCTTAAAATCATGCTGTTAAATTATTCACTGATACAGGAAAATACTCATGACTTGTTAGGTCCATTCCAACAAATGTTTACTGCCACAGAATGTATGCATTTTCTTTAATAGGTATATTTCAAGAATGAGATGGGCTATACTGCACACAATAGAAACAGATGATTAGTGTTAAAAGATTTTCACAACCTTTCTCAGAAGTGATTCATACTTCCCTTTTTAGTTATTCAACTATTCATTTAGTTGCTAAATTCCCTGGGGTTTAAAAACATGCTCAGAAACTCTTTGACGTTCCTCTGAGAAGATGGATTCCAGTTTGCCCTCTCCGTGTATATGGGCTGGTTCTAGTGACTCGATTCTAAAAAGTGTAATGTGGTGGAAGTGATGCTGTGTGCTTTCAAGGCCAAGTCATAAAAGTGACACAGTGTCCCCCCAACCCCAGGCAGTACACAAGCTTTAGGAACCCTAAGTTGACATGTAAGAAGTCCAGCTCACCTGAAGCTACCATGCTGGAGACAACATGAGGGCAGAGCACATAGAAAACAAGAGGTGCCTGGGAACATCCAATTGTTCAGTCTCAGGTCTTAGTCTTCCAGCCCAGGCACCTGGCGTGCAAACCAGGTGGCCTTCAGATAATGCTACCCCAGCCTTTGAGCTGTCCCAGCTGGCGCTAAGTGGAGCACAGACAAGCTGTCCCCATCAAGCCCTGCCCAAATTGCAGATTTGTGAGTAAAATAAATATTGATGTTTTTAAAGCTACTAAGTTTGGAGGTGGTTTGTTATGCAGACTTAGATAACTGGAACAAACCCTCACCAGCCAGGCAGGTTACAAATGTATGAACAAATGTACAAAGGTATGATCAATCTTTCTCTCATGAACGACTTTAGAAGTACACAAAACAAAAACCTGTTGCCAGGATTATATTTGGGTGGTGGAATTAGGCAGAATTTTTGGCTATTTCCTTGTACTTTTCTGTGATATACAGATTAACTGAAATTAGTAATATAGTTATTACTTCTATCATTAGAGACAGTCAACAAATGAATAGATGAATAAATAAATAGGGAAGGATGAATCACTTCTGAAAAGGCAGTGATAACCTTTTAACACTAATCACCTGTTTATAGGGTGACACAGTATAGCCCATCTTATCCTTGAAATGGGCTTATTAAAAGGTACATCTTCAGTGACAGTCACAGTCTGAACTCTCTGACTTCATAGAGCTGAATCTCAGCTTAGGAACCATGACCTGGGAGGAGAGAAACACAACTCCAGGTGGCCTCCTAGTAACTTGCATCCACAGGGACTGCCATTAAACCTATTTTCATCAATATTTGTGTGCACTGAAAAAAAAATAGCTGTTCTGACTCTGGGAGTTCTGGGTATTTATGATCATGTTATTTATCCTTCATATAATGACTCATGGAACAGAGAAGTCCACAACACTCAGATGGGTGTCTTATTTACACCAGCTTAAGCTGGTCATTGGTCTAAAGTGCATTCCCCAATGTACCAATTCCAGGAGAAGATTGTGGAAAGAGAATAATTAGTCTTATCTACACACAGTTCAGATGCTCCTCACACAGAGGAGAAAATATGAAAATAGTGTAGCTTCTTGGCTATTTGGGCTGGGATTGTGTAGAGCATTTGGTTGGTGATGACATTTGCTTTCTATTTCCACAACAAATAAGGCAGTCAAACGTGTTGGGGAAGCTGCTTTTAGTAAAAAGTAATTAACATTTTCATCCCCAGGGAAAGATGTCATGGTCACAAGAGGTCTAGAAGAATGGGGCAGTGCTTGTAGTAACCTGTGAAAGTGTGTTGCATATTATTACTATGTGAGGATGAGGACAAAATGTAGACAAGAGTATGAAATTTATCCTTGCTTTCAGAACTCTGGAACACCGTCCATTTTAATAATGCTTGAGGCAAGGGTGAGCTGGTTTCCCAGCACAACTATAAATAGCTTGTTCTTTAGTCCAAGTTCAAGCTGCAAAGGTATTCTTTGGGCATTCTCTGACCAGCTGTGCCCATCCTCTCAATGTTACAGCAATTTCCTCCCCTTTCATTTCCTTATATTGTGAAAATACTTGCTGTAGTGTGACACCAAGTGTTCTGGAGAATGACAGCATTCACTTTCACTTATTTAGTGACTACTATGTGCCAGATACTAAGTGTCTTGTGCATATTAAATATTTACTTAATCCTCCTTATAACCTTGTGTGGTAGAAAACACCATTATCCCCATTTTATAGATGAAAAAACTAAAGCAAAGAGAAAACACGCCTAAGACCACCCAGCTAGTATGCAGCAGAGCTAGGATTATAAAGAATGAAATGACAAATATGCTATCATATGTTCAGCACTTATTATGTAGCAAGCTCTGTGCTAAACACTTAAGGTGTATTAAGAAAAATTATCCCAAACTTGGAAATAAGGCAAAATGATGACAGCATGTCTTTTCATGCTGGAATATTGTCTAACAGGACTACCTAAAGATTATCTAATTCTCTAGACATACATCTTTGTTTGACTTCCCATTTACTATTGATTCAGGCCCAGGAGGAATTAGATGCCAACTTGTAGCAGACTGATACATTTCAAATAATTTTTGGGTGGCAGAAATGCAAATAATTTCCATAGAAAAGATAACCCCAAATATTAAGTTTTATTACTCTATAGGACATACCAGTCTAAAAATAATTTAGCAATCTTATTCTAGCACTTTTTTTCATTTATTATGTGTATCAGTCTCTCACATATGCCTTTGAATCAGCTTTGTGACCCTACTGGTTTCCTCATTAGTGAGTTAAATAACTGTGTCTCCCATTCAGTATAGGTTTGAAAGATAGTCATGTTTTCAACATTTGGAGAATTATACAATCTAACTGCCACCAAATCCAGTGAAGTAGATGATGTGGTTTTCCCTGTTTTACAAAGAACCTGAGGATTGAAGAGGTCAAATAGCAGGTCTAAGGTTTTACCTTAATAAGGAAAGGAGCTGGAGCACAGATCTAGGGCTGCCTGATTCCACAGACTGGGTTTGAATCTATGTATTCAGTTCCCTGTTTCTGAGATGTTGGTGGCAGGGCCTTGCTCTATTCATTTATATAAAAGAGCCTGCCATCATAGACACTTGGTAAATGTTTGTACAAAAATAAATTCCAGAAATAATCTTAAGTCTTTTTGGAACAAAATAGGGTATAAATTAAAAAAAAAAAAAAAGGAAACCATCCATCTCCAGAGGTGATCTAAAGCTACTGCTTTGAAACTCTCATTTCAGCTAATGGCTTAAAATGTTCTAATTGTCAGATTTTTCTTTAAGGTTATTTGGAGTTGGGAAAGTTAGTCATACTTAGGATAATGTTCTTACTAAGATAAGGTTCTTACTGAGTTCTTACTAAGGGTGAGAACTATCTGGTCACTAAGTCCCAGCTTGCAGTCCTTTCTCTTGAAAGGTGTAGTAACAATCTCTCCACTGGAAAATGAGGTGTTTTCTCTTCTTTTTATTTTTCAATGTTTGGACTTGCCTGTTGTTCTCTCCTAAATGCTTTTGAACCTGTAACTAGTTGCCTATCATATTACTGTTCTCAGATTTTAAACAAATCCCTGGGTGACTCTTATACACACTCAGTAACTGGCTTGATTAAAACTCTGAAGACCTCGGCTCCAGTCCTTCATTTTCTGAACAAATTACTACTCAATTTTGTGTTTCAATTTTCTTATTTATTTAAAACAGGAATAATGGCATTTGCCTTGAATCAAATGATGTTGACCAAACCTCCATGAAAGTTGGTAAGACAAGGTCCTGAAATCTCTCAGGAGGGATGTGCCTGGGGGTCAGGCTTAGGTCACCTCTGGAAGGCAGAATTGAATTGCTGGGTTTAGCAAAAGGAATTAGCAGGAAGTGATGAACTATTATTATAGGAATCCACAAAAGGGATTCAACAGTGTATTTGGCTGGTAGAAGAAAAAATCAACAGACTTGAATCTGAATCAATAGAGACTATGCATCTGAAAAACAGGGAAAAATATGAAAAATGAACAGATTTTCAGAGTAATGTATTGCATCAAAATATGTGTAATGGGAATACCAAAAGGAGAGGACAGAGAAGAGGCAGAAAAAAATATTCAAAGAAATGGTGACTGAAAAATTTCCAAATATGATAAAAACAAAACATTAACTTACTCTTAAAAAAGTTCAATAAGCCCCAAGAAATTTAAAACCAAATATATCCACACTCAGAAGCATCATAGTTAAACAAAGAGAGAGAAAATCTTGAAAGCAGCAAGAAAAAAGTGACTCTACAAATAGAAGTGAATTCCATAAGGTTAACAGCTGACTTTTTGTCAGAAACAGTGGCATCTGGAAGAAAGTGGGATAATATATTCAATGAATCTTATTGATGACTGAATATTTTTATCATTCCCTGTGTTGCCTTTGCTTAAATTGTGGGTAGCGATGTACTGGAAAAAAACTTGTCAACAAAGAACCCTATATCTAGCAAAATATCTTTCAAAAATGAAGGCAAAATAAAGATTTCCAGATAAGCAAAAACTGAGAGAATTCACTGCTAGCATACTTGGCTTATAAGAAATACTAAAGGAAGTTCTTGATGCTGAAAATATTTTAAGCGAGGGAGTAGTTCAATTTCACATAGAAAAACAACATATATGGTAAAGGTAATTATGTGGATAGCTACAAAAGAAAGTATAATTATATATTTCTTTTTTTTTTTTTTTTTTTGCGGTACACAGGCCTCTCACTGCTGGGGCCTCTCCTGTTGTGGAGCACAGGCTCCAGACGCGCAGGCTCAGCAGCCATGGCTCACGGGCCTAGCCGCTCCGCGGCATATGGGATCTTCCCAGACCGGGGTATGAACCCGTGTCCCCTGCATTGGCAGGCGGACTCTCAACCACTGCGCCACCAGGGAAGCCCTATATATTTCTTTTTGAAACTGGTTTAAAAATTGCACAGAACGATATCTATGAAATTATACTGTTGGACCTATAACATATAGAGGTATAATTTATTTGACAATAACAGTACAGAGGAGTGGGGGAGAGGAAATGAAACTATATCTGAGTAAGAAAGTGAAGTCAGCTGGTAACTCAAATTCACAGAAAGAAATGAAGAGAATGAGAACTGGTAAATAAGTCAGTTAATATAAAGACACTATAAATATATTTTTATCTTTAGACATAAGACTATATAAAATAATAACTATAGCACTGTATTCTTTGCATTTGTAACATACATAGGTTTAATGTATCTGACAATAGTAACACAGCAAATTAGGGAATGGGAATGGAGCTATATTGGAGCAAAGTTTCTGTATATTATGGGAATTAAGTTAGTATAAATCTGAAGTAAATTCTAATAAGTTAAAATATTACTGACCCTTGAGCAAGCACTAATAAAATAACTCAAAAAAAACCTTAGGGATTCCCTGGTGGTGCAGTGGTTGAGAGTCCACCTCCTGATGCAGGGGACACGGGTTCGTGCCCTGGTCCAGGAAGATCCCACATGCCGTGGAGTGGCTGGGCCCGTGAGCCATGGCCGCTGATCCTGCGCATCTGGAGTCTGTGCTCCGCAACGGGAGAGGCCACAACAGTGAGAGGCCCGCATACTGCAAAAAAAAAAAAAAAATAACCTTAAAAATCATTAAAGGAATTTAAATCATGTGCCAGAAAATGTCCACTTAATGCGAAAAGAACACAGTGAAGGAAAAATGGAGGAACAGAAATGACCTGAGACACATAGAAACTATAAAGCAAAATGAGACATAAATCCAGCAACAGGCAGACCTTGTTTTATTGTGCTTTGCTCTATTGCACTTTACAGATGTTGCTTTTTTTTTTTTTTTTTTACAAATCAGAGGTTTGAGGCAACCCTGCATTGAGCAAGCCTATTGGTGCCATTTTTCCAACAGCACTTGCTTATTTTGTGTCTCTGTGTCACATTTTGGTGATTATCACAATATTTCAAGCTTTTAAATTATTATTATATTTGTTATGGTGATCTGTGATCAGTGATTTTTGATGTTACTATTGTAATTGTTTTGGACACCATGAACCACACTCTTGTAAGACCATGAACTTAATTAATGTTGTGTGTGTTCTAATTGCTCCTCTGAAGGCCATTTTCCTGTCTCTCTCCCTCTCCTTGGGCATCCCTATTGCCTGAGACACAAAAATATTGAAACCAGGCCAATTAATAGCCCTGCAATGGCTTCTAAGTGTCCAAATGGAAGGAAGAGTCATGCGTCTCTCACTTTAAATCAAAGGCTAGAAGTGATTTAGCATGTCAAAAGCCGAGATAGGCAGAAAGCTCCTCCTCTTGTACCAATGAGTTAGCCAAGTTGTGAATGTAAGGGAAAAGTTCTTGAAGGAAATTAAAGGTGCTACTCCAGTGAATACACAATTAATAAGAAAGTAAAACAAGCTTATTGCTTTTATGAAGAAAGTTTTGGTGTCTGGATAGAAGATCAAATGAGCCACAACATTCCCTTAAGCCAAATCCTAATCCACAGCAAGGCCCTAACTCTCTTCAGTTCTAAGATGATTGATAGAGGTGAGGAAGCTACAGAAGGAAAGACTGAAGCTAGCAGAAGTTGGTTCATGAGGTTTAGGGAAAAAGCCATACCCATAACATAAAAGTGCAAAGTGAAGCAGCAAGTGCTGATGTAGAAGCTGCAGCAAGTTATCCAGAAGATCTAGCTAAGATAATTAATGAAGGTGACTACACTAAACAACAGGTTTTCTATGTAGATGAAATGGCCTTCTATTGGAAGAAGATGCCATCTAGGTCTTTCATAGCTGGAGAGGAGGAGTCAACGCCTGCCTTCAAAGCTTCAGAGGACAGGCTGACTCTCTTGTTAGGAGCTAATGCAAGTGGTGACTTTAAGTTGAAGCCAGTACTCATTTACCATTCTGAAAATCTTAGGACCCGTAAGAATTATGCTAAATCTACTCTGCCTGTGCTCTCTAAATGGAACAACAATGCCTAGATGACAGCACATCTGTTTACAACATGGTTTACTGAATATTTTAAACCCACCGTTGAGACCTACCGTTTAGAAAAAAGATTCCTTTCAAAATACTACTGTTTATTGACAATACACCTGGTTACCTAAGAGCTCTGATGGAGCTGTACAATGAGATTCATGTTGGTTTCAGGTCTGCTAATGCAACATTCATACTGCAGCCCATGAATCAAGGAGTAATTTCAACTTTCAAAGCCTTATTGCTTAAGAAATACATTGTGTAAGACTATAGCTACCATAGATAGTGATTCCTCTGATGGATCTGAAGTAAATTGAAAACATTCTGGAAAGGATTCGCCATTCTAGATGACATGAAGAACACTTTTGATTCATGGGAAGAGGCCAAAATATCAAAAAATCTTAACAGGAGTTTAGAAGATGCTGATTCCAATCTTCATGGATGACTGTGAGGTGTTCAAGACTTCAGTGGAAGAAGTAACTGCAGATGTGGTGAAAACAACAAGAGAACTAGAGTTAAAAGTGGAGCCTGAAGATGTGACTGAATTGCTGCAATCCCAGGATAGAATTTGAACAGATGAGTAGTTGCTTCTTACAGATGAGCAAAGAAAGGGTTTTTCAAAAAATGGACCTATTCCTAGTGCAGATGCTGTGAGAATTGTTGAAATGACAGCAAAGGATTTAGAATATTACATAAACTTAGTTGATAAAGCAGCAGCAGGTTTTGAGAGGATTGACTCCAATATTGAAAGCAGTTCTATGGTGGGTAAAACAGCATTGCATGATACAGAGAAATCATTCATGAAAGGAAGTCAATTGATGTGGCAAACTTCATCGTTGTCTTATTTTTAAGAAATTGCCACAGTCACCCAACCTTCAGCAACCACCACCCTGACCAGTCAGCAGCCACCAACATCCAGGTGAGACCCTCTATCAGCAAAAATATTATGACTTGCTGAAGGCTCTTGGGTGATGGTTAGCAATTTTTAGCAATTAGGTATCTTTAAATTAAGCTATGTACATTGCTGATTTAGACACAATGCATTGCACACTTAATAGACTACAGTACTGTGTAAACATAACATTTTTATGCACTGGGAAACTAAAAAATTCCCGTGACTCTGTTTATTGTGATATTCACTTTATTGTGGTGGTCTAGAACTGGACCTGTGATATGTTTGAGGAATGCCTGTATGTCAATAATATGTGAAATATGAAGGAATAAAACAATCAAATCAAAAGGTAGTAATTATCAAACTGGTTAAAAAAAAGAAGATCCAACTATCTGCTGTCTAAAAGAGACATGCTTCAGATCCAAAGAAACAACTAAGTTGAAATAAAAGGATGGTGCATGTTTTTTGGACACCAAATACATGTTATTTCTCATATCAATTCTCCAATTCTCTCATACCAACTGGATGTCCAACAATTCAATCCTATTCTGACACTACCTGCCTGAAGTTAGCATCTTTTCCCAAAAGTTAAAGGGTTTAGATCCCAAAGCGGCTTCCACTTCAAACACCAGCCGAAGTGGGGTTCCCAGGCAACCCACACATCTGCCCAGCTGACAACAAATTTGAAGTTTCCACTGATCAGCACCCTCACCACCCCAGTTTCAATAATTTGCTAGAACAACTCATAAAACTCAAGAAAGTGCTCTACTTACTATTATAGTTTATTATAAAGAACGTCAATGAACTGCCAGAAGAAGAGGTAGATAGAGTGGGGTCTGGAAGTGTCCCAAGCACAAGAGCCTCTTGGGTGTACCACCCTCCTTGCATGTGGATGTAGTCCCTAACTCAGAGGTTCTCCAAACCCCGTCATTTAGGGGTTTTATGGCCATTTCATTATGTATGCATGATTGATTAAATCATGGGCATGTGTGATTGGACTCAGTCTCCAGCTCCACTCCTCTCCTCAGGGTTTGGGGGTTAGGGCTGAAATTCCCAACCCTCTAATCATATGGCTGGTTTTCTGGCAACCAGCCCCCATCCTGAAGCTATTTAGGTACCACTCCCCCCTCCCCTCACCAACCTGAATCATTCCATTAGCATAAAAAAGATGGTTAAGTTCCAAGTGTTTTAGGAGCTCTGTGCCAGGAACCAGGGACAAAGACCAAATATTTATATTTTTATTACACCACAGATGGAAAAAGATATTTCATGCAAGAAGCAACCATAAGAGAGCTGGCGTATCTATACTAAGATGAGACAAAATAGACTTTAAGACAAAATGTGGCTAGAGACAAAGGACATTTTATCCTGCAAAGAGGAGTTGGTGGCTGGGAAGAAAGGGAGAGTCAGAAGTTAGGATGCTTGCTTCCCCTATAGGATGGTTCAGGAACTTGGCCAGCCCCAGTATGAGCAGTGCCCATTAAGGCAAAAATGTTCCAGGTATATGATCTGGGGAAGGTCAGATCAGGAAGAAGACATTGCCTCTAATTCCTTTCCTCACCAACCTCACAGTTCAGCCTGTAACTTTAATCCTGGCCTCTCTGTGAACCCTCAGTGGAGATGATTTCCTGATCATGCTGAGTCATAAAAAAATGCACATTTTATATCTTATTAGGAATAAGATTGAGAGAATATAAACTACTTGGTCAGATGGTAGTTCAATTTAATGGTTGACTGGAATTGTGTGCCTTGAAGATGACTAAGCTGAGGAAAAGAAATGAACAATCATGAATGAATGGGAGAAAAGCACTTGAGAAAATGAAAGCTATTTTAATATAGCTTATGGAGGGCAAAATTCTTTCATTCTTTTGCTATCTTAATGACATAGTGATAATAAAACCAAAGGATGCATCGATCTTTCAAAAAAGATGTTTTATTATGAGTGTGTGGGTTTTAGTGCATAATGTTATATAAAATATTATATCATGTGTTCACCATACCACTATCAAATGGGATTTAGTTAGCATTAACACAGATGATAAATTTATCACTTCTGTGTTTTTAAAGTAGGTGCAGTTCTTGCTTGTTGAGATTACACCATACAAATCTATTTTATGAATTAGATTCATTCCTAAATTGTGAAGAGAAGATTGTATAATGAACAATTTCCTGGTGATTCATGCACAGCTCTGAAGAAGCATTCATTTTGGCTCCAATCAAGTCAGGTCTAAGGTAAGTTTGGAAGAATGACAACTTTGGCATTTTTCTGTAAGAATGGAGAAAACCAGAACCCAAATCACAGAAATTGCACATTATAAAATCTGTGACTCCCAATGTAACCTTGGCCTTTCTTATCAGGGAATTATGCTACTTTAAAATGAAACTTTTATGTCTTTAATTGGGAATTGGAGCATTGGCTTATTTCCATTGTGCAAACTTTAAAATAATTCCTATTAAAATCTGTATTCCTGTTTTGATAGGACAGTAGGCTTAATCAGGGTGACAAATCTTTGGCATTTGGCTGGTGTAATATTATATAAAACACGATGACTGATATTTAGAGGCTACATTGGTTTAAATTAATTAATTCAGTTAATTAGCAATTAATTTTAAATAAATTGAATTGTTTCCATTTAACATGTGTCCTGTCTCAGCTGTCCCTGCACTGAGAAAGCCTTATTCTCAGAAGCAGTTAATATATGACTGCAACATTTTATGGAGCTCTGAGTAAATTTCACCTCATAGGCCTCCTTGATATTTGCAAGGCAGAGTCCCTCTGAGAAGAAATGTCAGTGCCGGGTGCATTCAGGGTGCCTGGCCCTGCCCTCCCATTTTACAGATGAGGATCATGGGGCCCTTTGAGTCTCCCTTTCCTTTAACCCCCAAGTTAACTGGTCCCTAACATCTGACAATTTTGCTTTCTGAATTTTTCTCTGGTTGGTTTCCTCTTCTCTTTCCCCATTCCCATGGTTTATCCATGGCTTCATCAGATTTAATCTGTAAATCTGGTTTTCCTATTTTCTTTTCACTTCCTTTAATATTTCCTTCACATCCTCCAAATTCAGTTATTTATAAAGCAAATCTTGAAAAGAGACTCAGCATCATCGTTAGTCGTTAAGGAAATGCAAAATCAAAACCACAGTAAGACACCACCAGACACCCACAACATAATACACACACACCAACAAAAACAGAGAAGAACAAGTGCTGATGAGGATGTGGAGAGATTGCAGCCCTTATACATTGCTGGTAGGAATGTCAAACAGTGAAGCTATTGTGGAAAACAAGCTGGTGGATTCTTCAAATTTAAATAGAGTTACGATATAACCCAGCTATTCCAGTCCTAAGAATATACTCAAAAGAACTAAAAACAGGCACTCAAACAACACAAATATTCATAGCACCACTCTTTACATTAGCTAAAAGTGGAAATAATCCAAATGCTCATCAAAGGATGAACAGTTAGACAAAATGCGGCATATCCATACAATGGGATATTTATGACTCAACCATGAAAACCAGTGATGTACTGATACAGGCAACAACATGCATGAATCTGAAAAACATGCTATCTGAAAGAAGCCACAGAAGATAACCGATTGTATGATTCCATTTATATGCACTATTAGAATAGGTAAATCTATAGACACAGAAATAAGATTAATGGTTGCCAGAAGCTGGGGCGGGGGGAATGACTGCTTCTTGGGTACAGAGTTTTCTTTTTAGGTGATTCAAATGTTTTGGAACTTGATATACATGGTGGTTGTACAACATTGTGAATGTACTAAATGCCAGTGAATTGTGCACTTTAAAATGGTAATTTTATGTTACAGGAATTTCACCTCAATAAAAAAATTTTTTTACGTGGATGAAGGAGGCAGAAAAGGTCAGAGTGATGCCAGCGTGAGAAGGACTTGACTCGCCTTTGCTGGCTTTGAAGATGGAGGAAGGAGTCATGCCGTAAAGAAGCTGGAAAAGGCAAAGAAATGGATTCTCCTCTAGAAATTCCAGAAGGAACTCAGCCCTGCCACACCTTGACTTTAGCCCAGTAAGACCTGTGTCAGACTTGTGACCTGCAAGATAATACATCTGTGTTGTTTAAGCTGCTAAAAAAGGCCATGTTAAATTCCCTTCCTTGGCACCCTCATAGCATCCCGGATGTGTGGCTTTCCTTGCAGTTGGCTCTGGGCTGATTATGTGTAGCTTGTGGTCAAGGCATACCTTTAAACCCCAAGGCCTATACCACACTCTCCCAAAATTCCTGCATAGATAGTGCTTATAAAAGTTTGTTGAATGTATCAATGGACAAAATTTAGTCCAGAGAGGTGAAGTGGCTTATAGGGAATTATTAAGAGCTGGGAGTGAGTCTTCTTTCCAGGCTGGTGCTGTTATGAGCTGCCTAATGCAATTCAGCAAGAAGGACTTTCCTGCAATTGTATCACATATTTCTATTCAGGATGTGTTTTTTGTGGACCAGGACACTCTAGGAAAGTATTACCTTTTCTCTCTATTCTCCCTTTCCCCATTGTTCCACAAGTGTGGATGTTTGTTTTGGCTTAGAGAAAGTTTTTGTAATTAGGCCGGAAGCAGAAGTTGCCAGTGAGATATCTCTCTTTCTGGCTTTTGTGTTTTCTAACGCCTCAGATTTGACAGGTTTATGCTGAGCTCTTTTAAGGACAATCTGAGGAAGAGAGATTTTTTTCCCTTAGATCACAGGAGAGAAATGGGGTGCGTGTGGTAGTTGCACCTTAGGCCCTGTACCTACTTCTGGTGCAGAAGAAAAGAGCAAAGAGATTCTGTTTAAGGAAGCAGGTGGCCTCACCCATGAGGACATCAGGGTGCCGTGAGAAACTGACCACCATAAGGTCCTGACATTTTGGATCCTGGTGTGACTGCATGCTAGAGGGGTTTTGGAAGGATGGATGCCACACAGATTGGCAGAAAGGGGGCTAGGAATTGTATTTCATTTAATCTAAGGGAAAACATTTAAAAATGAATATTTCTTGCATCTTTGAATTTGTGGACTAAGATCCATACTCACATGTGGATAAATGGAATAAAAGTACCAAGCTACTCAGAGGTGGTCTAAAAGATCCTCCTGCTCTCTAATAAGAAGTCCTGTTCTGAGACTTCCCTGGTGGTCCAGTGGTTAAGACTTGGCGTTTCCACTGCAGGGGGCACAGGTTTGATCCCTGGTCAGGAAACTAAGATGCCCACATGCTGAGCAGCCAAAAAACAAAAAACAAAACCTGCTTCAACATCTGAAATGATCCCATTGTAGCTTTTTAAAAATTATGATGATCCTAAAATTACTGAAGGAGGCAATGGTGCAACTGGAAGGATGATTAAATAGGAAGTCAAACACTTGGGCTGTTCCCAGGAACAGGACCAGATGATGAAGGCAGTAGCTGGCCTTCGAAGGTGACCCTTCGGGTGGGTGCTTCTTCGGCCCATTTCCTCTGCCAGGCTCTGAAATAAGGTCAGTGTTGGCAGGCTTGTTGGGTCCTTCTCAAAATCTGTGTGAGGATCTTGGATGGGTATCAAGAGACCTATTCTGCCTCTGGATACCTGGGTTAGAAGGGTGGGGAATGAATGTGATAATAAAGCATGGAGTAGTTGATCAAACCATCCATCACCTACGAGAACAGGGCTCCAAGGAACAGTAATGGGAGGAAGAGGAGCAGGAAGTTGCTGGAGAGGTTAGGACCATGGGTACTATTTGAGGTGGGGCTGGCGGCCACGTGGGGAAATGTGTGGCCACACACAGGCTGTTCAGAACCAACATGGGAGCACCAGCCCCTTGAGTCAAGGAGGGGTTATGCCCTAGTCAGCTTGGGCTGCCACAGCAAAACACTGCAGGCTAGGGGCTTCAACAATAGACATTTATGTCCTCACAGTTCTGGAAGGCTGAAGTCAAGGTCAAGGTGCCAGCATGCTAGGTACTGGTGAGAGCTCTCCTCCTAGCTGCAGATGGCCCATCTTGATGCATAATCACATGACCTTTTCTCCCTGTGTGAGTGGAGAAAGCCAGAGAGTGAGAGCAAGCCAGCTTTTCCTCTTCTTATAAAGCCACCAATCCTGTTGGATTAGGATCCCACCCTTATGACCTTATTTAACTGTAATCCCCCCCTAAAAGCCCTAGCTCTAAATACAGTCACATTGGGGATTAGGCCTTCAATATATGAATTTTGGGAGGACACAATTCAGTCTATAGCAGGCAGAAAGAGAAGGAGGATGGTGAAGGGGGAGCAGAGAAACTATTCTCCAACCCTTCCTCCGGTGACACCTGCTTCTTCAGAAGACTGTCTTCTTTAAGAACAAGGGCAAATCCACTTGGTTTGTCTATAGAATTATGGGAATGTGGAGAAAATACAGTGCTTTTGTTCATGTGAAAGACAAATAATTTGTAAAAATCAATAGTGAATTAGAAGGGAGGACTTGAGTATTCCAAGGCACTGAAGTTCACAAATGTGGGATTAATCACCAACATACCGTGAATCCAGTGGTACCAAATCATACATGATAAAGCTCACAAGCCCTGAAGGCGTGGCCTGCTCATTGACCTACTGGTGGTAAACTTGACTGCTGGTCAAACCAGATGCTTTTACAGTCTCCTTTTTACAGTTCCATATCCAGGTCATCAGGAATAATTTGCAAGTAGGTCACAGATTCATATCTGTTGCTGAAGTCAAATTACTGGCCAAGAGGACTGTGGGCCAGGGGAAGTTTTGCCTAGTCCATTGTGTAAGGGTGTTGCTATCAGAGTCTGAAAATAGGCCACCAGCTGAGATTTGACAAGCTGAGGTGCTGGAACTGTGATTCCAATTTGGAGTCATTTGTCACTTGCAACTTCATTAAAATACAACTTGCGGACTCTCTTAGCTGAAAATTGACAAAATACTCCTCACTTTGCCAGAAGGTAGGTCTTCATTCTTTTGAGGGAAGATGATTACTAAAAGCAACATTTGTAGCTTATGTTGGGTGAAGGTAAATGTGACACCACAAATAGGATAATATTCCTACTGTAAATTATGTAGAAATGGAATTAAAAGCTTTTATTCATTTCATGCATGTAATTGAGGTCATAGACTCATGCTGTCCCCAAATAAATATTTCAAGGGCAAAAGTGAAATAGTACCCTGGGAGTCTAATTGCTCCTCTTTGAAGTAACTGTCATATAATCTCTCTTTACCTCTCTATTAGGTGGGCTTTATTTGAGTGGATGGAGAGATGGCTTGTTTCTGTTTGGGCAGAGGTCTGCAGACCAGATGACGGGTAATACCGGGACTCAGGTGTTTATAACTCATTCATTTTCCCCCTTTTAATTAAATCGCAATAACCAGAGGCCTATAGTAACTATAACTTCATAAATTAACCACATAAAAATAAAACAATCCTTGCCAAAAAAAATAAGCAAGATGAAAAGACAAATGACAAGCTAGACACAATTATTGCAACTTATGTCACAAAGAGCTAATTTCTTGAATGGCTACATCATTCAAGGTAGTTAATGTTCTAAAAAGTCACTGTGAACACCATCTTAGCAAATCCTGAGCCATTGCTCCTGGGGAAACACGGGGGTCGTTTCCTGATAGCTTTTGGTCACAACATTTTTGTCAACCAATCAATATATAAGCTAACCTGTTTTATGTGTGTTTCTGTTTAAAAACACCTTATTTAATATACTCACAGCCAACAGCACTATAACTCACGCCTGAATGAAGCTTGTCAAACACACACATTTTATTCATAGGGCACTTCACAGCCGTCTTGCTCTAAGGAACACTAGACAGACCTTAGCACTGCACTTGGGGGGCCATTTTAAATAGCCAAATCACCAACTAAAACATACAAAGATGTAAAAGTGCGGCATTAAGTAGACCATGAAAAGGACATTTTTTATTGTATGGGAGCTGAAACAAGAAGACAGGGCACAGCCTTGCTTGACCTCAGCTGTGCACATTGGGTGACAGATTTTTCCCCTCTGTGCATATCTGTGAATGAACACAAAAGCACGTTGAGTATTGACATGGGGATTACAAAAAACTTTTAACAAGGGGGTGAATTCATCAATCTGGAATTCATAAGTGAGATCTATTATATATATAAAGAGTATATAAAAATCAATAAGAAAAAGACCAGCTGCCCAATAGAAAATGGGCAAAGGCCATGAAGAGAGTAGGAAACACAAATGACTCCTAAATGTATGAAAAGGTGCTCAATATCTCTCATATTAAAAGAAATGCAAATTAAATTAAAATTACATTGAGATGTCATTTTTAAATCTGTCAGATTATTGAGGATGGAAATTTTTGTTAAAATACTGTGCTAGAGAGGCTGTGACGGCATAAGTACTCTCATATTCTGCCTGTGGGGGTGTAAAATGATATGATATTAAATATGAGATCACTTGTTCCTTCACCTACCAATTCCATTTCCAAGAATTCATTCCATAGATGTATTTGTATCTGTGCAAAATGACACACATACAATGCTATTCACTGCAGCATTGTTTATAAAGGGAAAAGTCTTGATAATCTAAATCAATAACTCTCTGGTTAAAGGAATGGAACTTACATTGAAATGCTCCCTCTCTGCTGGTTTATGCCCTTCTGCATATAAAGATTCCCATATTACTCTTATAAAGGAAAATTTTCTTCCCTTTCCCTTCTTCCTTTCTGGTTACTGTCATATCTTATTATTCTACATTCTTTTCTCACCCAAGATGCCTGAACACAGGTCTCTGCATCCTGCCTCCTTCCTCCTTTCCCTCCTTACTGAGGGATTCCCAGGCCCCTGGGATCCACAGTCCTGCTCTTTGGAAACTGCTCTGACAGAGGTAATCAATGTCTCCTCTGATGTTGCAGTCAATGGATGAGTTTCAACCATTATCTTAAAAGATTTCTTCTTAGCGTCACACTCTTAACTAGTCCATTCTTTCCTCTTAAGGTCCCCACTTCTGCTACGTGGGCGGCATGACTCCACTGTTTCACTCCTACTTCTTGGTTACCCCTTGTCGGCCCCCATTTTTCTTTTAATCCATTAAACACTCGTTTTCTGGGGAATACACCAGCTCCCCACAGCTCTTCTCATCCTAGTTTTTTCCTTTGAAAATCAATTCAAAGAATTTTGACAAATGTCTACACTCATGAATCCACCACTACAATCCGGAAGCAGAACGATCCAACAGTGTTTCTATTGCTGCGTATTCCTCCATCTGATCCATGACTCCAGCAACCAGTGAAATTCACGTTTGGTCACTACTAATGTTTGCGATTTCTAGAACTTTATATCAGTAGAATCATACACTATGCACTCTTTTGTTT
Organism: Lagenorhynchus albirostris; assembly: GCF_949774975.1. Taxonomy (NCBI): domain Eukaryota; kingdom Metazoa; phylum Chordata; class Mammalia; order Artiodactyla; family Delphinidae; genus Lagenorhynchus; species Lagenorhynchus albirostris. Next base: position 60,783,346 of record NC_083104.1, read on the forward strand.
CTGTCTACTTTCACCCAGTATAATGTTTTAATTTATATTGTTTTTGTGTATCAGTAGTTAGTTTCTTTTTATGGTGGAGAACTACTTCATTGTATGGATATGCCACATTTTGTTTCTCCGTTCATCTCGTGATGGCCATTTACGTTTTCTAAAGCCTGTTAGGATATTTTTTTCAAATCTTGTTCTTAGTGCCATCTGCTAATCTTTTCATTCATCTTTTGTCATTTACTATATTACTTGGATATGTAGTTACTTTATGTGCTACAAAAAAACCAAAAATATGATGAAAAATATATAAAGGACATGTATAATTACTTAGGAATAAATTTTTTCTAGTTTTTAATGATTTGAGGAATACCTCGTTTTATTGCACTTTGCTTTACTGGACTTCACAGATAATTGTGGTTTTTCACAAATTGAAGGTTTACGGCAACTCTCTGTGAGGCAAGTCAACCAGTGCCATATTTCCAACAGCATTTGCTTAGTTTGTGTCTCTGTGTCACATTTTGGTAATTCTCACAATATTTCAAACTTTTTAATTATTATTATATTTGTTATGGTGATCTGTGATCAGTGATCTTTGTTGTTACTACTTCAACTCACTGAAGGCTTAGATGATGGTTAGCACTTTAAAGCAATAAAGTATTTTTTAAGTAAGCCATGTACATTTTTTTTAGACATAATGCTATTGCACACTTAATAGACTACAGTGTAGTGTAAACAGCTTTTATATACACTAGGAAACCTAAAAATTCTTGTAACACGCTTTATTGTGATATTTGCTTTATTGAGGTGGTCTGGAATCTAAACCATGATATTTCCAAGGTATGCTTGTATTTCCCAAAGGAAATTGCTTCAATTAAGAATGTGTAATCTTTTCCTCCAGAGGTCACTTTTATCTCTGGGTTATTTTGTCACTTTGATGGCAGCAACAATGAAGATTTCTGTAGAAATACATGCTGACATATAAGTAAACCAGAAGCCTCTGACAAAGCTCTTCCTTGATTCGAAGAAATGGTACAAAACATTTACAGGAATTTCAGTTATAAAGGTTTATAAATGAAGTGTACGGTTGTCTGTTACCCAATTGAAATGTATGCTCTTGGAGACTTTCATTAGTTTTTTTTTTAACCAATTGAAATGTAAGCTCTTGGAGACTTTCATTAGTTTTTTTTTAAGTGACAATCATCTCTTCTCACCCTGTTGTTGTTTCCTAAACAACCTTGTCTACTTTCCTAGCTTTATTAACTACCGACATGTGAACGGTTCCTAAATCTCATCTCCAGTGGTGAATCCTCTACCCCATGCGTATATTAATATTTTATGTCTCCACTTGGGTGCAATATAGGAACACGTCTGAACTGAATACAACGCCTCTAATATCCTCAGTTCCATTCTTGTTCTCTTCCTGTGTTTGAATTTATCCATTTGCACACACCCCCAACTCACCCTAAGCCACATGTGGTCAATCGTTAAGTCTTTCCAAGAATGTTCTGACTTTGCATCAGTCATGGTCCCAGCAGGAAACTGATGGCTTGCTCACATGGTGTAATTAAAGGGTGTAAAAACCACTGTGTAAAGGAGCAGTTCCCCGTGGTTTGGGGAAACCAACAAGGATGGAGCCGTGCACAGCAGAGAGCACCTTCCACCCTGGTCCTGAAGGGTACAGAGAGGGGGCAGTGAACAGGACCCCCAGAAAGTGGGGGGACAGAGGAGACTGCCCGATAGGGGCTGTGACGTCCTGGGGAGGGAAGCAGGGAAGCAAATTCTCAGACCTCACTTCATTTTCTCTCTTCTCTTGGTGTCTCCTACAGGAAGAAACCACTGGAAGCAAGCAGACAGGGGCCAGAGGATGCAGTCCGGTAGCTCAGGCTTCTAGGTCTGTGAGCAAAGTGGAGCGGCCTGGAGAGCAGACCTGGAGAGCCAGACAGAAAACATCCAGCACAGACTCCTTCTGCAGGGATGCAGCAGACAGCTGTTACTATTTATATTAGGGTTTTACTGACCTTGATGTAATTAGTGCATGTTGCCTTTCTCATTCTTTCTATCCTATTCCCTTTGGTTCTGGTTTTCTCCCACTTTTCTTCTAAACTGGCTTTCTGCCTCCGACTGGCACATACTTCCCAAGAGTTTTAGCATCCACTCGGCATGTGGCAGGGGTCCTGCTCTCTGGGGCACAGTGGCACTATGTGTTGGTTGAAGCTGTATATTTCCCTCAGCAAAGGTCGGTTTCCTGGCAAACTTCCACCAGGGGAGTTATCTTCCCGTAAGACTCTTGAGAATATCCCTATATTGTAGGTGACCTGAAATGGATAGATAATCAGGAAAGGGGGAGGTGAGGATTTTGTTTAGAAGCTGTGATTTCCTAATAATGTTTCGGTGTGACTAAACATCTTGTCTACAAACTTTCATCAATTTGGAGACAAGAAAACATAATATATCTTATTTTGATAAACTCCACACAAAAGAGCCCTTCTGCTTATCGTATTTCTTCGTTTCTTCACTTTAAGGTGTCCTATTATGTTCTTCTGAGGAGGTGCAACTAGCAAACAAGACCTCTCCTTTCAATTCTTTGCAGTTTGGTATTTGTGAGTTTTAAAAGACTGGTAAATAATTCGGGAATATTCTATAGAAAAGGAGACCATTTATCACGCACAGCTATTTCCTTGGGGAAATGTCACCTCCTCCATCCTCAAGGTCCTTTTCAGGCCATCCTTCATGAGCTCCACGGTCAACTTCCCCAGGCTGGGACAGTCATAAAGTCTCATTCCTCTCGTGACATGATTGGGGGAGGGGTGGCTTATGACCCCCCTAAGGACCAATAAGATCCTTGCCTGGATTGATAGAAACTCTTAAAAGAAAGAAGTTCCTTTTCATCTGGGGTTGTTCAGCTGGGTTGGTGTGACTCTGGAGCAGCTGTTTGCAATCAGGTTCTTATTTGCAAGCAGTAGAAACCCACTCTGGATAATTTAAGCAGAAAAGACATTTAGGAAAATGTCACTGGGTATCAGAAAGAATCCCTAGGATGGCTGGAGAATCAGGTACTGTTGCCAATAACTGGGAATATGGCCCCCAATTATGCCCCAGGACAGGTCCGGTGAGGACACCATTGCCACCCTGGCTGAGCCCCAAGGTCTCCAGACTGCAGAGCTGACACTGAGCACAGGACCCCAAGACCACCAGAAATGTGAGCTCCTCAGGGAGAAGCCCACTCCATGTTCCTGCTCTTCTTTCTTCTCTCTTTCGTTGCTTTTTCTGTGTCTAGTTCCAAATGTAGGACGGCTGTGTTTGGTCAGTGTCACCTGGGTTACATGCCTGAGCCCCAGCTGCAAAGGCGTTTGGGAAATGAAGCATCTGACATCCTCAGTTTCTGCAAAGGGAGGGCATGTGCCCCGCTGAGACTCAGGACGTGGGAAGGTCCCTAAAGTGAGAGGAGTTCCAGATGCTATGGAACAAAAGTCACAGGACAAGCGGTCTGCAGAACTCAGCCTAGGTAGAGAGGGAAGAAGAGCCAAGAAATAGAGAGACAGACAAAACCCAGATGACATGATTGAAGCCTCTGAATCTAGATGTGCTTCAGCCTTTAAAAAAAAACAACAAACCCTGGCCTATTTATGTTAGCCCATGAATTCTTCTTTTGGCCTAAGTTACAAACTCCCTTTTGAGTTGAGCATCTGTCACTCGTCAACAAGAACCTCCTGCCGTATATGGTGCTGCTTTCTTATTAGTGTCGAAATCATATTCTTGCCTCTTTATTGGGGCATTTTTCCTGAGTTTCCTCTGCCAGCACCTTCTGAATACACTTGATTTCTTGGCCTATGGACAGGCCTGCGGGGAGGAGGAGGGAAATTACCCTGCCCACCAGCCAGCCCCCTTGTGGGGGTGTCTGCCTCATCTGGGGACATGCTCCCTCCCATTCAATCCCCCAGCTTTTCTCTCACTTTTCTTCAGTCTCCTGGAGCTGCCGCTGGAGGCTGTCAGCCAGCTGCAGTGATGGGAGACTCCTCCTTGAAGGGAGACCCAGCAGCACCTGTCCCGGTGAGGGTGCATGGAACTGTGGATGTCTTTCTTGCTGCCTCATGAGGACACCTGACCCAGCAGTGATGCTAACGCAGAGGACAGAAGCCCCTTGGTGAGTTGAATGAAGAGCATTAAGGACAGTGTTTGAGGTCCTGGATCCAGCCATGCTTGAAATCCATTCTTGGGCTCTTCTGTTGCATTAACCAATAAAGTCTTTCCTTTTCCTTAAAAAAAAAAAAAAAATTATTCTCAGCTGGCGAGCCTGTGAGAGCCATGCTTTGTGTCCAGTTGCAGGATCAAGATGCCCAGTTTGTCTCTAAAATGTGTGGGTTTGTTCAGGGGTCTGTCTGTAAGCACAGGACCAGGAGTCAGATCCTTCCCCTCCAGGAACTGGCATATCTGGGCCCTGTGGAACTAGTTTTTGAGTGTAGGATGCACCCCAAAGATTTATCTTCTGGAGGAGTGCATGTCTTGGAGCTGTGCCCTCAGACTCCAGGGCAGACCTCTTGCTGCAGTTCCCCCTTCATCCTCTGGTCCCCCTACTTCTTGGGCTTGCCCTGGTCACAAGGGACCTTGTAACAGGGAAGAGCTAAATCAGACTCCACGTTGGATCTGTTTCTTTGACTTTAACCTTTGCTTTTCCTTGCTTTTGTTATTATAATCATACATAATGGCCTGCCTCAGGGAACCCTGCCCACCTGTTAGTGCCTGCAAGAAAAAAGAAACTAACACATCCTCTCACAGAGGCTTGTCATTCCAGGAGATGTTTTGTTTTGCAAAAGGTCATTCCTTTTACTTTACTTCCTCACCACCTCTCCCTCTCTGATTCTATGAAAGAAACTGGCATCCAGACCCAGATAAGATGGTTTTTCAGAGACACTAGTCTGCCATCTTCTCAGTCTGCTGGCTTTCTGAATAAAGTCGTATTCCTTGCCTCAACACCTCATCTCCGATTCACTGGCCTGTCATGCAGCGAGGGGAGCAAGCTTGGATTCGGTAACAGTGTCACCTCAGCTTCACAGAGCAGGATGGGGGTGAGGGCTGGACACTCCTTCCTGTCTGTGTGATGCCTTCCCTTCTCTGATGGCACTGGGGGTGAGGCCTTGAGACCTTTGGTCCAGGAGAAGTGGGTGAAAGGTAAAGGAATTTAGGGAACAAAACGGGGGAAGTCTAATATCTCCTTGGCCTTCCAGAATGTAGACCTTCCTCCTGGATGCCTGAGACACTCTGTGGAGAGCCTGGCTCCCTCATCCCATCTACCTGGGAGGCTGGAGAGCAGATTCTGTACATATCCAGCATGTCTGGGGTTTCTGAGAACTGGCCCCTCAACCCCAACTGTCCCTTCCTAGGGAACTGTGATAAATTTTGGACTGCCAGGAGCTGGCGAACGGGCAGAAGAGGGAAGGACAGGGTAAACCTAAGCTGGGCTGGCCTCTCCTCACTCGCTGGACCCCGAGGCACCTGAGCCCTGCCACACATGTGAGCTGATGAGGCCTTTTGTCGTCAGGAAGCAGCTGGTGGGCTATGATGCTCTATGATGCAGCCGAGCCAAAGCCAAATGACTCTTAAGACATCCGTTAGCACAGGGAACTCTGTTCAATACTCTGTAATAACCTCAATGGGAAAGGAACTTGAACAAGAATAGGTAGATGTATATGTATAACTGAATCACTTTGCTGTACACCTGAAACTAACACAACATTGTTAATCAACTATACTCCAATATAAAATAAAAATTCAAAAAAATAAATAAAATAAAAAGAAAAGACATCCCTTATCTTACCCCACCTTGGCGTCCGCATTTAGACTCTAAATCCTCTCTCTGTTTTTGGATTTGCAGTGAATCTACTGAGTAAATAGCAGATGCTAAGAACTGAGTGATGATATGTTTTTAACTCTTCAAACATGGGGATGGCATCTAACTTCTCTCGAAGCCTCCAAACTCTGGGCTATCACACACTTGTTGGCTGCATTTCCCTTTGAACCTAGAAAGTTTTCAGCAGAGGTCGTGTTCAGCAGGTGGTGTGGAGCCCGCAGGAAGTGAAAGCAGGTTTTGACAACGACCTTTCCATTCTTTTTCTTTTTAAAATTTTTTTTTAAATTGGGGTATAGTTGTTTTACAATGTTGTGTTAGTTTCTACTGTACATCGAAGTGGAGTTCCCTGTGCTACACAGCAGGTTCTTATTAGTTATATATTTTATACATATTAGTGTATATATGTCAATCCCAATCTCCCAATTCATCCTCCCACCCCCGCTTTCCCCCTGACCTTTCCATTCTCTAAGACTTTTCCTTTGCCCATAAAAAAATTGTAGATTAACCTGATAGCAATATGTAAATCAGCTGTCTGCTTCCTCTCATTTTCATCCATTGCTCTGCAAAACCCATCCTTCCTCTGGAAATGGAAGGAACTGATGTAATTGTCTCTGCCGAGGACAATGTAGGGATTTGGGCTCCTTGCCAAGTATGTTTCCTGCCAGGCCCACTCCTTCACTCGGTTTCGGTTTAATTATGAGCGATTGTTTGGGCTGTGATGTGAAGAAATATTAGAGAATGGAACAAAAAGAAGAGCAGAGTTCAGAATATCCTGCTGTAACTGATTCATGGTTTGGCAAGAACTCTTCACTAGATTTTATGCTTCAGCCTTGTGATGGGATCCTAGGGAGCAACCTTGCCATATAAGCACATAAAGCCCAATTCTCTGGTTTATTTTGAAAAGGGCCAAGGGGAAGCATTTGAGAAATGCAGGAATAACATCAGCCAGCCACGGGGTGAAGTTCTGTGTTAGTCATGGGCAGTGCCCTCCTCCGAGGGACTGAGGTTATTTCAAACTGGACGTTCGCACCACCTATATTTAGCTGGTGTGTCACATTTTACTACTTAGTTTTCATATATTTGACAAATCTCCCATTTTGCAGGAAGGCTCTGATCAGTTCTCATGGCTTGTGCTCAGGGAGTGACGTGGAGCTGAGCCCTGGGAGGAAGGTGGGGACAGAGGCTTTTATTCCAGATCTGGGGCTGAATCAGGCAGCCCCGAAGCAGAAGCATCAAGTGACCCCTGATGGGAGAGGGGATGTGGGGCGAGACAGTCTGAGGTCAGACCACAGGGGCATTTATTGTTTCTGTTTGTTGATTAATAAAGTAAAAGACTGTGAATGAAACATGTCACCTGCCATATCAGTAAACAAAGGATGTTGCAGCCATCAAGCCATCACATTATAGCCACCCCCACAGTAAGCCCTGAGAGGGAAATCAGGATGGACACAGGATGCCCGACATCAAACCCTCAGACACTGTAGCTGCCCCCTCCCCAAAGGTGCACCTGGGGGGACTCAGGATGAGAAGGCACAGGATACTGGCCCCAGATAGCTGAGGTACGTACCAAAGGAATGATTTCAGTGAGCCCAAACTCTTGCGTCTTCCCAAACATAGAAAAGCGCTAAGTTCCTTAACTTGAGATGTCTGGTTTCCTTTAATTAACAGTCATCTTTTGATGTTCCGACTACCTGATTTTTGTTGCAAAAACTCCTGTATGTTCTGGCTCATCCTACCTCTTCAGAGCCGTCCCTCAGAGCTATTGGAGAGGCTGCCTCCCGGGCTTGAGGTCCTCAGAAAGTCCTCCGAATAAAATGTAATTCTCAACTTTTAGGTTGTGCCTTCTTTTTGGTTAAGGAGGCAAATACAGAAAAGCATAAAAAGAAATTTCAAATTGCCTTGTCCCCCACCGCCTGGAGATAACACCTGCAAACTTCAAGGCTTTCTCTGTGCATAGATTTGTGAATAATTACAAACATTTAACTAAACTGTTTTGTAAAATACTTTTTCAATTAAAATATATCATGAGCATCTCCTTTGTTATTCATTCAAAGGAGGCAAGCTTTAGTGAGTGGAGATGATTGAATTTAATAGCTGTACAAGCACTCTGAGAGTTAGGTTTTGTGTAAATGTATATTGTGTTTTTATTTATTTTTAACTTTATTTTATATTGGAGTATAGTTGATTAACAGTGTTGTAATAGTTTCAGGTTGTGGTTGTTTAAATTGTGTATTTGAAGATCACTGAGGTTGAGCAAATTTTTTTCGTATTTATGGCCATTTATGTAATTCTTTGGTGATCTACCTAGTCATATCTTTGTCCATATTTCTATTGGGGGAGCTTGGATTCATCTTAATCGATTGGAAAGATCTCTCTCTGTTTAACATATTAACACATATTTTGCAGTTTTTTGCCTTCTTATTTTGTTCAGTGTTTTTATTTTTAATTAGGAAGATTTACAACTGTATGCGGTCACATACATTGGGTTTTTTTTTTTTCCTTTATCTTTTCTTCTGCTTTTATGCCCAGAAAAGCTCTGGGCCCTGAGAGTGTGTACTTTTCACCCACTTTCTTCCAGTTTTTCCACAGACACAATTTTACATTCAACTCCCTCTTATATCTGGAATTCCTTTTGCTGTGTGATGTCAGGATGGCTTTGAATTGTCCTTGCCTTTGTGGAATATTCTTTTCTGTCTTGAATTGATTTACATCTGTTCTCATACCATGACCACAGTGGTTGAACTCTTATAAATTTATAATGTGCTTTCATATCTGAGGAGAAGTATTCCCTCTGTTTTACTATTGTTTTGGAATTTGCTTGACTGTTTATGCCAGTTGAGCTTCTTTTGATAAATTTTGTCAAATTTCCTTTGGAAAATTTTCCTCTTCAGGAACATAATGTTTCTCTCCATTCCTTATATTCTTCCTTGATATTTTTGTAGTTTTTCTCACCCACATCTTAACACAGGTAGTCTGTGGGGAAAAAACAAACAAAAAATTAATTTAGTGTTAAAAAAACCAGCTTTGGGTACAATAGAATGCAATAGCTGATAATTTCTTATTCTACAGGCCACTTATGCACTATTGAGGTATTCTGAGCCCTCGTAGAGAAGAATGATTTCTAATATCTGAATATGGCACAGCAGGAGTTTTAAAAGATTTTTCTTTTTACCAAATGTGTCAAACAAGATCAGATGTTTAAAGCCCTCTATACTTCATTGTGTTTACTGGAAAATTTTAATAAGCTTTCATGTTATGATCTTACATATCCAATGAGAAAATGAAGATAATCCTTCTATTAACGGATTATACCTTCTTTACAAAGCCATTAAAATAATTTTTTAACTTAAAGAATGTTTCAATTGAATCAAAGTGTCTAGTAAATAAATATGACTGAAGCAACTGTTTCTTGATGTTCAGCTCAATAGATATTCTGGATTTATAATTAGTGCTTGCTTGCATTGACGTCTAAGCGATTTGTACTCAACCTGGTTTGTTTCCAAAGATGGAAGAAAATACTGTGCTGCCCATTCTACAGCAAGGGATGTACAAGATTTGTACTAGAGGATGTTGACATGCTTCCACCCAAATAGTTACAGGTAAGTGAGATGAATGGTAAACCAGCACATATTTGAAGACTATTGTGGGGGATGAGAATCAGGTACCATTGAGAATTTGTCTTCCTCAGCACTGTTGAGAATAGGAACAGGAAATGCCCCAGGTGACACTTGCTGTTAGGGAATTAATGTTAGGAAGAGACCTTGAAGCTTTGTTCCCAAGAAATATAAACAAACTTTCCCTGGCAGGTGAAGGCAGATCATTCTGAAACAAAGGGAGGTGTGAATGAACTTTGATGGGAGTGAGAAGAGAGTATGGAGTGAGAACCTGGTTCCAAGTATGACCACTGGGACTCTTAATCATGTGACAAAGTGGTTGCTGCCCTGCATGTCCGCTTCCACATCTTCACCTAGAGTCCTTTCAGCCACAGAAAAATCAGACCATTTAGTCTTTAGCTTTTTCCACTGCCACGAGTAAAGTTGTACCAACGTGCATCTCATCATCCATCTAAAATCACTGTAAAAATGACATTTTAGGGCTTCCCTGGTGGCGCAGTGGTTGAGAGTCCGCCTGCCGATGCAGGGGACACGGGTTCGTGCCCCGGTCTGGGAGAATCCCACATGCCGCGGAGCGGCTGCGCCCGTGAGCCATGGCCGCTGGGCCTGCGCGTCCGGAGCCTGTGCTCCGCGACAGGAGAGGCCACAACAGTGAGAGGCCCGCGTACCGCAAAAAAAAAAAAAAAAAAAAAAATGACATTTTATCTCTTTGTGATGAATCTACATACCTACAGGACGTCCCTTTAGTGTCTATAGATGCAGAGATTTCAAATTTGATTTTTATCTAGTCCATGAATCATAAATTATAGTTAAACAAATAAGGGAATAATTGTAAAGGGTGAGTTTCTTCTAAAATTATTGATCTTAATGTTTAGAGTCATTTATAAAGTATGAAAATACAAATACTCTGCACATACCAGCCCACCCTCACCTTGTTGAGTCATAGGAGAGATGGTTGAGCAGTTCCTGATCAGAGTACTGAGATTAGTACAAATTTGAAATGCTTGATTTCACTGAATAGTGTTTTAGCTAAAGCAATTATACTCAAATGCTCATGGGTATTATGATACACAGTTAAGAATTATTTCACTCCCAAGTAGTAGAGAACTGGATGAATGGGCTTACATAGTGAGGACATTTATTATCTCATATAACAAGAGGTCCAGAGGAGATGCCTCAGAGCAGGCTAGTTCCCTGGCTTCATGCCCTGGAGTCTTCCTCTCTGCTCTGGCCTCAGTGTGTTGGGAGGGGTTGAGCATCTCCCCTCACTGTCTCAAAGCATCATTTCCAGACACAAAATTATCCTGTGGAAGAATATGATTGTTTTCTCTTATTTCTGTTTTTTGAGAGGGTGGAAAATGTTTCCAGAAGTCCCCAGAAGACTTGCCCTCACATCGCATTGGCCAGATCCAGGCCATGTACCTACCCCTAAATGAATCACTGAGCAGGGAAGTAATATGACCATTGTGGGTTTAGGCTAATCAGGGTTTACACTCTGAATTACATGGGGGATGAACAAGCAGACGAAATTGGGGTTATACCAGCAAGAAGGAAGGAAGAGGCTGTTGACTGGACAACCAGCATTAGAAAGTGATTTCCCATATACCACACATGCAGGATAATCAAGGAATAATGGCATTTTCAATCAGTTTTAAATATTTTAATATTGACTGAAGTAAAAAGGGAAAGCTACTAAAATTACATGTTTCTGATGTGCCGTTAAAATTTGTATTTATTTGGGAGCTCACAGAGACCTTACATCTTGAAATTTTAAGTTCCTAATCTAGGTGTATCTTTGAGAAATTATATTTTTTTGCTAAGTAAATTAAGGTAGAGTGTATACAAGTGCATTTTTAACAGTACAAAGAACACCCCCAGACCTTAGAAGTGCCTTTAGTCCGTCGTGGTTCTCCTTCTAAGCACAAATTGGCCCAGTGGGAATGAAACCTCTTACAAACTATTGCTTCCTCAATTGCTAAACTCACTGTGCTCTTTTTCTTGCCATGAAACAATTTTCCACTCATGGTACTGTGGAAACACTCATCTGGAAGAAACCTGCGTTTGTCCCTTTGAGAGGTGCTGGTCTCGAGTTCAAACCAATTCCCATCAACCTAATTGCTCCTGCCCCATGGCCTCAGGAGTAAAGAATTTTCCCTTTGTTTGCAACCTGATGGAGGGGCAGGGCTCCCAAGATGTATTGTTTGCAAGAGAAGAGAGAAATATGACTATACAGGACATCCTCTTCTTGGTTTAGTTGCTTTTCTGGCACTGCTGGGTTCTACATTTGGATGTTGCTGCATTTTACAAAACATATTTCTTTTCAAATGGGAGCAGCCCATGCTCACTCAGCTTCTGAGCCATTGACATGATCTCAACCAGACACACGTCAGATTTTCCTGTTGTAAGACTTGGCCTTCAAAGCTAAAAGCCTGCCCCTGCACAGGCCCAGAAGTCTCCTCGATTTGCAGAGGAGGTGTCATGGGAGAAATGAGCCTGCACAGGCTCAGCTGTGGAAGGCTAGGCTGTACTCAGGGTTTCATCTGTGAGTCAGACTGTCCCACCTTTTAGTCCTTTTTCATTTCCACATTTCCTCCTATTGCAGTTTTCCTATCTTTCATCCTTTTTAAAAAATCCCTTTCATTCTATCCAAATGTAATCTCAGAAAAGGAATCCAATAAACTCAATAACATACAAAGTAAATGCTACAAGGTTAGAAACACATTTGCATTCATCCTTCCCTTGAATTTTCTATTGAGACAAACCTTTAAGTCAAAGGATACATTTCCAATTGTGACATTTTTGTCTTCAAAAAAAGGCAGTAGAAAGCTTTTCTTTCTTTCCTGTTTTCTTGTTTTTCTTATTTGAGGAGTTGGAATTTTTCCTGGGCACCCTGAAATCCTCCCATATACTGAGGTGTCTTCCGAGTATGAGAGAGGGGGCTGTGAGGAAGTGAAAACAGACTGGGAAATAAATGATTGTTAAGATGATGTAAAGGTTCAGAGTCCAATCCTCAGATCAATGAAACTGCTCTATGGCAACCCAGCTCCCCACCCTCCCCACCTGTGAGGCTTTGACAAATGAGGACCATGAGAGCATTTTACTGCCACGTTGGGACTCATGGGCTTATAACTTTGGGTGATCCTTTGACTTTATTAGCAAACTAGACTATTGGGGATAAAGTTTAGATTAGGAATATGTTAGAAAATCCTAAACACTGTATTTATGTCTTACCTACAGCCAAAGTAGAGTGGTGGCAGCTTACATTAAAGAAGATGTGGTACATATATACAATGGAATATTACTCAGCCATAGAGAAGTATGAAACAATGCCATTTGCAGCAATGTGGATGGACTTAGAGATTATCATACTAAGTGAGGTAAGCCAGACAGAGAAAGGAAAATACCATATGATATCACTTATATGTGGAATCTAAAGTATGACACAAACTAACTTATTTACAAAACAGAAATAAACTCACAGACATAGAAAACAAACTTATGGTTACCAAAGGGGAAGGAGAGGGGAGTGATAAATTGGGAGTTTGGGATTAAAATATACACACTACTATATATAAAATAGATAACCAACAAGGACCTACTGTATAGCACAGGGAACTATACTCAATATCTTGTAATAACCTATAATGGAAGAGAATGTAAAAAAGAATATATATATTTGTATATATATGTATAACTGAATCACTTTGCTCTACACCTGAAACTAACACAACATTGTAAATCAACTATATTTCAACAAAAATTAAAACAAATCTCAAGCAATAAAATAGCAAAACCATTAAAACAAGAGAAAAAAAAAGATTCAAGAAAAAGAAGTTAAAGCGTAAGAGTTGTTTTATACCAGAAAATTATTTATATTAAACTATTCTTTGGAGCATAAAAATTAGTGCTGACCTTAGACTCAAGAAGCAGGTAAGGGGTATACAGTTCTCATGATCTTCCTTGATAATCCATCAAGAGGGAAAAAGAAAGCCTAGCTCTCAACTCAGGAAGGAATCTATCATGTAGGATTTTATATGGGGAACTGAACATACAGAAGAAAAGATGATTTATTCCTGGAGAGTCATTTTTGTCAAATGTGGATAGCTATTTAAAATATTAAGAGATTTGAAAAGTTTGGGGACAAAGAGTTTTATGGTGAGCTGCAATTGGTTTTTCCTGATAGATTTGACTCCTGAGATTAAAGGAGGTAACGGAATCTTTTTTTTTGCGATACGCGGGCCTCTCGCTGCCGTGGCCTCTCCCGCTGCGGAGCACAGGCTCCGGACGCGCAGGCTCAGCAGCCATGGCTCACGGGCACAGCCGCTCCGCGGCATGTGGGATCCTCCCAGACCGAGGCACGAACCTGCGTCCCCTGCATCAGCAGGCGGACTCTCAACCACTGCGCCACCAGGGAAGCCCCTAACGGGATCTATTTTAAGAACCTCAAAAAATGTTTTCTGGAATGTTGCCCAGGCGCAAGGTTCTGGAGAGATGCCCCGAGCACCCCGGCATCCTCTCTTGGGGAAAAGGATTTTACACAACCCCATGGGGCTGTTCAAGTATTCAATTTGCCAGCGACTCAGAAACAAAAATGGAATCAAATGCTTTCTTGAAACTTATATAGTCCCTCTCGTATAAGCCTGAAAAGGTGCCCAATAATAGCTATGGTAAACAATTGTGCCCTGGGCATGAGAGAGCAGACCGCTTGGATTTCTGAATCTTTTTTTTCTGGGCTCTTGAAAGAGAGAGATAACGTCTAGCAAATTGGGTAGAGTAAGTTCAGAGCTGCTTTTGCTGTGTAATCTTTACTCAGGGAAAGCAAATTGTAGCCCCAAAGCCATCCAAGAGAAACTGAGAGGCACCCAGCTCAACTGTCTGAGAACTGGGCAAGGCTTGTGATGGGAAAGCAATGCAGCACAAAGCCCTTTCACCTGCCACCCTGTGATGCAGATGGTTTGCTATGGACCGAGATAAGTTGGATTTATGGGAGGGGTCTCCCCAAAGGGTCTAGCACACAATCCCCTCTCCTGGTCAAACAGGAAAGTCATTCATCTGTAAACAACATCCAGGAGAAAATGGCCCTTCAAGATGGTATCTGGGCAAAAGCATTGTGTGCTGGTGAAAGAAACTCCTTGTTTCCATAGAGGTGGAGGAATCATTGAGGCTTCTAATTCTCGTCTGCCTCTTTTCTGAAAGGTCACTGCCTAGATTTTCTCATTTACAGCACCTGACACGGCTACTTCTGCCAGGATTCATTAGTACCATCTCGATGATTCCCTTTGCCAATTAGAAAGAATTTCACCTTAATGAGGGTCTGGGACACTAAACGACTCAACATTGCCAGCTCAAGTGACAACTGGGAGAGACATGCACATTGTCAAAGACATAGATGTTTGTTTTTCCCAATCTAATGAAATCATACAGCCTCATTATGCTCATAATGCATTTATCTTGGCAGCCAACCAAGGGAATGCTTGTTGATTACATCAGCCATCAACTCAGATGTTCAATACAAGCTCCGAGTTAGGCCAGGTCAGTACAGTTCAAAAGATCTGCACTGGCCAGTAATTACCTTCCTTTTGATCTAATTACTGTTCTGACTTGTCAACTACTAGGATATGGGCATTGCTTTTAAATCAGAGATTCTCATATTCCTGCTATAGTTCTCATCCTGGGAGGGCATAGCCCCCCACCACCGCCACCCCCAGGGTGTCTGGAAATGTGGGGGGGTGCATTTTGGATTGTCCCAATCAGATTTTAGTAGACAGGGATCAAGGATGCTAACAATATCGGAACATGTAGGACAGACCCATCCAAGGAAGGACTGCATCACCCAAAATGTCTCAGGTGAGAAATATTGCCTGACATCTACCTCTCAGACTTGGGTTGGGTCCTCTTAGGGTCCACTTATGTCCATGTGAAGCAAATCTCCTGAAATACACAACCAACTGGTAATGGCACAGGTGACCAAATTCAAAACATCTCTCACAGTGAACTATGGTACAACAGAAGTCACCTTGTATAAAGCCACAAAGACACATATTTAAGTCTCTCATATTTGCCAGTGGTGTGACTTCTGCCAAATGTCTTAACGGCTACAAGCCTTGGTTTCTAGGTCAGTAAAATGAAGGTATAAAAACCTACCTCACATGGCTGTGAGCATTAAAATAGATGATGAGTGTGTGATCACATGATATCTATCATGTCTATATGGCCTGAGGCTTCTGCTCTCTGGGACACTGACTTAGAAAAAAGAGACCTCAGCCTGGTCCCCAGAAGGTCAAGGGTCTCACAAAGCACACATTCATTTATTACTTTGGGAAGACAATCTGTCCCTCCACTCAGGGCTGCACATAACAGGGGTAGCCATTCATATCTCATGAAAGAATTCTCCAAGAAGTTACCACCAGGGCTCGTCTCCTCTGGCCTTTGGTCTTGCCTGGCCCTGGTAGAGATTCAGGGCAGAGAAGTTTCAATGGAACAGGGAGAGAGGCAGAGCTGTAACAAGCCCTAAGGACTCAAGGGCAATGCAGGACAGGTGCTTTCTGATAGGCACTGATCTGGCATCTTTGTCCAAACATACAGACACCCAGGGTCTTGCACAACCACAAGGGAAGGGCTGGGACTGAGGGGTGGATCCACGCAGATCAAGTCTAAAAGCGGCAATGGAGGGCCGGCCCCCAATGGAAAGGACAGAAAAGTGTCTTGTGGGGGGTGAATAGGAGGAGGAACAGTTCCTTCAAGGAAAGGCCCCCATGGGCTGCAATAGAGTGGACTCCAAACCTGGCCACCATTAAACACAGGGCCGTTGCTACTTTGAATAGATTTAGTAACAATCCCAATGTTTTAAACCATTCAGTCCTTTACAGATCTGTTACTTATGTTGGTCTATTTATACCAAAGGGGAAAGCTGGGGAGGAGGGATAAATTAGGAATTTGGGAGTAACATATACACACTACTGTATATAAAATAATCAACAAGGACCTACTATATAGCACAGGTAATCTACTCAATATTCTGTAATAACCTATATGGGAAAAATAATCTGAAAAAGAATATATATATATATATATATATAAAATGTATATATATGTATGTATAACTGAATCACTTTGCTGTACACCTGAAACTAACACAACATTTCAAGTCAACCACACTTCAGTGAAAAATAAATAAATAAAAATAAGTAAATAACTAGAATTTTAAATGATTGGTTAGAATAACAAAATAACTTATTATTTTATTTAAAATTACAAAACAGTACTTATTTATTGTAGAAAATTTAGAAAACAGTTAAGCAAAAATAAGAACATTTAAAGCACTTGAAGTCCCACGGAGAGAGAACCATGATGAACATTTCAGTGAATTTCCTCCAGGTGTTATTACTGACATAGAAATAATAAAAGAAAAAGACTAACATCACACTTTAGATGCTTTCTTCTTTTTTCACTTGCAAGACCAAATCTTTCTAGTTGGGCTGGTCATCTGGTGAGTTCAGAGGGTGCTTCTGTGTGGTGTGAGATGGTGAGCGGGTCAGGGGGCGGGGTGGGAGAGGGTTTCCAGGGGAAAGTGCTCATTGTGTGCCATTGACCTGGAGACCTGATTCACATCCGCCTGGGGACCAGGAGGCGGCTGTTCCTGATGGGAGGCCAAGTGGCCGGGGAGCCAAATGAAAAGGTTACGTCTGCTTGAAAACAACACTCAGGGCCCTCCTGGAAGAACCCTGGCCTCCAGCTTTGCTTCCTGGTTCGGGCTTCAGTAGAGCTGGGACTTTCAGAGGCTTCAAAAAGATATCAGTGGTCTTTGTGTTGTTTATGTTGGGGCAAAGCACATCCCCCACCCCCACCCCCCACCCCCGCCCCAAGCAGCTTCTTTTTCTCCCTGTAACAACCTTGTATGAACATTTTCCCCAAGCATTGGGAGATCTACATCATTTCAAATGGATGCCTGGTCGTCCACTGAATGTATTAGAATAAGGGAAAAGAATTTCCTATTGTCGAGCATTTAGCTTGTTTCCAACTCTCGACTTGTTTTCAAATAGTGTTTGTCATGTTAAAACACAGTTTAACATGTTTGTCATGTTAAAAATAAAGTTAAGCAAATAATTGTGTAACCTGAAAACAAAATTATGATTAATAAACACCCTGGTTATTCATGTATGAGACAGAGCACAAACTAGAAGAAACACCAGAGATGGACACGCCCCTGGCTGTGCTTTTGAAGGACGTAGTTTAATCTCTTTTTGTTTACACTGTAGGAAATTGAGAGGTAGCAGAGCTAAACTACTTGTTCCAATCACATGACAAGCAAATGAAAACTGACGTTCTGTCTTGTATCCTTTATCTGGTTAACGTTTAAATTCAATCGTGTTAGATGTAATAATTAAATAAATAAGAAAAGAAGAAGATGGGAGTTGCTGCTAATAATTCCAGCATTAGGGACTTCCCTGGTGGTGCAGTGGTTAAGAATCCATCTGTCAATGCAGGGGACACGGGTTCGAGCCCTGGTCCGGGGAGATCCCACATGCTACGGAGCAACTAAGCCTGTACACCACAACTACTGAGCCTGCGTTCTAGAGCCCGTGAGCCACAACTACTGAGCCCCCATGACACAACTACTGAAGCCCTTGCACCTAGAGCCTGTGCTCTGCAACAAGAGAAGCCACTGCAAGGAAAAGCTGGCACACCACAATGAAGAGTAGCCCCTGCTTGCGACAGCTAGAGAAAGCTCACGTGCAGCAACGACGACCCAGCACAGCCAAAAATAAAAAATAAATTTAAAAAAAGGTTTTAAAAAAATTCCAGCATTCTATCTACCCAAGGCCTATAGAAATATTTTTTTGTTATTCAAATATATTTTCATTTATTTCCAAGGAATGGTGCCCTGAAAAAGTACCATGGGTATTTGTTCTCTTCAACCCACACCATTTTTAAAATTAAATAAATAAATAATTAATTAATTCTAACAACTTTATTGGAATATAATTGCTTTACAATGTTGTGTTAGTTCCTGCTGTATAACAAAGAGAATCAGCTATATGTATACATATATCCCCATATCCCCTCCCTCTTGCATCACCCTCCCACCCTCCCTATCCCACCCCTCTAGGTGGTCACACAGCACCGAGCTGATCTCCCTGCGGACCCACACCATTTTAATTTTAAACGTTTTCAATGCCTTTTATATTCGTGCAGCCAACTTTTTGCCAAGACAGTTTCACCTGTCCCATTTCCTGGCCCTGTCTCCTGTGATTTAATTTTGTTTCTGTGAACTCTGGCTGCCAGGTCACTTAGGTTAGTGTTCAGGTTCAGAGCACTTACTGTGTCAGGGATTTCTTTTTTAATTTAATAAAAGAGGCTTTTTCACATCTTTCGTCAGGTTTGCAATAATCTCAGGCACATCCCTAAAGGTACAGCCTCTGTTCTCCCTTACATTGTGGTTTGAATCTCACTGTTGTGACACCAAAGTAGTCCAGGCACATTCCTAAAGTTGCAGCCTCTGTTCTCCCTTACATTGTGGTTTGAATCCCACTGTTGTGACACCAAAGTAGTCCAGGCATCTCCCTGTGTGACCCGGAAGAATGCTGGGCCTGATGCAGGAAGCATTCTCCCCCCTCCCTGCCCTCTGTGCCCATCACTGGTGTCTGTGAGGACCTCCAATTCCAGGAGGATGACCTAGAATCCTATCAAAAAATCAGAGCTGCAATACCCCTTCCTGTCATTCTTTTAAGGATAATTGATAGACATTTTTTTATTTGTGATGATTTATTCGCAGCAAAAATAAAATTATTATTCAGTGGTGTTCTGGGCACATCACATCTCTCTAGTTTTTTGTTGGTCAGTTTGCAGTGATGTTATACTCAGAGAGAACCACAGATTAGATTAAGGAAGAGTTCCGTTTCCCTTGATGTGGGACTCAGATGGGACTTCAGAGGCGCCGGCAGTTCTTTGTCTTGCTTCTCAGACTCACATAATGGAACGTAGATCTTAGAAAGGATCCCTCTGCCCAAATCACCCGGTTTAATTTAATAGGCTGCTTCATTAGGACTGGGAGACTTTATCTTCCATCCTACATTAACATGTCCATTCCAAGCAGTATGGAAAAATGGGACATGACCCAGGAAGAAAAATTTGAGGATGTGCTCAGACATAGCTTTTAGAAAAATCAATGACACATGTTGTAATACATCATATTTTCAGGGTTTAAAAACATAACTTTATTAATTAATATAATAAAAGGCTTACAAGACATAAACAGAAAAAACAAACACCCTGATTCCGTGAGCTCAGCTGGTGAACCAAGAGCAGAAGTATTATGAGGCTCTTTGCTGCCCTCTGGCGGTTGATCATCTCTATAACACAGACCTGCCTCTGGCTATTTGAACTAGCTTTCAGAAACTATTATCAGGGAAATTCTTCTACAGAGTAATTTTGATGTGGAATGAGCTGGTACATTCTATAATAACTTTTGGCAGAAAATTATACTTTGGAATTGATAATCAATTAAACTTCTTATTAAATTCTATGAAAGTTGTAATAAAAATTATTTAGTATATTATAGGTAGAAACTTAATATTGAAAGACTATAAAATGTGGTTTGCTTTAGGTAAACTTCTGTTAAATAGAATTCTTCTGACATTCATAAGGGAAAATACTCCATATTGCACTGTTTGTATAAAATAGAGCTTCCACCCATATTTCCATTTGGCCATAACAGGTGTTTTCCATTGGCCATAACAGGTATGCAATTTAAAATATTATTAATAAATGTCACTTCTTTTCCCAGAATATTTGGAGATATTAGATATTTTCTTTTCTTCTTTAAATTGTATTCTTTGAGTATCTTTCCTGACATGGGGCCATGTTTGGGAGAATTTCATACTCTTATGGTGTTCCTTTCTTCCAAATTCCTTTAAATTTCAGTGAGACGATATCAAAAGTGCTAGAATCTTAAAGACATACCAGGCTGAGTTATGGGCATGTAAGCCAGTGGGTTAGAGCTGTTTTGCTTTCTAGTTCTCTTGTCTTGCCTCCTAATGCTGTTGGGCTCCCTACCACATAGACCTGATAACCTGGGAGAGAGGGTAAGGAAGGATGTGGTTCAAATCACACTTTGGGGTCATCATTATTCTAGGGTTCAAATTCACAAATGAAATCAATAACTTTAAAAGGACATTGATGTGTAAGTTATAATCTAGCATCATCTGTCCCACACTTGATTTGGGGGATTTTTTACATAATAAATTTACAGATGATCTTCGAATGTTGCCTCTTGATTCAACCAGATTTGACAACCATAAAGTCCTAACAACAACTTCTACAGTTTGTTGAGAACCAACTAAATTCTGAGGTACTCTTGTGGCCTCCTCTGTACTGTATTCCCTCAAATCAAAAACAAAGGTGACATACACCATCATTTTGTGTATCACCAAGGAAGGAAAAAATGTGCAATTAAAGTATTACTAAACACGTTATTATCACATAGAGTTTTTGTTGTGTAAATGTAGAAAGAGTTGTTTTGGACTTAACTAAACGTTGGTTTACTTCATCACATATCGCTCTTGTGCTTATCTAAGAAGGAAAGTACAAGCAAATTCAATGGGTTAAAGAATCCTAAAAGTTTTGTTTTCTTTGATTTTTTGCATTCAGAGTTTATTGAATCACTTCTCACTAAGAGCTGTCGAGGTTCTTGCTTCTCTAACCATTATAGTCTTCTGTACCTTTGAGAATGTAGGTGACACAGCATTTCTTCCAAGTTGCTTCCTTATGACCCCTGGGATTTCCTTCCCCAATGCTGACACCTTTTCCGCTAGGTTTGGTTTGGTGTTTTCTTAAGTGTCAGCAGAAGGTTTTCAGGCAACAACCAGGACCCACACTCCTTCCTTGAACAATTCTGCAATGGTCTTTTGACTGGAAGTTAAGTTGCCAGTCGCGCGAGGAGGGTTAACAGCAAGTTTGTGTGTGGACAGACGGTGACATCAGGATTGTGACTGCTCCCTTTCTGATGGTGACCTAAGATGCTGTAGATTGAGATGCATTCCCATTCTGGAGGTGCTCAGATGTGGGGGAAACATGCTTTTCTAAATCAGTGAAGTGTGGTGTGGTACCCTTTAATCCTGATTATAACCCTGGGAGGTAGGGATTGTTTTCTCTGATTTACAGATGATTCTGTGAAGCTATAGCCCTGAAGGAAGATTCCAGAATACAGAGAACAGACTCTATAAAGAGGGATGGTTGCCTTGAAGTAACTAGAAGAAACAAAAAGTGGTTGGACCAGTTCATGTCACCTGACATCATGTACCCTGTTTTCAAAGAAACATGTTTATTATGAATGATGTGTTCAGAGGACCCAGAAAAGAATTTCACATGATATTGCAGAATTTACAAAAGCTCTGATAAAATGTAAATGGCCTTTGATTGTGACTTCCGAAAAGCAAATAAAGAGATGTTCTATAACATTTTTGCATCGTATCCTGAAGCAAAATCATTGAAGCTGCAGTGACTGCTTCAGGATCATGAGACTGGGCTGTTGACGTTATATTTGTAAATGGGCAGCAAGGCTGCTCCCTGGAGAAATTTTAATCATCTTCAGCAAAGATACAAAAGCCTCTTCAGAAGTGTACAATAAATGCTGGAGAGGGTGTGGAGAAAAGGGAACCCTCTTACACTGTTGGTGGGAATGTAAATTGGTGCAGCCACTGTGGAAAACAGTATGGAGGTTCCTCAAAAAACTAAAAATAGGGTTGCCATATGATCCAGCAATCCCACTCCTGGGCATATACCCAGACAATAATTTGAAAATATATGTGCACCCCTATATTCATAGCAGCACTATTCACAATAGCCAAGACATGTAAAAAACCTAAATGTCCATGGCAGCTGAATAGATAAAGAAGATGTGGTACATATATACAATGGAATAAATACTACTCAGCCATAAAAAAGAATGAAATAATGCCATTTGCAGCAACATGGATGAACCTAGAGATTATCATACTAAGTGAAGTAAGTCAAACAGAGAAAGACAAATACCATATGATATCACTCATATATGGAATCTAAAATATGACACAAATGAACATATCTGTGAAACAGAAACAGACTCACAGACACAGAGGGCAGACGTGTGGTTGCCAAGGGGGAAGGGGGCTGGGGGAGGGATGGAGTGGGAGTTTGGGATTAGCAGTTGCAAATTATTATGTATAGAATGGATAAACAACAAGGTCCTACTGTATAGCACAGGGAACTATATTCAATATCCTGTGATAAATCATAATGGAAAAGAATATGAAAAAGAATATATAATATACATACACATATAAATGAATCACTTTGCTATACAGCAGAAATGAAACACAACATTAAAAACCAACTATACTCCAATAAAATTTTTTAAAAAGGAAAAAAAAAGTGGTTCATAGCAGGACTTGGTGGCTAAGGAAACCATCCTATTGAAACAAGAATGTGTCAACAAATTTTCTGAGGTGGCTCCAAGGCACTGCTTGAGGAATGTAAGCTGCTAGCAAGCTGTCAACATTTGGCCTCAGAAGATACCTTTTATGAAGAAATCACATCATTACTCCACAGGGCAGTCATTGTTTTAAGTGGGCCACACTCCACGCAGCTCAGCCCTTTCTCGTTATTGTGAAGACATTGTGTAGAAGTGATATCTTTTTATACCCTGGGGGACATTCGGTAGTGTCTATGGACAATTTTGACTTTCACATCTGGTGGTGGTGCTGGTGGTGCTATTGGCATCTAGTGGGTGGAAAACAGGGGGGCTGCTGACTATCCTACTGTAACCGAGCAGGACCCTATGGGGCCTTCCCAGGATAGACTGCTCTCCCCATGTCCTCTGACTGCCTCTGGTTTGTAGAAAAGTTGTAGTCTCCCAGGCTTCCTCTGAGTCACAAAAGACTGCTCAAGAATTAATGATTGAAAGGATGTGAACAGGTAGTGACAAATCAGCAGTTGGGCCAGGAGAACTGGTAAGAATTTAAACAGTAAGTCAGTCATATGACAGTCACAGAATCTTTAGTTCCTCCCTAAATTACCTGGTATGGGATGCATATTTCCTGAGTTGCTCTACAGAGGCTAAAACCCCCACCAGATGGAAGCTAACTACTTGATGATCATGAGCACATAGCTCCCAGACCTACTGGAGCTTGAGGATTGATGATGTTAACCCCTGTGACACGGCCCTGTGACCTCACCATCAACCAATCAGAGAATTGTGCATGAGCTGATCACACACCCTGTGACTCCCCTCCCTCACCCGGCCTTTAAAAATGTTTATGTAAAACCCATTGGGGCGGGGCTTCCCTGGTGGCGCAGTGGTTAAGAATCCTCCTGCCAATTCAGGGGACACGGGTTTGAGCTCTGGTCCAGGAAGATACCACATGTCGTGGAGCAACTAAGCCCGTGTGCCACAACTGCTGAGTCCGCGTGCAGCAACTACTGAAGCCCGAACGCCTAGAGCCCGTGCTCTGCAACAAGGGAAGCCACCGCAATGGGAAGCCCGCGCACAGCAACGAAGAGTAGCCCCTGCTCACCGCAACTAGAGAAAGCCTGCGTGCAGCAACGAAGACCCAACACAGTCAAAAATAAAAATAAATAAAATAAATAAATTTATATAAAAAAAAAACAACCATGGGGGAGTTCGGGTCCTTAGAGCATGAGTTGCCCCATTATCCTTGATGGGCCCTGCAACAAACCTTCTCTGCTCACTGTGTGTTGGGCACATGAACTTGTGTTGGACAACAGTACAAGTCACAAGACAGCCTCACAACACAGAATTATCAGGCCCCAAATGTCGATGGTGCTGAGGCTAAGATTCTCTGGTCTGGCCCCTAATTGTCCGTCAGCTCCCACAATTAGCATCCCTTCTGCAAAGCCCATCTGGGTGTCTCTCCTGTGGGCCGTTAGCACACTGTGCTCACTATCTTCACAGAGCTAACACAGTTCTAAAATCAACTACATTTCTTTACCTCTCTTCACCTTATTCTTTAAGTTCCTTGAGGACAGGACTGTAATTTGGTCACTGTTGTGTCCTCAGACACTGGTACTGTGCCTGAGTGTATTAAATTGTTACTAATCCACGACAGAAATCCAATTAGAGCTCTCTTAGGTAAAATAAAGAATCTCAGGAGATGAAAAACCCATCCTCAGCCAGGTCAGGGATATAGCTGGAGTTCAGGATGTGGACTGAAAAAAAATGCACAACCTCAAAGTTGAGAATTATGTTTTATTTGGGGACCTTACTGAGGACTATAGCCTGGCATACAGCCTCTTGGATATCTGTGAGGGTTTGGTCCAAAGAGATAAGGGAGGACCCAAGATACATAGGGTTTTTTGCTGGAAAAAAAACCCCATATAGTCAAACATCAAAGATTACTGCTAATCACAAAAAAAAACCCCAAGATATCTCAAGTTAATGATTTTAGTTCCTTTCTATATATGGGAAGATGCAAGAGTCTGGGCTCATTGAAATTATTCCTTAGGTATGTATCTTAACTATCTAGGGCAAGTATCTTGTTTTTCTCCATCCCGAATCAAAGGAGTTGTGCCGGGTCATGTACAGAATGAGAGGTCCCTCTCTCAGATTTCATCCACATCCTTGAGTCCCCAGCTCCCCACTGACTGGTTATTCTGTCCAGAAAGATGAGATTTTCTTAGAGTTTTATCCTCCTGTGGGTTATGCAGTTACAAGTGACCGGGCCGGCCCTTAGGAGAGGCTGCAAGAGACAAGAGGAAGGGAAAAAATAATGTGAATTTCTCCCACCCTCTTTACACAATAGTTTTTCCTGTATCTCTCTTAGCATCAGTCACTCTGCTACAGAAATATCTGTGAAGGTGAATATATTCACTTTCTTTTGCAGTGGCCTCCAGGAGTACAATAAAAGCCCCAGAGGAATTTAGCAGAGCTGCCAAAGTTGCATAACGCATCGGCTCTTTACATAGAACTGGGTGGCTGGTTATTTGTGTAGAATCTATGGCTCCTGCTAGGATGTCAGCTTCACTCCTGTGCTGTCACAGCTGTGTCTCTAACAGGTGGCACATGGCTGGGCACAGGGTGGGTATTAGATAAATATTTGTTGTCATCTGTTCCAGTGACAGACTTCAGCACCCTAACCATTTAAAGTTGAACTATAGAAAATTATTATTATTTTTTTATGTGTTCCATTTTGATGCAGTCTATTTATTATCAAAGATTGTGTAACGTGTGTTTCATGGCCAATCTCAGACTGTGTCATTCTTTTTAAAATTTTTTTAATTTTATATTGAAGTATGGTTGATTTACAATGTTGTGTTAGTTTCAGGTGTATAACACAGTGATTCAGTTTTTATATATATATATATATATAGTTTATTACAGAGTATTGAGTAGAGTTCCCTGTGCTATACAATAGGTCCTTAGTAGTTATCTATTTTATATAGAGTAGTGTGTATATGTTAAACCCAATCTCCTAATTTATCCCTCTCTCCCTTCCCCTGTTTTCTATGTCTGTGAGTCTGTTTCTGACTATAGAAAATTACATTTCCAAAGTTTAAAAATTTATTAATGAGCTAATATAGCATTAGGCAAGTGCCTCTGTTATCCAAGACAGAAACGGAGACCTGGGCTGGCTGGCTGGCTGGGCACCCCAGATGTGAGGACTCAATGGGAACGTCCCCTCCTTCCCCCCACCTGGCCCCATGCTGGCCTCTCTGGTCCAAAGCCCCAGGTTTGGGGCTTGTAGAAAGTAAACCCAGCTGGTGGGGACTGTTGGAATACAATTCTGGTCTATACACAGTCATGTTTACAACCTCTTCTTCTAGATTGCTAATTGAGTCATCTGGAGGAGAGCAATGAAATCTTAAAGCTCTTTGAGGAAGGTCCAGAAAACAAACTAAAGTGAAACATCAGCAGTGTTCTGGTTGGGTAATATTTCCCTGAAATGTATTTAGCTTGCCTTCTGTTTTTTCATTCAGTACACATTGCTTGTGCCTATTTTGTGAGAGGCAACATGTAGCGCACTGTGAGGGATAAAAAGAAGTACTTATTTAAAAAGCTATGGCCACTGCTCCAAGGCCAGCTAGTGTTCTGCCAGCTAAGTGCTCTGAGAGGCTGACAGCCCTTTTTCCACCACCGTTTCTGCCCCTTCTCAGGGCCCTTCCACCCGCCCACGTCTCCTTCTCAGGCAGTCTTATCCCTGCTAAGTTGGTGGTGGGCCATGGAACACTGGGCGTGCTCTCCCTTGCCCCCCAGTTTGGAGTGGATCAGAAGTGTGTCCTGGATCCTAGCTGGACAGTTTGATTCCTTTCCTGATGATTTTTTTTTTAACATCTTTATTGGGGTATAAGTGCTTTACAATGGTGTGTTAGTTTCTGCTTTATAACAAAGTGAATCAGTCATACATAAACATATGTTCCCATATGTCTTCCCTCTTGCGTCTTGCGTCTCCCTCCCTCCCACCCTCCTCCTGATGATTTTGAATTGGGAACAAGTTCTGAATTTGACAAAGCTTACATGCCGATGTGCGCTCAGATGGGAAACTGCCTTTTTTTTTTTTTTTTTTTTTTGCGGTACGCGGGCCTCTCACTGTTGTGGCCTCTCCCGTTGCGGAGCACAGGCTCCGGACGCGCAGGCTCAGCAGCCATGGCTCACGGGCCCAGCCGCTCCGCGGCATGTGGGATCTTCCCGGACCGGGGCACGAACCCGTGTCCCCTGCATCGGCAGGCGGACTCTCAACCACTGCGTCACCAGGGAAGCCCGGAAACTGCCATTTTGAGCAGACTCTTGGGGCCAGTGGCTAATTAGTAAAGAAAGTGTATTATCTACACAGCAGAACAAAAGGGAGAAGAGAAGGGAGAGGGGATCTGAGGAAAGAGTCCAAGTCGGCCTCTGAGAGATGGAGAGAGAATTCTGCTTGGTTCCTAATGTCCCCCACAGGCCAGTTATGCTTCTGTCCTTGGATTCCAGAAGATGCCGGATTCCTTATGGTTAAAACTCCTGTTAGTGCCAACTTGAGTGGTTTTCTGGGTTGTTTGTTTTCTTTTAACAATGAAATTCTTCTTGATTAAAATAAAAAAAAAAAAGAAATACAAGCTAAATAGAAGTATAAACAGTAATGTAAAAGAAGAACCAGCCAATCATTGTGACTGGTTAATTCAGAAGATGGGCATATTAATTTTACATCTTCTCTAAATTATCGCTCAGCTCCCCCTCCCCACATTTCTAAGAATGAAAGTTGAAAAGCAGTGTCCTGAAATGTTCAATTATTTTATCTCTGATGGATGACTTAAAAAAATTTAATCATGTAGGAATATCTTTTGCCACTTTGGTGATAGCCCTGAGCAGCTCCAATGTCCTTGGTCAAAAACCACTTGCTGGCAAGAATGCAACTTGAGATAATTATGGCTTTGTGCACTGAGTTTATTTTCTGAAGGGTATTTTGATTTATGATGACTCAGCTCCTCAGTCTATGTGGTTAACTTTTGGAGGGGTGGGCCGGGGGATTGGTCTTCATGTATTACCAAGCTCTGTCTTCAAAAAGCATGAAATTAAAGGAACCATAGTTCCTTTTCTTACCTCAATTCGTTTAACTTTCTCTGGGTGTTTAACATGAAGGTTCTCAACAAGAGAGCTCCTGTCTTACTAAACTGATAATTATCAAGGTAGTGGGTTATTGTCTAGGCTTATTTATTTATTTTTTTAGTGCCCTAGCCAAGGATTAGAAATAGTCCTTTTAATTTGTCTTCTTCAGAATCTCTTCTTTGACTTTCTCTGCTTTAGGACATTTTTTCTCCTGAAGGAACCCTGCAGATGAAAAGTCTATTTGCCCTTCCTCTCTTAGTGATAGAGGCATGTGTAGCATCTTTATCTTCTGACCTAGCTAGTCTAAACTTTTATGTTGAATATTTATCTCTTACCTTGCTCAATTTTCTGAAAATTCAATGAAAACACCGGTCCCTTTTGCCTTTCTGAAATTGTAGATACGTTGTGTCATAATACTTGTAGTAAATTCTGGTTCAAACAAGAAAAGTCTCCAAAAGAAGAAATTACAGAGTTGTAAAAGATCACCCCCTGTCATCCCACAGCAGGGAAGTTTTCCTGTTATCTAATCCCAGGGTGTTCAGAGGGCAGCTGGCCCAGCCTGTTTTGTCAGAGAGCCCACACTTTTTTTCCTCCGCCTTTCTCACTTTTCCTTTTTCTTTCCTTTTGTTTTTGGTTTTCCTACTTAAAAAAAAAAATTTTTATATTGGAGTATAGTTCATTTACAATATTGTGTTAGTTTCAGTTACACAGCAAAGTGAATCAGTTATACATATATCTATTCTTTTCCAGAATCTTTTCCCATGTAGGTTATTACACAGTACTGAGTATATGTTAATCCCAACCTTCCTCACCTTTCTGACTGCCCTTCTTGGTCCTCTTCAATAATCAACACTTTCTGTCTCCCAGCGAGTTGTTCTTTCGCACTGGCCTCTCTCACTGCCCTGGAATTCAACCCAGCTCAAACTTCCCATGCTAAAAAATGATCTCTCCATTCTCATTTTACCAGAAATCTTACATTGGTTGGAAAAATTTCAGATGACTGCAATGTTTCCCAGGTGATTCTGATACTGATCAGGGTTCTTGGCCTCCTTAATCAAAAGAAATTGATTACAGGCCAGATAAGAAATTCAGGCAAGGCTTTATTGGGGCCCCTGCTGCCCCAGGGGGGAGTGAAAACAAGTAACAGGTTCCCTTGCTCGTTCCCCAAGAGGGGGTGAGCTCGTTCCTTATATGGGGTGAGGGTAGGGGTGTGTCCAGGGGTTGGGCCGGAGGCATGACTTGGGTGGTTTGCCCACCCCCTGGAGGTGTTGTGTGCAGGGGGCATTCAGAGTACCCTGCTTTTGCTCCCGGCTCTTCAGAAGTGGCCGTTTGGTTTTTTGGGTCGTTTTGTATCTTGTTGTCCATAATTTGCCCCAACTGCACATGCATGCAGTTATCTTTAGTCCCTTACAGCTTCTTTGTATTTTGTTGCTCGAAGAGACGTTTGTGAGGTGCAAGCATTGCAGCAAAGGGTCCCAGGTCCCAGGCTGTCTCACCTATGAGCAGCCCACGTTGGGAGCACTTCTGTAAACTGTAGTGTTTGAAGGCTGGACAATAGGACTTAGGGACAGACTCCATCACACAGGAGAGGGAGATGTGGGGGAGCAGGGCAAAGAGGTCAGACAGGGGTGATTTGACTCCCTCCCTAGGGTGCAGCCCTGGCACAGGGGTGGGCAGGGGGCAGTGGGAACACCCAGAAAGGCTGGAGGATGCCTGGTGTGGGACTTAGTCATAGCTTCTCAGATGGTTCATTAGAGAATGCCAAGCCTCATAGGGGAGACTTGTACTCAAGGTGATGCGGAGCCTGGGGCTGCCTGGGTGCTATTTTAGAAATGTCCAGGAATGGGATTAAGTGGGTGGGCCAGAAGGAAACCCCGCAGAGCCCCTCACCCTTCAGTTTGGTGCAGCAAAGGCAGCTGAGAGTTCCAGGAACACAGGGGGTTACAGAGGGGGCAATAAAATAAATTGAGTGGAGAGGCCTGAAGGGACTCCCTCAACTGAGGTTGAGTGCAAGGACCCCCTGCTGGGAGCTCTGCAGGCTCACTGAGCATGACAGTAGGTAGTATCATGGTCCCCAAGAGACCAAGAGGACAGGGCTCTCTCTGGGCAGCATGCCAGCAAAACCTGGAGGGTGTATCTTGTCTGAATCCTCCTGCTACCCCGAGGATAGGAACGCCTCCCCTCCATCCAGCCACAACTCTGAGAAGCCCTCCCTGGGAGTTGGAATTGGAGTTGAATTAATATTCACCCCAAACCCATTTAGACCAGCACACTCTATTTTAAGCCTGAAGATACTGAATTATTTTTCATTGTCATATGTATGTTTTTCTTCTGCCATCAGTGAAAGCAGGAATGAGAGGGCCAGATGAGAACAGTTATAGATAATAAAGAAAATTATGTTTCTTATATGTTTGGGCTGAGTTATGTAAATGTGTAAGATGATATTGGGTTGGTCAAAAAGTTCAATCTTATGGAAAAACCCGAACGAACTTGTTGGCCAACCCAATACAAATAATATAATGAACTCAGATATTGACCAAGTCGAGCTAGATCATTTCCCAGTACTATTTCACATAAAGTAGCTTTTAGCACAATGGAATAGTACTCAGTCATGGAAAAGAAACTGCTGATGCATGTAACAACATGAATGAAATTCAAAAACAAGAAACGAAAGAGTACATGACCCCAAAGTACATGCTGTATCAATCCCTGAATATGAATTTGAGCCACAGTTAAAACAGTAAGTGGGGACAGAATCAGAACAGTGGTGACCACTGGGGTGGGGGTGGTGATATTGACTGGAAATGCATGAGGGGGCTTTCTGTGGTGGCGGGTGTGTTCCATGTGTTGGTCATGGTGGTGGACATAGATGGATCATATGTAAATGCCATTGAGTTGTCCATGTAAGAGCTGGGTATTTTATTGTATATAAACTATAATTCAAATAGTACTAAATGAAGTAGGAGGTAGATAAAGAAAACAGATCTACTCATTTTTCTCCCAAAGACTTGGGTTAAATTGTTGAAATCTAAAGCTAAGTGTTGAAAAGTAAATGGTACTGGATAAAAATATATGTGGTGCTTGAATCTGCCCAGGATTGACTCAGTCAGTCAAAGAGAAGACAGGGGTTAGGCATGAGCCATCAGGAAAATGTGTTTTCACCAAAAGCCCCTGTACCTCCTCTGACATCTTCTCTCTCCCTTGGAAATTTTTAGATGCCATTATGTTACCACAGCATTTTTCCAAAACTCTCCTCCTGGAATTGATTTGTCTAAAGACACACTGGCTCCTTTAAAATCAAAACCAAGCTGTCAACACATCCTAATGGCATTTTTTGGAGGGAAGACTGGGGATATAAGTGGTCCTGGAAGATGCAGGGATCATGCCTGTGTATGTTCTGAATCCTTTGGAAATTTGCTCCTTTTCATTGTGGTACCATGGAGACAGTATTGGATTCAACATCACAGAGATATAAGTTCAGAACCTGAATTTCCTTTCATGGTGGTCTTGGGAAAGTTGCTTGATCTTTTAGAAACTTTGTTTCTTCATCTGTCAAAAGGAGGACAGATTGTGCTATGAAGATTAAATTGCGTCATATATAAGTGTTTGGCATATGACAAACTCTCCACAAATGAGTACTCATTATTATTGTTATTATAGGATTGCAAAAGACCACCTACCCAATAGCACCATCAGTCATGGACCTTAGTGCACACAGTTGGGCTCTTTTGCAGTTTTCTTCCTTTTTCTACTCCCAACTCAAATGCTAGTTGCCTGACGTGAGGGCTGCATATAGCATTTTATCTCCCTTGTTACTTTATAAGGTGCTTAAAGGAAAAGTCCCTTTTCTGTTCACCTGTGCACCCCACAGAAGGTCCAGCCCAGTGATTTATATAGGTAAACAACTAATGTTTGTTAACTTGAAAAATTCTTTAAAAATACTCATGTTTTAGCAGAAAAAATATTCTATTAATATATTTGCAATGTTTTACACAGTAACCTCTATTAGTTTATCATATCAACTTCTTAACACGAGAGAGCATCTCCCGAAGTTATGAAGAAGATAACTCCAACAGAGACTTCATGGGAGGGGATGGTAGTGTCTGGGACTGATACTAACCCTGTGTCTTAGTCATCTATTGCTCTGTAAAAACCTCCCCCAAACTCAGTGGCTTAACACAGCAATAAATCATTTATTATCCTTCACAGACAGTGAGAGCCGATAATTTGGGAGCAGCTTGGCTGCATGGTTCTGACTTGGGTTCCTCATGAAGTTACAGTTAAGTGTCAGAGGTGGGCTGCCGTCATCTGAAAGTTGGACCGGGGCTGAAGTTCCACTTTCAAGGTGCTCATGGCCATCAAGTTGCTCCTGGCTGTCAGTGGGAGGTCTTAGTTCCTCTCCATGTGGGCCTCTCCACAGGGCTGCTTGGGCATTCTCACATCATGGCCACTGGCTTCCCAGAGGGAGCATTTCAAGAAACCCAGCAGAAGCTGCAATGCTTTTATGCTCTAGCCTTGGGAGCCATGCAGCATCATTTCTGCCAGATTCTATTGGTCACGGTGTGAAAGCCAGCTACCCAAGGGCTTGGATACCAGGAAGTGAGGATCACTTGAGCCAGCTTGGTGGTGGGTGCGAGATTCTGGCACAGGAGTTAGGTAGCTCCTATTCCATACACTTCCTGCAGGATGGTGGGACCTTCTACGTTTGATACCACTTGCAGGACTGCTGTGTTGTACAACTACAGGGCCTTGGTTGGCATCCGAGCATGTGTGCCCTCTTGAGCTGTGTAACAGGGCAGCCCACTGGAGAGCCCTTGTAAGGCCAGCTTTGGAGGGGCTTCTGAACTGGAATAAAGGGGCTAGATATTAAAAAAGAAAAGGGCAATATTAGAAATACCCTTCAGTGGAGTAAGTTCCTGAGGGAGGATTTTTTTTTGTTCTCAGCTGTATCTCCAGAGTCAGAACCAGTAACTGGCATATGGTCGATTTTCAAAAATATATGTAGGATAAATGAATGAATGAGTTTGGAATTTGCTTAATAATTGATCTCTAGTACAACTTATTATAAAAAAACTATAGGAATATTAGTCTGTTATATAAATATACATACAATAACACATTCTTAATCATTAATGTTCAGAAAAGCTTGTTTTGTAGTTAGATGAATATTACTTAATTTTTTACTTAAGTATCTGAAGAATTTAGTTTTATGAATTTTTTACATAACATTTTCTTGTGAAACATTTATTTTCTTTTTCTTATTTGTATAGCACCATCATGGAAGAAAATAGAAAAAATTGTAATTTTGTTGGAAACATTAATTCTGGAAACAGAATTTTTGTTTTCATTTTAACAGTAAGTTTTAAGAAATTATTACTATTATATGATGGCGGGCATACTGTGGGAAAAGGTGCTTGGTGACATACACAAGAAAGATAATTAACTCAGTTGCTTCATGCCAAAGACTATAGGAAAAATAATTTTTTTATCCCTATAATATTGAGTAATGTATTTTGTTTGAATAACTTGAGCCACAAAATTAAAACGTAGGAGAACTTTGACGGCAAATTTGAACTCTGAAATTGGAGTTACTCTTCACAATGAAAACTGGCTGAAATCAACAGTCCAATGTGATTGTCTCTCAACTTCTCTTTGGTTTACGATTAGTTATTATTGTGAAGGTGACTTTGCTCCTGAAGTGGACAGAAGCATCTGAGATGGGCCAAAGAAACCCCCACCTCCATCCCAGCAAAGCTGTAAAGAGCCGCGGGCAAAAGCAGGTGAACAACACTCCCGCGGGCAAAAGCAGGTGAACAACACTCCCCCGGTGAGAAAGAATAGAATGTGGTTAAAGGTAGAGTTAAGCTTCAGCATTTAAATTGTGATGGAAGTTGACAGTTATTGCTTCCACATGCAAGAAAAATGCATTTTTTAAAAGCTTGGTATTAATTATTATCGGGGGGGGGGTTCTGGAGGTTATTATAACAGACTAGGAAGGCAGGGGTAAGTCTCAGGTCTTCCCTGGCACTGGTGACCTGCCACTCCTCAAGGCAGAAGGCACAATAGGACTCCCAGAATTGTGGGTCTTCTCAAAGACCAGATACAGACATTTAGCAACTTACCTGCCTTGTCTCTCTGGGCGGCCCCGATGGTGATTACTTTCAAAGGAAATCCTTCCTCTCAGCCTTGGGGATGCTTCACAGGTGGGTACACAGGAGTGCAAATGTCACTTTCCTGGGGCTGTCTTGAGAAGACATCCCAGGCTCTGTCCCTGGACAGACAAGGGAGTCCCTGCTGTGGCAATTTCTGCCTTAAAACTTCATTTGAATTGCCAGCTCTGGGTTGTCAGCAGTGGGTTCCACAGTCCCGAGCTTCAAGAGAACCTCTTTCCTGCTGAGGAACTGATTAGGGTCCCAGGAAGGTTCTAACTGGAAACGTTCTCCAGGATTCCTGGTCCACACGGGTTGAGAGCTAAGAACAGTAACCCCAGGGGTGCAGACCTCTCAGTATGATGTGTTGGCAAAATTATGCCCGTGGAAGAATGGAGATTCAGATGATGGTGCCACTAGTCTCATTAAATTGCAGGAGACTTGGCTTTACAAAATTTCTTTTTTTAAATTTAAAGTTTTTTATTTACTTATTTATTACTATTCTTTAAAAAATTTTATTTTATATTGAAGTATAGTTGACTTCCAGTTTGTTGTCTCAGTTTCAGTTGTACAGCAAAGTGATACAATTATACATACACATATATCCATCCTTTTTCAAATCCTTTTCCCATTTAGGTTATTACAGAATACTGAGTAGAATTCCCTATGCTATATAGTAGGTCCTTGTTGATTATCTATTTTATGTATAGTAGTGTGTATGTGCTAATCCAAACTCCTAATTTATCACCCTCCCCCCACCTTCCTCTTTGATAACCATAAGTTTGTTTTCTAAGTCTGTGAGTCTGTTTTTGTTTTGTAAATAACTTCATTTGTATTTGTTAAGATTCCACATTTAAGTGATATGTGATATTTGTCTTTCTCTGTCTGACTTACTTCTACAAAGTTTCTGTGTCTCCATTTCCTTTTCTGCTAAAAGGAGACAATAATGCTAATTCTAAATTTCTGTTTTCTACCCATAGTATTTAGTGGCCAAGCCACATTAGAGTGTTTTCCCATCTGTAAAATGGAAGTAGAAGATACATATGCCGGATGGTAAGATTTTAATACATGTGAAATATTTTATAGAGGGTAATGCAAGGTACATGCACTGATTTTGTCTCATCAGGGCAAGTCAGCTTAATCCTCTTCCCCCAGGATTCCTCTGCTTGCTCCCGTGGAGCAGTTGACTAGAGGATGCATGGCTAAGTTTCATCCTCAGGTCAATGGAATTAATAATACAGATGTTAGGATGAGCTGAAGTAAAATAACCAACACTGAAGTGGTCTAGATGGAGCTCAATTCTGCAGTAAAAATAATCCAGGATGTTTAAAGCAGTTTTTCTAACACAAACCATGTACATACATGTTTGGAATCAAACTTTTATTTTTCCTGAAGTTTGCTTGCTCCTGACTTACCCTTTCCTTCCCCAAGTTAAGGCAGAAAACAAGTTTTTTTTTTAAAGTATTTATTTGCAAAAACTAGAACCTCAAATTAGAACACATGTGCAGAACTTCCAAACCAGAGTCCAATATAACTTTGTTTAACATTATAAACAGTGGAACTTGGGCTTCCCTGGTGGCGCAGTGGTTGAGAGTCTGCCTACCGATGCAGGAGACACGGGTTCGTGCCCCGGTCCGGGAAGATCCCACATGCCGCGGAGTGACTGGGCCCGTGAGCCATGGCCGCTGAGCCTGTGCGTCCGGAGCCTATGCTCCACAATGGGAGAGGCAAAAACAGTGGAACTCTGTCATATGTTATTTGGAGCAGGGGAGGAAGAATGACCATTTTAAAAGTCAGGCACTGTTAATGACACTTCAGGGGAAGAGATTAGCATTAGAGTGAATGTGAGACTGTGATTTTAAGTTGGTGAGAAGTAGATGGGACTTCTTAATTTTAATACCTACAAATGATCCCAAACCAATGGGGTCTCTCCAAAATAAAGTTAGAAGTTGATAAAAGCAGCACATGGAGAAAAAGAAAACTATTTTATGTTTGTATTTCACTGAATTTAGACACATCAATAAGTTGGTTACACAAGCAGCATCTCATTTTATCCTCAAAGACATTATCCTCGTGTCCATTTCACAGACATTAAATCTGAGGGATGGAGAGAGGCATGGCAGGGAATGGGATGGTGGTTGAGAACAGGAATTAGGAGTCACAAAGTTGAAGCATTTTGATACTCGTAATTCTCAGTATGGTGTAATTTTCACACCTGCTTGTTTCAGTCCTGCCTGTTTATGGGCAGGACTCCTTGAAGAAATCATTTATTTTCAGAGGAATATATTGTTAAAACCAAAATTCAACTGAGTCCATTTTAAAGATCTTATTGGCTTTGTTCAAAGCTTCATGAATCTGTCAGCCTCCAGTCCAGCAGATGGAAAAGAGCTCGGTGGAGCTCTGTACAAAATAAAAGACTTTTATAGGCCGAAGGGAGGGGAAACAAGAAACTTACACTGGACAAAAGAGCAGAGAGGTTTTGGCAACGTCACTTCCCTTTAGGGGATGGCAGTGTCTGTCAGGAGGATTACGTCACTGGAGCTGATCAAGTGATGTCTGATTGGTTGGTTTAAGATTCCATTTCTGGGAGAACCAAAATTGTAGTGAAGTCTCAGTTTGTTAGCAAAGGGCTTAGCATACACGGCTCTATTTTGGGCCTGTTGTCTTATTTTTAACAGTACCGTTCCACCCTCCAGCCTTGTAGGGTAGAAACGAGGGCTGGAAGATCTTGGAACATCTCAGACCTTCAATCAGTGGTTGTAGCTGTAACTGCAATTGTTATTATTATTTTTTTAATTTCAATAAGTTTTACTCAAAAGTATGTGAACTATAACACATTAACTATTATAATATACATACTCGTTTAGGATAAACTCAAAAGAAATACATGCTTAAAGTACATGACATGTGAGACAGTGTTACGTGTACTATCAAATTTTCACATAAATGTTAATGCTATGTTATTTTTATTATTAATGTAGTAGAGCCCTCGAGAAACTCATTCTAAATAACAAAGGGGTTCACTGCCCAGGACATTTTGAAAACTGTGGACATCCAGTATTGCCATGCCCACTCATGGTTCTTATCTTGGTAGGTCAAAAAAAAAAAATTCAGGAAAAGTGAGTTTGTCCAGCACATTTGAAAGAGAAGGTGAAATAAGACAAATCTCTTGGAAAAGCTAAGATTGAGCTCAGAACAGTCCTACCAAACAATTAAGGAAGCAGAGGAGGACACATGTAGATTTAAATGTGGAAAAAGGCATAGAAAGTATTGATATTTACTTGGTCCAAACAAAGCAACTGAGGCCATCTTGGTTTTGCCAAAATAATTGGATGAATAATGATCCATCCATTGTTTTGGACTAGACAGAACCAAATAACTGGGTTGTCAGGCTTCTTTCTCCCATGTTGACCAAAGTACTGGCAATGAGCAGACACAACCTCAATCACAGGGAGGGCTACCAAGGAAGATCGCTTTACAGATACTTTTATTGGTTCTAGCTAACGATAATGGTGGTAACTTGAATCTGTAGCGCTCCTTACAAAGTATCCTCACATGCGTGATCTCATTTGGTTGAGACTCATCTCAATTTGTGTTTTTCAGTAATTCATTGTTACCTAGCCTTGAGGGAAAAATGGTCACTGGGAAAAGTCATTAATCTTGGAAATGTAAACAATCCCTGAGGCTTCTTCAGGGCTCTGAGGGAAAAAAAAATCTTTAATAGAACATTTTCCTCTCATGTTTATTCTCCTGCCATTTTTTTTTTTTTTTTTTTTTTTTTTTTTTTGCGGTACGCGGGCCTCTCACTGTTGTGGCCTCTCCCGTTGCGGAGCACAGGCTCCGGACACGCAGGCCCAGCGGCCATGGCTCACGGGCCCAGTCGCTCCGCGGCATGTGGGATCTTCCCGGACCGGGGCACGAACCTGTGTCTCCTGCATCAGCAGGCGGACTCTCAACCACTGCGCCACCAGGGAAGCCCCCTCCTGCCATTTTAATTTCTTTTTTTTTAAACTTTTTTAATGACTTTTGCATATTATTTATTTATTACTTTTTGGCTGTGTGGCATGTGGGATCTTAGTTCTCCGACAAGAGATCAAACCCGTGCCCCTTGCAATAGAAGCGGGGAGTCTTAACCATTGGATCGCCAGGGAATTCCCTGACATTTTAATTTTTTTAAATCTCACAAAGTGAATAGAATCCACACAGATTAATTCAAGAAAACTGGAAACTTTTTGTATCTTTCTGCATAACTAGAGAATCTGACTGCCCGGGTTGGAACCCAGCCTTTATCCTTTTCTAGATGTGGGAGTTTGAGCAAGTTACTTAGCTGCCTTGAGCCTCAGTGTTCTTATCTTAAAATGATATGAATTGAAATGAATTCATGGCAGGGAATTCCCTGGAGGTCCAGTGGTTAGGACAGGGCACTTTCACTGCCGAGGGCCGAGGTTCATTCCCTGGTTGGGGAAATAAGATCCTGCAAGCCTTGAGGCACAGGCAAAAACAGAAAAAAAAAAAAAAAATTCACGGTGTATCCCAGTGGTTCTCAAACTTTGGCAGCATCAGAATCAGCTGGAGGGTGAGTCAGTCAGTAGAGGGGAGAACAGAGAATTTGCATTTCTAACATGTCCTCAGGTGAGACTGATGCACTTTGAGAACTAATTATGTAACTATAGTGCCTATCAGAGGACCTGGCACACTGCGAGCATCTGATAGATGTTAGCTGTCATCCTGTTTTCCTCCTTCACATCATCATTGCCATCACTATCATCAAATAGATAATGAAAGGAATCAATAGCAAGGCTGTCCCCAAACTCTCATGGTTAAGATAATACAATTATTATTTTATTATTAGGCCTCCGGAATGGAGGCATCTTCCAGCGTTCCTGAGCGATTACCATGGAACAGACTAGACCAGGTATCCTGGCAGGCCTCCGCTGTGGGCAGCTCGCTTGGCTTATCCGTACAGCCGTAGAAATAAACCAAGACCAACCAAATGAGAAAAGCAAAGGCTATTTATTCTGATCCCGTGAAAACAAAGGAGTCAGCCATCATCACCTGCATTTCGGCAGAGACTTAAAGGCAGACAGAGGAGTGGGCAAGCTTCAGTGTGGAAAAAAAGAAAGGTTTCAGGTGTGCCCTGATTGAGGCTGGGGCATGGGGAAGCTGTAGGGGGACTCGCTAGAAGCAGGGCATCCTGTGATTGTTTAGGGTGTGTATTTGTTTTTCTCTGGTTGGTCCGAGGTTGTAAGCTGTCAGTTCTTAAACAAGTCCTGGCCATTTGGGGCTGATTGTTACAGAAGTTATTGTTTAGCTTCCTGCATTGTCCCTAGTGATAGCAGTCTGGCTTTTCCTGCAAGTCTGACTTAAAGCAGTCTGGCTTCCTGGGCTGTTGATTGTAGATAAGGGCATGGCTTCCTGGGCAGACTGCTGCAGGTTGTGGGTCAAGATCAGTTTTATCTATGGACTGGTTATTATCCTTTTTATCTTCAGTAGAAGATGCAGAGACACTACAGGGAGAGGAAGTCTTGACTGCGCTGACTAGTGATCCAACCCATGTGGGGCTCGTAATCTTTATCACAACTCACAGAATAGCTCACTTTTGAATCAGTTACTGGCGAGCCTAATTGGCATTACTCTATCCAAGGAAATGACCCATTCCTTGCACACTGGGCTGAACCTACCAAAACCAGGGAACAGATTCTATCATTTAATAAATTATAAGCTGATGCCACACAACAAGCTTCTCATTGGCCATGCAGACATTCTTTCATGGGCAACAACACAACCCCATTGTAATTTACATTTAACTTATGATTGTCTTGCTCTGTACAGCTCCTTGAAGCCACCACACCAGGGTCTAGAAGTAATAATGCTATTGTAACTCAAAATTATTGTGTTTTCCTTGTGTGCCAGGCTAATGGGTACAAAAGTGCTTTACATATGGCATTTCACTTTATCTCCATAGCAATGACATAAGGTGGTCAATCACTCATTTCCAATGAGTGTGAGGGTGGGTTTCTCCACACTAACAATTCTAGGAACGACAGCTGGGTGTCCTACAATTTAACTCAATTCTGACGCGTCTGCCATGTTATATCCACAGATTAAGGGCTCAGTCCTATAAGACTGCTTTTCCACGCCCACTTCTATCGCCAGTTGAAAGCCCAGGTTGTTACCTGTGTTTCTGACAGACTGACTATAAATCAGATGTTCCCTGACCCCCTCTCTTGGGGGCAACTATTTTGCTAGAGCAACTCCCAGAACTCAGAGAAACATTTTACTTACTAGATTACTGGTTTATTATAACAGGTTGTAACTCAGGGACAGGCAGATGGAAGAGATGCAGAGGGAAAGGTGTGGGGAAAGGGTGCAGATATTCCATGCCATCTCCAGGCATCACTCTCTTCCCAAATCTTCATGTGTTCACCAACCAGAAGCTCTCCATATCCTGTCCTTTTGGGTTTTTATGGAGGCTTCATTGCATACGCATGATTGATTAAATCATTGGCCGTTGGTGATTGATTCAACCTTCTCTCCCCCTGGAGGTCAGGGGATGGGCTGAAAGTTCCAGCCTTCTAATCACATGGTTGGTTCTTCTGGCAACCAGCCCCCATCCTTAGGTGCCTCCCCAAAGTCATCTCATTCCTATAACAAAAGACATTTATATCACCCTCATCACAAGGGTTTAGGAGCTCTGTGCAAGAAACAGGGATGAAGACCAAAGATGTGTTTCTTATTATTAATCACAATGTCACAGGTGGGTAGTATCTTTGTCATGCTAATGAGTTTCTGATTTAGCCAGGCTGAGATTATTTAAATTCTTAAAGTTCACAGGTGATGGCAATGCTGCTAGGGGGAGTGGGGGGGATTGACAACTTTGAGACCCAGAGCAAATGGACAAGTATGTACATAATCAGAAATTGTGATTAATGCTGCAAACAACAGAGAAGATCCAAATTTGACTGTCAGAGAAAGACCTTTCTGAATAAGCGACTTTCTGTCTACTCCCTCTTTCTGCAGCCTTTTGAGATATGATAACTCTTTGCTGAAACTGGGCTCTCAGAATATAGTGATGATTCTGTGGCACTTTTAAAAAATGTTTCTGAAAGGCTAACTCACAGCAGGGAATCATGAAACCAGGGAATTTAAAACTGGAGGCTACATCTGAATGTTCTCAGGACTCACAGACCCAAGTAGTTTCTCTTCTCCAGAGTTGTCTTTACATTCATCGTCTTAAATCTCTCTGTAGTGTTTGGCCCTGAGGACTAACCATCTGGAAGCTCTCCACCATTGGATTTCATGCACTTGGCTGGTTGTCTTTTATTTATTTTACTTTTTTCTCTCTCTTCTTTATGCCCTATTCCCTAACAGTGGATGCCCATTAAGATATGCTCTAAGTTCTCGGTTCCGGCGTACATGAACTAAACTCATTTTCCATTTGTATGATTTTAAATAAAGTCTTTCAGATCTCCATTCCCAGATCTACATTTTACATCCCATCTGCCCCACACTCCAAGCACAGGGTGTCTTCATCACCTACACCTACCATGTGGAATCTGGAAGAGGGGAAGAGGCTGGAGACCCAGGAAGCAAATCACACGATTGATAGAGGAAGATCCCTGATGAAATGAGAGGAGTTGGGATTTAAAATGTGAGTAGAGAGATTATCATTGGACCAGAGGAAGTTCAACTTTTTACCTAGATGAGTATGGAAGAAGAGAAGGCCAGGGCGAATTGAGGATACGTTTGTAAGTGTGAGGAGGGGGTTGAAGCTGTGAGATCTCATATTTTTCAGTGAATTATGACTCAAAGTCTTCTGACACTGAAGGTGAAGATGGCAGGGAATAAAGCTTGAAAAGAGAAGGAGAATTAGACCTTAACTGGCAATTGAGGATACGTTTGTAAGTGTGAGGAGGGGGTTGAAGCTGTGAGATCTCATATTTTTCAGTGAATTATGACTCAAAGTCTTCTGACACTGAAGGTGAAGATGGCAGGGAATAAAGCTTGAAAAGAGAAGGAGAATTAGACCTTAACTGGCAAAATCTACAAGAATTGCTGAGCACAAACAGTTATCTAGTAAATACCTACTGATTTATTCATACCATGACTATATTTTTATGATGACGTTTTGAATTAGAATTAATGTTTAGCTTATCACCTAAAGTTGCTCTGGGAAATAGCATTTGATTTAATGTCAGTAATTTTTTTTTAAAAAAGATTCCCCTTTGATTACAGGTTACCTTTCAAGGTCCTTTATATTTTTGTTCCAACTTATCTCTCTAACATTAATTTTGACTACTCCTCAACGTGAGTCTTTTCTTTACCATAGGGTTTACTCTTTTATTTCTCCCCAGTGCCTTTCTGTCTACATAATTTATTTACGTATTTTCCTGGGTGGAATTCATTAATTTATGAGCTAATTTATATCAATTTCACTCATTCAAAAATGACAATTTAGTACCTGCGATGTGCCAAACATTTGATAGGTAGGAAGACTAGAAATAATAATAGATAATTCCTGACCCCAGGGAGTTCACATTGTATCCGGGAGATGGAAGTAAAACAAAGAAATAGCATGCAATAAGTACCCTGAAGCACAGTGGTTGAGAGAGTGAGATTTTAATTGTGCCTTGAAGAATGAGCAGGAACTTTCCTAGCAGGGAGAGAGGGCGGTTGGGGAGGGTTGCTCAGGAAAAGGTATGTTGGTCAAAGGTCAGTAACATGAAAACATCAGCTACGTGGAGAGCACTGTGGGGCTGTGGATGGTGTGGGGAGGGGAGCAAAAGAGGAGTCATCTGATACTGGGCTGGAGAGAGAGGAAGAGGCACTGTTGTGGAGGCCCTTGTGAGAAAAGGAGCCAAATAGACACTTTAAGGAAGACAAGAGCATGACGTCCGGGCTATGTAAGTCTGGCAGGAGTGTATAAGGTGATTTAGAAGAGGAGAGCCTGAAAGCATGGCAGTTGAGTGGCTATCATAATAGTTTATGTTAGAGGTTGGCAAAGCTGCTCTGTGAAGGACCAGGCAGTAAATGTTCTTGACCCAGTGGGCCTCATGTGGGCTCTTTTACTACTCCACTCTGTTGTTGTGTGGTCAAGGCAGCTGTAGACAGTTCATAAATGAATGGGCAGGGCTGTGTTCAATTACAAATGGCAAGGTAGGGGGGGAGATGAGGTGTAGGAGAGAGTGTCTTAAGTTAATTCTATGAGTTCTAACTTGAGACTAGCTGATTATGACACCATTTACTGAAATAGAAAACACGAAGATGCAAACTAGTTTACATAGGATGGATAAGCAACAAGGTCCTACTGTATAGGTCAGGGAACTGTATACAGTATCCTGTGATAAACCATAATGGAAAAGAATATGAATAAGAATATATATGTGTATAACTGAGTCACTTTGCTGTACAGCAGAAATTAACAGAATGCTGTAAATCAACTATACTTCAATTAAAAAAAAAAAAGAAAGAAAACACCAAGGAGAAGGATCAGGTTTTTGTGGGAAACCCATCACTTGTTTTTACCAAGCGTGAAAAGGGTAGGGTGGGAGGAATTGGGAGATTGAGTTTGACACATATACACTATTGATACTATGTATAAAATAGACAACTGAGGGGAATATAATGTATAGCACAGTGAACTCTACTTAATGCACTGTGGTGTCCTAAATGGGAGGGAAATACATTTAGGATTGAGAAGGTTGAAATAGGAGTATACTATTTTAAGATTCTTACATGATTTAAGTGGTATATCATTTGAAAGTAGATGATAATAAGTTAAAGGGGTACACTACAAACACTAGAGCAATGACTAAAGTAATTTTAAAAGCATTTAGCTAATAAACAACAAAAAGGAAAATGGAACCAAAAGAAAATACTCAATCAACTTTTTTGTTAAAGGCAGAAAAAGAGTAAGATAGGAACAAAGAATAGATGGGACAAAGAGGACATAATAATTCTAAAAGTTTATGTACCTAATAACGGAGCTTCAAAATAGAACTGATAGAACTACAAGGAGAAACAGACAAATCCACAATTATAATTGGAGAATTTAATACCTACCTATTAATAATTGATAGTACAAATAAACAGAAAGGATAGGAAAGATTTTAATAAGACTATCAACTAACTTGACCAAAATGACATGTAAAGAACACTCTATCCAACAATAGCAGGATATACATTATTTTCAAGTGCATACAGAACATTTGCCAATATAGATCATATTCAGGGCCATAAAAGAAGTCTCAACAACTTTAAAAGCATTCAAAGTATGTTATCTAACCACAATGGAATTAAATTATAAAACAATAACATAATATCTCTCAAAAATCCTTAATTATTTAGCAATGAAACAACACACTTTTAAATAACCCATGGGTCAAAATAAAAATCAAAACTGTAATTAAGTAGCATTGTGAACTAAATGAAAATAAAAACATAGCATAACAAAATTCATGGGATGCTGCCAAAGCAGTACTCAGTGGTGAAATTCATAGCACTAAATGCATATACTAGAAAAGAAGGAAAGTCTGAAATCTGTGACCTCAGCTTCTACCTTAAGAAACTAAAAAAGAAGAGCAAAGCAAACCCACATTAAGTAAAACTAGGGAAATAATAAATGTCAGAGCAGAAATCAGTGAAATAGAAAACTACGAAGCAATGAAAAAAAATGAATGAAAACCAAAACTAGTTCTTTGAGAAGTTTAATAAAATGGATAAAGTTTTAGCCAGACTGATA
Source organism: Lagenorhynchus albirostris (assembly GCF_949774975.1). NCBI lineage: Eukaryota > Metazoa > Chordata > Mammalia > Artiodactyla > Delphinidae > Lagenorhynchus > Lagenorhynchus albirostris. The sequence goes on from NC_083104.1 coordinate 60,828,263, forward strand.
AAGAAAAAAAGGAAAGGAGACACATATGGCCAATGTTAAGAATAAGAGATGTGACATCACTATAGATGCTACAGAGTACATATATCAAAATGATAATAAAGAGATATTATGACCAATTTTATGCTAATAAATTCAATACCTTGGATGAAATGGACAGCTTCTCTGAAACATACTACTAAAGGTCACTCAAGAAGAAACAGATATCCTGAATAGCCTTATATCTTCTAAAGTATTGAATTTATAGTTAAAAACCTACTTACATTGAAAACTTCAGGTCTAGGTGGTTTCACAAATAAATTATAGAAAACTTTTAAGGAAGAAATAATACCTAATTTTACCCAATTTTTTCGAGAATGCAGAAGAGGGTTAATACATCCCAATTCTTCCATTCACCCAACTCACCCAGAATTACCCTGATACCAAAACGAGATGAAGATATTACAAGAAAAGAAAACTACAAACTAATATTCCTTATAGACATAGAAGTAAACATTGTATAGAAAATTTTAGTGAATTAAATGCAACAATTTATAAAAAAGATAATGCATCATGGCTATGTGGTTCAACATTAGAAAACCAATGTAATTCACCAAATTAATAAACTAAAAAAGGAAAACCATATTATCATCTCAGATGCAGAAAAAAGTATTTGAAAATATATAACTTCCATTCCTGATAAAAATTTTTGAAAAAATAGGACTGGAATGAAATTCTCTGAATCTGATAAGATGCGTCTATAAAAAACAGTTAACATTTCTCTACTATTAAGTAGAGAAATGTTGAATGATTTACCCCTAAGATCAGTCATAAGCCAAGGGTGTTCACTTTCACTACTTTATTCAAAATTGGACTGTTCTTGCATTGTAAGTCATCTAGATTGGAACCACAAGTGTGTTCTCTATGTCTGTGGGTCTGTTTCTGTTTTGTGGATTAGTTTACTTGGCATACACAAAAAATTTATTAAATATTTTATTAAATATTTTTAATATTAATTATTTAATATTATTTAAGTTTTAATACTGAAACTTGAAATGGCAGTAGATACACATCATTTAGTCATGGTAGTGATGGGTAATAGCTCTCATTGTTGAGCCTGTACTATGTGCCTGATGCTATTATGAGCAATTTGTAGATGGATGTTGCTTTTCTCATTTTAAAGCTGAGATTAGATAGGTTCCATCACTTGCTCTAGCTCACATGGCTGGGATCTGAACCCAAGCTTATTCTGGCCCTAAACCTAGGCTCTGAACTATATGACCCTTCTTTTTTGAAATTGTCTCCATGAAGCCAGACTCTTGCTGCTGCTGGGGATTTGGATTAGGCCAGCCCAGTAATCAAGGTGCAGCAGCTGTCCCCCCAACAAACACATGCTGTGGGCTCAGTGAGCAGAGTTTGTTGGTTAGTATTTTTCTCCCTACTTTACCATTTGATAGCATGCTTTTCAGTTGTATATTTAAAAATAGTAGGTGGGAAAACATATTTGAATAGTAGAGATCAATATTTACAAAGTAACTCCTTTCTCTCAAGAATTTGAAAACTTTTTAAGGAAATAATTCTAAACTTTTTAGAGTTGTCATCAATGCTGCAAGATGATTTTGTTAGATAGGATTGAAAGTGTTTCTGCCTTTGGTATGTTTGCAAACGTACAGCTCTCATCACACTGAAGGAAGTTTTGTTGTTCTGTGACTCATATTAATGCTTCAATATGACTTGCCATTCATTCAACAATATTTCCTGGGCTGAAGAATTTGTAAAACATGACAAGAAGAGTCTCTATGTGATTTTTTTTCAGTGCAAAAGACAGATCTATAATCAGCAAATTGTTGATGAACTGTAGCACCTGTGAGTTGTCTAGAGTAGGTGAAGTACTTTATTATGCTGTACTACTCTTGTGATTGGGAATGTCTTAAAACTAATGGCAAATGAAAAGAAAATTATACACTGATTTTGGTCATACAAAATGATTCTGTGTTGTACGTAGTGTTCAGTATGCATATTGTCATATCAAATTTGAATTGGGTTAGATCAAAAAATACTTGAATTGGGCTTCCCTGGTGGTGCCGTGGTTGAGAGTCCACCTGCCGATGCAGGGGACACAGGTTCGTGCCCCGGTCCGGGAAGATCCCACATGCCGTGGAGCAGCTGGGCCCGTGAGCCATGGCCGCTGAGCCTGCCCGTCTGGAGCCTGTGCTCCGCAACGGGAAAGGCCATAACAGTGAGAGGCCTGTGTACCGCAAAAAAAAAAAAAAAAAAAAAAAAAAAAATATATATATATATATATATATATATATACTTGAGTTTCTCATTGAAAATAACTCAAATTTTAAAGAATAGTTGACCTTAAAATTATTTGCAGCTGTTACTGTGAAGACAAGTTTATATACTTGGTTTATATAACTATCAATTTTTTGGACTCATTTAATGAAAGATCTAGAAATAATTCATGAATTGTTTTGGGGGTAGGTAAATCATGAACCCTTTAAAATACGAACATTAACATGTTTGTTCCTAAAGGCAGAACATGAGCTACACTTTGAATCAGAATGCCAAGTGTCTGCAGGTACTCAATTAATTATTTTCCATATTTGATGTTGAAATTGGGGGTTAGGAGAGAAAAAGGAGTTTTCACACGTAGAAAATAAAGAGGAGCATTTTGCGAAGTTTGATCCCGAGCAGAGCCTAGTCTGTGCTGAGAAAGGCATGAGGCTGTCTTTTTAGATAAGAAGTCATTAAAGCTCATGGCTTAGCCTGAGCAGTTTGTAGAGGATGGAGGATCTAATGAGAAAATGTTCTGGATTTTGGTGGAGGAAGGGGTTCTGCGGTCTGGAAAGCAATGAATCTGCTTAATTTAGACAAAGCAGGACTTAAAGACATTACATGAAGTTAGGGCTGCTAGCAAAGATGACTCATACTACTTCTTCAGTCACTTTCTGAAAATCATGTGATGATTATGAGTCATAGAAAATGAATTATCAGTGTAATGATGTGACTAGAACTAGGAAGTAGGTTGGACAAATTTCTGTATTGTTAACAACCACTGTGTTGAGTTTCCAGGTGCCCGGTGGAAGTAACATTGGGGATAGATTTAAGTGTGCTTGTCTAGTCTCTATTAGCACTAAAACAGACCTCTGTTGCATACCATCACTTCTGATCTAGTCAGGTAGAAATGAATATGTGCTTTTAACTGAACAGATGAGTTGAATCAATAGTTATTTTATTAAGGGTTTTTCAGAATTTCTTCTCTAATTTAATCAAAGTAGTTACTTTGTTGTTAATAAATGTTTTGAAGGATTCTAAGAATTGTTTCAACTGATCATCAGGTAAGATTATCAACCAGCAAGGAAAACAGGGCTGTCATTTTGATTTGTGATGCTATAATGTGATAATTGTGATGCAGTATCACTAAATTACAATTAGATTAGCTTTTAGAATCTTTCCTCTGGCAAGATTTGAGAGCTTAATTAAATTAGGAAGAAGGCAATTTTATGCAAGGGAAAAACAATGGGTATGCTAGAACTATGGATACATGGCAGCTGTTGCCGTTATGTTCTGACTTGGAGAATTGGGATTATTCTGTTGCTTCTAACTCAATGCATTTTTATAATTTCCCAAGCTTTTTGAATTAGTATATGTGAATTACAAATTATATTTTTAATATAATAAATGTAAACTAATTGAAGAATCCAATTATTCAAAGTTACTGTCATTGGTTACTTCCAGAAAGACCAAAAGGGTTTCAAGACTTAATTATCTTTTCATGTCTTATACATGCACTTAATTAAAATGTGTGAAGAACTTCAATCATGAAAGACAAAATATCTAATTAAATATGACATTAAAATAGAACCATGCATTTCCCCAGATTGCTCTTGCTTTTTGTTACAGTTTTTTTTTTTTTTTTTTTGTGGTACGTGGGCCTCTCACTGCTATGGCCTCTCCCGTTGCGGAGCAGAGGCTCCGGACGTGCAGGCTCAGCGGCCATGGCTCACGGGCCCAGCTGCTCCGTGGCATGTGGGATCTTCCCGGACTGGGGCACGAACCCCTGTCCCCTGCATTGGCAGGCGGACTCTCAACCACTGCGCCACCAGGGAAGCCCTTGTTACAGTTTTTCATCAGTTATCACAACTAATATTCATTCGATGTCTGTTGGGAGAATGACACAGTCACATAGGGGTTCTAAATTATTGTAGCAATGTGTTAGAGTTGGGTGGGGCACAGTTCCATGGCTGTCTAGATGTGGTGGGGTGTTGGTTCTGTCTTGTTTTCCCTTTCCAGGTGTGGGGGTGGCCTCTGTTCCATGCCACTTTTCTGGCCAGGTGTCTTAGGACCCACTTGCACCTCCAGTTCAGGGCCAGTGGATGGAGAGATTGCCCTTTTAGAGGGTTGCTAAGCGATGCGTTGTCCTCACTTTGCCCCAGTCTATGGACCAGATGCTGACTGTTTGGGTTAAAGGAGAAAACCCTTAATTCATGATCATTTAATCTCTGAGGGTTTCCTCCTTTAACCCAAACAGTCAGTGTTCAGTTCCTGCAGCTGTGAGGAAAGTGCCAGGCCCTTGGACTAGGGCAGGAAATAAAGGGATCATGGGCTGAGACGGGGAGCAGAATGAGGACAGGTTTCCAGCCACCATGGCACAAGCCCAAATCATTGTCCAATTGCCCTTCTCCTGCAGTCGAGCGAGCAGCCCAAGGATCAGCTTGAATTGTCTGTCAGGAATTACACTCACCTGTGCGTCAATGCATTGCTGAAGTTTCACCTGGCACCTTGGCTTAAATATACACAAAGTGTCAAACCTTTCATCTATAGCCAACTACATGATTGTACAGAGAATCCAATAAGGGGAAACTAAATGGAACACCTGGTAAATTTCAGGTTTCTAAGAATCAGGGATAGAAACTGCTATGAAGCAGCACCTGGGAACAGCAGTATGGTGCTTTTCAAGAACTTTGCTGGGGCTGAGATCTACTTGCAAGCTCACAAGCTAGCCTGCCACAGTTTTGGTGATGGCAGCAGGCACAACTTCCGAGTCAGAGACAAAGGATTTTATTATTCATAGCACAGCAAGCAGCAAGTTCGAGTTAGATCCCATTGCCCAAAGTTCCATGGAACCAATGTGTTAAGTGAGGGAGGAAGGGGAGAAACCTAGAGGGAGGGAGAGAAATCTCAAACGAAGGTAGGGACAGCTCTTCGAGGACTAAGAATGGTAGTTTGGAAGTGGGAAAGATTCAACCCAACCCAGATCTAAAGATGGGCCTTTTAAATGGCCCCTGAGGAGAAGGAATCAGAGATCATCACTCTGCATTTTCTTCTCATATCTATTCCTCCCATCAACTGGATGATTCTCTCCACAATTCTGAATTAAAATTTCAGAATGAGAGCACCTCATTGGTGCAACCATGCACCCTTGGCCACGTTTGTGGAGAGCTTTGTATCAAGCTGTCTCCAGGCTGGTTGGCCTGGCTGTGGGTTATCTGTTCTCCTGGGATCCAACCGAGAAGTGGGGGGCGGGGGGGCAGGCTGAGGAGGGAGAACTGTCACAGGTGGAGGACATAGGCTCCCTGCACAGGGAATAGCTCAGAGCCCTTTGTGAAACAATAGCCCTTAAAAAGGAACAGAATGGAGCTGTTCTGTATTGTACAATCAGACAACAGGAGGAAAAGAAAATAAGTCAATTTTTCGAATTTATAATTCAGGCACTTGCCTTGTTTATAGGCAGTCAAAATGTCTACAACATTTATCATGCTAGCATTAAATAATTCCCAGCTGGGGGCTTCCCTGGTGGCACAGTGGTTGAGAGTCTGCCTGCCGATGCAGGGGACGCGGTTCGTGCCCTGGTCCGGGAGGATCCCACATGCCGCGGAGCAGCTGGGCCCGTGAGCCATGGCCGCTGAGCCTGTGCTCTGCAACGGGAGAGGCCACAGCAGTGAGAGGCCCGCGTACTGAGAAAAAAATAAAAAAACTTAAAAAAAAATTCCCAGCTGCACTATTTTTTTTAGTTATATAGTCTGTGTTTTCAGTGACACCCCATAATACAGCTAGTGCTCAGATATTCCGGTGATTACATTATGTGTACAGGTGAGATGCCAAGTACCAAAATTCTCTATCTCTGTACTGCCCTCTAGTGGTTTACTCTTGGGTTTACAGTTAAAGCCCTGCCCTGTTGTAGAAAGCAACCTTCTGCCCTAATTCCAAGCTATAAAGGAAACTCTGTCTTGTCCCATTTAAAGACTGCACCAAGAGCCATAATATCACAATATCTATCTAGTTCTTACCCTAAGAAAATCACAAACTAGGCCCATCAAACTCCAGTGGAAGATCCTGCATTGGAGACCAGGGAAGCTGTGTGTTTTGAACCTTAAATGCTGGTCGATGTTGTTAGAATAAAATAACGTAAGGAATGGAACAAAGTTTAAGACCATTGAATCCAACCCAATCATTTTACAATGAGAAAGCAAGCACCAAGATTTAAATATCTTGGTCTACTGCAGACAATTTACAATAGAATTTAGCTTAGAATCCAAGTTTCCTGCCTCCCAGGCAGGGAATCTTTCTTTTACAGAACCCACATCATACAGTCACACTTATTCAATGGGAAGACAGCCCAAGATGGAGGTTCAAGATGTTATCAAGAAAAAAGGTGTGGAGGGCTTCCGGGAAGATGGCGGAAGACTAAGACGCGGAGATCACCTTCCTCCCCACAGATACACCAGAAATACATCTACACGTGGAACAACTCCTACAGAACACCTACTAAACGCTGGGAGAAGACCTCAGACCTCCCAAAAGCCAGGTGGGTGAAAGGTTCTTGGTGCTGCAACCAGGAGTCTGTGCTGTGCCTCTGAGGTGGAAGAGCCAACTTCAGGACACTGGTCCACAAGGGACCTCCCAGCTCCACATAATATCAAACGGCGAACATCTCCTATAGATCTCCATCTCAACACCAGCACCCAGCTTCACTCAACTACCAGCAAGCTACAGTGCTGGACATCCTATGCCAAACAACTAGCAAGACAGGAACACAACCCCACCCATTAGCAGAGAGGCTGCCTAAAATCATAATAAGTCCACAGACACCCCAAAACACACAACCAGACGTGGACCTGCCCACCAGAAAGACAAGATCCAGCCTCATCCACCAGAACACAGGCACTAGTCCCCTCCACCAGGAAGCCTACCCAACCCACTGAACCAACCTTAGCCACTGGGGACAGACACCAAAAACAACGGGAACTACGAACCTACAGCATGCAAAAAAGGAGACCCCAAACACAGTAAGATAATCAAAATGAGAAGACAGAAAAACACACAGCAGATAAAGGAGCAAGATAAAAATGCACCAGACCTAACAAATGGAGAGGAAATAGGCAGTCTACCTGAAAAAGAATTCAGAATAATGATAGTAAAGAGGATCCAAAATCTTGGAAATAGAATAGACAAAATGCAAGGAACATTTAACAAGGACCTAGAAGAACGAATGATGAAACAAACAATGATGAACAACACAATAAATGAAATGAAAAATACTCTAGATGGGATCAATAGCAGAATAACTGAGGCAGAAGAATGGATAAGTGACATGGAAGATAAAATAGTGGAAATAACTACTGCAGAGCAGAATAAAGAAAAAACAAGGAAAAGAACGGAGGACAGTCTCAGAGACCTCTGGGACAACATTAAATGCACCAACATTTGAATTATAGGGATTCCAGAAGAAGAAGAGAAAAAGAAAGGGACTGAGAAAATATTTGAAGTGATTATAGTTGAAAATTTCCCTAATATGGGAAGGGAAATAGTTAATCAAGTAGAGGAAGCACAGAGAGTCCCATACAGGATAAATCCAAGGAGAAATATGCAAAGATACATATTAATCAAACTGTCAAAAATTAAATACAAAGAAAGCATATTAAAAGCAGCAAGAAAAAAACAACAAATAACACACAAGGGAATCCCCATAAGGTTAACAGCTGATCTTTCAGCAGAAACTCTGCAAGCCAGGAGGGACTAGCAGGACATATTTAAAGTGATGAAGGAGAAAAACCTGCCACCAAGATTACTCTACCCAGCAAGGATCTCATTCAGATTTGATGGAGAAATTAAAACCTTTACAGACAAGCAAAAGCTGAGAGAGTTCAGCACCACCAAACCAACTCTACAACAACTGGTAAAGGAGTTTTTCTAGGCAAGAAACACAAGAAAAGGAAAAGACGTACAATAACGAACCCAAAACAATTAAGAAAATGGGAATAGGAACATGCATATCGATAATTACCTTAAATGTAAATGGACTAAATGCTCCCACCAAAAGACACAGATTGGCTGAATGGATACAAAAACAAGACCCATATATATACTGTCTACAAGAGACACACTTTACACCTAGAGACACATACAGACTGAAAGTAAGGGGATGGAAAAAGATATTTCATGCAAATGGAAGCCAAAAGAAAGCTGGAATAGCAATTCTCATATCAGACAAAATAGACTTAAAAATAAAGACTATTAGAATAGACAAAGAAGGACACTAGATAATGATCAAGGGATCGAACCAAGAAGAAGATATAGCAATTGTAAATATTTATGCACCCAACATAGGAGCACCTCAATACATAAGGCAAATACTAACAGCCATAAAAGGGGAAATCAACAGTAACACATTCATAGTAGGGGACTTTAACAACCCACTTTCACCAATGGACAGATCATCCAAAATGAAAATAAATAAGGAAACACAAGCTTTAAATGATACATTAAACAAGATGGACTTAATTGATATTTATAGGACATTCCATCCAAAAACAACAGAATACACATTTTTCTCAAGTGCTCATGGCACATTCTCCAGGATAGATCATATCTTGGGTCACAAATCAAGCGTTGGTAAATTTAAGAAAATTGAAATTGTATCAAGTATCTTTTCCGACCACAATGCTATGAGACTAGATATCAATTACAGGCAGATATCTGTAAAAAATACAAACACATGGAGGCTAAACAATACACTATTTAATAACGAAGTGATCACTGAAGAAATCAAAGAGGAAATCAAAAAATCCCTAGAAACAAATGACAATGGAGACACACTGACCCAAAACCTATGGGATGCAGCAAAAGCAGTTCTAAGAGGGAGGTTTATAGCAATAAAATCCTACCTTAAGCAACAGAAAACATCTCAAATAAACAACCGAAACTTGCACCTAAAGCAATTAGAGAAAGAACAAAAAACCCCAAAAGTTAGAAAAAGGAAAGAAATCATAAATATCAGATCAGAAATAAATGAAAAATAAATGAAGGAAATGATAGCAAAGATCAATAAAACTAAAAGCTCGTTCTTTGAGAAGATAAACAAAATTGATAAACCATTAGCCAGACTCATCAAGAAAAAAAGGGAGAAGACTCAAGTCAATAGAATTAGAAATGAAAAAGGAGAAGTAACAACTGATACTGCAGAAATACAAAGGATCATGAGAGATTACTACAAGCAACTCTATGCCAATAAAATGGACAACCTGGAAGAAACGAACAAATTCTTAGAAATGCACAACCTGCCAAGACTGAATCAGGAAGAAATAGAAAATATGAACAGACCAATCACAAGCACTGAAATTGAAACTGTGATTAAAAATCTTCCAACAAACAAAAGCCCAGGACCAGATGGCTTCACAGGCGAATTCTATCAAACATTTAGAGAAGAGCTAACACCTATCCTTCTCAAACTCTTCCAAAATATAGCAGAGGGAGGAACACTCGCAAACTCATTCTACGAGGCCACCATCACCCTGATACCAAAACCAGACAAGAATGTCACAAAGAAAGAAAACTACAGGCCAATATCACTGATGAACATAGATGCAAAAATCCTCAACAAAATACTAGCAAACAGAATCCAACAGCACATTAAACGGATCATACACCATGATCAAGTGGGGTTTATTCCAGGAATGCAAGGATTCTTCAATATACGCAAATCAATCAACGTGATACACCATATTAACAAGTTGAAGGAGAAAAACCATATGATCATCTCAATAGATGAAGAGAAAGCTTTCAACAAAATTCAACACCCATTTATGATAAAACTCTGCAGAAAGTAGGCATAGAGGGAACTTTCCTCAACATAATAAAGGCCATATACGATAAACCCACAGCCAACATCGTCCTCAATGGTGAAAAACTGAAAGCATTTCCACTAAAATCAGGAACAAGATAAGGTTGCCCAGTCTCACCATTCTTATTCAACATAGTTTTGGAAGTTTTAGCCACAGCAATCAGAGAAGAAAAGGAAATAAAAGGAATTCAAATTGGAAAAGAAGAAGTAAAGCTGTCACTGTTTGCAGATGATGTGATATTATACATAGAGAAGCCTAAAGATGCTACCAGAAAACTACTAGAGCTAATCAATGAATTTGGTAAAGTAGCAGGATACAAAATTAATGCACAGAAATCTCTGGCATTCCTATACACTAATGATGAAAAATCTGAAAGTGAAGTCAAGAAAACACTCCCATTTAGCATTGCAACAAAAAGAATAAAGTATCTATGAATAAACCTACCTAAGGAGACAAAAGACCTGTATGCAGAAAATTATAAGACACTGATGAAAGAAATTAAAGATGATACAAATAGATGGAGAGCTATACCATGTTCTTGGATTGGAAGAATCACATTGTGAAAATGACTATACTACCCAAAGCAATCTACAGGTTCAATGCAATCCCTATCAAACTACCACTGGTATTTTTCACATAACTAGAACAAAAAATTTCACAATTTGTATGGAAACACAAAGGACCCCGAATAGCCAAAGCAATCTTGAGAACAAAAAACGGAGCTGGAGGAATCAGGCTCCCTGACTTCAGACTATACTACAAAGCAACAGTAATCAAGACAGTATGGTACTGGCACAAAAACTGAAATATAGATCAATGGAACAGGATAGAAAGCCCAGAGATAAACCCACGCACATATGGTCACCTTACCTTTGATAATGGAGGCAAGAATATACAGTGGAGTAAAGACAGCCTCTTCAATAAGAGGTGCTCGGAAAATTGGACAGGTACATGTAAAAGAATGACATTAGAATACTCCCTAACACCATACACAAAAAATAAACTCAAAATGGATTAAAGACCTAAATGTAAGGCCAGAAACTATCAAACTCTTAGAAGAAAACATAGGCAGAACACTCTATGACATAAATCACAGCAAGATCCTATTTGACCCACCTCCTAGAGAAATGGAAATAAAAACAAAAGTAAACAAAAGGGACCTAGTGAAACTTCAAAGCTTTTGCACAGCAAAGGAAACCATAAACAAGACCAAGAGATAACCCTCAGAATGGGAGAAAATATTTGCAAATGAAGCAACTGACAAAGGATTAATCTCCAAAATTTACAAGCAGCTCATGCAGCTCAATAACAAAAAACAAACAACCCAATCCAAAAATGGGCAGAAGACCTAAATAGACATTTCTCCAAAGAAGATATACAGACTCCCAACAAACATATGAAAGAATGCTCAACATCACTAATCATTAGAGAAATGCAAATCAAAACTACAATGACATATCATCTCACACCAGTCAGAATGGCCATCATCAAAAAATCTAGAAAAAATAAATGCTGGAGAGGGTGTGGAGAAAAGGGAACCCTCTTGCACTGTTGGTGGGAATGTAAATTGATACAGCCACTGTGGAGAGGAATTTCCTTAAAAAACTACAAATAGAACTACCATATGACCCAGCAATCTCACTACTGGGCATATACCCAGAGAAAACCATAATTCAAAAAGAGTCATGTACCAAAATGTTCATTGCAGCTCTATTTACAATAGCCCAGAGATGGAAACAACTTAAGTGTCCATCATCGGATGAATGGATAAGGAAGATGTGGCACATATATACAATGGAATATTACTCAGCCATAAAAGAAACGAAATTGAGCTATTTGTAATGAGGTGGATAGACCTAGAGTTTGTCATACAGAGTGAAGTAAGTCAGAAAGAGAGAGACAAATACCGTATGCTAACACATATATATGGAATTTAAGAAAAAAAACATGTCATGAAGAACCTAGGGGTAAGACAGGAATAGAGACACAGACCTACTAGAGAATGGACTTGAGGATATGGGGAGGGGGAAGGGTAGGCTGTGACAAAGCGAGAGAGAGGCATGGACATATATACACTACCAAACGTAAGTTAGATAGCTAGTGGGAAGCAGCCGTATAGCACAGGGTGATCAGCTCGGTGCCTTGTGACCGCCTGGAGGGGTGGGAGAGGGAGGGTGGGAGGGAGGGAGACGCTAGAGGGAAGAGATATGGGAACATATGTATATGTATAACTGATTCATTTTGTTGTAAAGCAGAAACTAACACCCCATTGTAAAGCAATTATACTCCAATAAAGATGTTAAAAAAAAAACAGTGGCATAGAGCAACATCATTTATTAGCTCAACATTCTGTAGGTCAGCAAGAAAAAAAAAGAAAAAAGGTGTGATACATTAAAAAAGAAAATCCATCCATTCATTGTTTTAAGGGAGGGGAGGATATATGCTCTTTCTCTTTAAGGAGAATAATGGAGTTTAAAAACATTACCTTCTTTATTGATTCCAGAGCATTTTCTGGGCAACGCAGGAGAGGAGGAGAAAATAGACTGAATAGGGTAGAGGCAAGAGGGAAGGGTCTATAAGAATTCCCCTCTACATGTTTCTGACCTCAGGTGCTCTTTCTTAATCAATTAATAGATTACAAACGTGAGTTGGCTGGGGCAACCATTCCCTTCTATCAGGGATCTGAATGGCTATGCTATGGACTGAATTTTATCCCCTTGTCCCAATTCCTATGTAGAAGCTGTAACCCCCAGTTGACTGTATTTGGAGATAGGCCTTTAAGGAGCTAATTAAGGTTAAGTGAGGTTATAAGGATGGGTGGTCATAAGGGTGGGTTCTTAAGAGAAGAAGGAGAGAGAGAGAGAGAGAGATCTATTTCTCTGTCATGCAATGACACAGCTAGAAGGCGCCATATGCAACCCTGACCATGTTGGCACCCTGTTATCATTATTTCATTAATTTTACAAATTTTGGAAACTAAGGCTCAGAAGTTAACTTACCATCCTTGTAAGGAGTGGAACCGCTAATCATACCAAGGTCTGTGTGATTCTGAAGTCCAAGATCATTCTTTCTGTGCTGTACTTTGGTCATGTTAGCTCTTTAGCAGCTGCCTCCAAGCTGCAACCTCTGCCCTGCCCCACCTTGAGTAATCCTGAGAAACCAATGGAGATTCACTAAACTTGGTGTAGTAGTCATCACAATTAAAGACATGTGCTGTGGGGCTAGTCTTCCCAGTATTAATGGCTATGGATTCCACTCACTCATTTCTCTGATGCTTTTGCCAGTGTGGACCAAGCCTCCTTGAAAAGCTCTCTTCCTGTGGTGTCCATGATACCAATTTCTGTTGGCTGCCTTTCTTCCTGACTCTTCCTTCCTTGCCCCTTCAAGGGCGTTCTTTCCTCGACATGCATGTTAGCAAAAATGATGTGCCCTAATTGTGTCTATCTATTGTTCTTTTCTTTTAACAATCTCATGTACTATGTATTGTTGGGTTTTTAGTACCACCCATATTCTCCCAAGTAGCTTTCTTTTTCTTTCTTTTCTGTATTGAAGTCTCTCCTGAGCTTCAGATCCATGTATCAAGTATATGCTGGATATTTCTATCTGAATCACTAATGGATACTTCAATACTAATTATACATCTGAACTTAAAAGTTTTCATTCATTAAGTGTTCTTACTCAAACTCATCCTTCCCTAACCCAGAAATATCAACAACTTCCCAGTCACCCCAGCAAGAAAGCTGTGGACAAGTCCCAATGTTTTTCTTCTACCCACTCTTCTTTATCCAATCAATCATCAATTTCTATTTATGACCTAAATAACAACAAACTCCGTCCCTTCTCCCCTTCCCTACTGCCATTACTCTAGTTCACAATCTCTGCATTGCTGGCTTGCATTAACCTTCTAACTCATCTCTCTGCTTCCATTACTGATCCACTTAAATCTTTTCTACCACAGACAGACTGAATAATCTAAAATGCAAATATGACCAGTTGGAAAGGAGAACATTCAGTCTCTAAAACAAAGTGCATAGGGTCCTTATAATATAGTCGCTGCCTTTCTTTCCAGCCTCATTTCCAGTCACCTTTATATCATACACCATATTCCAGGTTTGCTAAATTTTTTATAGTTCTTTGTTTACATAAGTTCTGTTAGTTCTTTATGCTCTTTTCTCTGTCCATAACTCGCTACCCCTCCAAACCCTCAGCTCTAACCCTCACTCAGCAAGAATGATGCCTATAATTACCTATCTTTTTCAATACTCTGTTGAGGTGTCATCCACTCCAAGAAGCCTTCCTGATATCACATTAGGCTGGGTGCCCTTTCTTTGTGCTAACAGAATCCTGAACACGTTCCTCTGCCCTTGGACCTATCACTTCATCTGTCTTCTCTATTCACTCCTCAAGGGGAGTGGAATCAGAATTCAGCCCAATGCTTAATGGGTCCTAGTAAATATTTGTTAAACTGAAGTATTTTAAGGGCAAGGGTTTTTTTGTCAAATTTTTCAGTTTCAATATCTTCTGGGCCACTGTTTATTTTTACAGATATATGCATATAGGTATCCCCCACTTTTTAAAAGTTCTTGTTACACCACTTGACTTTTATGAAAGCCCTATATTAGTACCTGTGTTCACCAGTCAGAGGAAATCTAAAGAGGATTTTTACTTTGGGAAAAAATGTGAAAATCGAAAATAACATTCAGCATTTGTTTTGCAACAGCCATTATAGAGGCAGTGTGCACCCCAAACAAAGTGGTACCACCAAGTTCCTTCCTGGGGACCCACACTCAGCATCTCAGCATCAAGCTGTCAGAGCTTTGAACTGTCTGTGAGCATCTGTGCTTGATCTCGATTTATTTTGTGTATCCTTAGCAAGGTGTGTCCCAAGGTATCAAAAACACCCAAGAAATCCGGTTAGTGTAAAACTAGAGATAATTATGAGTTTGGATAGTAGTAAACAAAATCAAGACATTGTACATGCTTGTAATTGCCTGCATTTACCATTCATACTATTTACACAAGAGAAGAACATTGAAAGTTGCCAAGCTGTCTATTGGTTTTGCTAGTATCAAAGTGGCCTCCTTTAATCAGCATCCAGTAATGGAAAAAATGGAAAGTCTATTGCTTGAGTGGGTTGACAGGTATCCAAAGTGTGGTGTCCTGTTATCTTATACTTAAGGAGAAATCAATCAGTCTTTTAATAAA
Organism: Lagenorhynchus albirostris; assembly: GCF_949774975.1. Classification (NCBI taxonomy): domain Eukaryota; kingdom Metazoa; phylum Chordata; class Mammalia; order Artiodactyla; family Delphinidae; genus Lagenorhynchus; species Lagenorhynchus albirostris. The sequence goes on from NC_083104.1 coordinate 60,843,574, forward strand.
CTGAAAAAGAAAGCCCTGGACAATGGTGGGGAAAGTATTGTGAGTGGAAAAGATAGTTAAGATGGTTTGATTGGTTTTTGAGGAGAGGGAAGCTTCATGGCTTAAAGCTTCCTGGAGGGAGTGTTTCAGCTGATACAGAAGCTGCCAGGAAGTCCACAGAAGAACTGAAGAAAATAATTACAGAAGGTAGTTACTCATCTAAACAAGTTTTTAAACTGTGATGGAACTGCAATTTATTGGAAAAAGTTGCCAAACAAGACATTTATTTTGATATATGAAAAGCAGTCTCTGGACACAGGCATCCAAGAACAGGTGTGAAGCTGAGTCCGGCCTCTGTACCCCAACACCGAATTAAATCTCAGAGACAGAGTTTTGGGTGAAGTAGAAAAGAATAGCTTTATTGCTTTGCCAGGCAAAGGGGGCCACAGAATGCTAATGCCCTCAAAAACTGTGTGTCCCAACCTAGAGTGGGTAGTGAGGAGTTTTATAGTAAGGGTCCAAAGAGGAGGGTGGGTGTGGTCAGCTCATGGACACTCTTCTGATTGGTTGGTGGTGAGGTAATTGGGAGTCAGCATCAACAACCTTCTGGTTTCAACCAGTCTGGGGTCTACGTGCTTGTGGGCAGCATACAGTTAACTTCTCCCACCTGGTGGGGGTTTCAGTATCTGCAAAACAGCCCAAAGATATTGTTACGTGTATCCCTTGAGGGAGAACCAGGACCCTGCCCCAAGGCTGCACTATTGTTTCTTGACTGCTCCTCCCTTGTCTCCACATCCTCTCCCTTCCCTGATTAGCAACTGTTTGAACCTGCCCTTTGGGACTCAGGGAAGGTCATGGAGGCTGAATGAAGCCTATTTCCTGTAATCAAGAAAATGGGGGACACAGAAAGTCTTTTGTGTTCAGGAGCCCCACAGGGTTCCGCTCAGTTTCAGGTTTACCCTGATGTCTATTATCAATGCCACTTGTGATGCTGCCCTTAGGCATTTACTAGTGTGCCATTCAGAAAATCTGAGGCCATTTAAAGGCATTGGTAAGAATACACTTTTCTGTTGTGTTTTGTTCACATTCAAGCAATTGGAATATCCAAGTGATTGTTTCTGAGTACAAGTGACCCTTGAACAACATGAGATTGAACTGCAGGGGTCCACTTTTAAGCAGGTGTTTTCAATAAATACTACAGTACTATACAATCCATAGTTGACTCCATGGATGCAGAACCATAGATATGAAGGGTATACTGCAAAGTTATACTTGGAGTTTGACTGGGCAGGGTGGGTGTCCCCACCCCCATGGTCATTAAAGTGACCACTGTACCTGAGTGAACACACTAGCCCTTTTGTTGAAAAATACCATAGAGAAAATGACCTTGATAATAGATGTCTTCTGATTGTCAAAATTGTGCTGGTCCTCCACTTGGCATGACCAAGCATGATGATAACATTTGTGTTGTGTTCTTACTGCAGAATATGAGGTTGTTGCTGCAGCCAAGACCTAACAGCCATGATTAAGGCTCACTAATTGCAAACTGAAATGCATTTTTTTGTTAAGTGCCATTGAGAGATAGGGCAACTCTGAAACATCTTTACGAGAGATCTGAAAAGAAGACAATATAAAATGGGCAGTCACCAATCCTGGAGATGCTCTTGGTAGGCTAACAGTCTCCATGAGACATGACTTTTGGAGGAAACTATCCCAAGCAGTGAATGATTTTAAATGCTTCGAACCAGCAACATTAAATAGGACAATAGTGACTTTGGCTACTGAGGCTAGGTTTGTGGACGTCAGTGATGATGATGTTGAAGAGGTTTTGGCATCCCATGACCACGGAATGACAGAGGAAGAGTGGATGAAGTTGCAAGAGGAAAGGATACAAACTGAAACCAAAAACAATAGTGGACAGCCGGAAAGTGAAGTCTTCCAGGGGCAGAACGAGAAGCACTGCGTGTGATTTTGCCAGGATCGACGGTGATGCAAGGATTGCATCCCTTTGAAAGGGCGTGCACATTCAGGTAGGTTTGCAAGATGTTTTTAGTGCATGCAAAGGATTGCGTGCTAGGAAAATGCGTGGCACTAAACAGGGAAGCATTCTGTCCTGTGTCAAGCCTTCCACACCAGTCACTGCAGACAACGAACCTCGACATTTGACATCAAGTCAAGAGACAAAGAAAGTGCAGATGTGAGTGACCTGCCTGCCCTGAGGGGTTCAGACAACGCTGAGATGAGATGTTAATAGATGACCCTCTTCCTGTCTTTCCTACACTCCCATCTCCTGTACTTCCCGCCACCCCAACCTCTGATGAGTAAGCCTCACACACCGCCATCAGCACCGCTCAGCCTCCCAGCCTGCTAGCTGTGCTCTGGATGCTGGTGAGTGAAACCACACTGCACGTACATTATTTCTACTTGGTACAGGCTGTGTCTTTATCATATCATTTCTGCTTTTACTATATGGTAGTGTTATTTTATGTTTTATGTGCTATTTGGTATGATTCGGTAGGTTATTTTGGGGGTTTGGGAATGCTCAAACACTTTTTCATATAAATTAATAGTAGTTGCTTCTTTATTTTATACCATTTCTGCTTACAAAAGTTTTTAGGAACGCTCTACTTTTGGGAAACCAATATATATATATACATATATATATAAAATCTGTATATGTATATATTAATTACAATTATTAATTATATAAGACAATTATATTAATTATAATGCAATTATTTTGTTATTCTATTATCAATATAATTATAATATACTAATTATATAATTATAATACAATTATTAATTATATTAATATACATACATATATATGTAGAAGTACATGTAATATACATTTATAATATATAATGTATGTATTGATAGAGCTATAACCACATTAAATAACTGCTGTCTTCAAAAACACAGTAAAACTCTTATAAATATCCAGAGCTATACTACAGATCCAGTTGAAGGAAAATTACTTTGTCAGAGTCCAGTACACTCATGAAAGCATGGATTGTAATTTTTCTTTATCCCCATTATAAGGGGTCCCAGCAGCATTCTTCTCAGTGTTCTTTATCCTTTTCATTGTTTATCTGATAAGGAACCAGAGAAGACGTTAAAATAAGGAGGGTGGCACTGCATGGGCCCAAGTGACTCCCTGCCAAGGGGCTCTGATCTGGACCACTCCCATCATTTTATCAGGAACACATGTTTTCAAACAAATGTTCTAATGTAACAACTCATATCCTGGAACGAGTTTCTGCTCACTAATCCAAGAATTGTATTCTCTGGTTTATTCTTTTTACTTGCGATCTTTGTGCTTTTATCTTGGCCAGGAAAAGAGTCATTGTATTTTGTAGAACTGATGCTTGATGGGTTAGCGTTAGGGGTTTGGAAGTTTTCTTTTTATGGAAATGGTATTTTAAAATAAATGGGCATTTCATTGTGAAACCCATGTCATGTCTTTAAAACACTGATAACTGTTTATTATTCCTGGCTTTTGTGAGTTGAGTCTATTAATTTGCTATGTCTGTGCCAAGGTTCAAAACCCATGTTTTAAATGTCTACTCCTAAAGTGTGCTCATGGGCCAAACAAACAGCTTTCTGGTGAAAGAAAAAAAATTAATGTCTATACTAATATGAACAGATGTTTATATGGTGTATGGTATATTTTAAATATTCTAAAACAATGTAAATATTAGTAATAGTCAATCCACAAATATATTAATGAATACATATTTCTTCATTTGTTCTGGACATACCCCTTATCATTGGATGGTAGGATTTGTGCCATAAGACTTACTTAACTAGTCAAACACATTTTTCTGGCTGCAATTATGTATTTGTAAATGGCCTCCAAGTAATTTTTATAGGAGTAAAAAGAAAGACCACTCCAATACCAGAATACATACATTTAAATAAAATTACTGGTCAGTAATGGTTCTATTAAATAATTATGGGGCACAGTTTGTACTGTGGTGAGTTGATTTCTACTCTGTGAGCCTCCCTGCTTGTCAGACCTTCACATGCCTTTCTGACATCTTGGATCTTGGATGGATATTGGCATTATCTGGGGAACATTTAAGATATTGATATTCAAACTCTTCTTCTAGAGAGTCTAACCCAGTTGATTTGGATGGGCATTAGTATTTTTAACCGCCCCCCCCCCAGTGCATTTTGATGTGCGGACAGAATTGATAATGAAAGGCTGATTGTGATTAACAAGTAATTGAAGGTTAAATGGAAGCTTCTGCATCTGCCCCACCCCCCTGTTCTCCACCCTGGCTGAGGTGGTAAATCAAAAGCATGTCACATCCCAGGAGCATGGTAGAAATTAATGCCACTCTTAGGGATCTAGAGCCAGGTGGCCCAAGAGAATTTTCTGTAATGATGGGAATGTTCTATACCTACTGTGAACTAAGAATGCCACCTGCCATATCAGTAACCAGAGATGTTGTGGCCATCAAGCCATCACATTACAGTCAACCCCCTCCCCACGGTGCCCCCCCCAACCCGGGGACTCAGGATGGAAGCAAAGAATACGTGCCATCTAGCAGTCAACTGCTGCAGCCAACACCCGACGTTGCACCCTGAGGAGACTCAGAATAGGAAAACACAGGACACTGACCCCAGATAGCTGAGAGGCATATCTCAGGAATGACTTCAGTGAGCCCAGACTCTTGCATTTTAGAAACGCGCTAAATTCCTTAACTTGAGATGTCTGGTTTCTTTAATTAACAGTCATCTTTTGATGTTCTGACTACCTGGTCTTTGTTGTAAAAACTCCTGTATATCCTGGCTCCTCCCCTACCTCTTTGGAGCTGTCCCTTAGAGCTATCTGAGAGGCTGTGTCCTGGGTTTACGTCCTCAGATTTGTTCACTGAATAAAACATAACTCTCAACTTTTAGGTTGTGCATTTTTTTTTTCAGTCGACACTATCCTATCCAACAGAGCACCCATTAGCCACTTGTGGTTGTTGAGTTCTTGACATGTGGCTAGTGCAACTGAGAAAGTGAATTTAAAATTTTATTTTTAAAGTTTAAATTTAAATAGCCTCTTGTTGTTAGCAGCTCTGTACTGGACAGTACAGTTTCTAACGGATGCAGAAGTGGTAAACTCTGTCATATTTCCAAAAAATAGTTCCTGATGTCTCTGGTTAGAAGCAATCTTGTTCCTATCTGTACTTTTCCTATTGCTGCTGTAACAAATTTCCACCAGCATAGTGGCTTAAAAGAATGCAAATTTAGGATTCTAAGTTCTTAGGTCTGGAGTTTCTGGAGGTCAGAAGTCCAAAATGGGTCTTACTAGGCTACAAGCAAAGTGTTGTCAGGGCCGTGTGCTTTCTGGAGGCCCTAGGAGTGAATCTGTTTCCTTGCCTCTTCCATCTCCTTGAGGTTATCTGCATTCCTCAGCTTGTGGCCCCTTCATCCCTCTTCGGAGGCAGCAGTGTAGGGTCTTCAGATCTCTCTCTGACTCTGACATTCCCACCTCCCTCTTTCACTTAGCATGACACTTCTGATTACACTGGACCCACTTGGACAATCCAGAAAATCCCCTCATCTCAAAATCCTTCATTTAATCACAGCTTCACAGTGCCTTTTGCCGTGTAAGATAACATATTCGCAGGTTCCAGGGATTAGGCTGTAGGTATTTTGGGGGAGCCATTGTTTAACCTATTCCACCAGTGTTTCTTGTCCCACCTTGCCTGATATATAGTTTCTTGTGTGCTTTCCTATCCACTTCCTTGAAAGCAGCAGGTGAGTCTCAATGATTTCAATAGCTGGGTTAAAGCTGTGGCTTTCATACCACGGGTGCTCAAAATATGTTTGCTGGAAAGAATTGATTAAAGAAATAGACATATACATACTACAGTATATAAGATAGATAACTAATAAGAACCTACTGTGTAGCACAGGAAACTCTTCTCAGTACTCTGCAATGACCTATATGGGAAAAGAGTCTAAAAAAGAGTGGATATATGTATATGTATAACTGATACACTTTGCTGTGCAGTAGAAACTAATGCAACATTGTGAATCAACTATACTCCAATAAAATTTTTTTAAAAAGAGGATGGAATAGGACAAATAAAAAATAAAGAAAATAAAAGAACAGAGTATTTGATAGATGCTGACTGAGTGAATGAGGCAGCAAGGTGGATCTGATGCAGCAAATTAATTTTGAGAATTTCATGCCTTGAAATATTCACCAATCGATCAATGGACCCACAGAACAGATTTTGGAGCAGTATTCATCACTTGCCAATCAAATACAGACTTAAGAATTCTGCCCTGGTCTGTTCATTTCGGCTAAATATGTATCTTAGGCTAATGCAGGCATGAAAGCCACAGCCTGTTTGCCTGATTCTCTAGGAATAAAGTCAAGAACAAAGAGGGTGGAGGGATGTCTCCTGATGCATTTCATAATACCACCAGAACATTTAAAGATCAATACCTTATTTGACAAAGGAAATAGTATATGAAAATCTATATGATTACTTTATTAAGGCTTTATGTCTACGGGAACAATTTAGGTTTTTTAAAAAGACAGTCCAGGATAAAAATGTCCAGTTTGATTATTATATCCACAAAATTTAAACATATACAAAGGTAGAAGGATCATATAAGAGACCCCATGCTTAGACAACATCACCTCGCTTAGACAACTGTCTACCCATGGCCCATGTTGTCCTCATCTGTGCTCGTGTCACCTCCTCCACCCCAACCCTATTTTCAAGCAAATCCCAGAATTGTATCTTTTTTTTTTTTGCGGTACGTGGGCCTCTCACTGTTGTGGCCTCTCCCATCGCGGAGTACAGGCTCCGGACGCGCAGGCTCAGCGGCCATGGCTCACGGGCCCAGTTGCTCCGCGGCATGTGGGATCTTCCCAGACCGGGGCATGAACCCGTGCCCCCTGCATCGGCAGGCGGACTCTCAACCACTGTGCCACCAGGGAAGCCCCCAGAATCGTATCATTTTATCTATACATTTATTCATTTATAAACACATTTGGGCAGATTTGTTAATGAATTTCCTCTTATTCATGCTGGCTTCCTGCACGTTTTGGCCACTCCATCATCTTGCTGAAATTTACTGTCTTTTCTTTACCTTATATGGAATTTTGTACTAAAAGACAAAACATAGCAACTAAACATAGAAAAGGCTAAGTTGGCCAGGCTTGTTGAATTTTCCTATTATTTTAATTCGTGTTTTAGGAGGTAGCTTACAAAGTGGAAATATATGAGATTGCACATGAGTTAAAACAATATTTGCATTTTTATTTAGGAGAAAGGAAAGGTCTTAACCACAGGGAAAATATGAGTGAAAAACCAAGCTCTGCTCACTTTTATTTCAGGAACATATTAAATGTTAAGGTAAAACATGTATAATCCAGTTTGAGAAGACACATAGAGAGCTCCCAGGATTAGGGGATATTCTGAGGGAAGACTTCTCATAGGAAGAATTAAGTGAAGGCAAAACCAGAAGTGAGAAACAAGATTTTGTTGAAGATGGAAGTTTGGTCAGAAAATATAAAGCTGTATAGAATACAGTTTCATAAAACGTGAAAATACGAAATGTTTCTTTTGGGCACTACGGTCTTCTCTTTTCATATATATCTGTATACAGTGATTGTAAATGGCCTTCCTCAATACATTAAATATGTCAGTAAAAGTGCACATGATCAGAGTTGGCTGGATTGGAGATGATGATAACACCATTGACAGTTGCCTCTGTCTTTCTGCCATTTCTTTCTGTCTTATTATCTTTAACTATCAACCAGAGCTAATTTATTCACTCAATGGACATGAGTCACAGTACTTTATTCGTAAGGATACCAATTAAATACTTGGAGAATGAAGTAAAATCAATTTCTCCTTTTTCAAACCCAAATCTAGCATTCTAAAATTTATCAAGCTGAAATTCCCTGTTATGTCACTGTTCCAAAGCAGAAAGCATCTATGCACCTGTTCCATTCATAGACTCATAATGATTTTTAGCTGAAGAGAATATATGAGGTGATCTGATTCAGCTCCATGTTTGGACCCAGAAGTCTCTGGATTAAATGAATTGCTAAGGGTCACACAGTTAAAAAATGTCAGTTCAGAGACAAGAAACCAACTTTCCTGCCTTCCAGTTGGTATGCCCATCCCAAATATTATAAAAGATGAAGTGACAAATGAAGAAAATTATTTGATTCTGTTAACTATGGTGGTATATGAATCTGTGCTTTAATAAAGTGACTTTGAATAAAAGTTGTTTCAAGAAGTTATGTGAGTTTTAAGGTTCCCTTCAAGCTCTAACATGATGTATTTATAAGAAGAGGTCCTAGTTTGCATTTTTTTCAAAACAAACAACTTTTTATTGAAGTATAGTTTGTTTACAATGTTAGTTTCTGGTATATAGCAAAGTGATTCAGTTATATATATATTCTTTTTCAGAATCTTTTCCAAGAAAAGTTATTATGAGATATTGAATATAGTTCCCTGTGCCATACAGTAAGTCCTTGTTATTTACCTCATTTGTATATAGTAGTTTGTATCTGTTAATCCAAAACTCTTAATTTATCCCTTTCTCCCTTTGGTAACCATAAGTTTGTTTTCTATGTCTGTGAATCTGTTTCTGTTTTGTAAATAAGATCATTTGTACTGTTTTTTAGATTCCACATATAAATGATATCATATGGTATTTGTCTTTCTCTGTCTGACTTACTTCACTTAGTATGATAATCTGTAGGTCCATCCATGTTGCTGCAAATGGCATTATTTCATTCTTTTTTAATGGCTGAGTAATATTCCACTGTGTGTGTGTGTGTGTGTGTGTGTATCACATCTTCTTTATCCATTCATCTCCTAGTTTGCATTTAAAAAAATTGAACACTATATTTTTGCATAAACTAACATAATAAAACTTTGCCAAATATTTACAAAAGATAAAATACAAATAGAGGAAAGAAGAGGGGGTCAGGAGTCTGCTCTGGTCTCTATTTTTTTTTTTGATATTAGCGAAGGTGATGATATGTTTATACTTGTGCTAAGGACATCAATCTTCCCACATCCTCAGCTTTTGCTCTGAAGACTTCCTAACCTCCTGGGCTTAATTAAAACTTGGTTCTACCTTGACTCTACTACCTGCCCATCCACCACCTAGACTCAGAGCTGAGTGTGGAGGGGGTTCCCCTTACTCCCCATGACTATGTTTAGATAATTTCTCCTCCACCTAGACCATACATCCAGCTTCCAATCGCACATGTAGGTTTTTTACAGGTATAGCAAAATCAGCTGTTCCCAATGCCCATCTGTCTCATCCCACTGTGGAATCTACCTGTGTCCTATGTTCACTGTCTCAGAAGACAATGCCCCAAGTTGCAATTGTCCAAGACAAAACCTGGGAACCATACTCGGCCCCTCCCAACTCACCACATTCAGGCAAATTCAAATTCTGCTGATTCTACCAGATAAATATACCTCCAGTCTGTTTGCTGCTCTCCAAACCGATGACTCATATTGTGTCCAGTCACTGTCATTTCTTTCATGACCTGGGGCCACAGCATCCCTCACCTTTAGACTCGGACCCTCCTAGTCTATGTATCTGCTTGGTGACAATCTCATGCAAGGGAGTTTTTTCTTTTAGCATCCATACTGCTTTCATAATAGAAATTGAACATCAGGACAACCAAAAGATCTGCTCACAGTAACACAACTCTTGGGTGTTAGAACTAGAGATTCTGACTCCTTACTAGGGTTCCATTAACTTCTGGATGGCCCTTCTGCAGGTCTTGAGATGGGTGCATCTCCTAAGGATAAACAGTGCAAAACCGAGGCCTTACCACAGGATAAAATTATAGGAGGCTCTCAACTTTTAAACACTAATATTCAGCTGCTCAAAGGACAAATTCTGAATCATAATAACAATATTTAGATGCCATTAGTCTACAGTGCTGTGACTTTTGAGAACCATAACTTCATTGTGTATAGCTTGTTTCTACTTTCCAATTTTTATTTTATTATCATTACAAATCATGCTTGTTTTTTAAGGACTTTAATTTTCAAATTGCTACTGAGTTATTTTTTGTCAGTTATAATGATCAGTTGCCCATGAAGTCAAATAAAAAGAAATTACAATCAGTGAAAGAACATAGTAAATATCTTCATTATTCTTGGCTACACTTTTCCCAGGTCAGAATTATTTCACATATGACAGAACATTAACCAAAGTGAAAATATGTATGTTGCCCCACATACAGGGACCTGCCCATTTTTGCAAGGGCATTGGCTACTGCTCACATTCTAAGGTCAGTGAAAAGTAATCTCATGTTTCACCTGATTTAAACTGGAGAGAGTAAACAAAACAATGGAATGAGTAGTGGGGCATTTTGAGATATGCAGATTTTGGAGGGGACTTATTGAGCCAACTTCAAAGGGCAGAGATTACAGAAACTAGTTTTTACTTATCCAGGGTTTTATTCATTCTGTGTAACTCAAGTTCATTGTAACTTGATCTATGTTCAGTATTTTTAAAAATCAAAGTATGTTGTCGTTTTGGCCTATTTTTAACGTCCCCCTCCCTTTAAAATTTAGAAAATATCTGCGTCCATATTGGATCTCTGTGCGAGGTTAGCAAATGCAGTGAGAAATTGGGCTTCATTAAAATTTAAAACTTCTGCTTTGTAAAGAACACTTTTAAAAGAATGAAAAGGTAAGTCACTGACTGGGAGAAAATCTTTGCAAAGCACATATATGATAAAGAGCTGGTATCCAAAATGTATAGACATCCCTAAAATCTCAACAGTAAGAAAAACAATTTGATTTAAAAAAATGAGCAGAAGGTCTGAACAGACACTTCACCAAAGAAGATAAACATATGAGGAGATGATCAACACCATATGTCATTTAGGGAACTGTAAATTAAAACAACGAGTTGCCACTACATAACTATTAGAAATGGCCAAAATCCAAAAAACTGACAACACCAAATGCTGGTGAGGATGTGGAGCAACAGGAACTCTAATTCATTGGTGGCGGTAATGCAAAATGGTACAGCCTCTTTGGAAGACATTTTGGCAGTTTCTAACAAAGCTAAACATACTCTTACCACATGATTCAGAAATCAAGTTCCTTCGTATTTACTCAAAGGAGTTGAAAACTTATGTCCACACAAAAACCTGTATGTAGATATTTATAGCAGCTTTATTCATAATTGCCAAAACTTGGAAGCAACCAAGATGTTCTTCAATAGGTAATTGTATGAATAAACTGTCATCTGTCTGGACAATAGAATATCATTCAGTGATAAAATGAACTATCAAGCCACAAAGACAGAGGGGCCTTAAATGCATATTGCTGTTAAAGAAGCCAATCTAAAAATACTACATGACTACAACTGTATGACATTCTGGAAAAGGACAAACTATGGAAACAGAAGAAGGATCAGTGGTTGCTAGGGATTCAAGGGGAGGGAGGGAGGGATGAATAGGCAGAGTACAGAGGATTTTAGGGCAGTGAAACTCATCTGTATGATACTGTAATGGTAGATACATGATCAAACCCATAGACTGTACAACACAAACAATGAACCCTATGTAAACTTTGGACTTCAGTTAGTAATGATGTGTCAGTAATGCATCAATTGTAAGAAATGTATCACATTAATGCAACATGTTAATAATAGGGGGAACTGTATGAATGTGTATGTGTGTGTGTGTGTATGAGTGTGTGTGTGTGTGTGTGTGTGTGTAGGAGGAGGAGGAGGAGGAGGGGGGGTAGATGGAAACTCTCTGTATTTTCTATTCAATTTTCTGTAAACCTAAAAAGGAAGTGTGTGAAATTACATTTCTTCAGAAGATACATTATGAAATTTTGAATATTATGTATTGTTTCCTTTGTAAAACAACTCTGCTGAGGTATAATTGGTATACAAAGAATGGCACATATTTAGTATATACAATTTTGTGAGTTTGGACCCATGCAAACACCTGCAATACCATCACACGGTCAAGATAATAGACATCCAACACTTCCCAATTTCCTTGTGTCCCATTTTTTTTCTTTGTGGTTAGAACACTTAACATGAGATCTGTCTAGCGCCTTCATAAATATTGAAGTGCACAGAGCTGTATAATTAACAATTATAGGCACACTGTTGTACAGCAGATCTCTAGAACTAATTCATCTAGCATGACTGAAACTTTATATCTATTGAACAACTCCTCATTTAATATCCAAAATATATAAGATGTTTAATATCTCCTCATAGAATGGGAAAAAATATTTGCAAACCATATATCTGACAGGCATTTTTTTCTAGACCCTTTAAAAGTTCTTGTTGTGTAGAGTTGATTAATTGATTGAGTAAAAAATTTGACTGAAAGGGCAAAAAAGTTAAGCCATCACACATTTCTGTAAACTCACAAAGATAGCAGAGACTTGCTACTTATTTCAATCTTGTCCTCTTGTATGATTCAATATCAAAATATAAATTGAGCTGATAATTTTAGTTAGCTTAGGAAAGTGAAGGTAGAAGTTTGGAATGATTATGATTGGTAGAGTAACAAAATAATTTGGGGTCCAGTTTTGGTTCAACTAAATTGCCATTTCAAATCAATTTCCTGGTTTCATTTTAATTGAGTTTGATTCACCACATGCAGTTTTCACAATATGCACTTTGCAGTGCACGGGGTAAATTCCAAAAGGAGCCAGCACATTTCAGCTGATATAGTTCAAGTTCAGTTGAAACTTAACACAGTAGAAGCCTTTTTCCTTTTCATGAAAGTTTTTCATGCCTGAATGTACTTTGTGTAATTAGCCAACTGTTTGGAAATTGTCATCTAACTTTCACTTATTTTAATGAAATTTAAAAATTCAAATAATCTGCTTTTGTGTGTCTTCTCAGTCTTCTTAAATTTTTCTTAATGCTTCTTAGGTTTCTCTGATAATTTTCCTTTTTAAATCCAGAGCAGGATTTCTATGTTTGTTAGTAACTGAATTGGAGCTGCTTAAGGAAATGAGAATATCAGGAGAGTTTGTACGTATAACCTCGTGTTTTATTTCATTAATTATCAAAAATTAATGATAAATTTATAAGATGGTATAACACTGGGGGTTTTTTTCCTTTTAATATAGGACACCTGGTTTCTTCATAATGAATGTATGGTTATTGTGAGTTACACGTTTTTGGTTGTTGTTCTCTGAAGAATATCATATAATATTTTTATCAGCATATTTACCCATCAATTTACTCAAATAAAAGAATTCCAAAATGTCATACGTCATGTATGTCATGTAGTTTAAAGAACTTGAAGATCTCACAATCCATGCCTGATAAAACTTGTGTGGAAAAATTACCCCATACACAAACAGAAATGATCTGATAAAATCAAGTTGTTTTCGCAAGCCGTTAGCACAAATGTGAACCTTTGAATCAAAATCATTGACACTTTTTACATGACTCAATTTTTTTTTACTTCAAGTGGAAAGAGAATTTTTAATGTTTGGAACTAAAAACTGAACATGTACACATATGTGGAACTGTTAGTGTTTCTTTAAGCTATGAAGAATCTCCCCACATTTGAAAAAGGTCATTTTGTTTTCATTCACACTTTCATTAATGTGTTCTCATTATAGAAACATCCTATGTTTCCACTCATATAAAATTAAATATGTATGCATATATAGTTATATTAACCCAGATGAGGGTTAATATTCCATTTTAAAGGAACTTTTAATACACTTCTTAGAAGGATTGGCAATTTTCAGGAACAATTACAACATAACGCAAATCAATCAGGGTGATACACCACATCAACAAAAGAAAAGACAAAAACCACATGATCATCTCAATAGATGTGGAAAAAGCATTTGATAAAATTCAAGATCCATTCATGATAAAAAGTCTTACCAAAGTTGGTACAGAGGGGACATATCTCAACATGATAAACGCTGTTTATGACAAACCCACAGCCAACATAATACTCAACAGTGAAAAGCTGAAATGCTTAAGCTTTGAATGAATTCAAAATGCTAGACTTCACAATTCAAGTGTAAGCCTAAAAGTCAGCACATCCACTGGGGGGCAGAAGCGCACCAGGAACGTGCACAAGCAGACCAGCCCTGGAACACAGGGTGATGCCCCCAGGAGAAGATGCTGATGCTCCCAGGGAGGACATTGCTGGCCTGTGACTGTCTCCAGCTATGCCCTCTGTGGGCTCACCCACCTGCTCTCCTTTGTGGCAACAGGGCTCATCTGCAGGGTGCCTGGGAGAGGGAGTCCCTCAGCTTCCAGCCAACAGGGCTTTCTTGGAGAGAAGCTGACATGACTCAGTATTTGAGTTCTTGTACCACTAGTGCCCTGGCGAGTTAAAAGACCCTGAGTCTCCTTGAGGGTCCCTCTTTTGTTGATATTAGCTGCACAACTGAAGTGTTTGAATTTTACTCAGTCATTTAAGGAAGGCAAAGAAACAAAGGGATGACAAGTTGCTTTTGTTTGTAATACTTTGAAATAGCAGGGGAAAAACAGACAAGGACATACGTTCCTTTTAAGAGAACACAAAGACTGTATTCATCTCTTTCTCTCATTGAAAATACTCTTTACATGTAAGACAAGAAACCACACTGAAATAGTGGTTTGTATCCTTGGCATTAGGGAGAGAATGGCGATTAGTTTAAAGTCGGAGTTGCTGCCAAGCTACAGACTAACTTGGGATAACTTGTCTAGAAGTCAGCATAGATAAAAGAAGTGACCATCCCTAAAGCAGGACTCTTACTATGATGTGCATGGGGATACCCTGGGGATCTTGCTGAAATGCAGATTCTGAATGAGTAGATGTGCCCATGATTAAGCTACATTTCAGAGCCAGGTATTCAGACAACCTCAGGAAAGAGAAAATAGTCCCATCGTGTGCTTGCTGGGTGAAGAAGCAGGCTTTGTTTTCCTTTTAGGTCCTGGAAGTTAACTGCAGAGTGTAAGGCTTGCTAGTGTATGTACAACCTGCAAGGATTCTTTCAGAACCCTACTTTGTCCCATTGTGTGTTGTTGGCAAGCACTCAGGTGTCGCTCTCAAGAGTGACAGTTCAAAAAAAGCAGCAGACTCACAGATCTAGAGAACAAACTAGTGGTCACCCATGGGGAGAGGGAAGGGAGGAGGGGCAATGTAGGGGCAGGGGATGGAGAGGTACAAACTATTAGGTATAAAATAAGCTACAAGGATATATATTGTCCAACGTGGGGAAATACAGCCAATATTTTATGATAATTATAAATTGAGTATAATATTCAAAAATTGTGAATCACTATATTGTACACTAGTAACTTATACAATATTGTACATCAACTATACTTCAATTAAAAAAAAAGAATGACAGTTCAAAGCAGAGAGAAAGCTGATCTTTTTCTCTGAGCCTCCTTTTAGCTGCTAGCATGCTACTCAGTGCATATCCTTAAGAACTGAGGAACTGGTTAACTTCAGGGAGAATGAATGAGGGCATGCTAATGAAGAACAATTTCCATTGGCTGGACCTCTACTATGTGCTGGGTGCTTTGTTGAGGACTCTAGATATATCATTTTTAACCCTTTGAGGGAAAATTTGTTAACTCTGTTGTAAAGTTAGTGGGACCAAGACTTGGAGACCATAAATAACATGCCAATGTTCCATAGTTTATAAGGGTCAGAGTTTGTGTCACTTCAGAAAATGATATCCTTGGATATCGTTAAGAATATTAAGGATTTCCATCCCAGCAATGATCTTGTGTCAGTTGCAGTGGCACAGGCGCTGTGATGTCAACGTCGGAGCTGTAACAGGATTGCTGACAAGCAACCATAATGTCTTGCATCCCTGTACTGTATCATTGTCCCTAGCGTTGTGCTCCCTCCACAGTGTGGGAGCTTCCCCAGGCTCCCGCTGCTCTTGGCTTGCATGGTACACTGAATCCCCATGCAGAGATGGAGTGGCCGTGGCGAGCATTTGCTTCCTCAGCTGTTCTCTTGGCTCTTCCATTGCCTCTTGTCCTCTGCTGGCCCCTGGCAAGTGAGCGTGGTGTGCAGACAGGCAGTGTGTCTTCAAGGGCAGCAAACACCAAGTCATTTGAAAGTTCATCTATCTCTAGAGCATGGTTGCAGCAACCATTGTGATGATTCCACCAAAATCGTAACAGAGTTTCTTCTTTCCTGTTATTTAAACTCTACCAGATCTGCCCTTACTTACACCCTAGGGCAGTGTTTTCCACACCAGAAGTGCTGTGAAAAGCCTAGTGGGCCATGAAGTCACATGACCAGCATTTCCTTTTTTGAAAAAAAAAATGAAATGCACTGGAATAGAATTTGAGAATATCAGAGAGCATTCTGCGCAGTGTTATTTCATGGAACTTTTGCTCCATGAATATGTTTCTATGTGGGGCCTGCACTCATTTCCTGTTGCTCCTGCAACAAATTGCCAAACTCTTTAAGGCTTAAAATAACACAGATTTATTACCTTTTAGTTCTGTAGTTAGAACTCTCATTGTGCTAAAATCAAGGTGTCTGCTGGCTTTTTCCTACTGGGGCTGCAGAGAGAGTCCAGATCCAGGCCTTTCCCAGCTCCGGAGGACGCTAACTTTCCTTGGTTTATGCCCACCCCCCCATTCAGAGCAGCAAAGGTGGATTGAGTCCCTTTCACAGCACATCACTCTGACTTTCTTGTCTGGTCTGCCTCCTTCTACTTTTAAGGCCTCTGTGATCACAATGGGCTCACGTAGCACATGGATAACCCAGAGTGGGCGCCTTGTCTCAAAGTCAATTGATTAGAACCTTATTTCCCCTTTGACCTTTAACTAACATATTCAAAGTCCTGAATATTAAGATGTAGACTTTTTTAGGGGGGCCATAATTCTACCTTCTACAGGGCTACAATGTAAAAGCGTTTGAAAAATACAACCTGATCATCAATTATTCTGCCTCAAACATAGCAGGTGGCCTTGAAGTGCTTACCTGTAGTGGTAGATCAGGTTCAAGTTCATGCCTCCCACCTCTTTGATCCTCAATCTGAGGACTATTTTTGGTTTCTACTAACCTGGCCGTGGCCAATCCACTCAGAAGCCTGACTATTGGCCGTAACTCTCCACTTTCTATCTATTCTTTTCCTAAGAACACTTAGGATGATACTGTCACATGGAACACGGAGGTCAAATCAGCATTGTCTTTAAACAAAAAGTCAAGGAGGAAATGAAACAAGGCTACTCTTTTCATAAAAGTAAATCCAAACTCTTGCTCCTGAGACCCTTCCATCTCTCTGTGAATGTTCTTTTCATCTCCATCCATGAGGTTATGGACCCTTCTCACACTTGCACACCCCTTTACATCATGCACTCAAGGGTCATCAGCTTTGAGAATCCCTGTCACTCTATGAGATAAGCAGGGGTTATCAGCCATGGATTTCAGTTGGGAAAAAACAAGATATTAAGTTATTTGAATAAGGTAGACCTACCAATGTAGAAAAGTGTGTAAACATTTTGAGTTAACTTGTATTCATTGAGTACTTATTTTGGTCTCAGCTGGGTGCCAAGTGCTATGGGAATATGCAAGTAGATGCCATGGTACCAGTCTCATGGAATTTATAATCTTGTTTGGCAGATAAGATGTGCGTGTGTGTACTCGTGCCTGTGTGCACGTGTGTGTGTATGGGTACATGGACATGTGAAGGTGTGTGTGTATACGTGTGTGGATGAGTGCGTGCATGTGTGCATTTGCAAGTATGTGTAAGCACACGTGTATGTATTTGTGCGTGTGCACATGTTAATGTGTGCCCGTGTCAGTGTGCGTGCATGCATGTAACTGAGCGTCAGTGGTAGAAGCATACCATTGTGATGGTATGGACATGCAGCTTTGAATCAAACTGACTTCTCCTCAGTTTCTCTTTCAAGGATGTCCTCTTCTCTAACTTGCTTTGAACACGGCCTGTTTAAACTTTGCAGAAAATCATACCACAGCCTAGTTAGAAGCTGAAACACTAACAGGATTTCTGATTGGCCAGTTAATTAAAACTTATCAAGGGAGACTTTAAGTCCTTTGCTCTTTTTGACTTTTCTGTTTCCTCTTGGAAGAGTCAAAAAGGGAAAAATGTGGACTGCAGGAAGAAAAGAGTAAGCAAACTCTGCTTGGGATGCAAACTTTATTGCAAAGAGTGCCTGCACGATGGTGAGAAGGTGGGATGCTAGAGAGGAGGGTGGGGGGTAATGCGGCCCTGGAGGAGGGGGTGAAGGGCTGGGAAGATCACTTGGATTTGCGGGATAGAGAAACAGGAGCCGCAGGATGTTGCTGGCTGAGAGCATTTTCATCTAAATATTACATCATATGAGCTCTTTCTCCTCCGTCTTCACGGGAGCGGCTGCTGTGGTCCATGACCTGGAGCTACACACCCTCCAGATGGTCGGTCATCTGGATCAAGGCTCAGGTAGCCTGGCTCGAGGGCATTGCTCCAAAAGATCAAGTCGTGCTCGTGGCAGACGGGCCCCTAGAGGATGAGGCTACCCCAAGCTGGAGTGGGGTGGAGACTCTGACACCCTGGAAGTAGCTGACTGCATTGGTTAGGTCCATGGTTCCCTGGCCCGGGCTGGGAAAGGAAGAGGTCAGACTCCCAGGGTGGCCAAACAGGAGAAAAGAAGAGCGTCCAGGCCAAAAGGCAAATGCAGCGCTAGCACTTTGTCAATGTGGTGCCCACCTTTGGCAAGAAGGAAGTCCCCAATGCCAACTCTTAAGTCCTTTGTAATCCTGGCTTTCTCTAATAAAGCCACTTAGCTCCATCAAAAAAATAAAATATTACATCACATGGATATTGGAGAAGACTTTTCACTAATTTAATAGAATCACTTTTTTAGCATATGTTTTCTTCTTGGTGTCCTAACCAAAAAGGAATGAGAAGATTCTACTTCCTGTTTAATGTATATATAAGTACAATTCCTTCACAAATGAATATATGTATATAATATATGTACTTACATTTAACCAAGAATAAAACCATTTGGAAACTAAAGTTTTTGAAAATATGAATTCCTTGTGTTGCCTGCAGAACAAGCTCAGAGTTCTATCCTGAGGACATGATATTCTAAGATCTTTTCCAGATCTAAAATATACCAAGCTCGGATAATGTTAAAAAGAGGCAAGAGCCTGACATCTTTACTGAGTGATACTCTTTAACAAGAGGCT
Source organism: Lagenorhynchus albirostris (assembly GCF_949774975.1). Taxonomy (NCBI): domain Eukaryota; kingdom Metazoa; phylum Chordata; class Mammalia; order Artiodactyla; family Delphinidae; genus Lagenorhynchus; species Lagenorhynchus albirostris. Next base: position 60,862,724 of record NC_083104.1, read on the forward strand.
ATTTAAGATCATGCCTAAAAGCTGAAGGAAAATCCTCCTGGTGATTTCAACGAATTAGAACACATTAAAGAAAATTTATTTTAGTCAAGTATAGGTGATTTACAATGTTGTGTTAATTTCTGCTGTACAGCAAAGTGATTCAGTCATACACGTATATATACATTATTTTTCATATTCTTTTCCATTATGGTTTAACCACACGATATTGCATAGAGTTCCCTGTGCTATACAGGAGGATTTGTTGTTTATCTATCCTGTATATAATAGTTTGCATCTGCTAACCCCAAACTCCCAGTTCATCCCTCCTCCACCCCGCCCTTGGCAACCACAAGTCTGTTCTCTATGTCTGTGTCTGTTTCTGTTTTGTAGATAAGTAGAACACATTTTTAATTGAGCTCTTATTCTGTGCCAGGCTTTATGTTAAGAGCTGGGTGGGCAGGAAGGAGGAGGAGGAAGAGGTTAGATGTAAAGATGCAAATGCTTGGCATGTAAAAGGCACATAATAAATATCCACTGGACAAGACCCTGCAGTGGATTGACTCATTTTGTGGGGGAGAGGAAGGGGAGGCACTAGGGAGACATACACAGAAATAAGTGGAGATAGATAGAGACTAGATCAGTGGTTCTCAACATTTGCCTGCACATTGGAATCACCTGGGAACTTAAAAACAATACTAATGATCAGATGCCACCCTGAGTGAGTCTGATTTACTGGTTTGAAGGCAAAGAAAAGAGGAGGGAAAACCATGCCTGAGGTCCCAGGAACTTGGAAGAACAAGGCAGTTGGAGAAGTTGGAGAAGGATGAGTGATTTGGAGTAGGTAAAGTGCAGGGTGAGATGATCTTAGCCAGAAGATGGAACTTCTGGAAAGAAGATAGACAGGCGAGGGGCTTCCCTGGTGGTGCAGTGGTTAAGAATCCGCCTGCCAGTGCAGGGGACACGGGTTCGAGCCCTGGTCCGGGAGGATCCCACATGTCGGGGAGCAACTGAGCCTGTGTGCCACAGCTACTGAGCCTGCACTCTAGAGCCCGTGCTCCTCAAAGAGAGAGGCCACTGCAGTGAGAGGCCTGTGCACCACAACGAAGGGTAGCTCCGGCTCGCCACAACTAGAGAAAGCCCACATGCAGCAATGAAGACCCAACTCAGCCAGAAATAAATAAATAAATAAATAAATAAAAATTTTTTAAAAAAGATAGGCAGATAGAGTTCAGCTTCTGAATGACCTGGGTTGCCATTGTAATGAGATGGATTTTCTTCTGCAGCCATTGGAGAGCCAAGGAAGAATTGTAAGGAAGGGACATCAGGAGATATGTACTTTGGAATGGTAGTGCTGGAATGGGTGGGGTTCATGGTTGGGGAGGGACAGACACCATTGCCAGGAGGCTATTGCATTGGTCCAGGTGAATAAAAGCTCTGGCACTGGGAATGGAGATGGAAAGCCACATTCCGTAATCCCTTCTGGGACAGACTCACACTGTCCTGCTAACCAACTGGCTGCGGTTGACAAGGAAAAAAAGAGGATCCCAAGAAAGCACTAAATTTTCCAGACTATGCTTTCAAATATAAAGATTCCTTTTTAACATCAACTAAGAAACTTCAGGTATCCACATCCTAGTAATTACAGTTTTAGTATCTGTTGATTGAGAAAATCAGAATAATTGGCAAGCTTGCTCCAGCTGGGGAGGGGTGTGTGTGTGTGTGTGTGTGTGTGTGTGTGTGTGTGTGTGTGTGTGTGTGTGTGTGTGTGTGTGTGTGTGTGTGTGTGTGTGTGTGTGTGTGTGTGTGTGTGTGTCCTGCTCTGCCTTCTTGAGACTGGATCTTTTTTATTGGCATTTCTGAGTTATGGCACTCTCTTCAGCAAGGTTCCTTAACAACATGGTTCCTCCTACAGAAGGCTACTCACATTTGTGTGTGGTTTTCATACGTTTGTCTCTTAGAGAGCACTTACTCCTTATTTGTGGTCCTCTCACTTATCATCAACCATTATTCCTATTTTTCTGTCACTGGGCACCAAGTGACAGAAAGGATTTGTTTTTGGTCTATGTCTTTCTTTAAAAAAATAGTACGTGTTCATTGTAAACACTTATAAAAGGTAGAAGAGTTGAAGAAGAATTATTCATATCAGACCTCTCTCATACTGTTAGCATCTTAGTTTCAAGTATGCCTTTGGTTCATGCCTATATTTATTAGTAAAGTTTAGAGATGGCTTCCAAAAGGATTTTTATTCTCCCTCTCTATTTTTTCTCTTAACCTTGGATTATGATAATTTCTCCACATGATTATATTTGTTAATGAGATATTATTCCAATAAATCGATTAATAATTTTTTGACTAATGCACCTTTGTTGGACTTTATTTTTTTTCACTTTTACAAATAATGCTACACTGAGAACATTGCATGTAAATCTTGCAAAGTCTGATTCCCTTAAGACAGCTACTTAAAAGGGGGATTACTGGGTTAAGGTATGTTTCTTTTTGAAGATCTTTTATATAGATTGCTAAATTCCTTTTCAAAGATTTTGAGCACATTTACTGAGTGTTAGAATATATTTTTCTTATCTTCATAATATATTTTTAAAAATACATTTTTATTGGAGTATAATTGCTTTACAATGTTGCCTCTAGGTCCATCACCTCACTACAAATAACTCAATTTTGTTCCTTTTTATGGCTGAGTAATATTCCATTGTATATATGTGCCACATCTTCTTTATCCATTCATCTGTTGATGGACACTTAGGCTGCTTCCATGTCCTGGCGATTGTAAATAGTGCTGTAATGAACATTGTGGTACATGTTTCTTTTTGAATTATGGTTTTCTCAGGGTATATGCTCAGTAGTGGGAATGCTGGGTAATATGGTAGTTCTATTTTTAGTTTTTTAAGGAATCTCCATACTGTTCTCCATAGTGGCTGTATCAATTTACATTCCGACCAACAGTGCAGGAAGGTTCCCTTTTCTCCACTCCCTCTCCAGCATTTATCATTTTAGATTTTTATATGATGGCCATTTTGACTGGTGTGACATGATACCTCATTGTGGGTTTTTTTTTTAACATCTTTATTGAAATATAATTGATTTACAATGTTGTGTTAGTTTCTGCTGTATAACAAAGTGAATCAGCTATATGTATACATATATCCCCATATCCCCTCCCTCTTGCATCTCCCTCCTACCCTCCCTATCCCACCCCTCTAGGTGGTCACAAGCACTGAGCTGATCTCCCTGTGCTATGCAGCTGCTTCCCACTAGCTATCTATTTTACATTTGGTAGTGTATATATGTCAATGCTACTCTCTCACTTCGTCTCAGCTTACCCTTCCCCCTCCCTGTGTCCTCAAGTACATTCTCTACGTCTGCATCTTTTTTCCTGTCCTGTCCTTAGGTTCATCAGAAACAGTTTTGTTTTTTAGATTCCATATATATGTGTTAGCATATGGTATTTGTTTTTCTCTTTCTGACTTACTTCACTCTGTATGACAGACTCTAGGTCCATCCACCTCACTACAAATAATTCACATTTGTTTCTTTTTATGGCTGAGTAATATTCCATTGTATATATGTGCCACATCTTCTTTGTCCATTCATCTGTCGATGGACAATTAGGTTGCTTCCATGTCCTGGCTGTTGTACATGTCTGTCTGTACCTGGCCTGGTACATGTCTCTTTTTGAATTATGGTTTTCTCAGGGTATATGCCCAGTAGTGGGATTGTTGGGTCATATGGTAGTTCTATTTTTAGTTTTTTAAGGAATCTCCATACTGTTCTCCATAGTGGCTGTATCAATTTATATTCCCACCAACAGTGCAAGAGAGTTCCCTTTTCTCCACACCCTCTCCAGCATTTATTGTTTCTAGATTTTTTGATCATGGCCATTCTGACTGGTATTAGGTGTGAGGTGATACCTCATTGTAGTTTTGATTTGCATTTCTCGAATGATTAATGATATTGAGCATTCTTTCATGTGTTTGTTGGCAGTCTGTATATCTTCCTTGGAGAAATGTCTATTTAGATATTCTGCCCATTTTTGGATTGGGTTGTTTGTTTTTTTGATATTGAGCTGATGAGCTGCTTGTATATTTTGGAGATTAATCCTTTGTCAGTTGCTTTGTTTGCAAATATTTTCTCCTATTCTGAGGGTTGTCTTTTCATCTTGTTTATGATTTCCTTCGCTGTGCAAAAGCTTTTAAGTTTCATTAGGTCCCATTTGTTTATTTTTGTTTTTATTTCCCTTACTCTAGGAGGTGGGTCAAAAATGATCTTACTGTGATTTATGTCATAGAATGTTCTGCCTATATTTTCCTCTAAGAGTTTTATAGTGTCTGGCCTTACATTTAGGTCTTTAATCCATTTTGAGTTTATTTTTATGTATGGTGTTAGGGAGTGTTCTAATTTCATTCTTTTACATGGAGCTGTCCAGTTTTCCCAGTACCACTATTTGAAGAGGGCTGTCTTTTCTCCATTGTATATTCTTGCCTCCTTTATCAAAGATAAGGTGACCATATGTGTGTGGGTTTATCTCTGGGCTTTCTCTCCTGTTCCATTGATCTATATTTCTGTTTTTGTGCCAGTACCATACTGTCTTGATTACTGTAGCTTTGTAGTATAGTCTGAAGTCAGGGAGTCTGATTCCTCCAGCTCCGTTTGTCATTCTCAAGATTGCTTTGGCTATTCGCGGTCTTTTGTGTTTCCATACAAATTGTGAAATTTTTTGTTCTAGTTCTGTGAAAAATGCCAGTGGTAGTTTGATAGGGATTGCATTGAATCTGTAGATTGCTTTGGGTAGTAGAGTCATTTTCACAATGTTGATTCTTCCAATCCAAGAGCATGGTATATCTCTCCATACGTTTGTATTGTCTTTAATTTCTTTCATCAGTGTTTATAGTGTTCTGCATATAGGTCTTTCTCTCCTTAGGTAGGTTTATTCCTAGGTATTTTTTTCTCTTTGTTATAATGGTAAGTGGGAGTGTTTCCTTAATTTCTCTTTTTGATTTTTTGTTTTTAGTATATAGGAATGCCAGAGATTTCTGTGCATTAATTTTGTATCCTGCTACTTTACCAAATTCATTGATTAGCTCTAGTAGTTTTCTGGTGGCATCTTTAGGATTATCTATGTATAGTATCATGTCATCTGTAAACAGTGACAGTTTTACTTCTTCTTTTACAGTTTGGATTCCTTTTGTTTCTTTTTCTTCTCTGATTGCTGTGGCTAAAACTCCCAAAAGTATGTTGAATAATAGTGGTGAGAGTGGGCACCCTTGTGTTGTTCCTGATCTTAGAGGAAATGGTTTCAGTTTTTTACCATTGAGAATGATGTTGGCTGTGGGTTTGTCATATATAGCCTTTATTATGTTGACGTAGGTTCCCTCTAAGCCTACTTTCTGGAGAATTTTTATCATAAATGGGTGTAAAATTTTGTCAAAAGGTTTTTCTGCATCTACTGAGATGACCATATGGTTTTTCACCTTCAATTTGTTAATATGGTGTATCACATTGATTGATTTACATTTACAGAAGAATCCTTGCATTCCTGGGATAAACCCCACTTGATCATGGTGTATGATCCTTTTAATGTGCTGTTGGATTCTGTTTGCTAGTATTTTGTTGAGGATTTTTGCATCTATGTTCATCAGTGATATTGGCCTGTAGTTTTCTTTCTTTGTGACATCTTTGTCTGGTTTTGGTATCAGGGTGATGGTGGCCTTGTAGAATGAGTTTGCGAGTGTTCCTCCCTCTGCTATATTTTGGAAGAGTTTGAGAAAGATAGGTGTTAGCTCTTCTCTAAATGTTTGATAGAATTCTCTCATGAAGCCATCTGGTCCTGGGCTTTTGTTTGTTGGAAGATTTTTACTCACAATTTCAATTTCAGTGTTTGTGATTTGTCTGTTCATATTTTCTATTTCTTCCTGGTTCAGTCTTGGAAGGTTGTGCTTTTCTAAGAATTTGTCCATTTCTTCCAGGTTGTCCATTTTATTGGCATATAGTTGCTTGTAGTAATCTCTCATGATCCTTTGTATTTCTGCGGTGCCAGTTGTTACTTCTCCTTTTTCATTTCTAATTCTGTTGATTTGAGTCTTCTCCCTTTTTTTCCTGATGAGTCTGGTCAATGTTTTATCAATTTTGTTTATCTTCTCAAAGAACCAACTTTTAGTTTTATTGATCTTTGCTATTGTTTCCTTTATTTCTTTTTCATTTATTCCTGATCTGATCTTTATGATTTCTTTCCTTCTGCTAACTTTGGAGGTTTTTTTGTTCTTCTTTCTGTAATTGCTTTAGGTGTAAGTTTAGGTTGTTTATTTGAGATGTTTTTTGTTTCTTTAGGTAGGACTTTATTGCTATAAAATTCCCTCTTCGAACTGCTTTTGCTGCATCCCATAGGTTTGGGGTTGTCATGTTTTCATTGCCATTTGTTTCCAGGTATTTTTTGATTTCCTATTTGATTTCTTCAGTGATCTCATGGTTGTTTAGAAACATATTGTTTAGCTTTCATGTGTTTGTAATTTTTTACAGTTTTTTTCCTGTAATTGGTATCTAGTCTCATAATGTTGTTGTTGGAAAAGGTGCTTGATATGATTTCAATTTTCTTAAATTTAACGAGGCTTGATTTGTGTGCCAGGATGTGATCTATCCCAGAGAATATTCCGTGTGCACTTGAGAAGAAAGTGTATTATGCTGGTTTTGGATGGAATGTCTTTTAAATGTCAGTTAAGTCCGTGTGGACGAATGTGTCATTTCATGCTTGTGTTTCTTTATTTATTTTCATTTTGCATGACCTCTTCCCATTGGTGTAAGTGGGATGTTAAATTCCCCTACTATTATTATGTTACTGTCGATTTCCCCTTTTATGGCTGTTAGCATTTGCCTTATGTATTGAGATGCTCCTATGTTGGGTGCATAAATATTTAAAATTGTTATAGCTTCTTCTTGGACTGATCCCTAATCATTATGTAGTGTCCTTCCTTGTCTCTTGTAATAGTCTTTATTTTAAAGTCTATTTTGTCTGATATGGGTATTGTTACTCCAGCTTTCTTTTAATTTCCATTGCATGGAATATATATTCCATTGCATGGAATATCTTAATCTTTGTTCAGTCTGTATGTGTCCCTAGGTCTGAAGTGGGTCTCTTGTAGACTGCATATGTACAGATCTTGTTTTTGCATTCATTCAGCCAGTCTGTGTCTTTTGTTTGGAGCATTTAATCCATTCACATTTAAGGTAATTATCAAAATGTATATTCTTATTTCCATTTTCTTAATTGTTTTGGGTTTGTTTTTATAGGTCTTTTTTTTTTTTCTTGTGTTTCCCACTTAGAGAAGTTCTTTTAGCATTTGTTGTAGAGCTGGTTTGGTGGGGCAGATCCATAATGTTTTATAATGGTAATCAAAGTTTCTTCTGACCTACACTGAAATTGTTTTAAGCAAGAAAGATTAATCCAAAAAAGTACATCTATGCTGAGAAAGCCATGGGAAAAAGCAACCATGGGAAGAAAACATGAATAGGCTATTATATAGCCTGGTAAATGGATACAGCAGATTCTTATATTTTTATATTAATGAAGGGAATCACTGACAAATATTTTTTAAGAAGTAGAGTTTATTAACTCAGTGGCCCTTCAGTAGGTTTGCCCCATGATTTTGGGTGGCAAGGCCTCTTACTTACTGAGTAAGGAATGATCATTTTTGTTGGCAGAACATAATTGATCATCCAGATAACTTGGGCCCAGGTAATATCCTTCTTTGAAAGATAATTCAAATCAACCTATACATTTCTTGGGAAGCCTTGAAAATTTGTGAAGCTAACAAGTGTCTGGATCTGGTTTATTTAATTTAAGACACAAACAATGCATCTGGCAGATGTCCTCATGCTGTGCCTGCTGTTCTGACCACAGAGGAGCTTTCCCATCATAAGTTGTGCTGGACACACTTCGAACCATTTATATCATGTACCTGGCATCCATAATTAATCTCTCTGGCCACACATGTTTTGTAATGATAGGACAATAGAAATATGGCTCTAGTCTTTGTACCTTTGTTTGCAACCTTCTTTTCTCCCTGGGAATATTTGCTCTAAAGTCATTTTCTCTTATTATGGAAAAACCATGCATGTAGGAGAAAATGAAATCTTATTTTAAAATAAAATTTACCACCATTCCCCAACAGTCACTTATATCTTGTTCACCCTTTCCAGCTTAAAAATTTCCCAATTTTTTTAATCTTTCTTTCAGGGTTCCAACAAAATCCTCACTGATACCTATAATACCAAAATTCTGATGGTAAGCAAAATTTCTGAGGTGTTTCTCTATTCTGGGAACACAGAGTTTTGTGTATGGCCTCAATCAGTAGTTCCTTATTCAATATGCCTGGAACTATAATTTGAAGGCACTAGAGCTTTTAGAATATCTCCAAACTATTTAGAATGGAAAATTACCACTTAGAAAATAGCAATCCTAAAAACCCACTCTGGACATGTCACCTCCCAAAACAACAGCAATGTTATTCAATATATTGAAGAAGATTTTTCTAAGAGTTTCTAGAATTCAATATTTCTCCTTTTTGAATCTCCAGATTATTATTATTATTATTATTATTTTGCGGTATGCAGGCCTCTCACTGTTGTGGCCTCTCCCATTGTGGAGCACAGGCTCCGGACGCGCAGGCTCAGCGGCCATGGCTCATGGGACTAGCTGCTCTGTAGCATGTGGGATCTTCCTGGACTGGGGCATGAACCCGTGTCCCCTGCAATGGTAGGCGGACTCTCAACCACTGCGCCACCAGGGAAGCCCTTCCCCAGATTATTTTTATCACATCTTTTTATGACACTTAAACTTTTCTTGGGGTATGGGAATTATTTCACTATAGGCTTTATCTCCCAAGGCCGGGCACCATCTGATTCACACCTCTGCTTAGCCTTCTGTAACTGAACACAATTTCCTATGCCCAAGGCACAGTGAGGCTGAACAAACTGAAGCGTTGGAGTCTGGATCAGAGAAAGTTTTATTTCAGGGCCATGCAAGGAGATGGGTTGTTGTACCCCCAAAACCCCATACTCCCTGATGGGTTTCAGCAAAGCACTTTTAAATGTAAGGTGAGGGAGGGGTGTGGTTAGTTGTTGCAAAGTTCTTGGTGCAGGAATCCTTTGTTCTTGCATCTGTCCATGTAGGTCAGGTCAGAGAAGACCAGTGTTATTCTCTGTTCTTCAATTTTTTATCTATATATGAATGGAAAAGTATTAAACCTTTAAAGGTCATAGCCTTGAGAATGGGCTGGCCTGTATATTTCAGGCTATAGGCAACATTCTTTTACAAAAGGTACAGAGCCAGCATGACTAGGCACAGGCAACAGAGCACAAAGATTAAAGTAAAAGGAACAGATCTAATATGGAGTCAGATTTGTTCTTCCCTATTACATTTCCATGTAGTCTGTGCTCAATTAGTGCAAGGATTGGGGACTTCCTTAATAATACCTATCTATCATTTCTTATCTTTTCAACCTTAAACCAAGAGACAGCCACACAACTCACAGGTCCTGAAGGTGCTGTCCCGGGTTAACAGCAGGAGGTATTGACTAAGGATAAAGAGGACATGGATAATTTAGTACAATGATGGCAAAACATTCACTGCTTATGATGAGGAAGAAATCAGCAGAATTGGACATTTTATTTTTACAAAACTCTGAAAGTATTCTTGAAGTCTAGCTCTCACATAGCATGAGTGCTTGTTTGGGTTGAAGAACCCATTGGTGGTGGTTGGGGATGAAGTTTCTTCCTTAATTTTTCTCATTACTACACTATTTAAAAAAATCTTTCTTAGTGCCCTCCCATAGTTTTTACCATGTGTACATTAAATGTGAAATGGCTTTGTATAAAAGTAACTTTATAAGTGTTATTTGATATTGTTATCCATTTAAAGGTAACTATATTCAAAGACATATAAAGGCTCCCATTTTCTTTCTTTCTGTCAGAGCCACCATGACAGGATGTGGTCCTGCGTCTGAAGTCTTCCCAGCTGGGGACACCTGGGCTGTGAAAGCTGCAGAGAATACAGAGGGCAGGGATGCTGCGGTACAAGCATTGTAGGAGAGAGATTATTGTGTGGTGGAAATATGCCTTACAGTCAGAGAGACTGGGGTAAGTTATTTCACCCCTTTGAGCCTCAGTTTTCTCCCTTGTTGAACGGTGATAACAAAATGTCTCTCATATGCAAGATCATGGGTGTTAAGTCCTGACCTGGTCATACAATGTGCAAGACACAAGGTTTACCATCCTTCTTCCTTAGATGCCTGTGGCCTTTGACTGGGTTTCATTCAGCATATTGCAGTCACCTCCTAAAATGCTAAGTCCTTCAAGGGTAGGGATTGTCTCTGATCTGCTTTCCATCTCCAGTGACCACTTTAGTTCCCAGCAGAAATTTGGAGGCTCTGTAAGTGGCAGTTACACTGAATTACACTCAATTGTGTAAAAGAATCCACAATAATATCAGGCATTTGGAGAAGCTTTGGGAAACTTGGAAAGAAGAACAGAACAATAAAAGCCTGGTCCTATGCCACTGATTAAAACTTATCTGGATAGTTTGGGGCTTAGTCAATACCTGTTGAATGAGTGATATTAAAAAGAACATTTGTAAGTGAGCACCATAAGAAAGGTAAGTGGAATGGAGATTAGGGGACCTAGCTGAGGGCTTGGCATGTGTTGGACACTGAATAAACCGTCACTGAATCCATGAAAAAGTGATTAAGTAAATAGAAGACATACAACTAACTCATGGATGGTAGTTAAGTAAAACATTATTTGGAAGGTAATGAGTGTAGGGCAAGGTGGTAACCATTTGTATGTCACCTGCATTGTGTGTGTGTGTGTGTGTGTGTGTGTGTGTGTGTGCATATAACAGGGAGAGAGAGGTTGGGGGTGGGGAAGGAAGGAAAGAGGAGGGAAAGGATGTCCAGATGAACCATTGAGGGGATTGAGTGATTTATCAGGCTGAGTTTCCTTTCATTGCTGTTAAACATGAATTCAGGTTATTGAAGGAGGTTGGTAGTCTCAGAGACAAAGGGAGAATTCTCACCTGACTCAGACAGTGAGATACAAAGCTATCTTGGTGGACAGAGGAAGAGACTGCCCCTTGTTCTTGCTAGCATCTCTTGTGAGCCCAGCTGCTTGCAGACAGTATTGTTCACCAGTATAAATTAAGAGAAAGGAGAAAAGCTTATTTGATTTTTAAAGCAATCAAATGAACAGAGCTTTTATTTTGCACCTGAGGTTTGTGAGTCATCTGTAAGTATTTCCAGTGTTTTTCCTGCACAAGCCTGCAGTTATCAAATCTTGCAACAGGCTCTGAATGGTTCTCTTGAGGACTGCAGCAGAGAGGAGTGGCTGCTGCCTCCTGGCTAAGAGAAAGACACTCTTCACCCTGCTGCTGCTCTAGGCGATTCCAACAACTGCTGGGGTCCGGGCAGAGTTGCCAGCAGCCAACACTGCTGCCAATAAGCCCAGAGATGCCCCTCACCCTTCTTCTACTGCCACGAATCCTTGGCTCAGGGCTAAGAACTTGATTCTCCTGTCTAAGAACTGGGAGATGAGAGGATTCTATTACTATGTCCAGGGAGGAGGTGGTTAGAGAATGGGAGGTCTTCAGGTGTTTAGGGGGGCTGTGGAGGTTCACTTGGTCCCCAGGCATTGGCATGATGTGGGGAGTCCCTTCCATTCCCCAGCCTCAATTTCTTCATCAGGATTCTTGTAAAATGTACAACGCTTTTCATTGTTCTTGTGAAATGTACAAAGTGGTGTGCATGCTCAGTGTGTATATTTCATACTGTGCAGATTTGGAGGCAGGGGGCAAGGGCATGGGAAGAGGGGAGCCTCCTGGGCTGTGATCAGGAGTTTGGCCTGTTGTGGGGACAATGGGGTGCAGAGTTTATAGGCTCCTTTGCAGGCAGCACATCCTGAAAGGAAGGGACAAGGAGGGATAAACCTACAAGAATGGACTTCTTTCTTTCTCTCTCCAACACCCACTCCCGTCACATCTCCTGTTCCCTTTTGGCTTCTACACAGGCCTGTGTCAACTCAGATGCTCGTTGAGATCATGAAGTGTAACCCCCAGGCAGTTATTTCAGGGTTTTTCAAACACCACTCCATTGATTCTAGCCTATTCACATCAGCGGAGATACGGACTTAATGCCCCGGGGGAGGATGGCGGGGTCAGAATGCTAATGAGAAAGGAAGATGAAAACTGCTGGGGCTCGTTTAATTTTGTGTTTGCCAAATGGAAAACATACAAAAGAAAACTGCAATCTAAGCCACACCAAATATCCATAATTGTAAAATAAAGTCCAGATTGAGGACAGAAATTGCCACTTTGAACAATATTATTCTTTCATGCTCCAACACATAAAAGATGCTCCAGAGGTCTTTCATTTCGACCAGAATTATTTAAAGACATGAGAATTCACTTAAAATCACTTAAGTAGGATCCCTGTTGCCTTTGTTTAATTAATACAATATCATTCCCCTGTCAGGTGTATAAATATTAGTCCGTGCCTTGTTCATCACCTTCACATCTTATCTGAATTCACAAACAATTATTGGCGTTGCTGTCGTCCATGTGCTTATCTGGAACTTATTTAGTATTCTCTAGTTGTTGTTGTTTTTTTTTTTTTTTTTTTTTTTTTGCGGTACGCGGGCCTCTCACTGTTGTGGCCTCTGCCGTTGCGGAGCACAGGCTCCGGACGCGCAGGCTCAGAGGCCATGGCTCACGGGCCCAGCCGCTCCGCGGCATGTGGGATCTTCCCAGACCGGGTCATGAACCCGTGTCCCATGCATCGGCAGGCGGACTCTCAACCACTGCGCCACCAGGGAAGCCCAGAATTCCCTAGTTTTAACAAGGATATTTAATGTCTGAAATGACTTACCCAAAAGGTGATTAAAAAGTAGTAGGTGGATTTCTAAGATCAAGGAGTTTCAGGACATTTAAAAAATCTGCTACACGGTTGTAAAGTATTTACATGATTTGGCATATTTTTATAAATTATTGTTCCAATATTAATAGAAATGACTAGTGCATATGATACACATGACACGTACATAGTGGTGATAATAAAAACCCTCTTGATTAAACAAAATACCTGTTAAAGTTTTGCCAGTTGTGGTAACAAACAAGTCTCCAGATGTATAATGGGCCAGAGATCACAGAGGTTAAAGTCTCACTCATGTAAAGTCTGAAACAGGGAATCTTGATTGGCAGGGAGCTCTCTTCCAAATTTTGATTGGGAACCCAGGTTTCTTCCGTCTGGGGGTTCTCCCCTCTTCAACAGTGGTTTCCCAGGTTGCTGGGCTCATCACCATCAAATCAGTGCAAAGGGAAATAGGAAGGATCACGCATAAGAGTTTTCTCTGGATCAGGAACAATCCATTGGCTAGAACTCAGGCTGTGTCCTTAGGACGATGAGGATGCAGGTTTGATGAAGAGCGAGACAGTTTTTGCCACCTTAGCCCATTGCTAGCACTCAATCAGTTTTGACTACTATTAGTAGTATTATTTTGAATGTCAATGTAGGCTTTCATAACATCTTTATATTTCAGGAGATATGAAGGATAAAACATCTTGTGTGTATGAACGTGTGCCAAATTGAGAACCAAGATTGGTAATCTAGATCCCTATTTGTAGGAGAAGTTGAAGAGGACACTCATGATCTGTTCTTTAGACTGAAGTCAAGCTTAAGTTAACTGGATTTTTAAAGTAACTATGAACATTCAGGCCTTGGCTGTATGTTATGGAAAGTATATAGACATGACTGTGTTGATAGGAACTATTAAAGTCAACTTCACAAAGGAAAAGAATGGTGAAATTGTTTCCTTTTCTTGGACATAGTTTGATGGAGATAATCTTCATCAAATACATTCTTTAAGGAATAAAAATGATTCTTAAAATGAGTTAAATAAAGCACTGTCCTTTATTATTCATTTCCTTTAGATACTATAAAAGAAAATGTTACATGTGGGTAGAAATTCCTCATATCTATTTATCTATCTTTCTATCTGGGTATGTATTTATGATCTATGTATGTATCTATGTATCTATCCTCTATGTATGGATGGAGGCATGCATATATCATCTATGCATGCATGAATGTGTATATGTATGTATGTGTGTATGTATATATATGCATGTGTGTATATATGTATCTATCATCTATGTATGTGTGTACTGTGTATCTATCTTCTAGGTATGTATGTATGTGTCTATATATGCATGTATTTATGTATCTATCTGTCTAAATGAGCCTTACCCGAAAAGATTCATGTACTCAGGTACTTTTTCTTTCAAAGGAGAGCAGCCATTTTGGCATAACTGGAGATTTTGCACTGCAGCTGGAGCAGGAGTCAGCAAACATTTTCTGTAAAATGCCAGGTAGTAACTCTTTCAGGCATAGAAGGCCATCCAGTCTCTGTCAGTTGTAACTACTCAATTGTGCTATTTTAGTGTGATAGTATCTGTAGATAATATGTAAATAAATCCTTGAGACCATGTTCAATAAAGCTTTATTTACAAACACAGGCAGCAGCCTGGATTTGGTCTGTGAGCCAAGTTTACAGACTTCTTGCTCCAGAAAGTCAGTACTTTCTAAAAAGTTTACATTTGTGGGGCTTCCCTGGTGGCGCAGTGGTTGGGATTCCGCCTGCCGACGCAGGGGACGCGGGTTCGTGCCCCGGTCTGGGAAGATCCCATATGCCGCGGAGCGGCTGGGCCCGTGAGCCATGGCCGCTGAGCCTGCGCGTCTGGATGACTGTGCTCTGCAACTGGAGAGGCCACAACAGTGAAAGGCCCGCATACCGCAAAAAAAAAAAAAAAAAAAAAAAAAAGTTTACATTTGCTAATTTTATGTTAGATGTTTATGACATTTTTGAAGTTGATATCTCTCTACAGAGTTTGGAATTTTACTTCGCTTTGATTTTTCGTGGGAAGCATCACCATGATCTAAGATAACATTGACTAATTCACTATGTCTTTTGTCATTAATGAAGTTGTATGTCATCATTTTGTTGGATGCTCTGTTAAACCACAGGCCTGGAAAGGCTACTGGTTACCCAGAGTCAAACTGCCCCATTAAAAGCACTGGGAGAAAGTCTTCAGTGACTGCTAGAGAAGATCCCTTTAAGCTTTTCTTATTAAATTTAGTCTTTAATGAAACTTTATTTTTTAAATTATTAAATTTAATTTTATTTAATATTATAGTTGATTTACTATGTTGTGTTAGTTTCAGGTATACAGAAAAGTGATTCAGTTATACATATATCCATTCTTTTTCAGATTCTTTTCTCATTTAGTCTATTACAGAGTATTGAGTAGAGTTCCCTGTTCCATACAGTAGGTCCTTGTTGATTATCCATTTTATATATAGTAGTGTGTATATGTTAATCCCAAACTCCTAATTTATCCCTCCCCCTTTAGTGAAACTTTAGTTGTAATATTTGCTTAATTTTCTTCTCACTGGTAGAATTTAATTTTCTTACTTCAAAAGTCTTTCACTGTAAGACTCCAGGTAGCATCAATCATTTTATTTCATATTTTCAAACTATCTATGAGGGGATTGTTTCTTAAAATATTGTCATCTGCAAGTCGAGTGAAAAACTACAAAACAACCCTGTGCACCCAGCAGAAACCTAGAAAGAGACCTAATTAAATTAAATGATACAGGTGAAAGTAGGCCTACTGCCTACTGAATTAAGGTGGTGTTATCTGTCACATATGGGAACCATCAGATATAGAGTCTTTAAATAAAGAGATTTGGAATTATGATACCTCTAGAATTCATGTATGTATCACATGTTTTGGAACTAGACCTTAGTCTTACCTTGCAGTGGGGTGGGGGCCTCCTTGTCTGTCCTTGGGTCAGGCCCTTCTCTAGGTGGGGGCGGGGAGAAAGGAAGGGAAAGAACGGTGTCTTTGTTGTAGCCCTTGAGATGCTGGTCCCTGCTTTTTCTTGGACTAACACTAACCAGCCTCTGGTGACTCATGTGTGAAAAGCAAGCACACTCTGGCTCCTCAGCAAGAACTTGCATGATTCTACGACCTCTTCCAACTCCCCATGTAGCATCTGCCCGGGGCAGGCCACCCCAGAGCCTCTGGTGCCTGGGGTTCCCATCAGGAGTTGTGGGATGTCCACTTGACCCATAGGGAACTACACATTCCTTATTTTTCCAAGCAGCCTGAAGACTGTTTCATTGCCAACCCTATCTTAGCCCTATCTTGCTCCAGCTGTCTTCTCCTCCTGCTCAAATAAGCACAGTGGGGAAATTGACGAGACCTCTGTGGGAAGCAGACACCCACTGTGAAACGAGATGCCAGCCTCCTCTTCATGAGGCATCTCCAAACTCTTTCATAGTCTCTCCCTCCCTGGTTGGTGAGAAGTACCTTCCCTTCCCCATGTGTAGATAAAAGAAAGATCCATCAAGAACCACTGATGACTCCTGGGCAGCACGAAAGTCCTACTCGACATCCTGTTTCAGTGTTGGATGAGGTTCATCGTGGTGGTGAAGGATCGAAGTGGATAGATTAGAAATATTTGGGACATGATATTGACAGGACTTGGTGAGTAGATTAGCAGAGTAGATTAGGTATAGGGAGTAAAGGAGATGGGGATGAGACAAGGAGAACCCAAGAGTAGGGCAGGTTGGGGGTTCATTATCACAAATTCAGGTTTTGGTATGTTGTGTTCTACATGCTACCGCAGGCACTGAGATGGAAATATTACACTGGCAACTAGTTACTTGTGCTTCAGAGGCCAGGTCTTGAAGCAGATATGCATCCATGAGTCTTGTGAATAAGGTCTTCTAGGGAGACAGTCTAGGGTGAAAAGAGATGGTCTAGAATTGACCTTGGAGGAGCTCTGACAATTAATATTTGGTGGAAAGGGATAGCATTCCAAGGAGATGGAGAAGAAGCAGTCAGAGGGGTAGAAGGAAAACCAGGAGATGGTTTCCAATGTGGTCAAGATGCTTAAGTCAGAGGGAAGTGCTGGGATCGGGAGTGAGTGGTGGATGGGTGACTTGTGTTTAGCCTAGTTATGCCACTTCCACAGATGCAGGAGGACATTAACTAAGTGGAAATGCAAATGCAAATGGAAGCAGTATGGAACTTGTGGATTTTTCTGGAATGTTCATGCTTCTAAATAAAAATTCATTTCAGCTGTTTGCTTCCCATGTGTGTTATAATCAATTCCAGAGAGATTTCATTTATCATAAAGACAATGATTTATGTATCACAAGGGAAACATTATAAACCGTGGGATAGTCCCATTAAGGAATATACTTTTATCCTTTATAGATTTTTAAAAATCTTTGGGTGTGTGAGTGTGTGTGTGTGTGTGTGATTCTCTTTATAAAGCTAATGTTATCATTTGATTTCTAATAGTGTCTCTTATGCTATGTGCTGGGTTAATGATCAAATATCAAGAAAATGTTTAAATAACTGGTTGAATTATATAAAGCTTATTATAAAGAGAATGGTAAGCAGCTGTTTTCCATTTCTCCTGATAGAAAACAAGAACACAGCTTCCTCTCAAGCCATAGAAACTTGGGTAACAGAAGAAAAATGGACTTTTGCCTAGAACAGAATGAACAATGGCGGGTTCCTGGAGTGTAGAATAACACATGGCTTAACAGGACCATGATTTGGGGACTTTCTGGGGCATGTTCTTGGCTTCCATGGCTGTGGACATTGCTACAAGTGGGACTTTCTTTTGAAATACACACAGTTCTTAACTTCTCTGCTTTAAGCATCCATCCACCCTGAAGTTGGCAAAGCTTCTACAGTCTGATACCAATGTACTTTTTAAGCCTTATTTCCCATTTCTCCCCTCGGTTCCCTATTTCAGGAAAACTTCAGTCTCCAAATATGGCCTTTGTGCCACTTTCAGACTTTTCTCTAAATCTTTGGAATATCTGACTCGATGTCACTTCTACCATGGAAACTTCCAGAACACCCAAATAAAATGTGACCTCTCCTTCTTATTGATTTCTTCAGGCTTTCTTGAAATACCATTTATTTGAAGCTTATTCATTCTTTCAATAAATGTTTATTGAGTATCGATGGTGTCAGGCTCTATATTTGTGATGGGTGCTGGGATAAAGCAGTCCTTTCTTTTCTGGAGTTTGCATTCCTGTGGCAGGCCAGTGGTTGATGACTCCATGCTTGGAGACCAGTTTTCCTGGTTTGCATCCTGTTACTCTCGAGCTGTGTCATCTTGTTGAAAGTTTTATATTTCTAGGTATCAGTGTCTTCATCGGAAAACTGGAAATAAATCACAACTACCTGAATTAACCAGACACATGTCTTCACCTTCCTTTCTAACTGGAGCTGTCCTGGTGACATCTTGTCTTCTTCCCCTGGGCATGGAGCCAGGCTGTGGCCACAACGATAGACCTGGGTCCTGCAGAGTGGCTGCTTCTGGTCTAATTGGAGCTGGGATGGACTTTTCAGAGATATAGCAATTAGTTCTCTTCTGCCTCTCTTGAGTATCTCTTGATTTCCTGAAAGCACCCAGCTTGTTACAAAGACGTGGCCAGTTCTGTATCAACGTCCCTCTTATATGTCTCTCTTCCTCCCTGCCACCCTTGCCCTCTTCTTACCCTCCTGCTTCCCTGGCATTGCCCACCTAATACAGGGCTAGCGTATATATTTTGGGCTCAGGCTGTTTTCTAAGGGAAGCTTGGATGAGGATACCACTTCAATGGCTTATTGTGAGGATCTGAAGGGAAGTGCCCAGAACAGTACCTGGCATAGAGTAGATGATAAACGCTAGCTAGTATTCTTGTGGGAAAAGTAAATGAGAAAGGAAGGTCTAGGTTTAGGGAAGGAGGGTTCTCTGAGGATCTTCAGAAGAAAGGCTGTCTAAGCCAAGACCTAAAGATTGAGTGGATGGGACACATACACCAGGTGGATAGGAGATTGAATATGGAGATTGGGATTGACATATACACACTACTATATATAAAATAGATAACTAATAAGAATCTACTGTATAGCACAGGGAACTCTTCTCAATACCCTGTAATGACCTATATGGGAAAAGAGTCTAAAAAAGAGCAGATATATGTATATGTATAACTGATTCACTTTGCTGTACAGCAGAAACTAACATTTTAAATAAACTCTACTCCAATAAAATTTTTTTAAAAAAAGAAAGCCTGAGGATAAGAAAGAGGCTATGTTTGAAATGGATACATTAATAATTAAAATTCATGTCTGCTTTATTCAGTTATGGTTCCTTGTATATTTGCATTTTACAGGACAGTAAAGTTGATCTTTCCCAGTCCTCTTGTAGTTCTGGATAATGACATGTGAGGGTTGACCTGTGTCACTTCTAGCTGAGGCAGGGTCAAGTTCAAACGCTTCCTCTGCCTCAGGGATTAGAGACCACGTGCCCCAGAGGGATGGCATATGAGCAAGAAAGAATCCTTTGTTGAGTTAAGACCTTCAGAATTTGGGGGCCGATTTGTTATTGCAGCATCACCAAGCATATCCTGACTAATACAGCCATGAATCTTCCTGGTCAAAATGATAGCTCCTGGATTGGGGCCATAACTGGGGTGAGACAAGAGAGATGTCCATGGTGCAAGATGAGAGGAGGCACGTGAGGTCTGAGAAGTGTGGCTTCGAAGACCATTGGATCATCTTTGGATTCGTGGTGAAATTATAGTTTACTCCTTATTTTCTATAAAGTAAGGCAAAGAAATTTAAAAAACCAGAAGACTTCATATAGACATTGAAAACTTGCTTTTATTATTTAAAGCATGGTTGTACTCCCAAAAGTGGCTTCTTTGAGAAGAAAATTATCCTCTGCTTCCACTTTCTAAACAATCCTCACTGGAGATTCCACTTTGTCTGTCATAATATAACAGCACTTCAAACTTCCATTGAGTTATTTTCACCTAAGACTTTCTTATGAGTTAAGTCCACAGTTACAGAAGAACCACTCTACCAGGTATAGAGTCATTTCTTGAGGGAGGATGAAAAATAATTTAGCTTAAGCCTAGATTCCTGAATAATATGCTCCTGTTAAACCCTTTTCTTATTTGTTCTAACTCTCTTTTTCACTGTTGTTGAATTTGAAACAACAAATTTTACTGTGTGTGTGGTGGGGTAGTAGTGGGTCACGCCTACACTCTGGGTTAGAATCCAAATGTTCATGTGAGAAAGTATGTCGTGCAAAATGCCCAGAACGAATCCAGGATATCGTATTGTGGCTTGGAAACTAACAAATTCCAAACTGGCCAAGCATTTCTTTAAAGTTCAGTTATTATGGGCACATATTTGCCATCTGAAATAATTTGTTTTGTGAAAGCTATCTGAAGCAGCAGCAATAGTCTCTTCTGTGTCTTTTGTAGAAACTTGCTTTTGGGGAAAGTACATATTTTTCTAAGAAGTTATTAATTGACTTAAGGGTCCATGTATATCTGTCCTTGGTGATTGGATAGTTGAAAAATACTGCCAAAAAAGAAACAATAAGGGGCATTCAGAGAAGACTCTATATTGGATGTACTCAATTCTTAGAAAAATAAATGCAGGAACATCTAATCTCACCACAGTTGGATACATATGTTTTTGCAGATGGAATGTAATTTTCCAAAAATGTCAGCTGTGTACGTCTCATAAATACTAAAAACATATGCTAATTTTTGACAGCAGCCAAGGAAAGCCACGGGGCCTTAAATTTAAATTTAAATACACACTTGGTGAGTGAGCCCTCAGCAATGATGGGAATGTACAAGAGAGATGGCGCAGGTGGTGCTGAGTGGGAGATTGTGGAAGGAAAAGCAGCAGGTGGAGAAAGAGGGAGCTAAAGGCACTCAGGGTCCTGGTAGAAATGCAAATGGCAGCAGTGCTCAGGCAGCTGGGTGGATGCAGTTGACCCCAGGCCAGGACTGTGTCTGATTCATAGTCTGAGACCATCACAGTCCAATGCAGAATGACTTGAGGGATGCTAGAGAGTATTATCCCATCCCTTCTTTCCAAATCAGCTCTTCTATTGGCCAGGGCAGGATATCCCCAAGAGTGTTCCTTGGGAGTGCAACTTCTGCTAGATGTATTGGATGTTTATGTGTTCCCATCAAAACAAAGGGTAATGGGTAGGGTGGGGGGAAGGGAGGCTGAAAATAAGTTTGGGATACAATGAGTTGAACAAAGTTATATGGGGATCTTTACTTTTGGACTTTGCAAAGCCATATATATATAAATTGTGAGTCTCTGAAATGGAATATTGTATGCAGCATCTCTCAAAGTGATCTAAACACAGATTATTTTTTTCCCATGCAATATCTCATAGGACAAATGTTCGTGAAATATGCTTGGGGAATGTTGGCTTGGATGCCTGAAATTTGCCTGTCAGCTAATTACTCAATTGAGTTAAGATATTAAGATTCCAAACCTCCTTTTAAAATAAATATAAAGCTATTTCCGGAGGTCCTGCAGAGTGAGCCGTTATCTGGTATACACAACACAGTACTGACAGCAAGGGAGTGGTTGCTTGTTAACTGAGTCAGTAACAGGTGAGCTGGAGGTGAGGGAATGGGGCACGCATGTGGGCTTTGAATGGCAAGCCTCTGAGGTCGGAGGGGTGCGTCTGAGATGCTGGGCTGGATGTAGGTGCGGTGAAGAAGTTGGAGGTGTTACCATGCCAGGCTGGGGAGTGAGGGCTGCGGGCACTTGCTGGGGAGAGGCGGAAGGGTGTCCCTGGCTGGGAGAGAAATGAAAAAGCAAGGGAGACAGTCTTACTTTGGGGATACGATCTAAGTATTTAAAAGGTATATGCCCCTGAAAATAAATGAATTGTCAGCTTCTGTTGAAAAAAAAAATTGGTGTTGTTTAAAAGTTATTCCTAAAAAACAGTGTGAGGTTGTCAAGAATTTCAGCATGTCCAGAGTTTCTGAGTAATGTCTAAAGAATGAGAAAAAAAAAGAATCTTCTTTTTTTTTTTAAGGAGAACAAAAAAGTTCCCCTTAAAATATCATTTTTAATCATAAAATAACATGTACTTATTGTAGAAAAATCCAAAAATATAAAAAGATGAAAAGAAAAATCATCCTTATCATCCATAATCTCTCCATCTAGAAAAAACTACTATAAATCTTTTAGCATATTATATTCCAGTCTCCCCTCCCTCCCATCTCTTTACCTTTTTACTCTCCCCATTTCTCAAATTGTGTAGTTTTGACTGATATTGAATATTGAACATAAAATTTTTATAACTTAATTGAAGGGTTGGCAAATCTGGCCTGCCACCTGTTTTTGTAAAAGCCCTGAGCTAAGAATGGTTTTTACATTTTAAAATTGTTGAAAAGAATCAATAATATTTCCTGATATTTGAAAATTCTATGAATTTACATTTCATTACTAAGTTTTACGGGGACCCAGCCACACCCACTTCTTTGCTGTTTCTGTGCTGTTTTCCTGCCACAAAGACAGAGAAGTAGTTGGGACAGAGACAGCAGGGTCTGCAAAGCCTAAAATATTTACTCTTTGGGCCTTTTGAGAAAAATCTTTGCTGACCTCTGGTTTAACCAATCCACAATTTGGGGGCTTCTGTTTGTTTCTTTGTTATTCTTTTGTCCATTATAAATAATATTTTAACTGATATCTTTGCACATAAGTTTTTGCCTATTTTTCTGATTATTCTTTTTTATCCTAAAAACCTGATTACTGTGTCAAGAGGTATGAATATTTTAAGGCTCCTGATGTATACATGTCGAATTTCTTTCCAGAAAGCTCAAACTAAGTGTTATTCCCACAGGAAACATACAAAAGCTGCACAGATTTTCCTTTTGGCAATATAATCTCTGTACTACCCTGCCTTAAACTATTTTCAATTTAATAATGAAACAGTATTAGTCAAGTCCAGCCTTGCTGGTCATGGATTTGCTGGGGAGTAAGTTTCACATGCTTTATAATTTTTCTTTCTCCTTTCAATGCAGCCCTGACTGCTCTTAACACTTCCTGTCGTGAGACCTCATACAACCTGCCTGCTTCTCAGTCACTGTAAACAGGAGTGTTTAATGGAGAAAGGGAAATAGAAGATTCACCAGAATTTATGTCTGATTCTGTGTAAATCTAGGTTAGGTCTCTTTTGCCTGTCTACATGAATGTACTCGTATTTTGTATGATTGATTTTAGAATCAGCCTTCCAAATTCCACCTAAATATGCTCACACCCATTTCTCCTTCAACTGATAAATACGCTTGCCTCCTGCACAGGGAAACATTGTTAGTTTCACTCCCATGGGGAGCTAAAAAGTGTGTAGCTGTGCCCATGCCAAGGGCCTAGTGACCCTCATTTTCATGTTATTTGGTTGGAGAATGGATCTTCAGGCTTCAAAGTCTTAAGTTTAACTTTTACCCATCCTTAATGTGAAACTAATTTATGTTCTAGAGCATTGGTCCCCAACATTTTTGGCATCAGGGACTGGTTTCGTGGAAGACAATTTTTCCATGGATGGAGGTGGGGGATGGTTCAGGTGGTAATGTGAGCGATGGAGAGCGGCAGATGGAGCTTCGCTCGCTTGCTCACCCACTGCTCACCTCCTGCTGATTCCTAACAGGCCGCAGGCTGGTACTGGTCCATGGCCTGGGGGTTGGGGACCTCTGTTCTAGGGAGTACAGTTTTTTTAAATTTATTTTTTATTGAAGTATAGTTGATGTACAATGTTTCAGGAGTACAGCAAAGTGATTCAGATATATATATATATATATGTACATATATATGTTACATTATATATATGGTACATATATATGTTACATTATATATGTAAGTTACATAAATAAAAGACTATATATATATTCTTTTTCAGATTCTTTTCCATTATAGGTTATTACAAGATATTGAATATAGTTTCCTGTGCTATACAGTAGGACTTTGTTGCTTATCTATTTTGTGTATAGTATTGTATATCTGTTATTCCCAAATTCCTAATTTATCCCTCCCCTCCTTTCCCCTTTGGTAACTATAAGTTTAGGTCCCAGGTCCCAGCCTGTCTTAGAGGGACTGGGGCTAAAAAGTGTTATAAGACCATTGAATTAATTGTCTCTAACCATTTTATTTTATTATTATTTTTTTACAGCACATCATATTATATCGCATTATATCATACATAATATGTACTACATACTATAATACATATATTACATTAAAAAGATTTTTTATTACAGTATAGTTCATTTACAATGTTGTGTTAGTTTCAGGTGTACAGCAAAGTGATTCAGTTATACATACATATACACATATATACACATTACATATATATCTATTCTTTTTCAGATTCTTTTCCCATATAGGTTATTACAGTATACTGAGCAGAGTTCCCTGTGCTATACAGTAGGTCCTTGTTGATTATCCATTTTATATACAGTAGTGTGTATATGTCAATCCCAAACTCCTAAGTTATCCCTTCCCCCCATCACCTTTCTCCTTTGGTAACCATAAGTTTGTTTTCTAAGTCTGTGAGTCTGTTTCTGTTTTGTAAATAAGTTCATCTGTATCATTTTTTTCTTTTTTTAGACTCTGCGTATAAGTGATATCAGTAATCATTTTAGCCTGGCTTTAAGCTAGTTGTCATCTAGAGAATCTCATTCCTTTACTCAGCAACTATTTAATGGGTTAGTCTCTACTGAAACTATTCTTGAGCCCCTTAACTTTTCCTTTTCAAAAAAATCAGAAAAAAATCCTAGGGAGACTAGAAGTATCACCTTTCATCCATCCTTACATAGACTCCATCAGTGACTAGATGGGGGCCTTGGGCGAGGATCTTTCCCTCAGCTGAGCCAAGCAGGTCTCCCAGGATCGTCACAGTTCAACTTCGCAGGGAGCCTGTAGAGATGGTCCTATGCCGGCCTCCTGTCTCAGGGACCAGCTGAGGTGAGGGTGGGCCTGGACCTTTTGTAAACCTTATTTTTAGCAGGTGCATTGTGGCTTTCTCCAATTCAGGCTCCAAGGCATTCTCAAACTTGAACTTTCGGAAGGGCTGAGGGGGAAGCCACATCTCTCCTGTACACAGATTCTAGCAGATGACTGACTCTGCCTCAGCAAAGTAATTTTGAGTAACGGTATCTCTGAAGCTACGTGCAGCCAGCCAAGTCTTCATCCCGCCCTTAGCACCCCAGGCGGCTTCCCAAGTATGCTTTCAGCCAGGGAGAAACCTCGGCGGCAGAGCGTGAGGAAGAGATTTCTCTCCCTGTTCCTTACAAGAGGACGTCATGCAGGCAGATTGCCTAATTTATGATGGCAAGTTCTAGAGAGAGCATCTAATAAAGAAGGCACATACATCCTCAAAAAAAAGCCAGGGCTCTGGGGCAAGATCCGCACGAACACTAAGTACACACACACACACTCTCCCTTCGAAGGACAATGATGAATCTAGAAGGTTAGGAAAGAAAGATTTTATACCGAGCACTGAAAAAGGAAGTGATGAATCTAGAAGACAGTCTATTAAATTAGCTATGATTTACAGAATACGGGAAGTAGGAAAAAATGCAGGTTATAATGTATGGTTGTAACTATGATGTGATTGTCCCCACAGAGGACACAGAGGCTCAAGTTCTTTAGATCTGGAAAGACAGAGACATCATTTCATCCATCATCCTAATTTTTTCAATGACATATGATGAAATATCTATTAAATATGGTCAAAGTGACCTTTATAAAAAGCATATGGGGGACTTACCTGGTGGTCCAGTTGTTAAGACTTCACCTTCTAATGTAGGGGTGAGGGTTTGATCCCTGGTTGGGGATCTTACCACATGCCTCGGGGCCAAAAAAACCAAAACATAAAACAGAAGCAATATTGTAACAAATTCAATAAAGACTTAAAAAAAATGGTCCACATCAAAAAATCTTAAAAGAAAAAGCATTTGGAATGAAACAGAATTAAAATTTAAGAGACTGAGTGCTGAGTCATTTACCTGGGGAAAAAATGCAAGTTGGATAATAAATGACTGATGATGACAGAAAAAATGTCTAGGGATTATTAGTATGAA
This sequence comes from Lagenorhynchus albirostris, assembly GCF_949774975.1. NCBI lineage: Eukaryota > Metazoa > Chordata > Mammalia > Artiodactyla > Delphinidae > Lagenorhynchus > Lagenorhynchus albirostris. The sequence goes on from NC_083104.1 coordinate 60,888,740, forward strand.
TTGGGAAGCTAACAGTATAGGATTGTTTTTCTTTTTGAAAGCAAGCAGCATACTGTGGGATGTCTTCTCCAAGTCATCACTGATAATTTTCTGTGTGAATTATTACTTGGGGACTTAGGCAGCACTTGAAGAAATCTCAGAGGCGTGCTAAAAAAATGACTGGAGGAATAAAAATATGACCTTTAAGAAAAGTTAAGGAGGAAAAAAGAAAGAGAAGATGGCGGAAGAGTAAGACGCGGAGATCACCTTCCTCCCCACAGATACACCAGAAATACATATACACGTGGAACAACTCCTACTGAACACCTACTGAACGCTGGCAGAAGACCTCAGACCTCCCAAAAGGCAAGAAACTCCCCACGTACCTAGGTAGGGCAAAAGAAAAAAGAATAAACAGAGACAAAAGAATAGGGACGGCACCTGCACCAGTGGGAGGGAGCTGTGAAGGGGGAAAGGTTTCCACACACTAGGAAGCCCCTTCGCGGGCGGAGACTGCGGGTGGCGGAGGGGGGAAGCTTCGGAGCCACGGAGGAGAGCACAGCAACAGGAGTGCGGAGGGCAAAGCAGAGAGATTCCCACACAGAGAATCGGCGCTGACCGGCACTCACCAGGCTGAGAGGCTTGTCTGCTCACCCGCCGGGGCAGGTGGGGCTGGGAGCTGAGGCTCGAGTTTCGGTCGGATGCCGGGAGAGGACTGGGGTTGGCAGCGTGAACACAGCCTGAAGGGGTTAGTGCACCACAGCTAGCCGGGAGGGAGTCCAGGAAAAAGTCTGGACCTGCCGAAGAGGCAAGAGACTTTTTCTTCCCTCTTTGTTTCCTGGTTCACGAGGAGAGGGGACTAAGAGCGCTGCTTAAAGGGACTCCAGAGACGGACGCGTGCTGCGGCTAACTGAGCAGATCCCAGAGACGGGCATGAGACGCTAAGGCTGCTGCTGCGCCACAAAGAAGACTGTGTGGGAGCACAGGTCACTATCCACACCCCTCTTCCGGGGAGCCTGTGCAGCCCGCCACTGCCAGGGTCCCAGGATCCAGGGACACCTTTCCCGGGAGAACGCACGGCGCACCTCAGGCTGGTGCAACGTAACACCGGCCTCTGCCGCTGCAGGCTCGCACCGCATCAACACCCCTCCTTCCCCCCGGCCTGAGTGAGCCAGAGCCCCCGAATCAACTGCTCCTTTAACCCCGTCCTGCCTGAGCGAAGAACAGACGCCCTCCGCCGACCTACATGCAGAGGCCGGGCCCAATCCAAAGCTGAGCCCAGGGAGCTATGCGAACAAAGAAGAGAAAGGGAAATCTCTCCCAGCAGCCTCAGAAGCAGCGGATTAAAGCTCCACAATCAACTTGATGTACGCTGCATCTGTGGAATACCTGAATAGACAACGAATCATCCCAAATTGAGGAGGTGGACTTTGAGAGCAAGATTTATTATTTTTTCCCCTTTTCCTCTTTTTGTGAGTGTGTATCTGTATGCTTCTGTGTGAGATTTTGTCTGTGTAGCTTTGCTTTCACCATTTGTCCTGGGGTTCTATCCGTCCATTTTTTGTTTTACTTAAAAATTTTTTTTTCTTAATAATTATTTTTTAATTTAATAACTTTATTTTATTCTATCTTATTTTATTTTATCCTCTTTCTTTCTTTCTAATTTTTCTCCCTTTTATTCTGAGCCGTGTGGATGAAAGGCTCTTGGTGCTGCAGCCAGGAGTCAGTGCTGTGCCTCTGAGGTGGGAAAGGACACTGGTCCACAAGAGACCTCCCAGCTCCACATAATATCAAATGGCGAAAATCTCCCAGAGATCTCCATCTCAACAGCAGCACCCAGCTTCACTCAACGACCCGCAAGCTACAGTGCTGGACACCCTATGCCAAACAACTAGCAAGACAGGCACACAACACCACCCATTAGCAGAGAGGCTGCCTAAAATCATAATAAATCCACAGACACCCCAAAACACACCACCAGAGGTGGACCTGCCCACCAGAAAGACAAGATCCAGCGTCATCCACCAGAACACAGGTACTAGTTCCCTCCACCAGGAAGCCTACACAACCCACTGAACCAACTTTAGCCACTGGGGACAGACACCAAAAACAACAGGAACTATGAACATGCAGCCTGCAAAAAGGAGACCCCAAACACAGTAAGATAAGCAAAATGAAAAGACAGAGAAACACACAGCAGATGAAGGAGCAAGATAAAAGCCCACCAGACCTAACAAATGAAGAGGAAATAGGCAGTCTACCTGAAAAATAATTCAGAATAATGATAGTAAAGATGATCCAAAATCTTGGAAATAGAACAGAGGAAATGCAAGAAACATTTAACAAGGACCTAGAAGAACTAAAGATGGAACAAGCAATGATGAACAACACAATAAATGAAATTAAAACTACTCTAGATGGGACCAATAGCAGAATAACTGAGGCAGAAGAATGGATAAGTGACGTGGAAGATAAAATAGTGGAAATAACTACTGCAGAGCAGAATAAAGAAAAAAGAAGGAAAAGAACTGAGGACAGTCTCAGAGACCTCTGGGACAACATTAAATGCACCAACATTCGAATTATAGGGGTTCCAGAAGAAGAAGAGATAGAGAAAGGGACTGAAAATATTTGAAGAGATTATAGTTGAAACTTCCCTAATATGGGAAAGGAAATCAAGTCCAGGAAGCACAGAGAGTCCCATACAGGATAAATCCAAGGATAAATACTCCAAGACACCTATTAATCAAACTGTCAAAAATTAAATACAAAGAAAGCATATTAAAAGCAGCAAGGGAAAAACAACAAATAACACACAAGGGAATCCCCATAAGGTTAACAGCTGATCTTTCAGCAGAAACTCTGCAAGCTAGAAGGGACTGGCAGGACATATTTAAAGTGATGAAGGAGAAAAACCTACAACCAAGGTTACTCTACCCAGCAAGGATCTCATTCAGATTTGATGGAGAAATTAAAACCTCTACAGACAAGCAAAAACTGAGAGAGTTCAGCACCACCAAACCAGCTTTACAACATATGCTAAAGGAACTTCTCTAGGCAAGAAACACAAGAGAAGGAAAAGACCTACAATAACAAATCCAAAACAATTAAGAAAATGGGAATAGGAATATACATATCAATAATTACCTTAAATGTAAATGGATTAAATGCTCCTACCAAAAGACACAGACTGGCTGAATGGATACAAAAACAAGACCCATATATATACTGTCTACAAGAGACCCACTTCAGACCTAGGGACACATACAGATTGAAAGTAAGGGGATGGAAAAAGATATTCCATGCAAATGGAAACCAAAAGAAAGCTGGAATAGCAATACTCATATCAGACAAAATAGACTTTAAAATAAAGACTATTAGAATAGATAAAGAAGGACACTACATAATGATGAAGTGATCGATTAAAGAAGAAGATATAACAATTGTAAATATTTATACACCCAACATAGGAGCACCTCAATAATAAGGCAAATACTAACAGCCATAAAAGGGGAAATCAACAGTAACACATTCATAGTAGGGGACTTTAACACCCCACTTTTACCAATGGACAGATCATCCAAAATGAAAATAAATAAGGAAACACAAGCTTTAAATGATACGTTAAATAAGATGGACTTAATTGATATTTATAGGACATTCCATCCAAAAACAACAGAATACACATTTTTCTCAAGTGCTCATGGAAAATTCTCCAGGATAGATCGTATCTTGGGTCAAAAATCAAGCCTTGGTAAATTTAAGAAAGTTGAAATTGTATCAGGTATCTTTTCTGACCACAATACTATGAGACTAGATATCAATTACAGGAAAAGATCTGTAAAAAATACAAACACATGGAGGCTAAACAATACACTACTTAATAACGAAGTGATCACTGAAGAAATCAAAGAGGAAATCAAAAAATCCCTAGAAACAAATGACAATGGAGACACGCCGACCCAAAACCTATGGGATGCAGCAAAAGCAGTTATGAGGGAAGTTTATAGCAATACAATCCTACCTTAAGAAACAGAAAACATCTCAAATAAACAACCTTACACCTAAAGCAATTAGAGAAAGAAGAACAAAAAAGAAACCAAAGTTAGCAGAAGGAAAGAAATCATAAAGATCAGCTCAGAAATAAATGAAAAAGAAGTGAAGGAAACGATAGCAAAGATCAATAAAACTAAAAGTTGGTTCTTTGAGAAGATAAAGTTGATAAACCATTAGCCAGACTCATCAAAAAAAAAAGGGAGAAGACTCAAATCAATAGAATTAGAAATGAAAAAGGAGAAGTAAAAACTGACCCTGCAGAAATACAAAAGATCATGAGAAATTACTACAAGCAACTCTATGCCAATAAAATGGACAACCTGAAAGAAATGGACAAATTCTTAGAAATGCACAACCTGCCAAGACTGAATCAGGAAGAAATAGAAAATATGAACAGACCAATCACAAGCGCTGAAATTGAAACTGTGATTAAAAATCTTCCAACAAACAAAAGCCCAGGACCAGATGGCTTCACAGGCGAATTCTATCAAACATTTAGAGAAGAGCTAACACCTATCCTTCTGAAACTCTTCCAAAATATAGCAGAGGGAGGAACACTCCCAAACTCATTCTACGAGGCCAACATCACCCTGATACCAAAACAAGACAAAGATGTCACAAATAAGAAAACTACAGGCCAATATCACTGATGAACATAGATGCAAAAATCTTCAACAAAATACTAGGAAACAGAATCCAACAGCATATTAAAGGGATCATACACCATGACCAGTGGGGTTTATTCCAGGAATGCAAGGATTCTTCAATATATGCATATCAATCAACGTGATACACCATATTAACAAATTGAAGGAGAAAAACCATATGATCATCTCAATAGACGCAGAGAAAGCTTTCGACAAAATTCAACGCCCAGTTATGATAAAAGCTCTCCAGAAAGTAGGCATAGAGGGAACTTTCCTCAACATAATAAAGGCCATATGTGACAAGCCCACAGCCAACATCATCCTCAATGGTGAAAAACTGAAAGCATTTCCACTAAGATCAGGAAGAAGGCAAGGTTGCCCACTCTCACCACTCTTATTCAACATAGTTTTGGAGGTTTTAGCCACAGCAGTCAGAGAAGCAAAGGAAATAAAAGGAATCCAAAGCAGAAAAGAAGAAGTAAAGCTGTCACTGTTTGCAGATGATATGATACTATACATAGAGAATCCTAAAGATGCTACCAATGCTAATCAATGAATTTGGTAAAGTAGCAGGATACAAAATTAATGCACAGAAATCTCTGGCATTCCTATATACTAATGTTGAAAAATCTGAAAGTGAAATCAAGAAAACACTCCCATTTACCATGGCAATAAAAAGAATAAAATATCTATGAGTAAACCTACCTAAGGAGACAAAAGACCTGTATGCAGAAAATTATAAGACACTGATGAAAGAAATTAAAGATGATACAAATAGGTGGAGAGATATACCATGTTCTTGGATTGGAAGAATCAATATTGTGAAAATGACTCTACTACCCAAAGCAATCTACAGATTCAATGCAATCCCTATCAAACTACCACTGGCATTTTTCACAGAACTAGAACAAAAAATTTCACAATTTGTATGGAAACGCAAAAGACCGCGAATAGCCGAAGCAATCTTGAGAATGACAAACGGAGCTGGAGGAATCCAGCTCCCTGACTTCAGACTATACTACAAAGCTACAGTAATCAAGACAGTATGGTACTGGCACAAAAACAGAAATATAGACCAATGGAACAGGATAGAAAGCACAGAGATAAACCCATGCACATATGGTCAGCTTATCTTTGATAAAGGAGGCAGGAATGTACAGTGGAGAAAGGACAGCCTCTTCAATAAGTGGTGCTGGGAAAACTGGACTGGTGGTACATGTAAAAGTATGAGATTAGAACAGTCCCTAACACCATACACAAAAATAAGCTCAAAATGGATTAAAGACCTAAATGTAAGACGAGAAACTTTCAAACTCTTAGCGTAAAACATAGGCAGAACACTGTGTGACATAAATCACAGCAAGATCCTTTTTGACCCACCCCCTAGAGAAATGCAAATAAAAATAAAGAAATGGGACCTAATGAAACGTCAAAGCTTTTGCACAGCAAAGGAAACCATAAACAAGACGATAAGACAACCCTCAGAATGGGAGAAAATATTTACAAATGAAGCAATTGACAAAGGATTAATCTCCAAAATTTACAGGCAGCACATGCAGCTCAATAACAAAAAAACAAACAACCCAATCTAAAGATGGGCAGATGACCTAAACAGACATTTCTCCAAAGAAGATATACAGATTGCCAAGAAACACATGAAAGAATGCTCAACATCATTAATCATTAGAGAAATGCAAATCAAAACTACATTGAGCTATCATCTCACACCGGTGAGAATGGCCATCATCAAAAAATCTAGAAACAGTAAATGCTGGAGAGGGTGTAGAGAAAAGGGAACCCTCTTGCACTGTTGGTGGGAATGTGAATTGGTACAGCCACTATGGAGAACAGTATGGAGGTTCCTTAAAAAGCTACAAATAGAACTACCATATGACCCAGCAATTCCACTACTGGGCATATACCCTGAGAAAACCATAATTCAAAAAGAGTCATGTATCAAAATGTTCATTGCAGCTCTATTTACAATAGCCTGGAGATGGAAACAACCTAAGTGTCCATCATCGGATGAATGGATAAAGAAGATGTGGCACATATATACAATGGAATATTACTCAGCCATAAAAAGAAACAAAATTGAGTTATTTGTAGTGAGGTGGATGGACCTAGAGTCTGTCATACAGAGTGAAGTAAGTCAGAAAGAGAAAGACAAATACCGTATGCTAACACATATATATGGAATCTAAGGAAAAAAATGTCATGAAGAACCTAGGGGTAAGACGGGAATAAAGACACAGACCTACTAGAGAATGGACTGTAGGATATGGGGAGGGGGAAGGGTAAGCTGTGACAAAGTAAGAGAGTGCCATGGACATATATACACTACCAAATGTAAAATAGATAGCTAGTGGGAAGCAGCCGCATAGCAAAGGGAGATCAGCTCGGTGCTTTGTGACCACCTGGATGGGTGGGATAGGGAGGGGGGGAGGGGGGGAGACGCAAGAGGGAGGAGATATGGGAACATATGTATATGTATTACTGATTCACTTTGTTATAAAGCAGAAACTAACACACCATTGTAAAGCAATTATACTCCAATAAAGATGTAAAAAAGAAAAGTTAAGGAACTGGGATTATTAGAGTTTTTAGTAAAATATATTAAATAACTTCAATATTTTCAAACATTTCTCATTCTTTCTTTATCTCTGTCTCTCTCTCCCCACCCCCCCACAGACACACACAGATGCACACACACAGAGACACATACACAGAGACATAGTGACACACACACCCATTGGAACTTGAAACAATTATTTTGTTATATATAGATATATTAACGTCAAAGTTAATGGAAATTGAACTCTTTATTACCTATTCCAGCCTGTTACTAACAATTTCTATTAAGAATTCAGGGACTTGTAGAATCCTATTGATCGGACTCTATTTCCACGTTTTAATCGTAACTCAAAGGAAAACCAGTCCTGAATATGTACTTTCACTTCAGATACAAAATTTCAGTCATAGATGAATGAACCAACAAAACATTTGTTTTCCTTCTACTTTTGAAGATGGCCGTGTATAAATGACTCCAACACAGAGGCCAACCATGTCTCCACGTCCTTCTTCACTGGGAGAACTAGAATGAATCATCTTTAGAAGAGTTTCTGTGGGAAAAGGCCTCACAATAAATCATTGGTTAGAAATAGGCTAGTTTCTCACTTCTATGTTAAGGTTTAAATCTGAGGAAAGTTGAATTTGCCTGTCAGCCTCAAAATAAAAATATAAGAAATTGTGACCCAAACCCTGGGGAACATGAATTCATTCAGTGTTCTCTTGGCCAGGAACACTTGGGACTCTGAAATTGAGGAAGAAAGAAGCTATAAAATAGAAAGATTATCTCCAAACTCTCTTGGACTGCACTTTTGTGTATACTTGTAATTTTCATTCTTGCATCTTTACCTGGCAATGTGAGGGTCTTATAGTTGGATCTAAGAACATGCCCTCAGAAATAAAACATGCAGATAATCCAACCCAACTAGAATATAAGTCAAATTTCCTTGGGTTTTTAAAGTGGCTTACAAAAATATCCATTATTGGTGCTTGGGTTTTTAAGGGGACTTATAAAAATATCCATATTGGTGCTAAGCTGTGATATTAAGCTTTGATAGTATTTAAAGTTATAACTGTAAGCAGGACTTAGACATTCTGTTTTCTTAAGGGTCTTTCATCTCCAGAATTGCTTTGGGTGTTCAATTTAGGGCTCTTGCAGTTGACAGCAACAGAAACCCAAGCCAAATGAGCATAATGAACACAAAAAGGGTTTACCCAGAAGTAAGGCTAGTTTCAGGACCCTTGGGCTTTTTGCATTAGTTTCATTCCTTTGTGCGGTAAATATTTGTTTATACTTCTCATGGGAATGCATTTTGCTATCCAGGTCTTCATATTGGAAAATTATTAAATATTCATTGATATGACCCATGAAGAAACATATTTACATGACAACGGACTCTAACAGGAATGTCTGAATTAATGGATGAGGGAATGTGAGAAACGGTGAACATTCCGAGATGTTTATGTCTTCCCTGAATTCAGTAGGATTTAGTTATTGAATGAAGGCATTTATTTTCTTCTGATTTGTATTTTACTTTATTAAAAAAAAATTAAATTGGAGTATAGTTGATTCACAATGTTGTGTTATTTCCTGCTGTACAGCAAAGTGAATCAGTTATACACAGAAATATATCCACTCTTTTTTAGATTCTTTTCCCATGTAGGCCATTACACAGTACTGAGTAGAGTTCCCTGTGCTATACAGTAGGTCCTTATTAGTTATTTATTTTATATATAGTGTATATATATCAATCCCAATCTCCCAATTTACCCCTACCCCTCTTACCCGCTGGTAACCATAAGTTTGTTTTCTACATCTGTAACTCTATTTCTGCTTTATAGATAAGTTCACTTTTACCCTATTTTAGATTCCTCATAGCGATATTGTACAATATTTGTCTTTGTCTGACTTACTTCACTCAGTATGACAATCTCTGTTCCAACCATGTTGCTGCAAATGGCATTATTTCATTCTTTTTTATGGCTGAGTAATATATCATTGTATATATGTACCACATCTTCTTTATCCATTCAACTGTCCATGGACATTTAAGTTGCTTCCATGTCCTGGCTATTGTAAATAGTGCTGCAGTGAACATTGGGGTGCATGTATCTTTTCAAATTATGGTTTTCTCTGGATATATGCCCAGGAGTGGGATTGCTAGATCATATGGTAGCTCTATTTTTAGTTTTCTAAGGAACCTCCATACTGTGCTCCATAGTGGCTGTACCAATTTAACAGCATAGGAGGGTTCCCTTTTCTCCACACCCTCTCTAACATTTATTTTTGTAGATTTGTTTGTAGATTTTTTGATGATGGCCATTCTGACATGTGTGAGGTGGTACCTACAATGAGGTATTTGATTTGCATTTCTCTAATAATTTGTGATGTTGAGCATATTTTCATGTGCTTACATAGGCAGGACACACTTTGATATAAATTAGAGCAAGATCCTTTTCAATCCACCTCCTAGTGTAATGAAAATAAAAACAAAAATAAACAAATGGGCCCCAATTAAGCTTAAAAGTTTTTGTCCAGCAAAAGAAACCATAAACAAAATGAAAAGACAACCCTCAGAATGGGAGGAAATATTTGCAGAAGAAGCAACCAATGAGGGATTAATATCCAAAATATACAAACAGCTCAATATCAAAAAAACAAACAACCCAATCAAAAAATGGGTGGAAGATCTAAATAGACATTTCTCCAAAGAAGACATACTGATGGCTAAAAATGAAGGCATTTCTTTGTGAAGGTTCTCCCCTGGGGAGAAATTAATTCACACATTCATTCAGCCCAGATTTATTGAGCACCATATTCCAGGTATGGGTCTAGCTGCAGAGGATAAAGCTGGGAGCAAGACCAATTCCCTGTCCTCTTAGAGCTCACCTTGAGACAGATGCAAGACACAAGAATGACTTGTTAGTAAAATTTCAGATAGAGATCTGTTGAAAATAAAGTGCGGTGAGGGGATGGGAATGGTTGTGAGTGGTTCCGTCTGGAGGGGGGCAGGAAGAACTTTCTGGAAGGGACATTTGTGACATGAATGAAGAGAAGCAGGCACCTGTAATAAGGTCTGGGACAGAGTTTTGGAGGCAGAAGAAATAGCAAGTGAGACTAGAACTCACTGCTGTGGATAAGGAAGGGCAAAAAGTCCCATGGGGGGCGGGGCGGAGCAGCGTGAGAAGTGGGGCGAGTGATGGGTGAGAGCCAGCTGGGGCCAGAGCACGTTGGCGGGGAGGGGAGGGCGGCGGGTCTAAGCGCATGATTGTTAAAGAACTTTCTGGCTGCTCTGTGACCGATGGACTAAAAGAGCAGAGCGCAGAGCATCCCCTTATCGGTCACCTTATTCCAGACCTTCCCTGTCACTCCTACGTCCTCGAAGGTAACTGCCTATTTGAACATGAACTTCCCCTCAGGTTTTCCGGCAGCTTAGGTCAAAGGCAGGTCCACCAGTCAGCTGCTGGGCGGACCAAGTGACTGACCCTAGAGTCCAGAGGCCGGGCAGGGGACCTCCTTGGATCCACGCAGGTGATGCTCTCAAGGTCCTGCCTCCCGTCGTCGCCCTCGTTCTTTCCATCTCTGGGTGGCCTTGACCTCTCCTCCTTCCCCGGAGTGCCTCAGCCCGCTTCTCCCCAGTCCTAGCGGGAGGAGAGCTAAGCTGACTTCTACCAGGGTTCCCTAGGAGCTTGCACTGAGGATCCAGATCCAAAACCCACCCTCTGGCCGCTGCCCTCGGAAAGGGGGCGGGTGGGGGCGCGAACCTTATCTCGGGCTCCGCCTCCAGGGGCCGGGAGTGTCCCTCGCGCGCTGCACCGGCCGCCGCGGGCAGACAGACTCCGGGCTCCGGGAGGGCTGCTGATCCGCTCTAGCCCAGGTCGTGTTCAGGCCGCGACCGTTCACTCCCGGGACACCCCGGGCCCACGCGGAGCGCGTAGCGGCTGCGACGGCACCCCTGACAAGGGACGCGCGCCAGGTAAGGTGGTACCTCCTCCTCCAGTATCCTCGCCCGAATGACAAACAGGGGACTTCAGGCTGGCCCTCTCGCGGCTGAAGTTTCCAGTTTGCACTCCCGAGGGTGCAGTTTCTTCCCGTGCGCGCGGAGGCGGTGGGTGAGCTGCGAGGTAGAATCCGCGCCCAGGCTGGAGGCTGGGACGCAGGATTTGTCTGGCAAGGTTACTGGGTGGTCATATAATCTTGGGAGCCTGTCTGGGTTCTGATTTCTGTTTGGAGTGTTTGGCCTCTGGGAATGAATAATGCGCGGTGATTTACACCCCTAAGCTCAGCCCCCTGGTCCTCGGTCGGTCTTTCTGGAAGGGGCTCTGTTGTCCACACGTGGGGCGCGAGCGCACGGGGCGGTGGGCTGCGCGGTGCCCCCGAGGCTCTTTGAGGCTGCTGCCCAGGAAGCTCACTCAGGGGAGCTTAAAAAAATCTGGTGCTGCGGCAGCACCCGGATCAATTAAATCAGAATCTCCAGGAGTGGGGCTCAAAACTTCCCAGGTGATTGCTAGGTGGAGTAGTTTGGGAACCAGTGAGTGGGGGCTGTGGTTTTCCAAGGAAGGAGTGGGAGGGTTTCTGGACAGCAGCGGCAGCGTCACCTGGGAACTTTTAGAAATGCAAAATCTGGGGCCCGCCAAGGAGGCCTAGACCTCCTGAATCTGAAACTATGGAGGTAGGGACCCAGCCCTTTGTTTTTTCTTGGACCGTGCAGGTGATGCTAGCACTTGCTCACTTTTGAGAACTCAGGGCTGGATCTCAGTGGAGGGAAGGGCAGACACCTTCGAATTCCCCTTCAGAGGGAGGAGGGAACAGATCCGTTTTCAGAAAATCTTGGGTATTCATCAGTAGGATTTTGCCCATATTAAAAAAAAAAAATACTGTGGACTTTGGAGGATCCTATAAAGGGCAGAGACTTAGCCATCATCTCGAGCAATTTTTTGTCATAGAGAACTTTTTCTTTTTTTTTTTTTTAGAGTTGAAGCCAAAGAAGAAATGTACCTAAGAATCTCCTGGCTGTAATAACATGAATGTTTGGCCCCTGATTCGATGCTCCCCATCACCCCTGTCATCAGTGCATGCTACAAGGCTCATATAAAGTATTTTTTAAAAAAGCAATTGGAGGTTTCAGGGATTCATGCCAATTCTCCAGAGTGAAAGGGAATTCAGCATTGCAGGTCTATGTACTCTCTGAGTGGCTCCTTTTTTTTCTTTTTTTTTTTTAAAGGATCTTTTTTTTTTTTTTTAGATGTTGGTGGTAGGAGTTTATTAATTAATTTATTTATTTTTGCTGTGTTGGGTCTTCGTTTCTGTGCGAGGGCTTTCTCTAGTTGTGGCAAGCGGGGGCCACTCTTCATCGCGGTGCGCGGGCCTCTCACTATCGCGGCCTCTCTTGTTGCGGAGCAAAGGCTCCAGACGTGCAGGCTCAGTAGTTGTGGCTCACGGGCCTAGTTGTTCCGCGGCATGTGGGGTCTTCCCAGACCAGGGCTCGAACCTGTGTCCCCTGCATTAGCAGGCAGATTCTCAACCACTGTGCCACCAGGGAAGCCCTCCTTTTTTTTCTTTTAACAGAGATCTGAGATTTCAAAATTTTGGCGAAAAAAAATTCCAGCTCTTCCTAAGTCATTATTACAGAAATAGAATGACTTTGCAAATAGGCTTAAATGGATTCAAAAATCTGACGTTGGATAAAAAAGCTAGAATAGGCATGACTGTGGTCCTAGAACATGTGTGCTGGGTGAACACTGCTCAGTGTACAGAGACTTCCTGTGCAGAGAACATTTATTTTCCGTGCCAATTTGTAATGAGGTAGAGAGACCTTTAAGGGACAGGTCCTAAGCTTGTGTTTAGATGCTGGGGGGAAATATAGGTAGTGGTGAGGACTAGGAGCCTGGATCTGAGGCCCAAGCTGCAGGTTCAAGACCTACTCTTCTGCCTCTCTGTACTCTGGGGCAGTGGCATAACTCTGCGAGCCTCACTTTCCTCATCTGTAAAATGGGGACTGCAGTAGTACAATGCATACTTCATAATTCTCATGTTGTCAGAGTTAAAGGAAATAATGCTTCCAGCATAGTCAATGAAATATTTATTAGCTCAAAATATGCACACACACACACACACACACACACACTTAAAACAAAACAAAAACCTAATCCCCAAACACTTTGGAATGAAAACTGTGTTGATAACATGGTCGCATATTTTATCTACACATATTTACATACCAACCTCACCCTTAGAATTTACAGTTTTTCCTTCTTACTAGAATGTGAACATATGGATGTCCTCCAATTATCTTCCTAATTTTATTACATGTTTTATATAGAAATTTTTAGAAAAATATTTTTAGTAGATTATCTTCAAGTCAACAGCCCAGTTATGTATCTACTCATTGTCTGTGGTAAAGAATTTTACCATCTGGTGGAATTTATAATCTAGTCACATTCAGATATAAATAGTCTTAAAATCTGGCTCTCCAGAGTATCATTCCTTATAAAAGAAAATTCAAATGGTAGGCATGGCATGCTGTATCCCCCAAGAGAACCAGTTTAGAAGTACTATCTGGTGTTTCCTAGGTAATTAAGAGGGAGAAAGAAATGAAACCTTATTCAATTACATCGAGGTTTGTTCAGGATAATGTAAAAGAAAGCAAATTGAGGACACATCAAGGGCTAAACTGGCAAAAAGGATAGGTGAGGTAGTTCAAGTGTCCTTTTCCTCCTTAAATGCAATAATTTCAAAATGCTTCAAAACCACATACAGAAAAAGCAGTTTGATTGGAAGTGATCTGGATGATCCTCTTAGGACCAAATAGTTCTAGTAAAAAAAAAATTATGGGTATTAATTCCAAAAAAGATGCCAAATGATTCTGTACTTTGAAATGAGTCTTGATTCACCTTTAATTTCAGTTATAAATTGAATATTAGATTTCTAACTTAGGGTGCCTTTTTGGGGCTCATCTCCCATCTTTAAATGTAAGAGGTTGTACCCTTGCAGTTTCCAATCTTCTGTGACTTCTAGAAGACAAAACATAATGCAAGTTTCAGCATATAAACATCTTAGTAACTCCTCCATTCAGGAAATCAGGTCTTCATTAGGACACTTTTAAAATTACAATGTAATATTATTAAATTCAATATAATAAGAATGTAAGGTTATTAAATTAAATGTAATTACAATTTAATGTAAGTAGGGTTTTCTCTTAGGCTCACTATGTATTGAAATGAGGAGTGCCTCTGGGCATGAAAAGGGAAGATCAGAGGCACCTCTCTTGATGGAAAAAATGAAGGCGTGTGGAAGCCAGTATCCTGGATAATTTAACTGAAGAGCTGAGCATCTGTGATGTCGCAATTCAGCGACAAGATGTGGCGGCCCAGTGAGTGGTCAATTAGGAATGATCACTACTGCAATGCCCCACAATGATTTTGTGATTCTCCACTTGAAGCCACAAATCCTGGGGCAGAGATAATCAAAAACAAGTTAGCTAATTGCATTTATTTTTCATAATTTGGCTCACTTGGAAAGATCTTGATGGCTTTCATTTCAGTGCATTTATTTTGAGGGCCCCATTTGTTCCAAAGTTGATGGTTTTACCACTAAGGCCAATCTGGAAAGTCTTGTGAGTAAAAACAAATCACAGGAAAGGGCTATATGTTTTTATTTTGTATTTATTATCTTTGGATTATATTTCTCAGCATGCAGTAGTAATTCTTTAGTTTGATTCATTAGCATTCTTGTGGGAAACAAGTTGAAATATTTATTTCTGGCAAGTGATCCAGTCTCACACAAAGAGAATTAGCCATGGAGGCTGAGTTCTCGAACTTTCTCCATCTCATGGTAAAGGACACTCACTCTCAATCCAAAATGCTAAGCCTTGAATCCTGACTCTGTCACTTACTAGTTGTTTGAACCCGGACAAGTTGCGTAACCTTTCCTTACTTCCGTTTCCTCATTAGTAAAATTGGGGTAATGGTACCTACATCAGTGGGATTATCATGAGGAGTCAATGAGTTAATGTCTCTAACGTTCTACCAACAGTGCCTGGCTCACAGTCAAAGCTTAATAGGAATTTGCTATTCTTTCACCTTGGACGTTAATAAATAGTTTAAGCTGAAGCTCTCTTTTCTCTTTTCACCTCTGAAAATTGGATCCTGAAAAGGCAGTCCTAATTTACGTTATGTTCATTTGATGCTTTTTCTGTTTTAGCTAGTGGGAGAATTTGCTTCTGAATAAGTGAAGTCCTTCAAGTTTCTCAGAAAATAATACAAGCTTTTGAACAACATTCTAAAGCTTCCCAAATGCTGCTGCTGCTGGCTTGAGACCACACTTTGAGAATCACTGCTTCACTCCACAAGTTCCCAAACTGGACTGCACACTGGAATTACCTGAGATCAGTGTTCTAGCATGTTGATCCTCAAACTGATTAAAAAGTTAATCAGTTGGGTTAATTTATTGTGAAAGTAGTAATCATGTGCTTTGAAAAAGAGAGGCTGTGTAACAGTACACATTAACTGTATACATGGAATTCCCGTATACTGATAGAATTTTTAGGGATATTAGAATTTGTTTAATCTAAATGAGGAAACAGGGTCTTGGAGACCTCATTCTTGGCTAAGGGCTCAGGAATAGTCAGTGGTGGCACCAGATGACAACAGGTTTCCTGTGTTCTACTCTGTACATTTTTCATTCAACTACCTTGTCTTCTGAAAACAGGTAATGTGACAGAAGCACATAATCCAAGATAGGGTGTCCTGGGAATGCTACTCACCTACCTGTCTCCCTTGACCCAGTTTGATTTCAGGGTTATTAATTGAAAAGCTTTTCTAAATGAAAAACCACTGACACCAATATGGCCAACTTGTAAGAAAATAAACCTATAGCTATCAATTGTGAAAAGGATGATTTTTTTTCCACTAAGTTTACCATTTCTAAGGATTCAACTGAGTTTTACCTCTTTGCTGTTTCTTTAGCATTTTGGCTTTTACTAATGAAAAACTCAGAGATATCTTTGAAAATTTCAGGAAACATTGAGAATTTTCTCAAGTCCAAGTTTGGTGACCTTCTGGGAATCCTGCCAGTTGCTTGTGTTTGATTCACTGTATAATTTTTGTTTTGACTTGTCTTGTTTTGATCTAGGTCAATATAGCCATGATTGCAGTGTTATGTTACCCGTTAACTGTTTGATTTTACAGTTATTGGTGTCAAGAAGAAAAGATTAAGGACCAACAATATTTTCTTTTTAAATTCAAAGTGAAAAGAAGTTCTAGTGAAGTTTGAGCTTTATAGGAAGTTCTTCTAAATATATTTTTCAGAAATTTAGTCTTTTAACTTTTTATTAGGTAACTTTTTATTAGGTAAATAAAAACAAACACTCGGAATATATGTCTTATATTTTTATGTTAACTTTCAAATCCACATGTGATTCAATGATTGAAACAACTTACTGAATTACATACTTTTAGAAATGGTAAACCTTGCTGTTTATGTGTTTTTCTACTTTATTAGGAAGAGAGAGTTTGATTCTACCTCGAGGTCATGTCTAGGCACATACCAGTACCCAGAATTAGATAGAATGTTAAAGATGAGGCAGGGAGGAACATTCTTTGTAAGTGTTCAGCCAATTATCACATAGCGCTGAAGTGCCTACCCAGTGCTTGGCTATCCCAGGGGGATTCAGAGAAGTTGCTATGTTCGGTTTAGTAAGTCTATTAATAGCCAATTGGCAGTTTTCTTTTTTAAATGGAAAAATCCCTTTAATATATTATATAAAAATAACATTTTGTACATATTTTTAAGTGAAAAAATGTATAAGGCAAAAATGGTTTTGATTTAAATTTAGAAAAATCAGCAAGCATGGCATGATGTGTCACTTTGTTTCTTCTCAAATCATTTTTGATTCCCATTTAACATAATGTCCTGAAGCAATCTTTAGAAAGGGTTGAATATGAATTAAAAAAAATCTCTTGAAATACAGTTGATTTATAATGTTGTGTTACTTTCAGTTGTACAGCACAGTGATTCAGTTATGTATATGTTCTTTTTTAGATTCTTTTCCATTATAGGTTATTACAAGATATTGAGTATAGTTCCCTGTGCTATACAGTAAATCCTTGTTTATTTTATATATAGTAGTGTGTATCTGTTAATCCCAAACTCCTAATTTATCCCTCCCCCCTTTTCCCCTTTGGTAGTCATAAGTTTGTTTTCTATGTCTGTGGGCCTATTTCTGTTTTGCAAAATAAGTTCACTTGTATCATTTTCTTTTAGATTTCACATATAAGTGTTATCATATGATATTTGCCTTTTGCTGTCTTACTTCACTTAGTATGATAATCTCTAGGTCCATCCATGTTGCTGCAAATGGCATTATCACATTCTTTTTTATGGCTGAATAATACTCCATTGTGTATACACCACATCTTCTTTATCCATTGATACACGCACCCTAATGTTCAGTGTAGCACTATTTACAATAGCCAAGACATGGAAGCAACCTAAGTCTCCATCGGCAGATGAGTATGATTTGAATTTGTATCTTGGCAAGAAGTGGAGAGGTTATCCCAGAGAGAGGCACTGCAGAGAAGAGAAACACCCACGATCCTGAGAATGCAGGCAACTCCGTTACCTCCCTGTAGAAACTCCCCCTTTCCCTCGGGCAGTTTGCCTTTCCATCCTTTCACAGTTCCTTCGCTTTTCATTCCCTGTTCAAATCACTTGTTAAACAGCACCTCTGGACTAAGGTTTGAAATGAGAGAGAATAAAAGATGCACTGTGGGGGGCAGTGATGCCACAGTAACTGTCTTAGCTAGAATGGTCTAGGCATTTCCTACTTAGGTCCCTTTGGAATGAGGAGGGAGCGGAGGTGAAAAGTAAAGGTGGGATTCAGAGCTCTTGATGGAATGTGGAGGCACATGGAACGTTATTCAAACTCCTATATATTTAGTGGCAGCAAGCATGTCAGTGTGGAGTGTGAGCAAGGAAGTACCCACAACCTAAGTTATGTGTCATTTCTGTTCTACTGTATGAGTAACGGTATGGTAGAATAGTATTTATATATGAAGTACTAAATAAATAGACACCCTCATTATTTCCAAGAAGGCTATGGACCAGGAAATGGGAAACCTGGTTTCTCATTCCAGCCCACCACCAACTTACTAAGTTGGTAGCTTATCAGAAAAACCTGCAGTAAGAGAGAGCTGAGAAGGTGTGATTGTAAAGGCTTAGTCTTATTTCATTTTGCTGTTCACATATTTTTCTTTTTCTTGGTGAAAAGCACCATTTGAGACCATCATGGAACATGTAAAGAATAGCAGATTAGAGCATCTGTGCCCAGAGTTTAAATCAATGTGGAGTAGCATCCTTTAGGGAATTAGTCTCCTGAGAAATATAGCATTCATTCCTAAAATTCCTATAACAATGTTCTTGAATGTTCACTGAAGATGGACGTTCCTGTGAATGAGAAATAATGAAATAACAGATCTTTTTATTTCAAGAAAATTGTATTTTCCTTTTCATGAGGCCTAAACAAATTTTTTTTGGCCTCCATATGGGAATTATGTTAAAAATATTCATTGGTCTTTTCAACACTTGAAAAAGAATTTCTGATTCTTTCTTAATTATGGGTTTTGTAAGGGGAATCATGTTTATATGAGTAATCAAATTATATTTTTGAGCTCAAAATTGCATGTTTCCCAAAATGTTAACAGTTGCATTTGGGAGGTAGCATGATAGATATTTTCTTTCCTGCTTTTCTTTGTTTTCTCTATTTTTTAATACATATGTATTACACTTACAATGCAAAGATAAATGCAAAACTACACGCTTTGTAGAAGGAAACATATGAAATGGTAATTTTGAATTCCCATACAAATGAGAGAGAATGATGTTGCAGTGTGATTCATTTATGTTCTTATAATTCACAAAGTACATGTTGTGCCAGATGAACTTTGAAATACCAGACACACTAATAACAGTAAAATCTGGCTAAAATGACACAAGTAATTTTTCTTAAAATCAGAACATCACTTTATTACTCCTTGTGAATGCCAAAAGAATATTATGTACTCTAATACCTTAAAGCCATTGAAGATTATAGCTGAGATTGGGGTGGGCTTTATGTAGTTATGGCCCTGACACTTGGTACGTGTGTGACCTTGTGCATGGTTTTTAACCTTTTAAAGCTTAATTTGCCCATCTGTCAAGAGAGGATCATAGGACCTTCTTCATACTGTGGTCAGGAGGAGTAAATGGAATAATGCACATGAACCCTTTAGTATAGTGCCTGGCAGGTAAAGGTCCTCAAATTTGCTCAAATTATTTATTATCATAAGTATTCTCCCAACTTCTAAGCTTGTTCACACGTGTGATTTGGATATCTACCTTGTGGAAAGTGGGTTGCTTCTTCAGATGATGCTATCCTCTGGGCAGCCTGGGTCATGGAGGAGAGGCAAATCCAGATTTTTACCCTTCTCCACTTGTGCTGGGAGATGCAGGGGAGGGTGTCTCCTGAAGCTAGCAGTGTGCTAGGGGCGATGACAGAGGCTTTGGAGAGCAACTCCTATGACTCTAAGTGCTGGAGTCTGGGAGTCTGGCACCCTTTGCCATATGGCACGGTCCCTGGTCACTGCGATTGTTGTGGGAGGTTGAGGGTGTCCTCAGGTCTATCTTGCAGCTGCAGGTGGTTTTTCATGAGCTCCTGGATTTTAGCAGTTGAAGAGGTCTCTTTGGTCAGGACCCTGGATTGTCCGTCTTAGGCTCTGGGAAAATCAGAAGATCGCTTTGTCTCTGGGCAGAGTTTCAGTTCCCATTTCCCTCCTCAGCCAGGGGCCTTTGTGCAGCTGCAGCCCAGACTCTGGTACATCTGTATAGGATATACATTAATTCATCTGTCTGGCAAACAGCTTCTCCAGCTCTTTGTATAGATTAATCTAGATCCTAGGGATGCAGCAAAAATGAGACATGATCCCCATCCTCAAGGACTCACATTCTGTTTGTAAATTTCCCCATGACTGCTTGGTATGTCAGGGTTGGTTGTTATACCCCAGAGCTCCTAACCCTAGTCCAATGTTGCTCCCAGTAGAGTGCTTCAAGGGGGGTGAAGGGGTTGACTTCATATGTTAATTGCTCCCACACCCACTAATCTGAAGGTTTATTATTAGGGTCCCTGGTTGGATCTATGTTTTCCTCAAAACTGCGATGAGTTTTACATATATAACATGCATCAGTAAGTTTCTACAAAGTGTTTAGACTAGGCACATAGTCTACCAATCCAAAAACTAAACTAAGCAAAAGACCATGATGAACTGAATTGAATTGACTGAGGTTTGACAGAAGGAAGTTATGGAGATACTGGGAAAATCAGACTCGATTATTTTTAGACTACACATGTCAGAGTCCTGGAAAAAAGTGTAAATATTTTTGAGCTCTGATTCTTCTCAATTAGTTAATTAAATGAATGTCTGGCCAGTTACCAATATAGGATATTGAGAGCCATTTGTGCATCTGTTTCCTTAACTGTGCCTCGAAATAATTTTAATTTTTAGCTGGATAGTGTAATGTCACATCGGACACTTTTTGGCCAGACCTATTACTTCATTAAATGCTAAGCTTGAGTAGGGCAATGATTTTGTGCATTTTAAATGTTTCTACGTTGTCTTGGATAAGGCTGCCAAGTTGAATTCCACATCTTCCTTCTAGTAACCTGCCATGTTTTAGATCTTTGGGTCTAAAGCAGTCTAAGTAAGACTAGTGAAGCAATTATGATTTCATATTTTCAAGCTTGATAGGAATACTAATGACTTTAATTTAAAAATAAATGTGTGCACGCTTTCCTCTTTATCCCCTCTTCCAGTTTTTCCCCAAAGATGAGCACATATCATAAAGGTAGCTGCAAGAAGAAACTTTTTCGTTTTCCTTTCTTTCATCATTTTCATATTGCCAATCCTTAGGCAAGGCCAATCTACTTTACTCAAGACAGTGTCCTCAAGGAATCCGATTGTTACAGGACGGCAATCTTCCCAAAATTCAGTGAAGAGGAGACATAGCCCTGCTTCTCCAGAGTGTAAGACTTTGCTACTATTACTCTAGACTCTAGAGAATTTCAAATTTTGACTTTTTTTTTCCCTTCAAAATCTTTCTCCTGGGATTTCCACTTTCTCAGAGCTGTCTATTGATATATGCTAAGGCAAAAGGGAAGACGGTGTATTTTATTTTCCGCAAAAGCAGCGAGAATGGGTTTCAGTTTCTATAACCATTGTCTTCATTGGGGAGTTGGGAAGTTTTAAATGCAAAATAAGGAATTTTGATATATCAAGAGGGCAGAGGGGAAACAAGAACTCCCAAGGAAGCTGTTACTGTGTCTTTCATCCCATCACAAGGAGCTGTTGATAACTATAAAAACGTTGATTTTGTACTATATGGGAAAAAAGTGATGAGTCAGCAAGTTAAATTTCAGTGGCTCCCTGGGTACCGAGCAGACTGAGGTTGGCCATGGTCCCAGGTTGCTTATGATATGGTTGGGAAATGCACTATTTCAAATATAATTTTGGGGAGCAAATAAGACTCTGTAACTGAGCTCCAAATGGTCTAATAGTGGAGGTAGGCACCTTGGAAGACATGGTCTGTTTTTGTCATGATTTGTTTCATGGAGGATGTATGGCTTGAACCTGCTTTTGAAGTGTGGTTTAGTTTACACACACACCATAGTCAACCTAAATCATAGGGTTGGAAATTATCTTACAAGTAATCGTTGTTTATAATACAAATGTTGTTTATACCAATGATGCTTGATGTGTTAACCCCCCCTATAACAAAACTGATGAGCACATGATCTCCAGTCTGGTCGGCCTTCCCTGGACATACTGAGTTTTGATTCTTTCTGGCCATTGGTTGCTGAGTAGAAAGGGTGTAGCCCTGTTCTTTTCTCACTGTAGCCCAAGCTAATTTTTGGCAGCCAGTTCACACTAACAACTTCAGTTTATCATTAGCTAAGGACTTTTTGTCTCCTCAGCTCTCCTGCTGTTTGGACAACAGATTCCTTTTAAGCATTCCACAATCCAGATTTTGGATCCCAGGATTTTTATGTGTTTCTTTTGAATTTTGTCTTATTGCCGTTGTCCCATTATTTATCCAGGTGAGATCTTATCCACAGGCTTTCATTCAGTCAGTTAGAGATCTTTCTCAGCTTTGCTTTGTCTAGAAATTTGATTTGCAGGTCATCATTTTCCTCGCTTGAATTGTGAATGACCAATAAACTGGACAGGGCGCATGCCAGAATTCTAAAACATCTCACTAGAAACCTCCTACATCTGCTGTTACTCTCCATGGGGGAGCCATTTAATAAGTTTTATATCCAAATTACATTTATGTGCTTTTACTTTTGAAATACCATTAAGTACAGTATTCTACAGGTCATACTGTACAGCACAGAGAACTCTACTCAGTATTCTGTAATAACCTATATGGGAAAAGAATCCGAAAAGGAATGAGTATACGTATATATATAACTGAATCACTATGCTATACACCTGAAACTAACACAACATTGTAAATCAAATATACTCCAATAAAATTTTTAAAAAATTTTAAAAAAATGAAATGAAAAAATGTACAGGTCTGTTTGATGTGATTTATTCTTGGCACTTGACAAACATCGTGTAATGTTTAGGACTCATTCCTTTTGTAAGTTTTTGTAAGTGCGTGCTCACAAACAGGAGTGAGGCTTAGAATATCTAGCAACCAGAAAAGCCAGGGCATCAGCCTCCCAGCTTGGGCACAGGGCAGTCAGAAAAGATGGCAGGGCAGCACTGCTTCCTGCCAGCTGACACTGTTTTAAACCCTCAGCCTTGGGGGTTTACCAGAGGCATATGTGCTCTTGACCTTCAGAGCTATTTCTTTTCTCCTCTCTTTAAGTTCCTGATGTTTATTACTCAGACCCTGAGCACTGGTTTATATTTCACAAATTAAGATGTGTTGTGAAAGAGGCTTAGAACTGAGAATGGGTATGGCTTGTTTAAGGAGCTTGATGGGAAGAGAGGGCTTAGAGTGGGGAGAGTAGGAAATGAGATATTTTGGTACGAGGGGCCTGGAGCCCTTCCATAGAAAGCGGTCACTGAAGCAGTGAGGGTGTCTTTGTTTCTGGGCAAGGGGCAGTGGCCAATTGGCTGAGCACAGATCTGTTAATCACAGGCCAAAAAGAAAAAGTCCAGAAGAAGAAGACCAATCAAGACAAGGGATATCTTTCAAGAGATCACTGAAGAAAAATTGCCAAGGGCACTGTAAAAGCATTGATTATCTCAAAGTAGAATAACTCTTGTGGAGGGTATGATCTTAAACAGAGGGAGATAAAGGAGCAGGGTATGGGGTGTGGGTGAGGGAAGCCATTCATTTGGGAGATAAGGAGATCATTGATATTCAGGTGAGAATTTCCATTGGTGATGAGGATATAAGCACAATTTTACTGACTTTTAGAAAAAAATGAATGATGAGCTTTTGAAGCTGTAAGACGTGTATAATAATTGCTTGCAATGTATGGTCAGTGGAAAAGAGTAGGGAAGAAGCTAGAAGAGGCAGATTTAAGCAGAGAAACATAATCTTTCTGCCTTTCTGGTTACCATTACAGTTTCATTGTTACAAAATATTCCTTCATTAAAGAGAATACTTAATATGTCAGTGTGAATGCACATTTCCCCCTTAAGTACCATACTGCACTTGGAAAACCTTTGTGGCTCTATTATTCAAGTGCTAATTAATTTGCGGAATATCCTCCAAGTAAAAGTACAAAGATTTGTGTTCCTCCAATTTTAGAAATATTCAGTCCTGGCCATCTCTGAATCTGTGAAGGGGAAGGGATTTTGAATATAAAGAAGAAGGAGGGTAGGTATGAGGACGCACTGGAGGAGCTGTGGAAAATTTTCTGTGGGCCATTGTGAATTCCAAATATGACCTTCCAGATGGTTCTAGGCTATCATTGTACCTCACTTTAATACCTGAGCTACAAAGGGGAAAGGGGGGTGGGGAGAGGGATAAATCAGAGGTTGGGATTAACAGATACACACTACTATAAAAATAGATAACCAACAAAGACCTACTGTATAGCACGGAGAACTATACTCAATATTTTGTAATAACCTATAATGGAAGAGAATCTGAAGTTATCTATATCTATATCTATCTATATATCTCAATCTCTGTGTTGTATACCTGAAACTAACATGATACTGTAAATCAACTATACTTTGATAACAAAATTTAAAAAAAAAACCTAAGTTAGAGAGCTCTTCTTCCGCAACATTTGCCTTGTGTTTATTTTATGGAGTTGGTATTCTTATTAAAAGAAATATGAGAGGGATGAAGGTTCGTAACACATTATTCAGGTTATTGTCAACTCATTCACAGAGATGATACATTTAATAGGGGAGAGCAGAGTCTGGCATTAACTGTGGACTGGCTGGTGTTCATGTTGTGGTTCCAGGCTCCTCAAAAGTGTCTGCGTTGAGCTGTACAATATCAGTCAGTTCCCATGTAACCAGCATCCATTTCTCTTTCCGTCTGATGGTCTGAGGGTCTGAGAGTCTGAGGTTCATTTGGTTGGTGGATCTGTCAGTTGGGTTATCAATTTCACTGCCTCTTTATCTTTCTTTCTTTCTTTTTTTTTCTTTTAGAAAAAGTATCTCTAGAAGTGTTTATTATTGTACTATTTGTAGAAGATATAGAAAATATCCTAAATGTTCAGTACTAGAGAGAAGATTGATATTTTCATTGATTATGCAACAGCATTAAAAATGATGTTTGACAGTAAACATGTCTTTAGATATAATAGGTAGGAAATAGTAAACAAATTAATATACAGAAATGTTCATGTCAAAATATTCAGAGAAAAATGGATACAGTTTTAGAACTTATTTCTTAGGAAATGGATCTTTTATAAATATGAAATATTCCTTTCTTGGCCCTGTTTAATACTTTTTTGCCTTCAATTCTATTTTACGTTGTGTACCTATTTAGTTTTATTAGCATTTGCCTAGTGAATTATTTTTCTGCCTCTTTATTGTCAACATTTTCTGTCACTGAATTTTAGGTGGGTTTCTTGTAAGAAACCCATATATATGTGGACTTAAAGAAAGCCCACAATCTGAAATATTTCTGAATTCTAAAGAGTCAAAAGTAACTCATTGAATTTTGTTATGATTGCTAATATGTTTGAACTCTTTTTCTTTATATTTTCCATGTTTAACATGCTTTCTTATTCTTTATTATGATTGTAACTCTTAGTTTTTCTGTCTTTGTTTGGAATTAATTTTACTTCATTTTCTTCCTCTACCAGTTATTTCTGGAAGTTATATTCTTATTTATATAATAGTGATTACTATTACATTTCTTTATATCAACTAAAACTTGTATTTTCCTACTAATAGCTGTTGGTATCTATCCCCCTCCCCCAAGATAACTTACTTGTTCTATTTACATGATTTTTATCACCTTCACTGCACTCCATCCCCCATTCCACAACCAGCTCCCAGTTTGAGGGCTTGTGTTTTATTTCCAGAATGTTATTAATATTTTTCTGGTAACGAGTTTAGACTGAAGTTTATTTTGAAGGAATGGTTAGCAGAGGCCAGCAAATTTTGTTGATTTAAAAAATATTTCTATCCCACCATTAGCTCTTAGTTTTATCTTCTTGTAATTTTTTTGAAGAGAGTGAATAGGCAGTAGAGTTTTGAAGAGTTCAAATGTTCAAAATATCCAAAAATGAAAGTTTCTTTGGTTAAGTCCAAACCTATTTCCTTCAGGTACAGCAGAAACCAACACAACATTGAAAGTAACTGTATTCCAATAAACAAAACAAAAACCAAACAACAACAACAAAAACTATTTCCTTCAGAACTTTGAAGATTTTGATCCATTATTGTTTAGCTTCACTTTTGTGATAAGAAAGCTCTAGAAATCTGAATTTTGTTCCCTTTAGATATCGTCCCCATTCCTGCCCCCTACCACTCAGCCTTACAGAACCTCTTAGGATGTTTTGCTTTATGCTTTGAATTATGATTTTTCACCAATATTTGTATAAAAGGTCTTTTTCCTCCCCATTCAAGAAATTTGGTGCTTGTGAGACCCTCTCAATCTGGAGATTCAAATTTTATTTAGCTCCAAAAGCTTTTATTTTACCTTTCCTTCCATTATTTCTACTTATGTGTCATTGTATTTATTTTTTCCTTCTGAAAACTCTTTTTTAATATTTTGTAAGATCTGTGTCCTTTGCATTGCGGTCTGGTAGAATTCTTCAGCTTGGTTTTCCATCTAGCTACTTCCCTCTTCAATTATTTTTCACATGCATCTCTGAATATATTAATATTCATATTCAAATATTCTTACACATATCTCTAAATATATGAATGACATTTAAGCTAGTCTGTCTTCTTCAGACTGTTATTAACTCTTTCTATGGGTGTTAGTTACTACACCTGCTGAGTTTGTGGGCTTCCTCCACAGTGCTGGTTTTTATTGTTCACATCTTTGTGTTTGCAGTTTTGTGTTTACTACCGTACAGTTTTTTTTTTTCTGTTTACTGTAGCTTACTGCTAATGACTGTGGGTTGGGCAACATACTGGTGCCATGTCATCTGGACATGGCTATTTTCTGTTCCTCCTGGGTTTGTTCGTGGCACACCTAACTGAGACCGGTTCTGCCCATCCAATTCAAGAGCCCAGACTCATGGCTTCCCAGGGATCTAAAGGAGGAGAGCTGCATAATGTCCAAGAGGCCATGTTCTTCCTCATCTGCACAAATCACTTCCTCAGTCTGAGAGGTATCCATCTCTGTCAGGGTGTTCTTCCTCCTCCTGCTCTGAGAATCCTTTTTCTTCCAGCTCTGAGCAACGCTGTTCCTCTGACCTCCCCAGCAGTATAGGCAATGGGGTTCTGAAAGGGTCACATCCAGTGTTACTCTGACAATATTTTAAAGTACCTGTAATTGTGGAAAGGAACAAAAGTCATTTTGGCACCTGCTTTATTACTTCCTCTCTGAAGTGAACATTCTGGACCAAGCAATATCTGGATAGCCATAATTGCTCCTTGGGCTCTTGGGTGATATGGCTTTAGGGATATCATTTGCAATTTCTCGTGAACAACATTTGGATGCTATAAAAAAAGAACATCTCCTTATGAACAATGTCTGACATATTGTAATTCTGAGTCTGCACTTGGCACTTGCTAGAGAAATGTCAGTTTTCCAGCAAGAACAAAGTCCAGTGCAGCTGTTTCTGCTTTCACCATGGAATTTGGAAGCCTGTATAAGAGATTTTAACCAACCAGTTTGGGAGTGAACAATGAGGTATGAGATTTTCCCACCTTATGAGTTTCTTGCATTGTAGATGGCAAATTTGATAGTAATGATACTATCTTGAGTTCGGGTATTATGATACCTTTTAGAGCTCCTTTCTGCAAGAATTTTTTATAAGTATTTAATGACAATGTCACTTCCTATAATTCATCACACATAACGTCACACACACACTCGTCTCACATAACAGGGATTTAAAGATATCTTTTTAAACATTGCACACTGTTCTCGTTTGCCAAGGTGTGGACCAAAATATTTACAAAGTAGAAAGTTTTCTAGTTCTCTTGGGTTGGTTTTTCCTTAGGAAAGTTTCATATTTACTCAGTTTGAGGTACAGTATTGTCACTTTCCAGAATACCAGGCATAGTTTTATTAAACCGTAAGAATAAAACACATTTCGATGTCCAATTGCACATCCTCCACCCACACCCCCCACTCTCTGCCATTTAGAATATCCGGACTAGTTCTCTCTGCCATCCCAGTTGGCAGAAAATCAAAATACGACTGTGGTATTTGTTTGCTAACATTTGTGTGTGTGTGTGTGTGTGTGTTGAGGAGAACAATGTAAAATAGTTTAAGAAATGCCACATTTTAGGATTCAAAACCCTACTGCAAGCATTCAGTTGGATTTGTGTAGTACTTGTCATTTGTTTAACAGGACGACCATTTTCAAGGGATTATTTTTTGGTCTGATAACTTAGCAATAACAAAAAAAAAGCTTTCATGGAGAGAGAATGATCAGTGACATTGTGCATATCTTCGGAGCTCTTTAAATGTAATAGAAATAGGTATGCTAATTTTGATTACAAAATACTAACTTAAAGAAAATTCAGAGTATATTTGATCTAGTAGATTCAATTTGGAATAATGGAAAGAAATAACTTTTTGGAGGGATTTGTTTTAAGAAGCTAATTGTTAACCTTGTATTTAATGGAATAAATAATTCGATAAATCATTTAAGAGAACAGAACCGTGGGTAATTTGAAATGGAAGAGATCCTCCAGCTCACTCCTCTCTTCCCCTCTGTTTTGATAGAGGAGATACTGAAGTCCAGCCAGCCTTGTTTTCTTGCCCAGATTCCTATGGTGTCTTCGTGGCCTTGCTGGGTCTGGGATGCAGATGGTCCAGCTGCCAGTACAATCCCTTTTTCCCCACACCTAGCTGAATAAGGTCAGGAAGGAACTGAATATTGTTGACTCATCACTTTTAAATAAGTTATTGTTATTGAACTCAATATAATGCTTCTTTAATTGGCAAATGCAGATGTTCCTCATTTTCCATGCCAGAACTTCCTTTTATATGGTAAAAAATTGCACACTAGTGTATTTTTGAGGATGGGCTTTTCATTTTCCATTCTTTTAATAAAGTTAATCATGTTTTATTTGGTTCTCTTGAATGTCAGGATGGTAGATTGTTCACGTTGGCTCTTTTCTTTCCTCAGGAAACATCTCTGGCATACCTAGTGAGGTAGTGGAGCCATCTGGGAGGTAAAAGAAGATTGTACTGCATGAGATATTTACTTGTTATTCTTGGCTGTTTAGCAGTCATTTCCCCCATAGAAACAAAAGGCTGGCTTTTGGACTGGCAGGGCTGTGAAGGGTACATAGGAAAAGAGCATGACAGTGTATTTGGGGAAAAGGGTAAGGAAACACTGAAATTTGTTGAAATTCTTGCATTTAAATAAGCACTTACAAACATTTCACATGGAAGATAGAAAGTAAGAATTAAGATGAATTCATTTTGTAAAGGAGAAATTTGAAACTAAATAGATAAATACTTCATTTCCCCCATAAACAAACACATAGAATGTGCATATTTCACATTTGTATTTTCTTAGTTGAAGATAAAAAGTAGAATATTGGAAATTTGGAATATTAAGTCTGTGACAAGGAGTGAGATGCAGTAGTTATTTTGCAGTTTTGAAATATGTGCTCTGCCCTTAAACATCAAAACGTAAGTAAGCCTGATAAAAATCATACATGACAATAAGGTAATAGCAATACAAAGTAAAATAATTTTTATTACCATTCATCTTGGTCAAGGGTGCCATTTAAATTAATATAAGAATTGTATATATTCCTCACCAATATAATTAAGCTCTGTAGAATTAAGGAAAATCTTTTGAAGCTTGAAATTTTTTATTTTAGGAGAAATAAAAAGTCATGGAATTCTTAAACCTTGGAAGGTGCTAAAAATATGTCACTTCATGATGGCATTTCTTCTTAAAAAAATTTTATTGAAGTATGGTTGATGTACAATGTTGTGTTAGTTTCTGCTGTATAGAAAAGTGATTCAGTTATACATATATATACATTCTTTTTAATATTCTTTTCCATTATGGTTTATCACAGGATATTGAATATAGTTCCCTGTGCTATAAGGTAGGACCTTGTTGTTTATCCATCCTATATATAATAGTTTGCATCTGCTAATCCCAAACTCCCAATCCTTTCCTCCCCCACCCTTTATGGTATTTCTTAATTGATTTATTATTGAGAGAACATTATATTAAAGAAAGAGTAAAACTTGGACTCAGTTCTTTGAGATTGATACTATGGATGTAATACCATGTTTCCCTCAGTCTTCCATGGTAGTCATAGAATACTGGATTAAAAGAGCCCAGTGTGGATGGATATTATTTTGTTTCTATGTCTCTGGCTTAGTTGGGGCTCTGTAGAACAATGACTTTAAAACTTTTTTTTACAGGACCCATAGGAAGGTATTTTATATTGTGGCACATCTGTATTATTTGATAGATGTATACCAAATGTTTCATGATAAATATCTACCTTTTCTACATGTATGATGTTCTGACATTTTCTCTTCCATTCATTCTATTAAGAAAACACTGGTAACGACCCACTAAATTGTTTTCACAATTGACTGATGGATCATGGTTTGCAGTTTGAATAACTGCTGTAAAAGTCCTCCATAATTTTTTTTGGGGGGGATGATGAATTTGTAGTTATATGTGATTATTATTAACTTTGTTTGCCAAATATATTTTGGGTACATGATTGGTTGACATCTCCTGACCCCATGTTAGTTCTGGTTAATGAGTTCAGTGGAAATCAACATATGTTTCTGGACTGGAACATTTAATTGCTGGTTCGAGACCCCCCAGAGCTCTTTACCTCTGTCATGGAAAATGGCCATGCTCCTTAGAATGGGTCTGAAAATGAGTAATGTGGATTAGAGCCTGTAGCCAGCCCCCAGTGGACATAAAATATGAGCAAAAAATAAACCTTTGTTGTTAAAAGGCACTACAGTTTTTGGATATATTTGCTATTCAGTGTAGCTTAACCTTTCCTGTTTAGTAGATGATAATTCAATTACGTGTTGTGCCGGTGGGAAAGAACCTCCATTTGAAATATTAACTTTGCCTAAAAACACATAGAAGTTTAAAAATAAGTTAATTATTTCTGATTTTAAAACAATATGTGTTCTTTATAGAAAAATTGGGAAACCATAATAAAAAATTACATATTCATGATGCTACTACCTGGAAAACAATTTTGATATTTTTATGAAAGATATATATATATATGTATATATTTACAAAATTAGCTTACTATGTAGTTTTGTTTTTTTCTTACTTTTTTTTATGTCATTAAATATTCTTGGAATACACAAATATCATGCCTCTGTATATATGTATATCCATCCTATAGATGAACCAGGGTTTATTAAGTTATTCTTATACAGTTAGACATTTTAGTTTGGTTTAATAGAGTTTCAATGTACTAAAATCTCAGCCCTGGGCACCCAACAGCAAATAGTAAGCCAGGGTAGGACCCGCACCCGCTAATGCTGCTTTGCGTCAATTGCATCTTCTCATAACCCCACTCCTGGCACATAGTGGGTCTACATATTAGCTGTCAAGTAAACAGTTCCATATGTATGTACCTCATATAAAGTTTATACTTAATTTTCTAAAAATTAAGAAGCTTTTTATTTCCTCTCCTCCATCTCCCAGCAAACAATTAATTTGGTTCTGCTTCTGAGTTCTTTTGCTTAGGAAAGGACCAGAGGCTGGGTAATTCTCATTTCTCCCCTCCACACCGACATGATCCTGCACATGGCCTATCTCAACTCCTGAATTTCTCTCAACTCCAGTCCCACCCCATGTCCTGCCTCAGGTCCTCCTGACTGCAGAGACCTTTCTGTTTTCTTATACATCATTCTCTCTTTTGCTGCTACAGTGAAATTTCTAAAATGTGAACCAGACTATGTCTACTGAAAATCTCTCTGTAGAATCCCAGAAAGAGCTTTAAAGACAAAATCCATTGCTCTTCCCTTGATTTAAAAGGGCTTTCATGGATTGTTTCTTGAGGACCCTCTCCATCACTGTTATTCATTGCCCTCACTGCCTGCTGTGGACTGCATTGTGTCTTCTCCAAATTCACATGTTAAAGCCCTCACCTGTATTTGGAGGTAGGGCCACTAAGGAGAGAATTTAGGTTAAATGAGGACATAAGGGTGAGATCATAGGATTTGTGTTCTTAAATGAAGAGACACCAGAGGGTTGGTACCCTACCACCCAACACACACACAGGCAGCAAGATGGCAGCCCACCTACAGAGGGGTTTTAACGGAACCCACCATGCTGGCACCTCATCTCGGACCTCCAGCCTCCAGAACTGTGAGGGAATGTGTCTGTTGTTTAAGCCCCCCAGTCTCTGGAATTTTGTAATAGCAGCCAGAGCTGATGAAAACACTGCCCCTCATTCCCTACAAGTACTTCACTCCAGAAATCTTAACTCTAGGAAAGCTGTTTCACTGAGCGCATCCTGCTCTTTAATCGTTTTCCAGGCATAATCAGATACTATCTTCCTCTCCTCCTAAGGTTACCTACAAATCCCTGGTTCTCCTTCAAGTCAGAGGTCAGACTTTACCTCCTCCTGGAAGGCTTTCCCATCTCCCCTCCCAGGTGGAGTTAGGTCTTCATTTCTCTGAGCTCCCCTGGTACCTTACCTATACCTCCATTAACATCTCTCCTCTTCTATGGCAACTGCATAGTTGACGTCTTTCCACTGAACCCTACGTTTTTAAAAAATTTTATTGAAGTACAGTTGATTTACAATGTGTTAATTTCGGCTGTACAGCAAAGTGACTCAGTTATACCATATATATGTACATTCTTTTTCATATTTCTTTTCCATTATGGTTTATCGCAGGATATTGAATATAGTTCCCTATGCTATACAGTAGAACCTTGTTGTTTATCCATTCTATGTATGAGAGTTTGTATCTGCTAATCCCAAGTTCCCAGTGCATCTCTCCCTCCCCTCCCCTCCTCCCCCTTGGCATCCACAAGTCTGCTCTCTACATCTGTCGTCTGTTTCTGTTTCGTAGATATGTTCATTTGTGTCATATTTTAGATTCCACATATAAGTGATATCATATAGTATTTGTCTTTCTCTTTCTGATTTACTTTTTGCTTAGTGTGATAAACTCTAGGTCCATCCATGTTGCTGCAAATGGCATTATTTCATTCTTTTTTATGGCTGAGTAGTATTTTGTTTTATATATGTACCACATCTTCTTTATCCATTCATCTGTTGTTGGACATTTAGGTTGTTTCCATATCTTGGCTGTTGTGAATAATGCTGCTATGAACATAGGGGTGCATGTATCTTTTTGAATTATAGTTTTATCTGGCTATGTGCCCAGGAGTGGGATTGCTGGATCATATGGCAACTCTATTTTTAGTTTTTTGAGGAACCTCCATACTGTTTTCCATAGTGACTGCACCAATATACATTCCCACCAACAATGTAGGAGGTGAACCCTACATTTTTAAAGGCCATTAATTATGCTTTTCCATCTTTGTATCCCCAATGCTTAGGATGAATGCCCCATTGCCTGAAATGGGGTGGCCATAAATATTGTTGAATGAATAGATGAATAATAGTGGTAAAAGAGTTATTCATGTATTAACTTTTATCTTCTGAAGATTTTTTTCCATCTCTCTTACAATCCAAACAACCAGACTTCATGTGTTCTCCTTATCAAAACCAGCTGTCAAGACAGGATTTAAAATTCATTTATACTGAAGTATAAATAACTGATTAACAGTTTATGTCTCCCAAGGGAATTTCCATTTTAACAAGAATAGAACTCTTAATCTACAAAAATAAATCTTTCTTGGTGGAATTTCAAGCTTAACAAGCATATGGGATTGGTTTTAATTGGAGCTGGGGGTGGGGCTTAAGAAGTTCTCTCTGCTCAAAATTCAGACCTTAAATGTGAGACCAGACCTATCACCTGCTGGCTCACGGAGGAGCTGGCATGTCAGATTACGCAGCAAATTCACTTTTGTTTCTATTGCTCAGCATGGATAGGATGAACCGCACATCTGGTAAACGTTTGCACATGAAATGTGTATCTGCCAAGCATTGTGGTTTCCTGATACATCCCCGTGGCTCTGAGTCAAGGTCACGAAACCAGCGTCGCAGAGTTTTGGTGATCTGGAACTGCATTCTGCTTTTAGTTATTGAGAAATTTGCTCCCTTAGTTTCTTTGAAGACCCTCCATGTCGCCATTATAGGCTTGGAAAAGCCTTTGGGTGATTCAGAGCCCATTCAACTGTTTGAAGCCATCCCACAGGGATGAGAATCTTGTCTCCTTAAAAAAAAATCTCTCCAGAAAATGTTTCTCAATTTTTCTCAATGACCCATTTTCATGTCTGATCTCTCATCAAATTTTCATTCTCTAAGAAAGAGTGGATATATGTATATGTATAACTGATTCACTTTGCTGTACAGCAGAAAGTAACACAACATTGTAAATCAACTATACGCCAATAAAATTTTTTAAAAAGTTTCATTCTCAATACTAGCTTAAATCTTGCCTAAGTTAGCTTTGACACCTTGTTCTGTACTTCATGAATGTGAAGAGCATCTGATTTTCATATAAACTGCAATAGTAGAGATACCAAGCAGTAAATTATTCCATAAAAGCAAAGCAAACCAAAGAACACCATCACAAAAACAATTCAAGCTAAATTAAGTTAGGAAAATGGGGTTTTCTGAATACAATGTGACTCAAAGCAGACCTGCTAGTTAGCAAGTCTGCTGGTTAGACTGGAACGCTAACATTTTGGTGTTGTTTATATTCTCAACATCCCCAATGAATTCTGTCCTGAAAAGCCAGATAACATCAAAATAATTGAGGAACTGGTTTATTTTATATTGCTTTAATTCAGAAAGCAGTTAAAACATTTCATAGTAGTTATCTTTTCTCCTCCAGGATTATGAAGGAGAAGGACAAATACTTCTCTCTTGAAAAGTGGAATCATTTAGTAGATGCATCCATATAAATTCAAGGATGAGGGAAATTTGGTAGGAAGTTACCTTTCTCTAGTTTCTAGAAAGAAATAATATAACATTACAATTATTCCAGGTGAGGGAATCAAAGTGACTGATCTTGGTGTAGACTTGACTGAAGCTACCCAGTTGGGTATTCTGCTATGCTTGATTGTTTCAGTATTTTTCTATTTGGTGAGTGAATTAACAATTGGTAACTTTTTGGATGTTGGGTTTGAAAAGTACAAGTCAAGACATATGGATTCTTTAAACAATTCTGTTTAGTATTTGTATTATATAAACAATTCTGTTTAGTATTTGTACTCTGTCTATTCTTGGGAAGAGTATTTAAAATATGACAGAAAAAAGCACAAAATAGCAGGCATAATACTGATGCTAACTTGTATAAGTATATACACCTTGAAAAATATAAGATGTTCTGTTAAATGATTAATGTATTTGAATATTAAAAGCCATGAATATATTTAAAATTTTCAAAATTTTGCCTGTGATTCATATTGGTGATCCCTTCTTGCCATCTGAAGTCCTTTTTTTAAAAAAGGTCTTTTTGTGCTGAGTCTTGACCAGATTCTTGTATAATGTAGTTGATTTTCTTTTCATTAAGTACCTGAAAACAGTACCTCCTTTGGCCAGGGAAAAGCTGAAAATTCTTCCAACTGGCAACTTGAGGCAGCCAAGTGCCAGGGCTCTGTGGTCAGAGTAGGTTTTGGTTGCCCACATTCTACCAATTACTGTAGGTTCTCTCTGTACTTGAGCAGAGAACGTAGCTACTTAAAGCCTTCCAGTTTCCTTACTTGATGAACCAGTAGCAACCACTGAAAGTGAAGCTCTGTAAAGGGTTTCTGAAACTTTGAGTCATTGTCTCACTCAACGGCAGGTGTTCTGAACCAATAGTGATCAGTTGACCCAGTGGTGAGATAGTTTCTCATCAGCTCAGGGTTTCAAAATGATTTAAAGAAATGGTCATTTAGTACAGAGGAAGTTGTTTGCTTGAAATAGCAGCTTTATTGTAACTTGCATAATGTTAAAGGAAAATGGAATCTTTTAAGGGTTTTCTGGGGGGAAAATTTAAATTGTGGCTTCGAAGGAGTCAGTGGTGTTTAAACAAATTTAGTGGTTAGAATGATCATTTTTGGAGTTTTGAGGAAAAAAAATCCTGGAGGGTTAGGATTTTGTCTTTTTTTCTCTGTTTATTGACTTCAGTAGTTGTGTTATGCTATAATTTACGTTGCATGGTGTCTTACTCAAGAGCCTGCTATCCTCCATCATTGTCAGTTCTGAGAGAGTTAGGAAAAGTGGTTGGCGTGATTTGGTTCACTAGTCGTGATGTTTAAAGCAATACTTTTTGTTAAATACATTTATTTAAATAATGGAGTTACATAGAATGGGATACTAGCTATAACATTTCAGCATAGTTGTCCAAATGAAATCTATCAATAATATGTCATTATTTTCATCAAATGGCTCATCCTGATGTGTTTTCTCCAGTAAAGGACTAGGTAAAATAGAGCAGTGTTAGGAAAACAATAGCCCATAGTGTCAACTGTTTTTATGTTTTGATTGTGTCAAATCTGCTGATTTTTAGAAACAATCCTAATTTTGAGTATTAAATATGATTTTTTTGTTTATGTCTACCATGTTCCAAAGAGATTGAGACTTGTTAAGTACCAGTCACTTATTGAAATAAAGTGTGTAGATATCAGAATGAAAAATATTAAAATAGTCAGTATATTTTGTTTTAATTGTGCCTAAAAGTGTAGACTGTAATGTATACCTTTGCTAAAGAAAATTGTAAATCTACATAATAAATAATGGAGTTCAGTTAGACACAGTAATTTGGCCTCTTTAACCAATAATTATTGTGTGTCTACTCTGCTTACATCAAAAATTGTGAAGAGTCTGAGATTTTACCCTACATGCAATCTAAGAAGTTAGTCTGCCATAGTTTCAGATTGGCAGACTGGAGACTCTTGGGTCAGAGATAAAGGACTTTATTATTTACAACACAGCAGACAGTATGAGCTTCATATTTGCATTGGTTCCTCTTGGTCCCCTGAGTCCCATGAGAGCAATGTGGAGGGACCCAGGTAGATGCTGCTTACACAGTGGTTTATGCCACAGCTGAGGAACTCTGAGCTTAAGAAATACTTTTAATAAAAAGGATGCTAGAAAACTTGCCCAACATTTGTACTGGAGGAAGAAATCATCTTTACTAAACCAGTCAGGAAGCAAACCCCTCATCTCAGGAGGGAGGTACTATCTATCACCCAAGGCTATTTGAGATATTCCCAGCATCCTTGGAAATAGTCTGGACAAAAGCTGATTCAAGAGGCATAGAAACACCATGCAGAATTGTCTTTTAGTGCTTTACAGTTAAAAATTAAAATTCAAAATTTTAATATATATCAATTAATTTAGTTCTGATCAGGTGGAAATGTTTTTGGTGATTGTCCAGAGGAACTATGGTGCATTTTGTTACTCTGGCATTGGCTAATGATATGATATTCCTGAGTATCTTTGATTTAAAGGTAGTTTACCATGAATACATTATGCAACTATAGTTTTACACTGATTAAAAATGTTATAGAGTTTTTGAAATTAGAATTATTCCTTTACCTGTGAAAACCAATGTAATAACTGTACCAGAAACCATTTACTGGTGGCCTCCAGAAAATTTTACTGCACTTTGTTTGCCAACATATA
This sequence comes from Lagenorhynchus albirostris, assembly GCF_949774975.1. Taxonomy (NCBI): domain Eukaryota; kingdom Metazoa; phylum Chordata; class Mammalia; order Artiodactyla; family Delphinidae; genus Lagenorhynchus; species Lagenorhynchus albirostris. The sequence continues at coordinate 60,926,356 of NC_083104.1, forward strand.
CAGAAAATGACATAAACCTAGTACCTAAATTCCTAGAAGAATTTCATATAATTTTATATTAAAATTTAATGATTTAGTTTCTTAGAAAAGCAAATAAACCAGTATTTCTGCAAAGCATGTTATAGAATAAAGACTACTGCCTATCACATCCAAATAAAGCATGAATAAAAATATAAAATAAGAAATTACAGGCCTTTTCCTTCATATTGCCTTCATGGAGGACACATACGCTTCAGTGGAAAGGGAAAGATAAAATCAAGATGATAATTAAAGAAGCAAAGAGTATAGAAGAAAACATGTTACTGTCCTCCCTTCCACTGTGTTACTGTCACCGTCAGCCTTTCTTCAAATGAACACAACTAATACATGGATTGATTATCATGGAAAGTAATATTGGTAGGACTACTGTTTATGCCAGAGATGACTGGCCACACCATAGCTTAGCTAGGGATTGCAACAGTTTTTTTATTCTGAATAGACCAAGGATATATCTTTCCTCAATATGTACCTTTGCAGCATTTAATGAAAAATAAAGGACTTCCCTGGTGGTCCAGTGGTTAAGACTCTGCACTTCCACTGCAGGGGGCACAGGTTCGATCCCTGGTTGGGGAAGTTCCACATGCCATGCAGTGTGGCAAAAAAACAAAACAAAGAAAGCTCTCAAAAATAAATTGTAAAAAATAAAAAAGTAATAAATAAATAATAAAAATATGAGCCACTCACGTGGGATCTCTTTGGTATGAGAACAAAAATGCAAAGGATGGAAAAAGGAAAGGACATAGAATTACTGTAGTTCACTCACCTACCATTGCCAAAGTCATCAAGTAAGCTTAGTTTTTTGAAATCTGGTAACTCTAATCTGTGTGATCCACTTTGAAATTCCTCCAAAACCTCTGAAAGTCCCTTTTTTTGAAAAAAAAAATATGGGCTTAAACTGAATGAAAATATATCCAATTGACAATCACATGAAAATCCTCTAGGCTCAAAGCCAGAGAATCTTTTTGTACCTGATTTTTTTCTGAACCTTAAATGTAATCAGATGAATTTTTGTTTAGTACTATCCTACCCAGCTGATTTAAATGAATAATACATCTTCCAAGGAGAAATCTGCATTTCATCACAGAGATGGATTACATGCCTTAAACTTTACTCCGTAGAGAGCAGTACCTCTTTTGTATTATATTCTTTAAATATACTAAAGATTCAGATAATATAACAATTTTATTCTAGGCATGATATCTTAAAGCTTTGCAGATGTATGGATTGAGAAACATGAAAAATATAACCTCCATTATCATGTGAGTGAAGTATAAAAAAAATTCTTATAGGCAACATTATTATAATGTTTTACAATTAGTTGACTGTGAAACCAGAATAAAATAGAAGGAAAATACTTTCAATTTTAAAAGGACTCTCTTGTTCATGGTCAAAAAATGAAAAGCAAATACAAGCGATGGAACTGTGTGTGGTAGGTTTCTTTATTTCCTTTTAAATTATTATTATTTTTTGAAATATCGTATCTACTGTTTTAAGAACATTTGATTCTGAAATACAAGCAAAACCCCAGAAACCCTGATAGTAAAAGAATAGAGCTTATGACAAGTCTGAAACAGAAAGGCTAACCAACAGATTCTTTTTAATGTCTTAAACAAAGTGTTGTTTTTACCCGACTGCTTTATTTTTGGGGCAAATGATTATGAACATGGTGGTTGACTCCTAGTATGAAATCTGAGACTTACAAAGTTCAAATGCAGTTTCAGTCATCAAGGTCTTCTAAGTGCCAGTCCTTGAGGCAAGCCCTGTATTGACTAAATCAGTGATTTTTAGTGGGGTTGATTTTGTCCCCTAGCCATGTCTGGGAACACCTGTAGTTGTCACATTTGGGAGGGGGTACTACTGGCATCCAGTGGGTAATAGTCCAGGGATGCTGCAAACATCTTAAATGCATAGGACAGACCCCGTGTTAAAGACTAATCTGGTCCCAAATGTCCAGTGGTTGAGAAACCCTGAACTAAATAAATAGTAGTGCATTTACTGCATAAAGAGGAACCACAGCATATCAATTAACAAGAGGCAGACTTTTGCCTCAAATGCAGCATTAATGGGTGTGGTAGAAAGGAGGGGACACATGGCCTCAGAGGGACTTTGCTCAAACTTTTAGTTCTCCCTTTGTGTGACTAGGCTTTTAAAAATCTCTCTGAGGCACGCTGTGCTATTGTAAATGGAATCAATAGTATAGTTGCTACTTCAAGGGCTTATAGGATTAAGTGAAGTAATGTATGTACTTGCTTAGTCCATTGCCTGGTTTTTCTAGGATCTCAGTGAAGTTAGCTATTATTCAGGAACTATCAGGAAGAACCTCGTAGCAATTAGAACTGTCTAAAGATTGATGTTTAGGAGGCACCAAGTTTTCCTGTTCTTGAATAAGTTTAAGCAGAGTGTGGACAACATCTTGTGTTCCTTCTGACTCTATAAAATGTTCCATTTTTCTTAGTATTACAAGACTATTACTAGCTAAAACATAAAATGATTGGTTTTCCTTGAGTCTTTAAGAAATTTTAGGTAAGGTTGAGTAAGCATAGACAGCACTGATATTGTTAAGGAAAGCAAGTTTGTGTGCCCGACACACAGGGAGGCCTAACAATATTGAAATGTCAGAGTTTGGAGCAGAGAAAGGTTTACTGCAGGGCCATGCAAGGAGACAGGTAAATCGTACTCCCCAAAGCCCCAAACTCCCTGAAGGGTTTCAGCAAAGCACTTTTAAAGGCCAGGTGAGGGAGAGGCGTGGTTGGTTGTTGCAACCTTCCTGGTATAGGAATCCTTTGTTCTTGCAGCTGTCCATATAGGTCAGGTCACAATGTTCCTGCAAACCTCCAATGAGGCAAAAGTTATTCTCTGTTCTGCAACTTTTTACCTCTATATGAATGGACCCTTAAAGGTCAGAGCCCTGAGAATAGGCTATCCTGTATATTTCGGGCTATTGGCAACATTCTTTTACAAAAGGTGCAGAGCCAGCATGACTAAGCACAAGCAGCAGAACAGATCTAATATGGAGTCAGACTTGTTCTTCCCTGTTACAGTATTACTCAGTGATATTAAACTTGCTTTGTATTTTGATACTGAGATGATGACTCTCATTCCTTGCATATATGTTCCCTGAGTTCCGTCTGCTAACTAGTGTTAGTTATTTGCTTGGATTCCTCCAGACTATTTTCTGTGTTTCTACATCATCACATTTCTTTGTACATCTATTGTGTGCCCCTTGCATAGTATTGATACAAGTCATGGCTGGCTATTTATCTTACCATCTAACATGACATTTATTGAATTCCCCTGTGTGCCAGGTGCCATGTAATGCACTATACATGTGTTATATCATTAGTCAGACAGGCAATAAATGTTTGTTGAGTGAATAAATTAACAAATATTTTAACGATAAACACAATATTAATTAAGTCTTTACTATGTATTATGTAGTATTATTAAAAATCAAAAAAAATGGTACATATCAGCCCATACCCTAAAAGCTCTTAATTTTATCGTAGAAACAGGATGTATTCATAATAACTTCCTCTACACAGTTAAGTGCTTTGATTAAAATGTGATTACTACATCTTCATAATACCTTAGTGCTTATCAGGCTTTCAGTAAATGTCAGGTATTAAATAAATCAGGTACTTGATAAATGTTTTCTCAAGAAAAAAATAATAAAGTGCCATTCAGTGGATAGATCAGCAAAATATTCATTGCAATAAAAGTCAGCTGCTTGACAAATATTAACTGTGTATCATAATTGTGTAATGAAATGGAATTTATCCTGATGATATAACAAAGGATAATATGCTTCAGTAAAGCAATAGGTGTTGTATTGAAATTTTTGCTAATTACATTTTTGTAAACCAAATCAGATTTCTTTATCTTAAATGATTTAAGTTTGTAACAGCTTTCACCACTTTGGCTTGCAAACTCTGCCCACGTAAGTTGACTTTTCAAAGCAAAATTATAATGGGGACAACCTCCTTCCTCTAGAATGGTTTTTCTCCAAGAGTAAAGTGTCAGTTTGATGACCCTGCCATTAACCTAATCACTGATTTTAGTCAGTCACTTGGAGTACTTAAATACATACTTAAACCTAAACCAATTTAATTTTTTTCTTCCCGCTTTATGTGGACAGTAGAAATACTAAACTTATGTCTGAGATAAAGACAGCACAAGAAGGAGAATCCCTTTAGTGTTACTTCTGAAAATAATAACAATTCGAAGATTTAAAAACAAGTATGAAGTAGAAAATACCAGTTCAAAAGCCCCAAACAGATGTGCTCAATATTTTATACTATATGCAACATAAAGAAAGGAGACATAATACTCCAAGAATTAAAAGACATTTCAAGAAGTTATGTAACAACCTTCACTTCATACAAGGAAAAACAATTTTACTTTTAAAATTAATTAATTAATTAATATCCGTGGCTGCACTGGGTCTCTGTTGCTGTGCACGGGCTTTCTTTAGTTGCGGCGAGTGGGGGCTACTCCTCATTGATGTGTGCGGGCTTTTCATTGCGTGGCTTCTCTTGTTGTGGAGCATGAGCTCTAGGTGCATGGGCTCAGTAGTTGTGGCTCGCAGGCTCTAAAGCGCAGGCTCAGTAGTTGTGGTGCACAGCAGGCTTCCCAGACCAGGGCTCGAACCCGTGTCCCCTGCCCTGGCAGGCAGATTCTTAACCACTGTGCCACCAGGGAAGCCCAAAACAATTATTTTAAAATGGTGATAGGAGCTACAGAGTACTATATATCTGGTGTTTTCTCTGTGATTGAAATAGATGAGGGATGCATTTTATTTCCGTCTAAGAGGGAGATGTTACCTTGTAGATATATAGCAATGACAACCCATATGGTGATTTCATTGCACAGTTAATTTAAGGAAAAGCTTTTGATTTTAAGTGGTGTTGGGAAAGGTACTAAGAACAAAATAATGATACGATGAACAACTTTCATGAAGTTATTCTGATGTTTTACTTACAGTTTCTTTTTTTTACAAAGAAACTGCTTTTCTTTTTTTTTACTTTTATGCCTGGAAATAATATTAGAGAACAGTTAAACGTATAAAACTACTGAATATTCATCAAGTATGTTTTCTCTGTACTTTGAAAGCATGGTACCTTAGAAAAGTTTGGGTACCTTTCTAGTATTTTGTACCAAGCTAGTGTTCTGTAAATTTTTTTTTTTTTTTTTTTTTTTTTTGCGGTACGCGGGCCTCTCACTGTTGTGGCCTCTCCCGTTGTGGAGCACAGGCTCCGGACGCGCAGGCTCAGCGGCCATGGCTCACGGGGCCAGCCTCTCCGCGGCATGTGGGATCCTCCTAGACCGGGGCACGAACCCGTGTCCCCTGCATCGGCAGGCAGACTCTCAACCACTGCGCCACCAGGGAAGATCCTATAAATATTTTTAATGCGTTCTTCTTTAAAGAAAAAGGTACTAAATTGTATTCAGATAGTTTTATATTACAGATCAAGGACTGGGTATCTTCTCATTTGGGGATGCAGAATATTTAATACTTTGTATAGCATGTCACCATATGAGAAACTAAGATTATCACCTTTGGTCCTCATGGTCTAGGATTGCCTCCTACCTCTGGATGCACCTGTGGCCTCCAGCTCTTAGAGGGGCCCTATGACCAGGAGGATCAGGGATCTTATGCTTGGCAGAGCCTGGGCTAGAGTGCAATGTTTCTGCTCAGTCTTAAGGAATGGGTGGAGTTTTCTTGAGGTGTCTTGAGATACTACAGGTGTATAAACCATAGTCTGACTACTACAGGTTGCTTCTAGAACAAGAATATTGAACCTTTTCCCAGTTAAGGGGCCAGTATGGTAGATTGGGGAGAACCCTATTTGGGAACACAGTTTCTGATGTTGGCTCTGTCACTGCATTTAATATTGGTTAGAATATTTAACCTCATTGAGTTCGAACTTCTTAAACCAATGAAATTGGGTATGAGGGACTTTCTAGTACCTTTCAGTCCTTTGGTTAATTTTTCTTAAGAGCCATTCCCTTTATTTTTCCCTTCCTATGGAATTTCTTGTTCATTCAATGTATTTAATGCGTACTCTTTTGAGTGTCTGAGAAAAGTCAATCCTTGGTTGTCACTGCTGTGGTGCCTACAGTTGGACTGGATTTCTATTCTAACCTTGTGATTAAGTTAACTGAGATAAAGTCTGGATTTCACTAGTAATTTGTCTTCAAATGACCCAGCCGTGGGACCCCACCAAATGGAGTCCAGATAGAAGACACCATTCAGTGAAACTTATATAGTGACCATTCATAGAAATCTCATATTAATTAAAAAACTAACATCATACTTCGATCACTTTTGAGACTATTCTCCAACACTAGTTCTTCTTATTTTGGAACTTAATATATTTTATAATTGACACTCAAACTCTACACCTTAAAAAACGGACTGGCCGTATTTTTATAAGAACTCACACATTTTTTTTTTTTAACATCTTTATTGGGGTATAATTGCTTTACAATGGTGTGTTAGTTTCTGCTTTATAACAAAGTGAATCAGTCATACATAAACATATGTTCCCATATGTCTTCCCTGTTGCGTCTCCCTCCCTCCCACCCTCCCCATCCCACCCCTCCAGGCTGTCACAAAGCACCGAGCCAATATCCCTGTGCCATGAGGCTGCTTCCCACTAGCTATCTACCTTACTGCGTTTGTTAGTGTGTATATGCCCATGACTCTCTCTCGCCCTGTCACAGCTCACCCTTCCCCCTCCCCATAACCTCAAGTCCGAAGAACTCACACATTTGAAGAATATGTGTACCACTGAATATGATATATTTGATTAATATAGGAAATACTTGTAAGTTGCTTTGGAATATGTAATTAGGGCTCTTCTTCTAAATACACAAATTTATTTTCTCATGTTCTTAATTTTCAGAAGGAAATGACTGTAATTATCTTACAATTTTAAAAATAATATGAAACAGAAACAGACTCACAGATACAGAGAACAGACTTGTGGTTGCCAAGGGGAGGGGGAGTAGGGGAGGGATGGATTGTTTGGAATTAGCAGATGCAAACTATTATATATAGGATGGATAAACAACAAGGTCCTACCTTATAGCACAGGGAGCTATATTCAATATCCTGTGATAAACCATAATGGAAAAGAATATGAAAAAGACTATATTTATGGGGGCTTCCCTGGTGGTGCAGTGGTTGAGAGTCTGCCTGCCGATGCAGGGGACATGGGTTCGTGCCCCAGTCCGGAAAGATCCCACATGCCACGGAGCGGCTGGGCCCGTGAGCCATGGCCATTGAGCCTGCGCGTCCGGAGCCTGTGCTCCACAACGGGAGAAGCCACAACAGTGAGAGGCCCACATACCGCAAAAAAAAAGAAGAATATATTTATGTATAATTGAATCACTTTGCTGTACAGCAGAAATTAGCACAACATTGTAAATCAACTATACTTCAATACAATTTTTAAAATATAAAAAATAAAAATATGAAAAATGTTGAGGCAAATGATTTCATAATTTAACAGGTTTTTTGTTTACAAATGCAAACATGTGGAAGAATGCAGCTTAGCTCTCATGTGTTAAGAAGTTTTGACAGGGCTTCCCTGGTGGCGCAGTGGTTGAGAGTCCGCCTGCCGATGCAGGGGACATGGGTTCGTGCCCCGGTCTGCGAAGATCCCACATGCCGCAGAGTGGCTGGGCCCATGAGCCATGGCTGCTGAGCCTGCACGTCCGGAGCCTGTGCTCCACAACGGGAGAGGCCACAACAGTGAGAGGCCTGCGTACCGCAAAAAAAAAAAAAAAAAAAAAAAAAAGTTTTGACAATGTCAAGAAAATATAGCTTCAAGACTCTGTAGGTGGTTAGGGATGGGACTTGACCTATAGTCAGAGGCAGTGAATAACGCTGACCCAGCACTGGCTACGTCCAACTGTCCACCCTCACATCTGTGTGAGGTTGACTGTGGTCAAGAGGCTCTGTGAGTATTCCAATGGGAATTATTGGGATAACAGAGTACAGAGTAGAAGGAGAGAGAATGGGATTCTCAGCATTTCTTTTAGTCATCCTAGTGTGGATTGGGTTTTAAGTCATCCTGGGCCAAAAAGGAAGTTTATGTGTATGTGAATAGGGAATGGATATCTTTTTTCTGTTTTTATATTTTGTTGTATTACCTTTTGGCTGTAGTTGGTTTAAAATTTCAAAGCTAAAATATACATTTTATAAAAATAAATTCTTCTCCAAATATAATAATGTTGATCTTCTCTATGTAGTTGGATGGTATCTGGGCTGGTTAGGTTGGTTGGTTGGAACATGGACACTGGTGTGGGAAAATGTCCCATGTGCCAGTTGACTTTGTAGCCCTCCACAACTGCATTCTGTACACTCTGTCCTAGCCAATCGTTCCATAGATGGGTGACCCCAAAAGAAATCATCTCAGAAAGTGCAGGGGGATTAGCATAAATCTATCACCATTTTGAAAACAAATAAAACTCAATACCAGTGGTGGATGAGCCATCAAAATATTAACTGATGGCCTCTAACATGTAAAGCATAGTGTGGGAATTAGTGGTTTTAAACCTTGCCCTCTAGGAACTCATGTTACCAAATGCAAGTTCATGTGCCCAGAGCACAGTGAGGCCAAAACGTCTGAGTTTGGAGCAGAGAAAGGTTTACTGCAGGGCCATGCAAGGAGACAGGTGGATGATGCCCCCCAAACCCCAAACTCCTCAAAGAGTTTCAACAAAGTATTTTTAAAGGCAAGGTGAGGGAGGGGTGTGGTTGTTTGTTGCAAACTTCCTGGTGTAGGAATCCTTTGTTCTTGCAGCTGTCCATGTAGGTCAGGTCACAATGTTCCTGCAAAACTCCAAGGAGACAAATATTATTCTCTGTTCTGCAACTTTTTATCTCTGTATGAATGGACCATTAAAGGTCAGAGCCCTGAGAATAGGCTCTCCTGTATATTTCAGGCTATTGGCAACATTCTTTTATAAAAGGTGCAGAGCCAGCATGACTAAGCACAAGCAAGAGAACTGATCTAATGTGGAGTCAGATTTGTTCTTCCCTATTACAATCTTGAGAATTGCATTGAATTTATAGATTAATTTGAGGGAAAATCTGTCACCTTTATATTAAGTCTTGCCATATCAATGCACTTATTTTTCCATATATTTAGAACATTTTGTCCTTCAATTATAATTTTGTCTTATTCACCTAGATGTGCCATTATTTTTACTGCTACTGTGAATAAAGTCTTCAAAAATACATTTTTGAATTTCTTGCTGCTAGAATAAGGGATGGTATTTGATTTTAAAAAGCTCAGTTTTGTATGCAACAACTTTGCTGAACTCTGTTGTTATTTTAAATTATTTTAATGAGATTTTTAAATTTAGGTAATTTCCCCTAATAATGTTGATAATTTTCTTTCTTTCTCAAACCTTACACCTTATTTTTATCTTATTTTCTTAGATAGAATGTTTAAGTGCTAAACAGAGATGATTGCAGGCCTCCTTGTATTACTTCTGACTTTATTCAAAGAGAATTCTTCTAACATTTTACCATTAATTATTATGGTTCCTATTGGTTTTTGGCTTTGTCATATTAAAAAAAACTTGTCTTTTTATTTTAAAATAAAGAATGGGTATTGTATTTTTCAATATAATTAATGTATTTAAATTCCCAAATGTTTCTTCTGCATCTATTTCAGTAGTATGGTGGATATGAAATGATAACCTCCAAGCCTACAACGGTGACAGTGGATGTAGAGTACAGAGTCTTGAGGGTTTTTTTTGTTTGTTGTGAGAGAGGATGGACAGAAAATAGCTTTGGGAAGATACTCATGGTTCTGATTTAGGATAGCTGGGTAAATAGCAGAGTCATTACTTGAATAGAGAATAGAAAGACAATAGCCATTTTTCAGGAATAGATTTTGAGCTCACTTCAAGATTTGTTGAAACTTTGAAACTGAGATGGATGTCGCTGTATAAAAGTTGATGTTCACTAGACTTTTGGATATAATTATTTAAAAATGGACTCTTGAATGAAAGAGTGAAGTGTGCTCTGGAGATAAACATTTGTGATCCAGTGGTATTAAAGTGGATGTTAAAGCTGTAGGGGAGGATACATTTCTCCAGTGAGAGTTTGCAGAATAAGAAATGTAGAGACTCTGGCTAAACTCCAGGAACCTAAACACACAGTGGATAGTAGGAGGGACTCTCAGAGCAGTCTGGAAATAAGTCACTTCCAGGGTGAATGATGTCAGGAAGACTTAGGGAGAAAGGTAAAAAAAAAAGAAAACAGAAAACACCTGTATGAGCCTAACACAGAGAGGTTAAGAAAGATGGCGAGAGAGAGTTGATTTACTTAGGCAATTAGGAAATCACTGGTGCCCTTGACAGGAGCAGTGTAGCAGTAGCACACTGGAGTCAGACTTTGGATTGTAGTGGGTGAAGATTTATCAGGAGGTGGGGAAATGGAGGAAAACAGATGAAGACCTTGCTCATGACACTTGGACATGAAGGGAAGGAGAGAAAGCATGCATGCAAGACAGTCAAGGGAAGAGTGATCCTTTGAGAATTAATTGTTAGTTTCCCAGCTTTGAAATTGTTGGGTGGATAAAGCCTAGAAGGCTCAACTTTAGTTACGTATGATTGTGAGCTGGTTACTGGATGTGGTGAAGAGCTGAGCTAGGTTGTGTGACTGGACAGGTTTCTTTCCCTTTCTTTCTTTCTTTTAAATATTTTTTATAGTTGATTAGCAATGTTGTGTTCATTTCAGATGTGCAGCAAAATGGTTCAGTTATACATATACATGCATCTATTCTTTTTCAAATTCTTTTCCCATTTAGGTTATTACAGAGTATTGATCAGAGTTCACTGTGCTATACAGTAGGTCCTTGTTGGTTACCTGTTTTTTATATAGCAGTGTGTACATTCAGAGTTGATTGTCTGGGTACATATTTGCCTGGGCTTTGACTCTTCTGACTTATGTCTGAAAGCATAGAGTCATGCAAAAGAAATTCATAAGAAGCAAATTCAAAGGCTGGGGCCAATCCCTGTATGACAGTGAAGTCCTTAAATAAGAGTAAAGCCTTTAATGAAAGTAAAAAAATAGGACAAAAATATTTTTAAAATCATTACTATAAAACATAAACATTTTGGTGACTTATTTGTGGCCGAATATGCCCGTGATCAAATGGATCTCTAATTTGAAGAAAATAATCTAAATGAAAAAAAGTAGCCTTGCTGTTTGGGATAGGATTGTGAGTCTATTTTGGTTATCATGATTCAGTGAAAGCTGTTAAACCCACAGACTCTGCTAGTCTGTAATAGAGGAAGTCTTTGTCCTTGTTCTTGCTCTAACATTAGAATCAGAGGAGAACCATATTCTAGATTCTGTTTATTCTGGCACAAGTTAGTTCATTGGATTTGTTTCCAGTTTAAATAATATCTTTGCCAGGTGAAGTTAGTAATGATTAAAGAAATTTAAAGATATGTCTTTAATCCAGTGAGGTGATTTCTATGTATTTAAATATTATTTGAAAATGATATTCATGATAAGATGGGGTAAATTTTTTTAAGTTGCCACATTTATTTTTATAGTTGAAATTAGCCAAAATTGCCAACTTAAGTTGGGCTGTAACAAACCATTTCAGGGTTTCTATGGAAACATGATTTCATCCCGTCTATGAAAACCCATTTTGTTTTTTCTCCTTTATCACGGAACTTGAATCGCTGCAATGTTTTTCCTGTGAGTCCCACTCCAAGAAAAAGAAAACAGGTTTCCAATTAGACAAAAATTCACTTTTTGCTCATTAGAGTTTAACTCTAAGGGACTTTCATCTAGGGTTATAAACCATGGCTATAACCTCAAATCTTTCCTATTTAGGTATTAATATGCATTTTTGTTATTTCTGTATTGTATTTTTTTTACTGTATTGTATTTTTAAATACTCTGGTCAACCTCTAGTTAAAATTGTTCCAAGTTATGTGAAAATTACTTCATACTTCTAATATCCTTATATGGTATCTAGCTGATTTACAAATCTCCAGTGAAAGAGCTGTAACATTCTTGTTCATTTTTACTTTCTCCCCACGCCTACCCCAAAGCCTGACACAAGTTTATTCTCAATAAATTCTTATTGAGTCAATGATGCTACAAATATTTCAGTGCCTTCTGAGAACTTAGTGCTGTTGAGGGCTCTGCAGTATACAAAAGACATAAATAAAATACTTTCTTGTTTGTAATTAGGAATCTAGGGAGGGTAAAGAGTGAAATGTAAAATGCTTGTGACTCGCTATTTAACCTCACATGAGTGAGTGTTTTACTATCTCATTTAATCTTTACAATAGTCCTAGAAGGGGTGTTTCTTGTTTCAGATGAAGAAACTGACTAAGCAGGGTATGAGAACATGCCCAAGCTAGTGATTGGTAGACCAGGGTTTGAATACCAGCCCTGCATTAAGTACACGTACTAGTTGGAGAGACGATTCTTCTACACAGAAAACCATTAGTGAAGTTGGAGATGTTACTGGTTGGGAGGAGCTCAGACAAGGAACGATGAGGTGGATGAGAGTAATCATGAATAATTGTAAGTGAAAGCACTATTTACTACATGGTGAACTTTAAACTGTATCTAATCAACACTCCATATTTGTATTTTATGCACTGGAATATAGTATCTTGGCTCTGATACTTGTTTCTTAAATGTCTATGATTTGTTTTTTTGTAAAGCAGCAATGCAATAGTATAATTATACTTTTGTTTAACCACATGCTGCAACTAAGGAGTCCACATGCTGCAACTTAAAGATCCTGCATGCCTCAACGAAGATTCCGCATGCTGCAACTAAGACCCAGTGCAGCCAAAATAATAAATACATAAATAAAAATATTAAAAAACCACAAAGGAATACATGTAAATTGATTTTGATGATTATCACAGATGCATAGAATTTCAGACTGGTCAACCCTTTTCTTTTTATAGAAAAGAAACCAAGTCTCAGGGAGCAGTTCCAGCTGATTTTTTTCTTTCACTCTTGTTTAAATTCTTATGATGGCAGAATCACGCTAAATATTGTCTTCTAACACCCAGTCTAATATTTTTAAGCCACATAATGCTTTCACTCATTGATTTGTAGCAGATAGCTATACATCATTAATGGATAAAGATAATTCTAATAATGTTTGAGTATATATCCTTTGTTTTCTCATGCTTCGATAAGCTACTGTAGAAATATCTAACTATGGAAACCATGCATGTAACATCTTTATACAACATATTCTTAGAGATCACTAAGAACTTTAAGTACTGTATTAAATTAGATGACAATGATGCTTTGTGTTTTTTCTTTGCCTATTTTTTTTGTGTGTGTGTGCCTTTTCCTTGGTGATATTTTGTTTCTTTGTCAATGACTTTAAATTTTAGTTTTTCCCTGTGTCTTCTCTTGGGTTCCATGCTAAGTGTCACGCATTTTTATTTTCCGTGATTAGTTGTTTTCCTTGAAAGGGAAAAATTGTAAGTTCAGAGAGGTAATTATAATCATATTCTACTTAACTGCTGTCTTTATCAACGTGTTATTTGTCTAACAAAACTAGAATTTCTTCTGTACACCTAGAATACCTCAGAGTAGGATCAGTTATTGTATTTGTAGCAAAACTATAGTATAAAATCACTTAAGTGGTTCATATTCATTATAGAAATATTATTTTGTGAGGGGCTCTGTTTCTGACTAGCAATTAATATTAAATAATGTATCAGTGGTTAACTCTCAATAGCAGTCATAGAGCCATGATAATTCAAAATAGAAGAATAATGATCTAAACCTTTAAAAATGAACCTAAGTACACAGTACATATCAATTATATGAGGTCCCAAGTTACTATAATGCATTTCCAGGAAACCCTCTAGTGTATCATAACTACAGTTTGAGTATAAGGAATGTTAGTGAAATGCTTACACTAATTCTTTTAGAATTAAGAATGATTTAGGAGTAAATTATTCAGGTTAAACCAAGTCTCTTAAACTCTCCAGGAAATTTGAATTGGTGCTGTCCTTTTCTCCAGTGTTCACTTGACCATTTTACAATCTTTGAAACTCATCAAACTTAGTTAGAAAAATCAGTAAAATAACTATTCATATAGCATCATGCTTAGAATTGCTGATGTGAGCATAAACAGTCATTGAGTTTTGATAAAAGTATAGAGGTATTTTATTAATTAGGCAGCTTTAAATTAGTTCAATTTGAAACTAGTAACTGTGAGAGGGGGGCAACTTAATGAAGAAAAATAAATTTGAATTTTCAGAGAGTGACCCACTGAAATAACATTTGTTTTAAAAAAGGGAGGATAATTACACTAATTACTATGCATATCACATATACATTTAAGCTACAGCCCTCCCAATCCCTACCCCCAATTTGGTTAATTAGTTTAGAGTAGAAACACCGCAAACTAGATGAGGGTTTTTTTCTTTTTTTGAATGGAGGTAAATACTTCAATATATTGCTTTCTTCCCTGCCATGGCTGGTGTTTGCATTACTATCACACATGCTCTGTTAGTACAATGCTGCTATTAGCCTCACCTAGGAATTTCGTGGCATATTTTTTAGTAAACTCTGGCCATTAAAAAGATTTAAAGTAAGAATAAGACAAAACAAACTGGGTTTACTATTCATCTTAGAAAATATTTAGAATAGACAATTTGTGTTCTGGATACAATTTTGTGTTGATTATATCTGTTACAAATATTTTCCCCACTGGGTGGTTTATATTGATACTTTTATTATATCTTTTTTTCTTCAAACACCTAAGAAGCTAAAGCAAAAAAAACCACCATGCTACTATCACACCCAGTGAATTTTTAAAATGGTGCATATCATCTAATACCCAGTCCATGTTCAATTTTGTCTGTCTCAAAAGTATCTGCAGTTTGTTATTTAAATCAGGATTCCAACAGAGTCCACAACTGCATTTAATTTAAGTCCCCTTACTTTTATTTTCTTGCCACTTATATATTAATTGCACAAGTTTTCACTTTCACTGATTTCATCCTCTTGGTGTCATTTAATAGATGCCTGAATTTCTTATAACTGGGCGGATACAGAGAACTGAGTAGATTCAGGTGTTACTTTTTATTTACGAAAAATGATTCACAGGGATTCCCTGGTGGTGCAGTGGTTGAGAGTCTGCCTGCCGATGCAGGGGACACGGGTTCGTGCCCCCGCCCGGGAAGATCCCACATGCCGTGGAGCGGCTGGGCCCGTGAGCCATGGCCGCTGAGCCTGTGCGTCCGGAGCCTGTGCTCCGCAGCGGGAGAGGCCACAACAGTGAGAGGCCCGCGTACCGCCAAAAAAAAAAAAAAAAATTATTCACAGATGGACATGTGCTTTTATTAGGTCATGTCTGGAGGAACATACGTCTTATTCTACTTTAATGATGCTAAGGAAGGTGAGTGGGTTCAGGTGTAGTCAAGTAATGCATCTGTCCTGATTTCCTCTCTAACCTTTCACCCAGTCATATCGGCACACCGGTGATCCTTGCCTATATCCATATTTCATTAGTGGTTGCAAAATATGATTTTCTAATTATATTCTTCTGGCATTTATCATTAACTGTTTTATTACCCTGAAGTATTATCCATGTAGGAAAAGTAGGACAAATGCTTGCTTCTTTTTATTTGTACCCTAGCAACCTCCAAAGGTGACCAATGGTTGTTTTCTGTTTTTTGTATTTATCATCATGAACTCATAGGTTTAGTAAATTGTTGTACATCAATCCATTGTAGTAACTATTATTTTTAATGATCAGACGGTTTTCTCTTTAGCTCATGGGAGCCCCTCAACTTAGCTCTTGGGTCCTTTGGATCTAATCCCAGTCGCTTTTGAGACATTCCTTGTTTTTAGAATGACAAGATTTCTCTGTCTCATGTCTCATGTCCCCCAGATCTGGAATCTGCTATTCTCCCTAAACAGCCTTGTTTCTTTTGATGGGAAATGGTATTTAGAAATCATAATTGGAGTGCTAGAGTTGCTTATTGATGATTTTCTTCATATCACTTGAACATTAATTGCTTATTTCCACCCATTTTCTTTCACCCTGGCTCCTCTTTTATCTATCCATTTATTTTCCATATATTATCCTGTATTGCTATTTAGCTTTGTAAATGCTTACATTTTATTTTCTAAGCAGGTAAACAAGGCACAGCTAGGACTGGAACTCACATTGCATGACTTGTTATCCAGCATTCTTTTTTGTGTATCATAGAAGAATTGGAAGATTAGGAAGTTGGAGAACAATTTGACCTGAGTTCCAAGATCAAAATTTTATTAGCTTTCCCTTTCTGAATGATGTCTTTGCTTTCCTGATACTTTATTGTAAAAATTAGAGCTGAGTTAAGAAAAAAAAAATGATAAAAATTAGGTTAATATATGTTAATATAAAAGGAATTTAGGGATAGGAAAAAGAGCTATATTTATAAGCACAGCATAAAATTACTAACAGAATCCAATGGGCTGATTTTAGTGGATTTGCTGGCATAGGCAAATAAAGTACACTGTACTCCATGTTCCTTGACTATTTTTTACTGGTCTCATTTCAAATGGTTACACAGACATGTATATTTTTTCATTGCTTGAATATTTAGAAGCTGCTATGACTTCTAAGGAAGAGATGGGATTTTAAACCTCTCCACCAAACTACAATAACTCTACCAAGTTACTGCCATTTCACTTTTTCTTGTGCAGCTTTAATGGACGCTATATGATGTACTCTATAAGCAGAACAAGAAAGCAGTCATCCACTCTGCAGTGTGAGAGAAAACTGTGCAAAATGTAAAATAATAGCTTCTTGGAATCCTTTAGCCTCCTGTCTATAAAATGGGGATTTATATTTACCTGTCTGGCTACCATATTAGATTTTTGTTTAGAGAAGTATGATAACAAATGTCAGTTGTTTAGTTGACCATGAATTGTTTACACAATCAAGGTGGCATTGATTAATTACATATTTTGGGGGGCATATTTTGACCTATGAAATTCCAAAAATTACATTTAGTTCTGTTGTTTTAATGACCACTCAAACGAACCAAACTTTACATACATACATATGTACATGAACCCATTCTTTTTTCTTTTTTTAACATCTTTATTGGAGTATGATTGCTTTACAATGGTGTGTTAGTTTCTGCTTTACAACAAAATGAATCAGTTATATATATACATTTGTTCCCATATCACTTCTCTCTTGCATCTCCCTCCCTCCCACCCTCCCTATCCCACCCATCCAGGCGATCACAAAGCACCGAGCTGATCTCCCTGTGCTATGCAGCTGCTTCCCACTAGCTACCTACCTTACGTTTGGTAGTGTATATATGTCCATGCCTCTCTCTTGCTTTGTCACAGCCTACCCTTCCCCTTCCCCATATCCTCAAATCCATTCCCTAGTAGGTCTGTGTCTTTATTCCTGTCTTACCCCAGGTTCTTCATGATATTTTTTTCTTAAATTCCATACATATGTGTTAGCATACGGTATTTGTCTTTCTCTTTCTGACTTACTTCATTCTGTATGACAGACTCTAGGTCTATCCACCTCATTACAAATAGCTCAATTTCGTTTCTTTTTATGGCTGAGTAATATTCCATTGTATATATGTGTCACAACTTCTTTATCCATTCATCTGATGATGGACACTTAGGTTGTTTCCACCTCTGGGCTATTGTAAATAGAGCTGCAATGAACATTTTGGTACATGACTCTTTTTGAATTATGGTTTTCTCAGGGTATATGCCCAGTAGTGAGATTGCTGGGTCATATGGTAGTTCTATTTGTAGTTTTTTAAGGAACCTCCATACTGTTCTCCACAGTGGCTGTATCAATTTACATTCCTACTAACAGTGCAAGAGGGTTCCCTTTTCTCCACACCCTCTCCAGCATTTATTTTTTCTAGATTTTTTGATGATGGCCATTCTAACTGGTGTGAGATGATATCTCATTGTAGTTTTGATTTGCGTTTCTCTAATGATTAGTGACGTTGAGCATTCTTTCATGTGTTTGTTGGAAGTCTGTATATCTTCTTTGGAGAAATGTCTATTTAGGTCTTCTGCCCATTTCTGGATTGGGTTGTTTGTTTTTTTGTTATTAAGCTGCATGAGCTGCTTATAAATTTTGGAGATTAATCCTTTGTCAGTTGCTTCATTTGCAAATATTTTCTTCCATTCTGAGGGTTGTCTTTTGGTCTTGTTAATGGTTTCCTTTGCTGTGCAAAAGCTTTGAAGTTTCATTAGGTCCCATTTGTTTATTTTTATTTCCATTTCTCTAGGAGGTGGGTCAAAAAGGATCTTGCTGTGATTTATGTCATAGAGTGTCCTGCCTATGTTTTCCTCTAAGGGTTTGATAGTTTCTGGCCTTACATTTAGGTCTTTAATCCATTTTGAGCTTATTTTTGTGTATGGTGTTAGGGAGTGATCTAATTTCATACTTTTACATGTATCTGTCCAGTTTTCCCAGCACCACTTATTGAAGAGGCTGTCCTTTCTCCACTGTACATTCCTGCCTCCTTTATCAAAGATAAGCTGACCATATGTGCGTGGGTTTATCTCTGGGCTTTCTATCCTGTTCCATTGGTCTATCTTTCTGTTTTTGTGCCAGTACCATACTGTCTTGATTACTGAAGCTTTGTAGTATAGTCTGAAGTCAGGGAGCCTGATTCCTCCAGCTCCATTTTTCGTTCTCAAGATTGCTTTGGCTATTAGGGGTCTTTTGTGTTTCCATGCAAATTGTGAAATTTTTTGTTCTAGTTCTGTGAAAAATGCCAGTGATAGATTGATGGGGATTGCATTGAATCTGTAGACTGCTTTGGGTAGTAGAGTCATTTGCACAATGCTGATTCTTCCAATCCAAGAACATGGCATATCTCTCCATCTATTTGTATCATCTTTAATTTCTTTCATCAGTGTCTTATAATTTTCTGCATACAGGTCTTTTGTCTCCTTAGGTAGGTTTATTCATAGATATTTTATTCTTTTTGTTGCAATGGTAAATGGGAGGGTTTTCTTGATTTCACTTTCAGGTTTTTCATCATTAGTGGATAGGAATGCCAGAGATTTCTGTGCATTAATTTTGTATCCTGCTACTTTACCAAATTCATTGATTAGCTCTAGCAGTTTTCTGGTAGCATCTTTAGGATTCTCTATGTATAGTATCATGTCATCTGCAAACAGTGACAACTTTACTTCTTCTTTTCCAATTTGGATTCCTTTTATTTCCTTTTCTTCTCTGATTGCTGTGGCTAAAAGTTCCAAAACTATGTTGAATAAGAGTGGTGAGTGGGCAACCTTGTCTTGTTCCTGATCTTAGTGGAAATGCTTTCAGTTTTTCACCATTGAGGATGATGTTGGATGTGGGTTTGTCATATATGGCCTCTATTATGTTGAGGAAAGTTCCCTCTATGCCTACTTTCTGCAGGGTTTTTATCATAAATGGGTGTTGAATTTTGTTGAAAGCTTTCTCTGCATCTATTGAGAGGATCATATGGTTTTTCTCCTTCAGTTTATTAATATGGTGTATCACGTTGATTGATTTGCGTATATTGAAGAATCCTTGCATTCCTGGAATAAACCCTACTTGATCATGGTGTATGATCTGTTTAATGTGCTGTTGGATTCTGTTTGCTAGTGTTTTGCTGAGGGTTTTTGCATCTATGTTCATCAGTGATATTGGCCTGTAGTTTTCTTTCTTTGTGACATCCTTGTCTGGTTTTGGTATCAGGGTGATGATGGCCACGTAGAATGAGTTTGCGAGTGTTCCTCCCTCTGCTATATTTTGGAAGAGTTTGAGAAGGATAGGTGTTAGCTCTTCTCTAAATGTTTGATAGAATTCGCCTGTGAAGCCATCTGGTCCTGGGCTTTTGTTTGTTGGAAGATTTTTATTCAGAGTTTCAATTTCAGTGCTTGTGATTGATCTGGTCATATTTCCTATTTCTTCCTGATTCAGTCTTGGCAAGTTGTGCATTTCTAAGAATTTGTTCGTTTCTTCCAGGTTGTCCATTTTATTGGCATAGAGTTGCTTGTAGTAATCTCTCATCATCTTTTGTATTTCTGTAGTGTCAGTTGTTACTTCTCCTTTTTCATTTCTAATCCTATTTATTTGAGTCTTCTCCCTTTTTTCTTGATGAGTCTGGCTAATGGTTTATCAATTTTGTTTATCTTCTCAAGGAACCAGCTTTTAGTTTTATTGATCTTTGCTATTGTTTCCTTCATTTCTTTTCATTTATTTCTGATCTGATTTTTATGATTTCTTTCCTTCTGCTAGCTTTGGGGTTTTTTTGTTCTTCTTTCTCTAATTGCTTTAGATGCAAGGTTAGGTTGTTTATTCGAGATGCTTCCTGTTTCTTAAGGTAGGATTGTATTGGTATAAACTTCCCTCTTAGAACTGCTTTTGCTGCATTCCATAGATTTTGGGTCATCGTGTCTCCATTGTCATTTGTTTCTAGGTATTTTTAAATTTCCTGTTTGATTTCTTCAGTGATCACTTCGTTATTAAGTAGTGTATTGTTTAGCCTCCACGTGTTTGTATTTTTTACAGATCTTTTCCTGTAATTGATATCTAGTCTCATAGCCTTGTGTTCGGAAAAGGTACTTGATACAATTTCAATTTTCTTAAATTTACCAAGGCTTGATTTGTGATCCAAGATATGATCTATCCTGGAGAATGTTCCATGAGCACTAGAGAAAAATGTGTATTCTGTTCTTTTTGGATGGAATGTCATATAAATATCAATTAAGTCCATCTTGTTTAACATATCATTTAAAGCTTGTGTTTCCTTATTTATTTTCATTTTGGATGATCTGTCCATGGGTGAAAGTGGGGTGTTAAATTCCCCTACTATGAATGTGTTACTGTTCATTTCCCATTTCATGGCTGTTAGTATTTGCGTTATGTATTGAGGTGCTCCTATGTTGGGTGCATAAATATTTACAGTTGTTATATCTTCTTCTTGGATTGATCCCTTGATCATTATTGATCCCTTGATCATTCTTTTTCTCTTCTAATAGTCTTTATTTTAAAGTCTATTTTGTCTGAAATGAGAATTGCTACTCCAGCTTTCGTTTGGTTTCCATTTGCATGAAATATTTTTTTCCATCCCCTCACTTTCAGTCTGTATGTGTCTCTAGGTCTGAAATGGGTCTCTTGTAGACAGTAAATATATGGGTCTTGTTTTTGTATCCATTCAGCCAATTGTGTCTTTTGGTGGGAGCATTTAGTCCATTTACATTTAAGGTAATTATTGATATGTATGTTCCTATTTCCATTTTCTTAATTGTTTTGGGTTCGTTATTGTAGGTCTTTTCCTTCTCTCGTGTTTCTTGCCTAGAGAAGTTCCTTTAGCAGTTGTTGTAAAGCTGGTTTGGTGGTGCTGAACTCTCTCAGCTTTTGTTGTCTGTAAAGGTTTTAATTTCTCCATCAAATCTGAACGAGATCCTGGATGGGTAGACTAATCTTGGCTGCAGGTTTTTCTCCTTCATCACTTTAAATATGTCCTGCTAGTCCCTTCTGGCTTTCAGAGTTTCTGCTGAAAGATCAGCTGTTAACCTTATGGGGATTCCCTTGTGTGTTATTTGTCCCTTGCTGCTTTTAATATGTTTTCTTTGTATTTAATTTTTGACAGTTTGATTAATATGTGTCTTGGCATATTTCTCCTTGGATTTATCCTGTATGGGACTCTCTGTGCTTCCTCTACTTGATTAACTATTTCCTTTCCCATATTAGGGAGGTTTTCAACTATAATCACTTCAAATATTTTCTCAGTCCCTTTCTTTTTCTCTTCTTCTTCTGGAACCCCTATAATTCGAATGTTGGTGCGTTTAATGTTGTCCCAGAGGTCTCTGAGACTGTTCTCCATTCTTTTCCTTCTTTTTTCTTTATTCTGCTCTGCAGTAGTTATTTCCACTATTTTATCTTCCAGGTCACTTTTCCGTTCTTCTGCCTCAGTTATTCTGCTATTGATCCCATCTAGAGTAGTTTTAATTTCATTTATTGTGTTGATCATCATTGCTTGTTCCATCTTTAGTTCTTCTAGGTCCTTGTTAAATGTTTCTTGCATTTTCTCTGTTCTATTTCCAAGATTTTGGATCATCTTTACTATGATTATTCTGAATTATTTTTCAGGTAGACTGCCTATTTCCTCTTCATTTGTTAGGTCTGGTGGGTTTTTATCTTGCTCCTTCATCTGCTGTGTGTTTTTCTGTCTTCTCATTTTGCTTATCTTACTGTGTTTGGGGTCTCCTTTTTGGAGGCTGCAGGTTCGTAGTTCCTGTTGTTTTTGGTGTCTGTCCCCAGTGGCTAAGCTTGGTTCAGTGCGTTGTGTAGGCTTCCTGCTGGAGGAAACTAGTGCCTGTGTTCTGGTGGATAAAGCTGGAACTTGTCTTTCTGGTGGGCAGGTCCATGTCTGGTGGTGTGTTTTCGGGGGTCTGTGGACTTATTATGATTTTAGGCAGCCTCTCTGCTAATGGGTGGAGTTGTGTTCCTGTCTTACTAGTTGTTTGGCATAGGATGTTCAGCACTGTAGCTTGCTGGTCGTTGAGTGAAGCTGGGTGCTTGTGTTGAGATGGAGATCTCTGGGAGATTTTCGCCATTTGATATTCTGTGGAGCTGGGAGGTCTCTTGTGAACCAGTGTCCTGAAGTTGGCTCTCCCACCTCAGAGGCACAGCACTGACTCCTGGCTGCAGCACCAAGAGCCTTTCATCCACATGGCTCAGAATAAAAGGTAGAAAAAGTAGAAAGAAAGAATTAGTAGAAATAGAAAGAAAGAAAGAAAGAAAGAAAGGAGGGAGGGAAGGAGGGAGGAAGGAAGGAAGGATGGAGGGAAGGAAGAAAAAAAGAAAGAAAGAAGATAAAGTAAAATAAAATAAAGTAAGATAAAATATAATAAAGTTATTAAAATAAAAATATAATTATTAAGAGAAAAAAATTTAAAAAACGGACGGACAGAGCCCTAGGACAAACAGTGGAAGCAAAGCTCTACAGACAAAAATCTCAGATAGAAGCATGCACATACACACTCACAAAAAGAGGAAAAGGGGAAAGTATCATAAATCTTGCTCTCAAAGTCCACCTCCTCAATTTTTGATGATTCATTGTCTAAAGGAGGGAAGGAAAGAAAGAACAAAGATAAAGTAAAATAAAATAAAGTTATTAAAATAAAAAGTAATTATTAAGAAAAAAAATTAAAAAAAAACAAAAACGGACAGAGAGAACCCCCGGACAAATGGTGGAAGCAAAGCTATACAGACAAAATCTCACACAGAAGCATACACATACACACTCATAAAAAAATGAAAAGGGGAAAAAAATCATAAATCTTGCTCTCAAAGCCCACCTCCTTAATTTGGGATGATTCGTTGTCTATTCGTGTATTCCACAGATGCAGGGTACATCAGATTGATTGTGGAGCTTTAATCCTCTGTTTCTGAGGCTGCTAGGAGAGATTTCCCTTTCTCTTCTTTGTTCTCACAGCTCCCAGGGGCTCAGCTTTGGATTTGGCCCCGCCTCTGCGTGTAGGTCGTCGGAGGGCTTCTGTTCTTCGCTCAGACAGGACGGGGTTAAAGGATCAGCTGACTCGGGGGCTTTAGCTCACTCAGGCGGGGGGGGAGGGAGGGGCACAGAGTGCGCGGTGATCCTACAGTGGCAGAGGCCGGCGTGACGTTGCACCAGCCTGAAGCGCGCCATGCGTTCTCCCAGGGGAGTTGTCCCTGGTTCCCGGGACCCTGGCAGTGGCGGGCTGCACAGGCTCTCCGGAAGGGGGGTGTGGATAGTGACCTGTGCTGGCACACAGGCTTCTTGGTGGCGGCAGTAGCAGCCTTAGCGTCTCATGCCTGTCTCGGGTCCGCGCTTTTAGTCGCGACTCAGGCCCGTCTCTGGAGCTCCTTTAAGCAGCACTCTTAATCCCCTCTCCTCGCGCACCAGGAAACAAAGAGGGAAGAAAAAGTCTCTTGCCTCTTTGACAGGTCCAGACCTTTACCTGGACTCCCTTCCGGCCAGCCGTGGTGCACTAACCCCCCCGCAGGCTGTGTTCACACCGCCAACCCCAGTCCTCTCCCTGCGCTCCGACCAAAGCCCGAGCCTCAGCTCCCAGCCCCGCCCGCCCCGGCCGGTGAGCAGACAAGCCTCTCGGGCTGCTCAGTGCCGGTCGGCACCGATCCTCTGTGCGGGAATCTCTCCTCTTTGCCCCCTGCACCCCTGTTGCTGTGTTCTCCTCCGCGGCCCTGAAGCTTTCCCCCTCCGTCACCCGCAGTCTCCGCCCGTGAGGGGGCTTCCTAATGTATGGAAACCTTTCCTCCTTCACAGCTCCCTCCCACTGGTGCATGTCCGGTCCCTATCCTTTTGTCTCTGTTTTTTCTTTTTTCTTTTGCCCTACCCAGGTACGTGGGGGGTTTCTTGCCTTTTGGGAGTTCTGAGGTATTCTGCCAGCGTTCAGTAGGTGTTCTGTAGGAGTTGTTCCACGTGTAGATATATTTCTGGTGTATCTGTGCGGAGGAAGGTGATCTCCGCGTCTTACTCTTCCGCCATCTTCCTGGAAGACTCCATGAACCCATTCTTAATTCTTTCACTGGTTTGCCAGCATTTTGCCTTTCTCAATTCTACCTGTCCCAATTGATGCTTCCTCCTACCACCTTAATGTTAAAAATATAGAACACAATAGGTGTGTGTGTGTGTGTGTGTGTGTGTGTGTGTGTGTGCGTAAAAATATGAGGACCAGAATTTCAGTTTCCCCACCTTTTCCTATTTTACAATTTAGTTCAAAGACAGAGCATATAAAGAAGCATGAGTATTAGTGTCTCAAGAGGGGTCTATTTTTAGTCTTCAAATTTACTTGAAGGTTTTACAACCAAGCTCAGCAAACACATTTTCAGATGGCATTTTTCCTGACAGTCCTTCGTTTTCAAAGCTTTTATGCATTCCTGGTGGCTCCTCACGTGAATTCCCATGCCTTTCCAGCCAGTGGACCCAATGAAAGATGCATTCATTGCAAGGAGACAAGGAAGTTGCTTTCATTTGTACCCACTGTTCTCAGAAATTGACTTACAAGTATTTATTTTGATTTTAATAAAATATTAGTGACAGTGGCAGTGGAATATGATATGACAGATAAATTTAGGATATGGAAGAGAGATGAAAATTAAAAGAGGATAATTATCAATTGATCTCGTTTCTCTGAGAAACCACTAATTCTTAAATTTTAGATAGCTCTTTGATTTTGAAAGTGGGATGCTCTACTCAATGTGAAAACCTCATCATGATGCACAACTGCTTCACATCCTCCATGGATTCACTTTGCATTTAAGGGAAACAGTTCAAAATGTAACATACCTCATGGGGTCCTGCTACCTCCCTGCAGCTCCTGCCCTTCCTCCTCTTCCTCCCTCACTCCTTCACTGACCTTCCTTCTGTTCCTAGAACAAGCAAACTTGCTCCATCCACAGAGGAAAGTTTGGTTCCCAGTTCCTGGCAAGGATGGCTCCTTCACATTCCTTCAAGTGTCAGCTCACAGGTCATCCTTTCAGATGCCTTCTCTGAGCTCCAAATTGAAAGCAGCTCTTCCTCTGCTCCTGGCCCAAGTTTACATTATTGTTTTCATTACTTTATAGCATCCACTACTATCTGAAATGATCTCACTCAATCATATATTTAAAACCTGGCACATAAACTCCATGAAAGCAGATTCCTTATCTAGCTTATCTGGGTCACTTCTGAATTCCCAGCACCTAAAAGAGTATCTATCACATAATAGGTACTTGATAAATGTTTGTCATTGAATGAATACAGTGGAAAGAATTCTGGAGTGAGAGAACCTGAGTGTAAGTTGTGAGTCTGTTTCTTAGAGGCAAGCCGTGTTCTCTAAGTCAGCCTTATTTTCCTCAAACACTTGCTGAGATTAAATGACATAATGTTGTCTCACACACTGTACATTGTAAATGTTCCTTATCACAATAATCCTATGAGGCTGTAGAATATGGATTATTGTCTCTGTAGTTGAAAGGAAGATTACAGATCACCAGTTTCATCTCCTTTTTTTTGAACACTAGAACACTATAAGAAAGATATGAAATTATAGTGGGTTGGGAGCAGTGTTAAATCTATAATCTGGATTGCCTGGTGGATGGATAGTTAGTCTAGTATACATTCCTCATTAGCAGGTGAGCTCAGTTTAAATTCCTACATTCCTACATTTTGTTAAAAGTAATTTCCTTTTTCGTTATCCACGAAGAGCTCTTTATTTAGCATTAAAAAGTTAAAATTTTCCAAAACAGAATTTTCTATGTTGAAAAATGGCATATGTTCCTATATTCCTTAGAGGCCTTCATTCAAATGAACGAGCTTAGGTGGTAAACCAAACCTACTGAATCAGAATGTGCATTTTAATGAATTTCTAACAGATTTGTATACATATTAACATTTGAAAATTGGGGATGCTAAGGTTGCCTGACTACTCTCTGAGTAGCCAATCTTTAGAAATTTTTGATTGTAGAGATTCTCTGACTTATGCTTTCCTATTTGGGGTTGCTAACTTACTTCTCTACTGGGGGAATAGGAGTTTTTTTTTTTTCTTTTCTTATCATTTCTGCATTGCCTTATACCAGAATTTCTAGAACTTTGGTGGACATTAGCCTATGGGAAGCTTTTTACTTTATTTTATTTTAAATGTTTGGCCCTTTCCTTGCCCTGCAATCTGAAGCTAATGGGTAGGGCTAAGGCATCCATATGTTTAACAAGCTCCCCAGGTGATTAAAGTAAATGGTAAAACTTGATATGCCTCCGTTTATATGCATCGTGCATAAGCATATGTACAATTAAATAGCCGTAAAATATATTTATGAAGTATATGAGTTATGTTTCAGTGGTGAGGTAACATGGTGGCAGTATTTATTTAATGCCCTTTTCATATGGTCTACATTAATGATATAGAATAGAATACAATCTAGAATATAATACAAGTAAACAATTCACTTTAGCCCAAGGATTATGAAGGAATTAGATACTATATAGAAATAATGAGGATATTTTTTGTAGAGGAGCAGAATAACTTAATTTTGAGGCTTTTGGGGAGGAAATTAGTCAGTATTTATTAGTACACATAGTTGCCATAAAACAGTACATCCTGGTGATGACTCATCAAAAATGCTTCTCACTGACATCTTTTGACCTTTATAGCTCTTTGTCCAGAGGGCCAGCCTAATTTAAAAACTGACAATGATGATTTTGGACTTACTGTTTTTCACTGAGATATAAATTATATACAACAGTTTATATAGTTTTTAAGCCTTCAGCCTAATGGCCTTAGACAAATTTATGCACCAATATCATCACTGCAAATGTAGACTATTTCTAACACCCAATAAGTTTATTTGTGCCACGTTCCAGTTGACTTCTCCCATCAAGAGCAAATATTTCCTGATTTCTAACACTGCAGATTAGTTTTCTATCTTGGGACTCTGTATACCTGAAATCATGCTTTGTGTATTCTTTTGTGTTTGGCTCCTTTCATTAAATGGAATGTATTTAAAGTTATTCATGTTGTTGGGTATAAAGAAAGTTTGTTATTTTTTTGTTGCTCTCTTCCATTATGTGAATATAACCACACAACTTGTTTATCCAATATTTTTCTGTGGATAGCATTTGAATTATTTTTAGTTTGGAGTTATTATGAATAAAACTACTATAAACACTGTTAAAGTTTTTTTGTTGGCACATGTTTTCATTTCTCTAGGTTATATACTTAGCAGAAGGATTACTAGTCATAGTTTAATTTTGTAAGAAACTGAACCTAACACTTCTCTGAAGGGGTTACATCATTTTTCACTCTGACCAAAAATGTATGAGTTCCAATTTCTCCACATAGCCTCATAAACATTTGATACTGTTTTAGCCATTTTAATTTTAATTAATTTTGGCCATTTTAGTGGGTGTGAAATGATCTTATTGTGGTTTTAGCATACACTTCTCTGATGACTAATGATGAGGACCATTTAATATGCTTATTGGCCATTTCTGTATTTCCTTAAGTAATAATTTAAAAAGTCTGTTGAAGACCTTTACTCATTTAAAAAACTGGATTGTTTTCTTTTTTATTGTTGATTTGTAGGAGTATTAAAAATATATAATCTTTATGAGAGTCATTTTTGTAAGTATTTTATTCTGAATATTGACTTGTTTTCTTAATGGTATCTTTTAATTTTGGTGAAATCTAATGTGTATCTATTTTTAAAGTTGATAGTGTTTTTTGTGTCCTAAGAAATTTTGCCTAATCCCAAGGTTGTGAAATAGTCTCATGTTTTCTTCTAGAAGCCTTATAGTTTTAGCTTTTATACTTAGATATATGCTTCATCTAATTTTTGCATATGGAATGAGATGGGGTCAAGGTTAATTTTATTGTTTATCCCGTTGATCCAGCACCATTTACTGAATTTCCTTTCCTATTCAATTACCTTGACACTTTTATTGCAAATCAACTGACCATGTAAGTGTGGGTCTATTTCTGAACTCTATTGTGTTCCATTTAATATATTTATCCCTACACAAATACACACTTTCTTGATTCCTGTAGCTAGATGACTGTAAGTCAAAATCAGATAGTATAAAGTCTCTCACTTAGTTCTCCTCAATCATGTTTGTTTTTTATGCAGATTGTTCTTCTTCATTGAAGATTGTTCTTCTAATTCAAAATCAGTTGCATTTTATAAGAATTTTAGAATGAGTTTGTCAGTTTCTTTTAGAAATCTGCTGGGATTTTGATTAGGATTGTGTTGAATCCTTAGATCAATTTGAGGATAAAGAGGGAACCAATATTGAGTCTTTTAACCCATGAATATAGATTTCTCCACTTATTTGCTTTCTTTAATTTCTCTCAACAATGCATTACATATTTTAGTGTAGAGGTCTTTCACATTTTTCATTCACTTTATTTCTAAGTTTATGATGCTTTGGTACTATTGAATATATTATATCCCCCCCACCATTTTGTTGCTATTATATAGAAACACTTAAAAAAAAAAAAACTATTAACCTTGTGTCCTGTGACCTTGCTAAATTCACTTATTAGTTCTAATAGTGTTTTGGTAGATTTCAAATTTCTATGTAGATAATCATGTTGTCTGTAAATAATTACAGTTTTATTTCTTCCTTTATAGTCTTTATTTCTTATTTTGAATATGGCACTGTCTAGGACTTCCTGTACATTTTTGAATAGAAGTGATGTGAGAATATATCCTTAACTTTTTACTGATTTGGGGGAAAAAGCATTCAGTCTTTTACCACTTAATGTGATCTAAGCTGTAGACTTTTCATAGCATTTTATTTTGGCCTCATACTAAAAGTCGAGAAGAGTTCCCTCTTCTTCTATTTTCATTTAATGTTATTTCATAAAAATGTTTGATTATTATTTTTTTCCTTAAATGTTTGTAGAAATTACTGGTGAAACTATCTGGCACTGGAATTTTCTTTGTGGGAAAATTTTTGGTTAAAAATTCTATTTCTTTAATAATTTCAGTTTAGACCAGTTTCAATAAATAGTGTATCTTAAGACTTTGTCCATTTCATCTGTCTACTTATTATCCTTTTAAGGTCTGTAGGCTCTGTAGTGGAATCTCCTGTTTCAATATTGACTTAGGTAATTTATGTTTTCTGTCTTATTTCTTGATTATTCTTGCTAGGATTTATAAGCATATTTATTTGTTCAAAGAATTAACTCTTTAATTTTATTGTTTTTCAATTTTCTAACTCATTGATTATAATTTTTGTTCTTTTTTTCTTCTTCTTTTTACTCTTTAGTTTTAATTTGTTGTTCTTTCTCTATTTTCTTAAGGTGGAAGCCTAAATATTGATTTTTCATTTTTCTTCTTTTCTAGTATATGGTTTTAAAGCCAAAATTTTTCTCTTAGTAGTGCTTTAGCTGTATCATAAAATTTTGATTTTTTAAAACAATTATTGATCAGTTGAAATATTTAAAAATTTCCCCTCTGATATTTTTTTAAATCATAGATTATTTAGAAGTATATTGGTTAATTCCAAGGATTTTGGGATTTTCTTCCTTTTCTAATTAATACCATTTAGGTCAAAGAACATAATCTGCATGATTTCATTTCTTTGGAATTTGAATCTTGTTTTTTCTCCAGCATATGGTCTATTTTGATGACTTTCATATGCATTACAAAAGAATATATATTCTGCTGTTGTTAGGTGGAGCATTCTATGAATTGTCAACTAGGTGAAGTTGGATGATAAAGTTTTTCAAACCTCTGCACTGTTACTAAATTTTTTTTATCTACTTCAAAAATCATTGAAAAGTGGATGTTTAAAATCTCACATTATGATTTGAATTTGTCTATTTCTTTAGTTTTTTCCCCATTTTTTCTTCAGGAATTCTGAAGCTTTATTATTAGATATCTACATATTTAGGATTTTTATATCTTTCTGATCCATTGCCTATTTTATTACCATGAAATTTCCATCTAAAATTCTTATTGTTGTTCCTCCATATGTCGTGTGTCTTTTTTTCTCTGGTTTGTTTTAAGAATTTACTCTTTTATTTTGACTTTCAACTGATTATGATATACCTAGGTATGACTTACTTTGTATTTTGCTTAGGGTGTGTTTGATCTGATTGTTGGTAGCTTTTGTCAATTTGGAAAATTCTTGGCCATTATATTTAAAAATATTTCTTCATTCACTTTCTCCTTTCCATCTGAGAAGCTAAATCAAGACTACTTGATACAGTCCCACAGATTTCAGATGCTATGTTCCTTTTGTTTCTCACCCCTCTTCCCCTGACTTGGGTTTCATTTTGGATACTTTCTATTGACTTATCTTCAAGTTTACTGATCTTTCCCTCTGACGTATGCATGCTCACTGCATGATTTCTTTTTTGATATATATTTTCATTGCAAGCATTTCACTTGTATCTTTTTTAAAATAGTTTCCATCCTTCTTTTGAAATTTCACATATTTTTGCAATTGTTGTCCATCTTATTCATTAGATCCTTTAACATGTTCATCATAGCCTTTTTATAAACCCTGCTTAATACTTCTGACATTTAGATAATCTCTGGATCTGCTTATATTGAGTGTTTTTCTCCTGATCAGACATAAAACTTTGTTTCTTCTCATATTTTGGGAGACCCTTGGGAGATTTCTCTCAGCTTATCAGGTGTCCAGCTTTTTGTATTTGAGTTCTGTTTTTCTCTTTTGTCCTTTCTGCTTTTTGAGATATGTCTCTCCACTGTAGTGAAGGACTGGAGTACCTTGGAGGGACTTTTCTCAGTTCTGTGGCTTCTCCCCTAACCCTCAGCAAGACAAGGATTTGTATTTGAGGAATTCCCTGGGGACTTGAACAGGGAGAGGGAAGGAGAGGATCTCTCTAGACTGTTTTATACTGCTTTCAATATACTCTGTATTACTTGTCTATTCCGTGTACCCAGTTAAGGCTCCTGGGGAAGAACTGCTGGCTAGGGGCATCCTTGCTCTGAGGCTGGGACCCCTTGGGATTCTAATATGTTACTCCAGCTTTGACTGGTTGCTTCTGTACTGTAGCAAATTCTTCCTCCTCCTGAACAGGGTTCCCTTTCTATTAGGGACAAAAGCAGCCTTGAATCTTTTCTGTCCTATAAAGTATTAATAACTTTTGGAATTTAGCTCTTTTAGGTTTCTTTAAACCCTGTCTTTTCTGCTGGGTTTTAAAAGCCTATAGTTTTGTAGTTTATTTGACATGTTCTCATTGTTGAGAGTGACAGTCTTTGGCAATGTTCCACATTCTAACCAGGAGTGAAGTCCTTGGACTAACTTAGAAAACATATTAGTCTCACAACTGAGTGTTGGTGAATTAAATAAAATAGATCTTAATGTTTATAATACAGCCCATTAAAAAAATTAAATCCTATTATTCAGCTTTATCCTATAGATATTTTTTACCAGATACCCTTTGAGTGTTTCTTAAATGCAAATACACATTTAAAAGAAGGATATGTGCTACCACTGAGATAATAAAAAGAATGTGATAGCCCTCTGCAGGCTATGCTAAAAGGGGAATTCTAGTAAATATTATGAGCAAAACTTAAAGTTTTAGAAAAGTTTTTGCTTTTCCAAGATGATTATGAATTAGAAACTTATCACGTTCATCCTCAGCTCCCATTCATTGTTGTCTTGTATTATATATTTGAAATGTGGTTATTTTGGGCACATAAGTTAATTTTAAGGTTAGCAAAAATTAACTGTGCTTTGACTGGGTATTGCAATTTAAAAATTCAAACTTATGATTGTTAGGTATTTGTCTTATTTTTCTAATATATTTAACTTTCTTTTTATTTTCTCTTTCTTTTTAGGAATCCTAAAACCAAAACATTAGAACAAAAACAGAAACATGGCTCACCATATTACATTTCTTTGGATAATTTTGATCCTGCTTCTTCAGAATTCTGTATTAGCTGAAGATGGGGAAATAAGATCAAGTAAGAACTATCAGCATTGTCTTTTTGTTATCAACATATTAATTATGGAAATCAAATTAGAGGAGCTCTAGCAATGGCTTTAAGGATCTTATTCTTATTGTCTTTGATGCTGTGATTCCCTAAAATGAATGAATTGCTATGTTACACATTAACTAGGAGGAAAAGCTATCAGAAGTCATTTTGAGAAAATTCTATGGTAATAGTGCATTTTATTGACCCAGGCTTTGGAATAAACACTCTGGTATTGAGTCCATGTTCAGCCATTTATATAAGCTTCATAATATGGTGATAAAGAAAGTACCTCCTTCACTGGATGGCTATCAGGACCATCCTATGAGCTTATCTCATAAAGATAATAAGATAATGCATATAAATGACTTAGCATGGTGACATTCAGTAAGTGGTGACTGTTATTCTGATTGCCTGTAGGAAAGCTTGCATGAGAGAAGTAGGCCATCCTACTTTTAAAAAGACACTTTTAAAAAGATAGCCTACTTCTTTTTAAAAGTGTGCTTATATGCATATTTTAAAACTCATAAACATAAACCCCCTAACTATAAATGAATTATGGTTTCTCTAACAGTTAAATCAGATGATTTGACAATTTGATTCAACTTGGCTTAAAATTAAAAAAAATAATATTTAATGTTTGCATAACCCTTTTATTGTTTAATCCACCCAAGCACCTTATGGGGTAGATACTCTTTGATTTTTGAGTGGGAAAAGAGATGCATAAAATGTATGGGCCTTGCATAGTGTCATACATCTGGTTGGAGCTGTAACTAGTATTTGAACACTTCTTTTCATCCTCAGTGCATTCCCTTCCTATGACACTGGTGATTCACCTCTCTGAGGAGGAGGTTTCTTGGAGTGGTATTTTGTCTGCAATTTATAAATGGCAGTACTTGCTTTTGTGTCCATGCTCTTGGCTAACCTTGCAGTTATGAAATATATGCCCCATGGCTCTGGAAAGGGGTAGAAAGGGCCAAGAATAACCCTGTAAGAATTTCTAACCACTGAATCGAGTGACACACAAACACTCGCAGGTCCAGGCAATAACGAGCCTCATAGCATCGAGGAAGGGCAACCTCGAAGAGTCCTGCAAACACAACCTTCCTGTCCTTTTGTCTCTCTCACGAAACCCCAATAAAAGCATAACCCTGTCATCCCTGTTCAGCTTCCAAAAATAACAGGAAAACTTCATTCCCTTGGGTTAGAAAATATGCATTTGGGCAGAATCCCATTTTTGCCGTCCCTACCCTGGCGTCTGGCAGTGGTCACCATGACAGAGGTTGTTGGAATAGTGTCCCTCACACCCCCTGCACTGAGACACCATCTGCCATATAGCATCTTAAGATGGTGTCATAATCACAGTTATATTTGTGAGACAAACCCATGTTTTGGCAATTTTTTTTCCTGGGGGGGTTATCTTCTTGACTGTGTTACATGTTCACCTGACAATGGTGTTTACTTCTGCTAGTTACTGTGATAGGTGAGTTGAGATAATGGTGAAACTGAGGCCTCTTCATAGGAGCTTTGTCATCATCCCAAATATGCAAGTGGACAAAGATAAGGAAAAGAATGGAAAGGAAGGAGAGGAAAGGAGGAAGTGAGGAAGCTGAAGAGAGGGAGAGATTGGTTGATTGATTGATTTACTCCAAGGAGTTGCAGAAATACTAATTGTCACCAAACATTTTTTTCTCCGATACTGATCCTTGCAATTATAATATCTTATTTGCAATATATACAGAAAATAAACCATCCTTATTATAACTTTAAATTGGGCATCCAAACACTACTTAAGGGAGACCGTTAACCTGAGTAAAACCACAGGATGTAAAATTTGCTATCTCATTACCGTGACTCACCTCATCCTCTTCTAACTCATCATGTCCAAGGACATGGATGGGATCCTTGTCCCATGTAGTATTTTGGCTGCTTTGAGCGCAGAAGTTAGAGAAGAAGGCAGCAAGTACAGCTGTTCCTTCCTGTTGGCCACTTCAAACTGATAGAGATAGAGTAGGATAATTAAATAGTCAGTTTAGAAATCCCACTAGGGGATTAAAGACAGAAAGGGAATTTTAAGGGAGTTTGGGAGACCTTTGTAAGCTAATGACCACTCAAGAAAAGAATCCAGTAACCTAGCAACAATCTACCCTACCTTGAAGGAAGACCAGGTGCATCCAAGTGCCAGGCACACTCAAGCCACAAACCCTGATAGTTAAAATACTAGACAATAGATATGGGCTCTGAATCTTATTACATGAAGTCAGGGAGTTAATATTCCTTGCAGAGTAGCGTTTCTGCATGTAACCAAGACAGAAATAGAGGTGAAAAGGGAAAGAAACCAGGTGAAAGGGGATATTATACCCAAACCTGAGATGAATTACCATATTTTAGTATATGTCCTTTTGCTAATATACATATGATTTAAATAGTGCCATGGCAGTTAGACCTGGTTAGACCATATAGGGCCAAAGGAGGAACTAGTGATATGAGTCTTGACGTCTGCCCAAGGACGAGGAAGATGGTGGTCTTCTCCCCTCCCCACTTTTTCTTTGATTATAAAAATGTAGCCTTCTTTGTTCCTGGGGCTCTTTGTTCCTGGGGTTGCGCTCCCTTGCCTGCCTGCTTATCTCTCACAAGCGTCCTATGCCAATAAACTCACTCTTTGCCTTCCACTTTGCCTCACGCTGAATTTCTTCTGTGAGGAGACAGAAGAACCTGAGCTTCAGTAAGTCCTGACCCCAGGTGAGTGGTTTTAATCCAAAGACAGTGGTTTCGAGTCCCCTCCTAGTCAGGGATTACGGGTTCAAGTCCCAGTCTGAGGTGTGGGTGGGTTCAAGTCCTACCCGAGAAGGAGTGCAGTTTCAAAACCATTGGAATTACCCAAACAAACCAGTTTGTCTTTGGGGCTATGTCTGTCTCTCTCCTCTGGACCTTTGCACTTGCTGCTCCCTTTGTTTAGAATGTTGTCCTCTTGACCTGGTTAAACCTCTGCTTTCTGATCTCAGCCTTCCAACAAAACTGCCCCTGGCTTGACATAGTTAGGTTGCCACCCTCTCCTCAATGTTCTCATAATTCTTTGTACTTTCTCTAACCAGCCAGTTGTCCATCTTAACTAGGCTGGGAGCTTTTTGAGATATCTCAAGTATGTCTGAAGCCAGTACCTAGTATGATATCAAGAACAGAACAGGTATTCAATATATACATACTGAAAGAATGAGATAGAGTTAGAAGCATGTTGTGTACTGTGGAAAAGAGAGTTAAGGAAATCTTTTTTTTATTGAAGTATAGTTGATTTACAATGTTGTGATAGTTTCTGCTGTACAGCAAAGTGATTCAGCTATAAATATGTATACATTCTTTTTAATATTCTTTTCCATTATAGTTTATCATAGGATATTGAATATAGTTCTCTGTGCCATACAGTAGGACCTTGTTGTTTATCCATTCTATACATAATAGTTTGTATTTACTTATCACAAACTCCCAGCCCATCCCTCCCCCACTCCCCTTTCCCCTTGGCAACCACAGGTCTGTTCTCTATGTCTGTGAGTCTGTTTCTGTTTCATAGATAAGCTCATTTGTACCATATTTTAGATTGCACATATAACTGATATCATATGGTATTTGTCTTTCTCCTTCTGACTTACTTCACTTAGTATGATAATCTCTAGATCCATCCATGTTGCTGCAAATGGCATTATTTTATTCTTTTTAATGGCTGAGTAATATTCCATTGTATGTATGAACCACATCTTCTTTATCCATTCATCTTTTGATAGACATTTAGGTTTTTTCCATGTCTTGGCTATTGTGAATAGTGCTGCTATGAACATAGGGGTGCATGTATCTTTTTGAATTAAAGATATATGCCCAGTGGGATTGCTAGATCATATGGTAACTCTATTTTTAGTTTTCTGAAGAACCTCCTTACTGTTTTCCGTAGTGGCTGCAAAGAAGATTTTTTTTTCTTTTCACAAGTGCTTAGAACTTGTCTGGGTATAACTTACACCACAGATAGTCTTTTTTTTTTTCCTGGTAGAACTCTAAGATGTGCTGATCTCATGTTTCCTGGTATCTTGAAACAAGAATCTTTACAGAGAAAGGAATAGCTTTATGCCCTTGAACATAGATTCACTTCACACGAGCTATTGTTTTGGCTACATTTGTGACTGAAGATGAGCATTCAGACCTTTAAACATTCATCTTGCATGTAGTGCAAGAGTGACTGCTTTCATAACCTTGGTTCATTTACATTTTCTCAACTATATCAAGAATGTGGGTCTTTGCTGGCTACTTTTGTCCTGAAGATAGCAGAAAGTTTGTTTATAATTTCTTACCCCCATTCATTGGTTTACATAAATTTTTATAAATATTTCAGGTTAGCATTGAACTAAACATATTTCACTGATAACTTAAAGCAATGATGTTAGTCTATAGCCGAAAATCATTCATTTATTAAAATTTTTTGTTTTCATTTATTCAGTGGAGAAATACAATAAAATGTTGCTTTATAGTAATATCTGCCCCTACAGAGCTATCTAGATATCATATTCATATACAGCATCCATTTTTTATTCCCTATTTTTATTTTTTTTTATTTGGCCACATGGCACAGCATGTGGGACCTTAGTTCCTGGACCAGGGATCAAACCCATGCCCCCTGCAGTGGAAGTGCAGAGTCTTAACCACTGGACCGCCAGGGAAGTCCCTATTCCCTATTTTTAAAGCTGAATCATTAATACTTAAATTAAGACAAGCTAATTAAAAAATATCAACAAAAATCATAGCCCTCATTTATAAAGAATTTTCATAGGCTAGTCAGTGTGTCATAGTTAATCTTCACAAAGCTCTTATGAACTGGTTACTATTATCTTTTTAAAAAAATTTAGCATTATTGAGGTATAATTGACGTATAAAATTATAAGATAGTTAAACTATACATTGTGGCGACTTTATGTATATACATGTGAAAGGATTCCCCCTGTCTGGTTAATTAAAAATCCATTCATTTAAAACCTCTAATTTTTGTTTTTTATGTAACACATATACTCTGATGGTTTTCTTTTTCACTTAGGTTGCCGTACTGCTCCAACAGATTTAGTTTTCATCTTGGATGGCTCTTACAGTGTTGGCCCAGAAAACTTTGAAATAGTGAAAAAGTGGCTTGTCAATATCACAAAAAACTTTGACATAGGACCGAAGTTTATTCAGGTTGGAGTGGTTCAGTATAGTGACTACCCTGTCCTGGAGATTCCCCTTGGGAGCCACGAATCAGGAGAGAATTTGATGGCAGCTATGGAGTCCATACACTACTTGGGAGGAAACACAAAGACTGGAAAAGCCATCCAGTTTGCCCTTGATTACCTTTTTGCCAAGTCTTCACGATTGCTGACAAAGATGGCAGTAGTCCTTACGGATGGTAAATCCCAAGATGAAGTCAAGGATGTGGCAGAAGCAGCAAGAGACAGTAAAATAACACTATTTGCCATCGGTGTTGGTTCAGAAACAGAAGACGCAGAACTTAGAGCTATTGCCAACAAGCCTTCATCTACTTACGTGTTTTATGTGGAAGACTATATTGCAATATCCAAAATAAGGGAGGTGATGAAGCAGAAACTTTGTGAAGGTAAGCCTTAATATAATGTGGAAACAGTAATAATGATGCTTTCTTACATTTTGGTATAACCTGTTCATTTGGGAACTGGGGAAGATGGTTATATTTAATGTCAAATTATTTAAGTTAGAAATGAGGTGAGCACACATTTTTGTGCTATATTTTTCTGGATAAATTTTGTTTTTAGAAACAATTGCTTTCTTATAAAATCTACAATTGGGAAATATAATATTTTGTGTTTTCTTTTCAATTACAATATGTTTATTGTGGAGATGGTAGAAAATAAAACACCTAAATAATTAAAATATATGTAAACCACACATGGTCATATCACTCCTGTTAACAAGTTTTTGTCTTTTTCATCCTAATCTTTTCTTTTTTTGATTTCAGTGTGTCTGAGAGTTTATTCATGTGCCTAAATAAGGATAATATTGTATATATAATTTCATACTCTATTTTCATATTATTTATACTCTTATTGTGTATATAATTTTAATACTCTTAATATGATAGTGGAAAATCTTTTAAGATAATCTATTTAATTTCTCCATTTTTGTATGTTTGGTTTATTTCTAAGTTTTTCTAATACAAATAACAGTGAATATTCCTCTACCTAATTCTGAATGGGAATCTGTCATCATTTCTTCAGAAAACAAAGATCAAATTACTAACATTTTTAAAACTTTGGAAGAATGTTAAAAATTCCACATGAGAAAAACTTAAACTCCCACCAGCAATGAGGGAACATTTGAAAATATAGTACTTACCAGTCAATTATGTTTATATCATTTCATAAAACTGACTTCATGTGTATGATAGGTCCCCATGGGAAAGTTCCAGTTTTTGGTAAACATTAATCCTATTAGTGTATAGACATGCGTGTGTTCACATTATTTTGGGGGAAGAATAATTTATTCATATCTTTTATTTTTAATATTATAGGCATTTAATATACTATATACCTAAAAATAATGTTCATGTAGATGGAAACACTTTTTTCCCAGTTTGCCTACAAAATAATATACAAATAGGTTGGTTCACATTTGATAGAAAAATTTCTAAATGATTGTGGCTTAGAAAACAAATTAATTCCTTCATTTTCTTCATATTTGGGAGGTATGGTAGAGAAAAACATTTTAAAGCTTTTTGGATTATTTCTTTTAAAATGCATGGAAATATTAAACAACTACTTCAAAGCAAAGAGAAAAAAAGCATAGAAGATTAAGCATTTTCTTTAATAAAACTTTAAAAAAGGTACTAACAAGTAAGTACAAATGGTCATTACAGTTATTCTTTTTATGAATCTCTAACAGTAAGACTGTGTTGACTTTTGTTGTGTTGAACAGGTCAAAGGGATTTAGATTTTTAATATGTTGTTAGAAATTTTTGGCTTTCAAGCTAGGTATATTTTATTATTAAAATAGAATTTTCATGGTGAAATTTCACTTACCATTCACCTTTTTTCTTTTTTTTATAAATTTATTTATTTATTTATGGCTGCGTTGAGTCTTCGTTGCTGCACACGGGCTTTCTCAAATTGTGGTGAGCTACTCTTCGTTAGGTTAGGGGCTACTCTTCGATGCGGTGTGGTAGCTTCTCTTGTTGAGGAGCACAGGCTCTCGGCACGCGGACTTCAGTAGTTGTGGCTCATGGGCTCAGTAGTTGTGGCTTGCAGGCTCTAGAGCGCAGGCTCAGTAGTGTGGTGCATGCACTTAGTTGCTCCGTGGCATGTGGGATCTTCCAGGACCAGGGCTCAAACCTGTGTCCCCTGCATTGGCAGGTGGATTCTTAACC
The DNA here is from genome assembly GCF_949774975.1 of Lagenorhynchus albirostris. Lineage (NCBI taxonomy): Eukaryota > Metazoa > Chordata > Mammalia > Artiodactyla > Delphinidae > Lagenorhynchus > Lagenorhynchus albirostris. Next base: position 60,966,289 of record NC_083104.1, read on the forward strand.
ACTGAGCCACCAGGGAAGTCCCACTTACCATTCATCTTAATCCTAAAATTTAGATTTGATTAAATATGTCTGTTTAATATTTGCTTCAGAGAATTTTCCTATAGATCTGTATTTTGGTAAATGCATTCTCTCTAGATAAAAATTTTTAAAATACACATGAAAGAGTTGCTGTGTGAAAACGGGTAAAAATTCTTTCAGCTAAAATGTATGATCTGTAAAAAAAAAAATCAAATTCGAAATCTTGCCAAATATTTCTTCAACTACACTCAGAAAAAGAATGTAAGTAATGTCTGTGTCTATTCAGTTCGCATGTTCACTGTACAATAGACATCTTTTAAAATGTACTTTTTGAAATTGTACTTGTGGGAGATATGGGCTTTTTTGCACTTGACTTTTTGTACTGTATTAGATTATGATTAATGCACTAAATTAATGCATTGCTGTATTGCAGCTTCTTCAAATCATATAATTTGTGTTTGATTATTTAACAAATTCATTTTTGTTTTGGACAAATAGTTAACTTCTACTTTGAGGTGTTTAGGTTTAGCATATAGGATTACTATTTCCTAATATCATTCCCTTTTATACTGTACTGTGGTTGATCCATGATGTACAAAATATTATCCACCTCTTTGTTCCCACATAGATTATTTCATCTTCATGGACCTATTGTTTCCTCGGAGGTGTATTCTGCAATACACTGCTTATTTCAAGACCGCCTAAAAGTGATGTGCAATGATTTCTTTCTTTATCTGAGAGTCTTTCTTCTAATTTGAGCTTAGTTTGTTCTTTCTTAGTTCTTTGACTTGTAAAGTTAGGCTGTTTATTTGAGATCTTTATTATTTTTTAATGTAGATTTTTATTGCTATGAATTTCCTTCTTACTGCTGCTTTTGCAGCATCCCATAAGTTTTGGTATGTTGTGTTTTAGTTTTTGTTTATCTCAAGATAATTTCTAATATCCCCTTTGACATAATGATTGTTCAAGAGCATATTGTTTAATTTCCACATATTTGTGAATTTTCCAGTTTTCTTCCTGACATTAATTTCTAGTTTCATTCCATTTTGGTTGGAAGATATACCTCGTATGATTTCAATCTTCTTAAATTTGTTAAGACTTTTTTTTTGACCTAACATGTTATCTATGCTGGAGAAGTTTTGTTTGTACTTGAGAATAATATGTATTCTGCTGCTGTGGTGGTGGTGGGTGGTGGTGGGTCGCTGTTCTATATATGTCTGTTAGATCCATTTGGTCTATAGTGTTGTTCAAATTCTCTGTTTCCAGATCTGTTTGCAGACACATCTTCTGCCTGGATGTTCTATCCATTATTATAAGTGGAGCATTCAAGTCCCTTACTATTATTGTGTTGCTGTCTATTTATCCCTTCAGTTTTGTCAATGTTTGCCTCATATATTTGGGTGCTGTAATGTTGAGTGCATATGTATTTATAATTGTTATGTTTTGCTGGCGAATTGACCATTTTTCATTGTATAATGTCCTTCTTTGTCTCTTTTGACAGTTGTTGACTAATATAAGTGTCACCACCTTTGTTCTCTTTTGGTTAGCATTTGTATGGAGTATCTTATTCCATCCCTTTGCTTTTATCCTGTGTGTGTCCTTAATTCTAAAGTAAATTTCTTGCAGATAGTATAGATCTTGTTGTTTTTTTTTTAAGTCCACTTAGCTACTCTATACCTTTTATTGGGGATTTTAATCAATTCACATCTGAAGTAATTACTGATAAGGAAGTATTTAATACTGTCATTTATTGTTTTCTGACTCAGCTTTTTTTTATCGCTCTTTTCTCTCTTGCTGTCTTCTGTGTTTCATTGATTTTTTTTGTAGTGACATGCTTTGTTTCCTTTTAAATATACTTTTGCATATCTTCTATAGGTATTTTCTTTGTGGTTACCATGGGGGTTACATAAAACATCATATAGTTATATCAATCTATTTTAAGTTGATAACTTCAAATGCTCTGTATTTTTGCTTATTCCTGCCCTCTTTACACTTTTTTATTGATGCCACAAATTACATCCTCTTATATTGTGTATTCATTAATACAATTTCACATAGTTTATACTTTAGTCTTTTAACTTCTGTATCAGAATTAAAAATGATTTAAATACCACTATTACAGTATTACAGTATTCTGAGTTTGTCTATATATTTACTTTTATCAGCAAGTTTTATATTTTCCAATGCTTCTGTGTTGCTGTTTAATAGTCTTTCCTTTCAATTTGAAGGACTTCCTTAGTATGTCTTATTAGGCAGGTCTAGTGGTAATAAACTTCCTCAGCTTTTTTTAATCTGGGAAAGTATTTATTTCTCTTTCTATTTTGAAGGACAGTTTTGCCAGATATAGTATTTTTGGTTGGCAGTTTTTTTTCTTTGAGCACTTTGAATATATTATCCCTTTCCCCTGTGACCTGTGAGATTTCTACTCAGAAATCTGGTGATTGTGTCATGGGGTGCCCTGTACATAATGAGTTGCTTTTGTCTTGCTGCTTTCAAAGTTCTCTCTTTGTCTTTGGTTTTCGACAATTTGATTGTAATGTGTCTTGATGTGGATATCTTTGAGTTCTTTAATCTGGATGTCCATTTCCTTTCCTAGATTTGAAAAGTTTTTGGCTATTATTTCTTTAAACAAGCTTGCTTCTTTCTTTCTTCTTCTTCTGCAGCTCCCATTATCTATATATTGGTCTACTTGATGGTGGGCATAAGACATGTAGGCTTTCTTCAGTCTTTGTCATTCTTTAAAATTTTGCCTGGATAATTTCAAAGGACCTGTCTTCAAGTCTGCTGATTCTTTCTTCTACTTGATCAAGGCTGATTTTGAACCCCTCTAGTCAATTTTCCAGTTCAATTATTATTTTCTGCTCCAAAAATTTCTGTTTGGTTCTCCTTTACATTTTCTGTCTTTCTCACTTTGTTGATGCATCATTTTCTTGAGCTCATAGAACATCCTATGATGTCTATTTTGAATTCTTTGTCAGATAATACACCTCCCTTTCTTTAGGGTCAGTATCTGGAGAGTTATTTTGTTCCTTTGATTGGGTCATGTATCTCATAGTTTGTTTCAAGATTCACACATTTGAAAAAACCGATACCTCTCCCAGTCTTTACCAACTGGCTTTGCACAGGGGAAATCCCTCAGCAATCACTCTGGCTAGAGATTCTGAAACCTTTTTTGGAGGGATGTGATTTCTCTGGAATTGTGTGAGCAATTCATTAATTAGAGAGACTGGTTTCTTTTTCAGGAGCTCATAATCTTTCACTCCCTTTGGTATCTGTCCCTTTGGTGTCTGTCTGTAATACTTCCAGTTCTCTAGTTCTCTAACCACAAGTTTCCCACTCCTTTGTTCTCAGTGGTCATCAGGTGTCCAGGTATGCTGGTTCCCTGTCAGCACCCTTAGTCAGGCAAGACCAGTATCATTCCTTCAGGCAGCACTTTGAAAATCTAGAATGCTGGATACATGCTCCACTCTTTTCTCTTTCTGAGGGAGAAGTCTCAGGTTGTGTGTCTTCTCCTGATCATGCTGAGCCATGCCAGCCACAACAAGCCACCCTCCCACTTTTATTTGTTCTGAGCAGTCCACAGGTATCCAAATGATTCTGGTTCCTTCAGTGCTGCAAATGAGGCAAGACAAGCTGAAAGCTGGAGCATTGGATGCATGCTCCACTTTTCTTTTTCCCTCCTGAGGGAGTCCTTATAAGCTAGAGCATCTCTCCTGGCACTTATTTGTGTCAGCTTGGAGAGGGACTGATGTGGTAAGGTAAAATTATTCTTAATTACCTGTTTCATTGAAGCTGTTCTTGGCTTTGTGCTCACCTGGGGAACTTCAGCTTCCTAACCGGAATCTCACAAATGTATTTTGGTCCAATCTGTGTTTCAGTGGGAGAATATGGGTTGGGACTTTCTATTCTGCCATCTTGCTGACTTCACTCCTCTGTTCTTTTTATGAGTCAACCAGGCATGGGCTTGGTGCAACAGAATGAGGAGGGAAAAGAAAGTAATTTCCCCTTGTTCTCTGGAAGATACCTTCCTTAGGTGTCTTCAAGGGCTTCCAACAGCTTGTGGCTTGAATGATGGGGTTTCAAGGCCCATATTTTGATTCAGGTGAGCTGAACTTGCCTGTGCACAGGTGTGGGTAGTTAAAAGAGCAGGTCCTGGAAAACTGCCTGTGTATTCTTACTGTTCCATTTTCCACTATCTTGACTTTTGGATGAAGCAGGAAACTTATCTATTTCTTAAAAGAGTATATGGTGTTCACTCAAGAGGGACCAGAGGTCAGAATTAGCAATTAGCTGTGCAAATGTAGCCATATCTTGAGAGACAGAGAGAAAGATAAAGAGAGATAGAGATAAAGATAGAGAGATAGATAGATAGAGAGAGAGAGAGAGAGAGAGAGTGAGAGAGTGAGAGAGGGATACCACTTGCCCAAGTGGAACTTTGGTGTCTTTCATTCCAAAAACTTAGTGACTTTTTTCCCTCCAGTGCTTTCCACCATGATGCACTTTAACTTGGAATGATGTTCACGACTTCTGAATTTCTTTTTCTCTCACCGAAAATTATTCATATTTTCTATGACTCTTTGCTTGGTGATTGCTGGATAATTTGATTATCTAATTTAAGTCTTATAATACTTTATAATACTTTGTAATAATGGCCTGGTATATTACTCTACCCTACTCAGTTTAACTTCCATTTCAGTAGAAGACATAAAAGGTAAAGGTACACATATCAGGTGCCATGGCCAGGACAACTGAGTTGTTTTTGGAGGTAGTGAGTATTTTAGCTTACATGATTTCATAACATGTATGTGATTAACTTGTCTGCCCTCACATGAAACTCATATCCTTCCCTTCTGCCTCTCCACTATTGGTACACATATGCTTGAATTCACAACCACAGAGATGGGGCATGGAAAAATGAGAGGTGGGAGGTGGGGTGAAGTTTGGCAGATGGGATATGATGGAGTATAATATTTCATTAAACCTCATAGAATATTCAGGGGAATAACTTTATATTCTATCTGTAGATTAAAAGAATTTAAATCTAATCTGAATTGGTGACAATCTACATTGTCAAGGGCTTGTAGTATATCCAAAAATATGAATTTTCCATTCATTTAATTAGAGAGGCTAGAGCAATGTTTCAAATAAAGGAATATGATATGTTTATATTTTATGTGCAAAGCGATGTTTGGGTATTAAATTGGAAAATGTAGGATGACTATCGCATGATTCAGAAAATATACAAATTATAGCATACAGACTTTTCTCTCAGTGTTTATGATTGGATCTAGATGCAGCTGTATAAGTTAATTATTTCTAGGAAAGGAATAAACAAGAAAACATTCACAATAATTTTCTTAGGAATATTTAAAGCTTGTATAAAATGCTCATTCTCCCATCCTTTCTCTCTCTCTAAAATATGATGTATGATAGCTATCACCTAATTACCTATTTTATGCTCATAACAGCTTCAACCTTTTTAAGTGACAGTTGGCATGCCAGTAGAAGTGAAAATTGGTACAACCACTTTGGGAAAGTCTTTGACATTATCTATTAGGACAAATGTACTGCTATCTTATGAAACAGTAATTCTATCCTAGATATTTAACTACGAGAAATAAGTTCATATGTTCACCAAAAGACTATTCAAGAATGTTCATAGCAGTTTTATTTAAAATAATCCCAAACTGGAAACAACTCAAATGATTGCCCACAGAAAAATGGATATAAGTACATCATAGTATAATTCATATAGTAGAATACTACACAGCAATACCATCAACAAAAACCACATCACTCTTATGTGCAAAACCAGGGATAAATCCACAGGCATTATGTTGAGCAAGAGAAGTCAAATTTTAAAAAAAGATACTGCATTGTTCATTTATATTAAGTTCAAGAACAGACAAAACTAAATTAATCAATGGGGACAGAAATCGTAACAGTGGTGGCTTCTGGTGGTGGTGGTTATCCTCTGGGAAGGAACATGAGGTTGCTTTCAAGGTGTTAGACAGATTCTGTGTCTTGTCTGAGGCTAGCTATGTGAGTATAGGCATGTGTGGCAATTGAACTATTGTATACTTGAGATTAAGTCATTTTACTGAATGTAGGTTGTATCTTAATAAAAAAGTTAAAAAAAATCAGTAAGCACAATGTCTATTAAAGTAAAGCACTTGAATGTTTTTTCTTTAAACCTGAGTCTGTATGAATATGGTGGTCCAGCCCAATCTCTGGAGTCAGAACGAGATCCAGGTTTGGTTCCTGACTTTGTCAACATCACTTTCTTGAAGTGAAATCTTAGGCTAAGTGGCTGCCTCCAACCTTGGTGATAGAGACCTTATTTTATCTCATTTTATTTTTTTGCAGTTTAAATAATAGTAACATTTATTATCTCATACAGTTCCTGTGGATCAGGGACATGGGTGAAGCTGGGCTGAATAGTCCTGATTCAGGTTCTCCCAAGGAATTGCAGTCAAGATGTCAGTTGAGGCGGCAGACCGCTGAAGGCATGACTGGGGCTAGAGGGTCTGCTTCCAAGGTGACTCACTCACAAGATTGGTGAGTCAGTGCTGGCTATTGGCAGGAGGTTTCAGTTCCTGGTCACATGGACGTCTCCAAGTTGCTGCTGGAGCATCCTTGCAACATGGCAGCTGGTTTCCCCTGAAGTGAGTGGTCCAAGAGAGCAAGGGGGGGCTGCAGTGTCTTTCATCGTCTAGACTTGCAAGCCACACCCCTTCATTTCTACAATATCCTACTGGTTATGAAGGCTAGCCCTGTCAGTGAGAGAGACCACATCTAATGAACGTTAATATCAGTATGCTAGATATTAGAGCAGCAGAGGAACATGTTAAGATGCATCGATGTTTGTTTAAAAAAATAGAGTTTGTATGTTAAAATGATGCATAAATGTAATATCTGACAAAAGTTCTTCCAATTCAAATTAAAAATGGAAAAGAAAAGGAGTAAAGAATGAGTTACAGGAATTGGACACAGACTATTGTCTGGATACGTGTAAAGGCAAGACACACTACCTTTCTTCATCTATAGTATTTGGTCAGAGGAAAAAATAACTTAGAAACATTTCAGACTTCCCTGGTGGCACAGTGGTTAAGAATCCACCTGCCAGTGCATGGGACATGGGTTCGAGCCCTAGTCTGTGAAGATCCCACATGCCACAGAGCAACTAAGCCCGTGTGCCACAACTACTGAGCCCATGTGCTGCAATTACCGAAGCCTGTGTGCCTAGAGCCCGTGCTCCACAATAAGTGAAGCCACTGCAATGAGAAGCCCACAGACCACAATGAAGAGTAGCCCTCGCTCACCGCAACTAGAGAAAGCCCACGCGCAGCAACGAAGACCAAATGCAGCCAAAAAAAAAAAAAAAGCATTTCATTACATAATCAATGGCTTTACAATGAAAAATGGCAAAACCAGATGAGTTGTTCTGTAATTTTGTAAGCCTTTAAAATTGTATTCTCCTTAGCTATTTTTTAAGGCAAGGATGGGTTTCCATTTCTTATATTTTTTTCTTAGTGTTGAAAAATAATATCTTCTATGTTGGTGAGGCTACTTACTGGTGAAAAAAATTTTGACTTTTCTGGTTTGTGCATAAGTTGTACTTAAGGCTAATTGGAGTTTATTGATCCCATTGACTCACCACTGAAAGGAGTGTTATAAAAATCTACACTTACTATGTCCTACTGTTAGCCATGCGTTTGGCAGACATCTTCCTCTGATGAAGGATTCTAAATCAACCTATATTTCAGGACAGTGGGATTACTTGCTGGTAAAATAGAATGAGATCATTCAGTCATGTGATGAGAAAAGAAACTTTGTGAACTTGGGCTTTAGTAAGAGAATTTCTACTTGGATAATTTATTTCAGATTTGCTATTGTTACTTTAGTGTATTTCCAATATGATGGGATGGAGTCTAAGTTATCACAATCTTGGTGAATGTGCCTCCTTTTTTATAAATTTGTACATGATGTTAAAGTCCATGGTGATATAATAGACCTTCAGGAAGGCAAATGTTTTAAATTACCACTACATGCCATTGAGGATTGTCTATCTTTGGCACCTATACTCATGTTTGCCTTACCATTAAAACCAAGTTCAATCCAGGAAAGTTTAAAGAAGCTGGCTTTCACAGACCTAAACTGTACCAGGGGCACCGTTTTATTGGATTATCGGGTCTGGATCACTAAAATTACTTTTGGTCTCTGACCACAAATCTCCTTATAAAATTCCCAGTTGTCAGTTAAAATATGTGACTTCTGCAGAAGGTGGACTTACAAACAATCTTGCAATTGGATTAAGTAGGCACTTATAAACTAGGCTAGGTGTGATCTGGAATAATGTGTTCATTATTAATTAATGTAATAGTCCCCCTATCATATTAACTTATAAGTAGAAAGCTGTAGCTAGACACATGTGATTTCCCTGGTTAGACTCAAGAGATACACAGTTTTTGTGTTCTTGTCCATGGCAGGATTTTAAATAAAACACATTTTTATGATCCTAATAAGACTGAATTACTTATACTACTAAGCCCTGGGATTTAACAGAAAAGCAATTATTACTGGATCCCAGTGTTTAAAGTAAGTGGACTAATGTGTGCTCCACCCCAGAAAGTGTTCCTTTTCTGAATACTCTCTGAATGTATTAGAGTCAAATAAAATTATAACTGTGTAGTCTGTGTAGGAAACCATTTGTGAACTTAAGGCTTTGAGGTTTTTCTTTTGGTTCTTGCTCCTGAATGCACTCCTTTAAACTAACTTGCTTTATCTAGATTGTTCTACTTACCTGTTGTATGTGTTATAGCAAGTCCCAACTGACTCTCTCTTAGCATTTGATTTTCCTGGTACTTAAAATGACAGCTTCCAAGTTCCAGTTTTTAATTCCAGTATCCATTCCCCTCTCTGTATGTGTTTGTATAGTTATACATAGATTTCTTTTTTCCTACACAATAGGGAAGTTAATTATTGACCTCTGTTTCCCTAGAAGTTTGTGGAAGAATTGTTGGTTGGCAATCAAAGTAGCTTTTTATATATGGAAACTTTCTTTTATCTGTTTCCTCTAGCTAGGTATATGCAAACATACAAACTGTATTTGAGCATTTTAACTACATTTTACTTTTCAGTTTCCATGTGTAAGGGTATTTTATTATTCTTGTAGGTGAGCAAATTTGGAAGAAAAATTATTTCTTCAAAAAACTATGGGTGTACCAGGGGCTGAGAGGAGAGAGGAATGGGGAGTTATGGTCTAATGGGTACAAAGTTTCTGTTTCTGAATAATAAAACTTTTCTGGAAATAGTGGTGATGGTTATACAACATTTGAATGTAGTTAATGGCAATGAATTGTACACTTAAAAATAGTCAAAATGGTAAATTTTATGTTATGTATATTTTACAATTTAAAAAAATTGAAAGCCAAAAAAAAAAGGAAAATATAATTATCTAAATACATTTCTCCTAATGAGATGTACTAAGTGGTAATGAAAATGTGGCTGTAACATGATTGTTAATTTACATTCCTGATTTCACGAACCATGCCACACTGTTTCCTATACAATTCTGGGGATTAGAATACAGTGCAAACATTTGATTAAAGAAAAAGGATGAACACAATACTTGCTTTATCCCCCCCACGTGCATGCTATTTTGAAGTTACAAAGCATTTTTACATACTTCATCACATTTGATCCCAAAAAAATCCCTGTGAAGGAGATCATTATTCTCATGTCACAGATGAGAAACCAGAGGTTCATGAGAGGTTAAGAGAGAGGCTGAAGTCTAAACCTCAGATTCTGGTCTTCAGTTGGAGCTCTTTGTTTACCATCTTATAACTTCTCTTTTGTAAAGTAAATCAGAGGAGCAATTCAAATCTGAATATTTATATGATGTCATGTTTAACACATTTTCTTTTCAGCTGAACTTCTTTCTTTTGCAGTTTTAAATCAAGTGCATTTGAAGTGAGGCCTCCTATTGTTCTATATTACCCTGCCCCCTGCTAGAAACAAACCCTGCATCATAATGACAGGAAAAATTTAATTTAGTTTATTGATTTATGATTTCAACTCAGTCATACAGTATTATTGGGACACTTATTTTCTGCTTCTTATGTTTTCATGTGGAGGGACTTCAGCCAGACTGACTTTTTTTTAATAAGTCATCTTGATTTTATATTAAAAAGTTTTAAAATTATAACAAATCTCAGTTTTAAGTAGAGATGAAAAGGTTTGCTAAATAAAACACTAGTCCAGTAATGTAGTAAAGGAATAATATTTGTCAGAATAGGGATTATTTCAAAATGCAAAGATGGTTTAATAGTGAAGTCTGATTTGTCACTCTTCTGCTCAAAATTCACCTGAATTGGCTTTTTTCTTGATTCAGGCAATTTCTTTTTGGTTCTCATTCTTCAAAATTAAAACCGATGCTGCAATGAGTATATAGATTGACTTTTCTGATCTCTCCGCACCTTCTTTCACTCTTTACCACTGATGAGAAGAGGCATTTTCGGATAAGGGAGTTTGATAAAAGAAGCTGGTCCTAGCTGGCGAAGTGCCTTAGATGTTCTTCCCTTTGGATCAGCAGGTCTGTGGAGCTGGTGTTCCCTCTCCGCTTTAGATCATATGTGAACTTAACAGGCAGTCCTGCTCCTGAGGTGGGTGGGGATTGAATCAGCCCTGCTGGGCTGCCAGGCGGGGGTGGTTAATTACAGTGTACAGTCTCATCAGACTCACTGGATCACGCCTCTAACCAGCATCTCTGTTTGCCTGGTTCCTGTATCTTCCCATCAGTTAGCTCTAAGCTTCCCAGAGGAAGAAGAATGTGATTGAATAGGTCCCTTCAAAATTCAGCACCCTCAGACCTGAAGATGAAAATACCCCTCCTTTCCCAGGAACACATCTACTTTTATTTATATCAAACCTTTATTTTATTTCCAATATTAATGTTTCAAATGTCCATCAATAAGTATACAGATAAATTGTGATATATCCATACAATGGACTTCTAATCAGCAGCAAAAAAGAATGAACTACTGAAACACACAACCAGAGTGGATCTAAAATAATCATACTGAATGAAAGAAGCCAGACAAGAAGGAGTACATACAATATGCGTCCATTTTTTATAGAACTATACGAAATTCAAACTTATTTGTAGTGACAGAAAGCATATCAGTGGTGCCTGAGAATGGGGATGGGAGTGGGGTAGTGAATGGTGACAGACAGATTGCAACGAACATGAGGAAACTTTTGGGGGTGATGCATATGTTCGTTATCTTGTCGGTGGTGATGGTTTTACAGGTGTATACATATGTCAAAACTAATCAGATGGTAAACTTTATGTTTAGTTTACTGAGTATCAATTTACCTCAGCAAAGCTACTTAAAAAACAAACAAACAAACAAACAAAAACTCAGCATCCTCAGACCTGAAGAGGAAAAATGCCCCTCCCTTCCCAGGAATACAGCTAATTTTATTTATATCAAACCTTTATTTAATTTCTAATAGTCTATGGTACAAGTTATGACAGTATTATTGGGCTAACAAAATTCATCTCTTTACTTTTTACTGTTTTATAAATATGATATTTTTCCCTTTTCTTAATGTTTTGTAAGAGAGTGATTATCTTAAAGTACCTTTAGTGGAGTTTGTTCTTTTATTCTCTTAGCTGCTCTATAAAATATAAGCAGTCAGGCTCAATGTGTATGTTATACGATGGCCTTGGAAGAATCTGAAAATATTGCAACATTCCTACAGTATGACAGTTTAATAGCATTGCAACCAAACAGAATTTTCCACATAATTTGAGACACTGGTTTCCCAGAGAATTGAAAAGCGTATCACATTTTTATAATTTGTATAAATGACTGTATAACTAATAAGAACCTGCTGTATAAAAATATAAAATTAAATTTAAAAAAATGACTGTATAATGCAAACCTTAATGATTCTTCTTAAGGAAAAAGTCTTTATTCATTTATAAATGTGATTAATATAATATATAATCTGATTAATCATAGATGAGATAATAAGCCCATTTGAAGATTTTCCATGAACAGAAAAGATGTACAGTTAAGTTTTTTCCAGAGTGAGAGAACCAAGATATTTGAACTGTAGGATTATAAACTGCTAGAACTGGAAAGAACATTGGGAACAACACACATTTCTTACCCCTCAAATGCTGGGAATGCAAGAAAGCAATCAGAATTCATCTCCTAGATCCAAGAAATTTGAGAGCATTATTCAAGGGTGCGTGACTACCAGCAAATCTTGGATGAGAATCATGAATCCTGCTCCAGCCCTCTCCTACTGGCCAGGTGTTAAGTTGCCTCATATTCAAAATAGTGAAGTGTAAATTTCAGCATAGTGTTGCCCTTAAAACAATCCATGAACAAATGTGCCTTTTACATTTCTGTTTTTTTTTCATCCCCTTTTAGGGAGAAAGAAGGCAATTGAGACTTCATTCTCAAATACCAAATACACTCCCACGTGTTTTCTCAGAAATGCATTTACATACATATGTGTGCATATAGAAATTTTATAATTCTATGTTCTTTAATATTCCTCCCTTGATTTTCTTTTTGTTGAAGTAACCCATGATTAATCAACTTCTACCCCTTTTGCTTTTGCTTTATAGAATCTGTCTGTCCAACACGAATTCCAGTGGCAGCTCGTGATGAGAAGGGGTTTGATATTCTTTTAGGCTTGGGTGTAAAGAAAAAGGCTAAGAAAAGAATTCAGCTTTCACCAACAAAGATAAAAGGATATGAAGTGACATCAAAAGTCGATTTATCAGAACTCACAAGGTAAACGTTATGTGTCGATACAGCGTTTTCTTGATGTTTCTGTAGACATGTTGAGAATTCTTTAAGCTCATACATGTTCTTCTTTTTCCAGCAACGTTTTCCCAGAAGGTCTTCCTCCATCATATGTATTTGTCTCCACTCAGAGATTTAAGGTCAAAAAAGTGTGGGATTTATGGAGAATTTTAACCATTGACGGAAGGCCACAAATAGCAGTTACTTTAAGTGGAGTGGATAAAACTTTATTATTTACAACAACCAGCATCATTAATGGCTCACAACTGGTCACCTTTGCTGACCCTCGAGTTAAGGTAAAGATGCTTGGGTATGATTTTGGTATTCACGGGGAATGACCATCAGGTTTGTGTGTTTTGGGAGAGGAGAGCCATAATTTGAACCTGACTGAAAAAATATTGATTTCATATTTTAATTTTGCTTCATTGACTAAAAGGAACAAAGGAAGAATATTTGTTTCTTTTTTAATTGAAGTAGAGTTGATTTACAATGTGATGTTAATTTCTGCTGTACAGAAAACTGATTCAGTTATACATATATATACGTATTCTTTTTCATATTCTTTTCCATTGTGGTTTATCACAGGATATTGAATACAGTTCCCTGTGCTATACAGTAGGACCTTGTTGTTTATCCATTCTATACATAATAGTTTGTATTTACTAATCCCAAACTCCCAGCCCATCCCTTTCCCACCCCCCTTTCCCCTTGGCAAGCACAGTTCTGGTCTCTGTGTCTGTGAGTCTGTTTCTGTTTCATAGATAATTTCATTTGTGTCATATTTTAGATTCCACATATGAGTGATATCGTATGATATTTGTCCTTCTCTGTCTCATTTAGTTCACTTAGTATGATAATCTCTAGGTCCATCCATGTTGCTGCAAATGGCATTATTTTGTTCTTTTTTATGGCTGAGTAATATTCTATTGTATATATGTACCACATCTTCTTTATCCATTCATCTGTCGATGGATATTTAGGTTGCATCCATGTCTTGGCTATTGTAAATAGTGCTGCTAGGAACATAAGGGTGCATGTACCTTTTTGAATTATAGTTTTGTCCAGATATATGTCCAGGAGTGGGATTTCTGGATCATATATGGCAACTCTATTTTTAGTGAAAATTTGTTTTTTAATTCATATGAGATTAAGGGGTGCAGGAACTAACATTTTTGAGTGCCTGCTTCTAGGTGCCAGGAACATTTAATTATAATAATCACCCAAGGAAGAAGCTATTGCTCTCATTTTAAAGATAAAATACCAAAGTTCAAGGATATTAAATTCTCTTTCCAAGTAACATGGCTAGTAAGTGGTGACATCAGGAATTTAATTTAGGTCTGGTCACTTTCAAAGTCTGTGTTTGTCTATTTTGTACTGCCATGTCCTACAGGATATTGAGATAAATTCATATTTGTCAGAACATTAAATACAGGTAGGAAATATGTACAGAATTCACATTTATTTGGATGACAGCTTATATTCCCAAAAGGAGCATATATTTAATAAAATTCATAAACTAAAAGTGTATTTTTCAAGTCAAATGTGTTCAGAATATAGATGCCATGATAAAATCAATTACATTTTGATTATTACTGTAATTATGATAGTCAAATTGTACATTATATAATTTAGGAAATATACAAGGCTGTACATGAAATTATGCATTTATCCAATTTCTTCATTTGGTAAGCAGAATACATTTTTAAAAAAATTGTTGTCTACTATTTTCGTTAAAGGCAATGTGCTAGGTTCTGTGAGAAATGACAAATGAATAAGGCATGTTTCTAATCTTCAAGGAATTTATTTATAATGGGATATTCAGTGCTTCTGGTATCTAAAAGAAGTACGAAAAGTTAGTGGACTGTGGAAGGAAAAGTGGATTCTAATACAAAATGTGGGCCAGTCTTCATAAATGAGATGGTTTTTGGAATGTAGGATGAAGGATGTACAGGATTTTGTTGGAGAGAGAGAAGGACACGGAAGTTAATGGTTCATTATTGAGTAGTCATGTGTGGTGAAATGCAGGGTTTTTATTTATAGAATAGAACGTGGTGCCCCCTGTGTTTGGAGTATAAGATACATGAAAGAAAAGCTAGAAAGGTATAAGCTCAATCAGTGGATGACGGGATTCCATCAAAAGGTCTTGATCACAGACGTGTCATGGTCAAAGTAGCTCTCTCCTCTCCTTCTTTCCCTTCTTCTCTTGTAAAGAATACTTTTGACTCTTTCCTGGAATTGGACTAGGTCCTAGGAATACAGAAATTAATAATATTAATTCTAGTAGAGGTAAGAAGGTTGGCTTGGAGAGGGAAGGGATAGGGATTGAGATGTGTTTGAAAATTATTCAAATAAAACAAGACATCTATGAGCCTAAATTATGGCAATGAGAATGGCAATGGAGAAGTGAATTTGAGTCGTGTTTAAGACACATCCTTGGTAGAATTTTGCATCTATTTGTTATGGCAACTGAGGGAAGGGGAAAGAGGTAAAGGCACTTGTATGGTTTAGAAACTGAGGATACTATTATCCCAGGGAAATCGGGAGAGGAAGAAAGTTTGGGGGATAGTTCAAGTTCATTTTGTTACATACTCTGTCAGACTGATTGTGAAACTCCTGGCAAAATTATTCTAGCCAATGTTAGAATTATAGGTACCATATGTGAGAAAGAGGTCCAGGATGTCAATGTGGATATGGGAGATATTCCATAAAAGTTATAACTGAACTGTTGGAATGAATGAGATCATCAAGGGGAGAATGGAAAAGGTCAAGGACCGACCTGTGGGGAATGCCCTCATTAAAAGGCAGGTTGAGGAAAATGAACCCTCAAAGAGATAGAGAATGGACAGTTGTAGAAGAAGGAATGAAGGTGATCAAGATGGTTTGAATCACGGAAGCTGAGACCATCAATGAGGATGGACTAGTTACAGGGTCCACAGTTGCCATGAAGTAAATAAAATGAGGGAATGAAAGAAGCCACTTGGATTGGGACATTAGGAACTTATCTGTGACCTTGAGGGAGTTGTTTCAGTAAATACTTTGGTACAGCCACTTTGAGATGTGAAATGGAAATGCAGCTAGGGATTAAAATAATTGCTGGGTGGCCTTTGAGACCCAGCTTGGGTCAGGGTGAGTTAGAATATGATACGATCAATCTGGGTGGTATGGATTTACACTTGATGACAACAAAGAAACGAAAAGATTGTTTGGAACTCTATTTATGAATCTGCTGTATTTTCTTCCTACAGACATTATTTGATGAAGGCTGGCATCAAATTCGTCTCTTAGTAACCGAACAAGATGTAACTCTGTATATTGATGATCAACAAATTGAAAACAAGCCCTTACATCCAGTTTTAGGGCTGTTCATCAGTGGGCAAACCCAAATTGGAAAATACTCTGGGAAAGAAGAAACCGTTCAGGTGGATAAAAATGATCTGCTTTTCGTATTATATAAAATGGAGCTTTGGTGATAGTATTTATTCCATTTAACTGTATTTAACTTAATTCCTTTAAGAGACTTAATGAAAATGTGGTCAGTTCATTAGTGAAATTGTGTGTGTGTATGAAAATGAAAAATCAAACAATATAATAATTCTTAGAAATTTGTTCCCCTAGGTGCAGGGTAGAATCTATGTTCTTATGGACCATCAATTTCATATTTCCCAGAAGCATAGAATATATCATGAATTTGGGAAAGGATTACAGCTGTGATCGGGGCTTGTAAAAATTTCTTTGCAGCTGTGAGGATAAAATTAGATTAATGCATGTCAGTGTTCTTCATAAACAAAACGGTGACTATTTTGGTATCTCTTTAAACTAGAATATCTGTGTGCAGGTTGAGAAGTGTGTATGTAAAAGATAGCCATTTCTTGAAAAATCCTTTATTTGAAAAGGTATGTCTTTCCTACTCTGTTTCTATTAAGGGAAGACTGTGTCATATTCAAATGTAGGATTACACATACGGTCTCTATGTATTAATGTTACACGTCAAATTGTAGTAAATATTTAAATAGTGACAGGTGCTGGGCTTACTCATCACACAATACTCCGTGCCAAGAACTAAATCTCTGAAACTAAAGATGGTTTCTTGACCCGACTCTGTGCAATCAGGGATGTGAAGAGATGTAGGGTAAACACAGAAAGCCTGGGAAAGCTTTTAAGTTGTCTAGGAAATGCCGTCTAGATGAGCTCTTAATAGAAGGATACTACAGAAGCTCCACTGGGTTTCCCAAAGAAGTCAGAGGTTTGTTTTTGGTGCTAGGGAAGTTTTTCTTAGGAGTTTTGTTGCGTCACATCTTTACACTATATGTTAAGTATTTAAATTTTGTATGTTTATTGCTTATTGTATTTTTATTGTTAACGAAGCTAAGTGTTTCGATCTATATTTTATATGATTGCTAACTACACTGGCTGCTTCTGTGTATGTGAATTGCTTTTATAAAACAATTTGCTTGGGCCTCAACTTTAACTTGATTGGTTTTATGTTTCTAGTTTGATGTCCAAAAGTTACGAATCTACTGTGACCCAGAGCAGAACAACCGGGAGACAGCATGTGAGATTCCTGGATTTGTGAGTACGATGAATTATATTTTCCTAAGTGTTGCTTCAGTACTTTCAAAGCAAGAAATAAAATGCAGATAATATACGAGCTTTAATTTAACATATAGAGTTAATTTGTTTCTTCATTGTCAATGCAAATAAAATGACACTGATTAAAACATATTTTGAGAAAAAAATAAAAAAAAAAACACATATTTTGAGGTTCATAATTGAAATAAAATTATAATGCGTACAAGTGTAAATGGAAGACCACGGGAAATATTTTCTCATCTCAGATTGATTGTTCCACTACTCAAGTGAAGCAGGGATAGACCTGCTCTAGAAAAACGTAGAGTTCGTTGTCTGAATGTCCAGTAAGTAAAATACATTTCTATACTTTATTAAATGTGTGGGTGAAATACCTCACGTGGCACAATTCTGAAGAATGGAAAATTATTCATTTTCCTGTTTACTAGCACGTTTTCTCAAACCATAATGAGTATAAATTTTTCTTTTTGTTGTTGTTGCCACCCAAGTAGGATTTTCTTATAATTCTAGGATATAAGCAACTTTCTATTTATTTAGCTATTTTCATTAATGCGTTAGGAAGAAAAAGATTATAAGCTAAAATGTTATAGAGTCTGATCATATACGTGTGTGAGTGTGTGTGTGTGTGTGTGTGTGTGTGTGTGTGTGAGAGAGATCAATCCCTTTTCCCCTGGGCAAGAAACAGTATATTGTTGCTAGTGAAAATAAGGTAAAATGTCATAAAACTTTTTGACAATGTGGATTTCCAGTCATATTTGAACCCTACGTAGTTCTTTTCATTTGTATAGTCATGCTGTCATCATTTTCTTATTTCCTATCAAACTGAATAAATTATGGATCCATATTCTGAAAATTTGAGGACATAGAGCAGCACATTTGAAGGATCTGTAATAAAATCAAAGATGGAAGCTTCTAGAAATGATTCATTCTGGATTTTCTACTTAAGTAGTTGTTTAAACACTATAATATTTATTTTAGATACTTATAACTTGGAATATAAATCTCTCCTAAAAGCATTAAGAAGTTATTTCATTTTGAGAGTCCATTGTACATACTTGATTTATTGCTATTTCTCCATTGATGTTATGCCATGACTATGACCCCCCATATAATAGAAGCATAGAGTGAGATTGTAGATTCTGTGTTCTCACATCCACTTTTCTGTGTTTTTATGGCTCCTTCCTCACTCTCAGGTATGACTTTTTCAGGCTTGTTTACCCTTTTCATCTTCATTGCCACCTTCTCATTTTCTGATCTAATCTGTTATTGTTTGGAAAGATTATTAACCTATTTTAAAATTGTGTGTCATTCAGTAAGAAATAGATGGCTTAGTAAGAAGCTTTTCTAAAGTAAATTGCATAAAATTGAATGCATGCACGGGCTTCCCTGGTGGCGCAGTGGTTTAGAGTCCGCCTGCCGATGCAGGGGACACGGGTTTGTGCCCCGGTCCGCGAAGATCCCACATGCCGCGGAGCTGCTGGGCCCGTGAGCCATGGCTGCTGCGCCTGCGCGTCCAGAGCCTGTGCTCCGCAACGGGAGAGGCCACAACAGTGAGAGGCCCGCGTACCGCAAAAAAAAAAAAAAAAAAAAAAAAAATTGAATGCATGCAGTTTGCGACTTGCTTAGATGTGTTTTGGCTTTTTCTCTGGTTCTTAAGTGATTCCCAGAAAGTTCAAGAGAGCGTATAAACCCCACATTGAGGTATTTTTGTTCTTGTGTGGCTGTTATACCAAGCACACTCTCCATCATTGCTAATTTCCTTCCTTTATCCTATTATAAATGTGGGAATAACATAAATAGGTAATGTTTTAGTATCGTTGCAAGCAAATGTTTTAGCTCTTGCTGGTTTTGATACTTCATTTATCTCTACCCTGGACAAGGAAATATCTGTAAATTAAGAAGATAATTTAGACATTTAATTAGAAACATGTCTTAAAACACATTTGTTGTTGTTTTTCTTTCAGAACGGTGAGGTAGGCCTGGATACTATTATTCTCCTTAAGGTAGTATTTGCATTGTGGGACTGTTTAACTTCCTTCCAACAATTGTAAGTATGTTAGATAAATAGAACCCATTTTTATGTAGTTTGAATGTATCTAGTATTCATAGCTTTTTTGTGATTCTGAATTTCTTATTGGATTGGACTAAATAAAATTGGACAGTAAATATAAGATATCTTTACCATTTCACACACACATATAGACATATACAGGCATATGTGCACATATGTATGTGTCTTGCCATGTGCCTTTATCTCCATTTTTGTCTTTTAGTGCTTCAATGGTCCCAGTGATGTTGGTTCAACGGCAGCTCCCTGTATTTGTCCTCCAGGAAAACCAGGACTACAAGGCCCCAAAGTGAGTAATACCTAACATGCTACTTTTGATAAAACACACAAATAAGAGCTGAGTAGACACCAAATTCCTAATCACCATTGACTCTGTTGCGAAATGTCTGCCTAATACCTTAGAATAGTTTAAAATGTGAATTTTAGTGATTTTTTAAAAAAGTGATTCTAATCTGTAATTGCCTTTGAACCTAAAACTGATACCACATAAAGTGAGGGAGTGTTATTTGTTTGCTTGTTTGTCTGTTTGTTTTCTCCCCTAATACCACTACTGTATCCCAAGAATGATACCTCCTTACAACCTGGTAAAAAATGAAGAAAGGTCATTTGTTAAAATACGTTCTAAATTCTCAAATGTCTAAATGCTTATTCTGTCAAAATGATTTTCAGATAGAAAAATGAAGTAAAAAATTTAAAGTTGGTTTGAATGTTGTGTTTGATGTCCAATTCTAAAAAGAGAGGCAAGTGTGTATATGTGTGTGCATGTGTATTGATTTATTTATTTTACTTAATCATGTAATAATTACTTTTAGTCATATTCATACATGCATATCTCCCAGTTACATTTACATATTTATTTGTGTGTGTATCTGTATATATATTATTTCTGTGTATATGTGTTATTTGTGTGTGTATATATATGAAAACATATATTCAACTGTGGACACATTTGTATATGATTGGAACCATGATGTGCATACTATTTTATAACTAGTCACTTTTTAACATAACAAATACTCTGAATATGTTTCTGTATTATAAATATGAATGACTAAATTTTTTAAAGTAAGTTGATACTAATCGTGGCATCACTTAGACATAGCCTAAGATACTGAGATGTCAAGTGGTTTGTCCACTATAGATAAATCTTGTTTATTTAATATTATTTTAAAATATCATCTAGATAAAAATAATGTCTAACTTGAAAGCAAGTATGACTTCCTAGCCAGAAAGAATGTTTCATGTATTGCTCATCTGTTACTTGAAGTGACCATAATAAATTCTGTTAAATGAGTTGTAATGTTCATTTAGATGGAATTTTCTGAGAGTTTTAATCATCACAACTAAAAATTTTCAGTTTTTAGACTGGTAATCTGAGAGTCGGATTCTTCCTAACTTTTGTGCATGTTTCCCCATCTATTTTCAGTTGATAGTTCATAACCTACTTCAAACCTAGCTGTTAAAATCAAGAAAGAAATGCAATTTAAGAATTAAAAGAATGGGATTTCCCTGGTGGTGCAGTGGTTGAGACTTCGCCTTCCAATATGGGGGTGTAGGTTTGATCCCTGGTCGGGGAGCTAAGATCCCACATGCCTTGGGGCCAAAAAACCAAAAACCTAAAGCAGAAGCAATATTGTAACAAATTCAATAAAGACTTCCAAAAAAAATGGTCCACATCAAAAAACAAATCTTAAAAAATAAGAAATAAAAGAATACATTCAATACTTCATTCAAAGTAAATCTGTTTGGCTTGGAACTTCACTTCATTCCATTATAATCAATTTACTATTGTGAACAATTTTTAGATTGCCTTTAGGAAGGTTAATCCAAGTGTTCTTCTATTAAAGTAACCATGTTATTTAGGATGCCTGATACAAAGGAAAAATACCTATAAGATGTTTCTGGGAGAAATTACCTTGCAAGGCAGCATGGTGTGACCTACCAGCAGACTATCTTTTGAAACATAGTTATACAGCTTATTCAACTTGGGTTGTTATGCATAGAAATGATTTGATCTGCAAGAGATCAGAGTCCTATGACATCTGATTTCTCTAAGCCCAGAGGGCCTTCCAGCCCCTCAGGCCACCCCCAGAGACTCTCAGGGGCTGTCCACCTCCAGGTGTGGGGCACCTGATGCCTCTCATGTTTCCTGATTCATCATTAGTGATCCATTAGGCATCTTGAAGTGACACCAATTTTTATGCCTGTATGTTTCTATAGCAAATTTTTAGCACACCCTTTGTCTTATCTGGGAAAGCCTCTGATTTTCAGTATTTCCAAGTTTCATGTGTTCCTCATTTTCATTCTCTTTTCTTAGTCATCATCTAGCCCCACTGCCACCTACTACTTTAAGTGAAATTGCAGTTTTCCACAGATCTTCAAGTTGGCGTGCCTTCTTAATCTGCTTTCCATTTTCTTCAGAAAATCTGGCAGGAGGACAGGACACACACACACTCTTCCATCCTTTTAGGGCTCTTTCCCCTGGAGGTGGTTCCTTACCCACATTGGAGACCTGCATGTGAAAAACAGAATCCCTAGCAACACCCTGAGTTGTTCTTCCTTTAGAGAATTTCTGGCCCGGGAAATTGATAGAGTTTTAATTAGTTCAACAGAATCAGAACTAAAACAGATGAATGGATTTTACTATAGATCCAACTGAGACGTATTGGCTGTTTTTGTGAGATGCTCTCTGGAAAGTTTTACAGATTTCCATCAAGCAGACTTACCTGTGCAGGAGAATCTAGTCTTCCCATTAGCCAGAAATTGGGTTCTCGGAGCTGAGAGTTTGGTCATGAAACTGAAACAGAGGAGAAATTTGTGTGTGGATAGGTGGGTAAGTGCTTATTCTAAGATAAAGTCGGTCATCTGCTTCAAGTTCTCTCAATTTCCAACAAATATGACATGCCTATTGCAAAACCAGGTTAAATTAACTAAGGTATCCCATACTTGGACTTTTCATGGCATTATAACTATTTAATATGCATAGAAAAATATATTTGTCATGGGGCTGTGAGCCCCTGTATGCTGGCTTATTTATTCTGTGTCCTTAATGTCAAAGGGAGTGATTAAATTAATGACTCTCTGGGAATGATTTTTATATGCAAACACTTCACAACAAGGTTAATACAAACTAAATTTTCCTTTGGAATTACACTGTCTAGCACAGTGCTTAATAATAATATATTTTTTATGTAAAAATTTATGAAATCATTGAAAAAATAAGGTTCACCCCTCCTCCTGATTAACCTATATGGAATACCTTTGTTCTATGTGAAAGATCCAGGCAATCCCCAATTTACAAACAGCTCCCTTCCAAAAGACCTATCCATGCAAGTGGCAGCTTCTTCTCCCACTTCATAGCTGGAGGAACATTTATGGGGACAAACTCCCCACATTTGATCTAATCTTAAATGTTAGATCTATGAGTGCAGAAGTGGAAAGAAAGCCTTTTTTTCCCTTTTTTTAGCAAGGAGCAATTTCTTAATAACTTATTTTCTCTGAAATACCATTCTTTCTACAACTATATTGATGCCCTTTGTTTCACTCTGATAATTCTTCTGATTAGAGACTCCTTTGGATTATCAAAGTAGCCTCTGTCTAAAATACAAAAGCCTTTGGAAAATTTCAGGAGCCTTTGGGCATTCACATTTTTATGTTAATTTTCCCAAACTAAATGGATTCCTTCTAGCTGAAGAGAATGTTTGAGTTTTGAGGGAGGGGAGAGGTTGGTTTTGGAGAAAGGAATAGGTCTTAGGTCAGATACTTTTGTGGAGGCCAGTAGTTAGTCTGAAGGCACAAGCATTTTGAGAAGCGAGCTTGAAAACATGGGATTTGGACCCAGGAGATATTTGTTTTAGGTGAGCAACTTAAAATATTAGCTTACTTTTGAAAGCTTTACTGTTTCTCACTTTAATTATTCATATTTGCACACTTGCAAGGCCATGTGCAGGGATGTTTTAACTTAGTCCATGATGTTTCCATTCCTTTCAGCAACTCAGAAATCCTGTGGCACAAAATCAATTCATCATAAGTAAGAATTGCTTTTCAGCTGAATACTTATTTTTTTCAATTGCAAATGTTTCAACTAAATTAGAAGAAAGCAGATTGAGAATTTAGTCACAGTTATATAATTATAGGTCATATGTCTAATTTGATGTATTTGGAAAATTTTTTCCGTGTTAAATTTGCTAGCTCTCCCTGGGTTGGGTTCTGATCAGTGTATGCATTTTGATGTGGGCAGAGAGAGCAGTGTTTAGGAGCATGGAGTCTGGAGCTGAACTGACTGAGTTCCCATCTCTACTGCTGCTTTGTGACCTTGGGCAAGTTACCTAACCTTCCTGGGTCTCAGTTTTCTTATATGTAAAATGGGAGCAGTAAAATTACCTGCTTCATGGGGTTATTGTGAGGATTAAGTAATTTAATGCATGTAAATCTCTTAGAGCAGTGCTTAGCATATAATAAATAGTCAGTAAAAGTTGGTTTTATTACAGTAATAAAATTGAATTTTTATTCTAATTGGGCTTCTCTTCGAAAATCAGTTAGGGTTTTACTTTATTCTTCCAACAACAGCAAACCTACCCGAGTTTCTGCAAATAAACCAGTAGGGCAATAGTCAAAATAACCAGTAAAACCTACTAGAAATAATAGAACCTGCAAAAGAGATTATTTTCCATCTTGGGGCTGTTGACCTGTGCCTTAAGAAGTCACACTGGATTTATCTTGTGGATGATTTTTTTCCCTTGGAAACTTAGTTTTGATTCATTTAAAATATTATTGTTAAGTATATTTTGTACTTTTATGCAGCATAAAAACACAAATCCCGTTTCTTCTCATGCCAAAGTTTTATTTCAGCCTCATCATTGTAGAAGTTAAAGCCTCTCAGATCCTTTTGATGTCCTAGATTTTGCTGATAATTAATATTCTGCAAGTAAAGAGGTCATTAACAGGAGATTGGATCTGATTGGAAATAGTCAGCAAATAGTTACTGAACTTCTACTTGGTACCCAGCATTGTCCAAAAAAGGAGAAAATATTGACCATGTTTTCAAGGAGTCTCAATCCAAATGATAAATGAAGACCCATCAAGGGAAAATTTTGAGAAAACTCTTGTTATGAATAAATGATCAATGATATGGGAGCTGCTGTAGCATTTCAGTAGAAAAAGACATCAGGAGAAAATGCAGTAACAAGGAAGGTGCAGTGATTGGAAATTTTGTTATATTAACTCAAATGGAAAAGGAAGAGTCTTCCCAGAAGTTAAAAAAAAGATCGAATCTGTTGAAAGGCAGTGAGGCCAATCTGAACATAGTTAAATAAAAATGGCAGGGAGGCCAGAGATTAGTGTGGAACCTCTCAAAATAAGAAGAAAACAATCTAACACCCTAGGGGCTTCCCTGGTGGCACAGTAGTTGAGAGTCCGCCTGCTGATGCAGGGGACACGGGTTCGTGCCCCAGTCCGGGAGGATCCCACATGCCGTAGAGCAGCTGGGCCCGTGAGCCATGGCCGCTGAGCCTGCGCGTCCGGAGCCTGTGCTCCGCAACGGGAGAGGCCACAACAGTGAGAGGCCCGCGTACCGAAAAAAAAAAAAAAAAACAAAAAAAAACCCTAGAGAACAGGAATGCTGCTCCCTTAATGTTCAGCTGACACTGGGTGTCTTTGGATTAGAATTACAAATTGTACCTCTTCAGCAAGAAATTACATGTTCCTGTGTTATTTTTCTCCCTGGATTTACAGCTATTCTTTTTCGATCTCTTTTAAAAATGGCATTTCCCTTCTTCTCAGCCTTTCCACAAGCTAAACCTCTTGGGCAATCGTAGGTGAAAAACCCATCCTTTCTTCCTTGGTTCCTTGATAGAGTTCACACAGTTCTTTCCATTTTTCCTGTTATGTTTCAGGAACAAACCTCCCTCGCCAGTAACCTGAAGTAGAATTTCAGATCAGCGTATTTGGCTCTGTGCAAGTACCCTTAGAACTGGTGTTTAGTTAATGTATAATCACTGTGGTATGTGTGAATGATTACTTGATGTAGCTATGAAGCACTGAATTGAAATCAGTTGTCTGTCTGTGGTAGTTTACCAATACTGATGGCCGAGACGTGATGTTTTTAGGGGAGATACCGCATGTGGACCTCATGGACTCCATAATACATGGATATGATATTATCATTATTACTACTACTATTATTATTATTATTTTGGCTACACCCCTCAGCTTGTGGGATCTTAGTTCCCCGACCAGGGATCGAACCTGCACCCTCGGCAGTGAAAGCACAGAATCCTAACCACTGGACCACCAGGGAATTCCCTCATATTATGTTTTGAAGTATTTCTTAGAATTAAATTATAAAACACCCTCACTTCACAAAAAATGTTGTTTTCATTGCCCTTTTTCATGGGTGGTGACCATCTGATTGGTCAGTACTGACTGTTGGGCCTGGGCTCGTTGCCAGGCTGTATGGAATAATATTCCTTGAAGGTCTCTGGTTTGTTAGGACAAAGGTCCTTTTTTAGGTGTGAAATGTACTCAGGGACTCTGGGGGTTGTGCAGAGTTCTTTGGCTTGGGCCTCACTTTCATGAAAATATTCAAATCTAGAAGTTTATCATTATGTTAAAATGAGATTATAAATATAGGCAGAGACACACTGACTGGACTGAAAGAAATAACTGTTGTGCAGCTGTAAACTTGAGTCCCACATGGAAGATCACATAGCCTATGGGCTGTTTTTTAAAAAAAATACTTTTTTTTAAGGTAGAAATTATTTTTGTTTTTTATTGAAGTATAGCTGATTTATAATTTTGTGTTAATTACTGCTATACAGCAAACTGATTCAATGAAACATATACATATACACACACACACACACACACACACATATATACACATTCTTATTCATAGTCTTTTCCATTATGGTTTATCACAGGATATTGAATACAGTTCCCTGTGCTATACAGTAGGACCTTACCGTTTATCCATTCTATATCTAATAGTTTGCTCCTGCTAATTCCGAACTCCCAATCCATCCCTCCCCCACCCCCGTTCCCCTTGGCAACCACAAGTCTGTCCTCTATCTATATCTGTGAGTCTGTTCCTGTTTCATAGATAAGTTCATTGGTGTCATATTTTAGATTCCACCTGTAAGTGATATCATATTAAAAAATAATTATCAATTGAATTATTATATCATAGGTCATGGATATCTGTAGTGTAACATCTAGAATAGAATTAAATCTATAGATTTCTCAGTGAAATACTACTGTCGTTGAAACCATAGTTGTTCTGACATTGCACAGTTTGTTCAGAATTCTAAAAATGTCTCTTGCTATAAATACTGATGTTTTACATCAGTGAAAAGTACTTTCCTTGTTATACCTGTTGTGCTCACAGAATTAAATCCCTGAAAGTTTTACATAATAAAAAGCCTTTAATTTTTAAGGTAGATATGATAGCATTTTTCTAACACTATTTTGGGATTTCCATCTTTGTTTGTTTATTTTTTGTTTGTTTTTCAATATACAAAAAGCTGCAAATAATGGAATTGGCTTTGAACCTTGATGGACTCTGGCTGAATCAGTGTGGTTGGTTGTTTTGGACTGAGAACTTTTTTTCCTCTCTAGGGTGACCCTGGACAGCCTGGGAACCCTGGATACCCTGGACAACCTGGTCAAGATGGTAAGCCTGTGAGTACTGAAAGCTTAGTCATCTCCAGTACTGGGATTATAGGGTCAATGTAACATTGCACTGGGCGAAATTCAACAGGCAGGGAAGACTTTACTCAACACTGTTGTAATAGGGGAGAGAGGCTCAACTCCACACAGCTGAAACAGGGGGAGGGAGGCCTCCTGAGGGCTGGGTGAGCTGGGAGAAAAGTACTGGAGGACTTTAAGGGGAGATTGATCAATGGGAGGAGCAAATGGGGTTATTCCTGAGTATGGCAAACGTCTTCCTCAAGGTTAGACCATCTGTGTTTGCTACTTGGCACCTGTCCAAGTTAGGGTCATCTCCTCTGTTTCCTTAATGGGTTTTGGGGTGCTGTTTCCTTAATGGTTCCATTTCAACGGGATGGCTCTCAGGTCCTGGAGAAAGACCTGGGTTGTAAAACTGGCAAGAAGCTTTTAAAAAGATTTACATCTCAAAGGGGCAGATAAAGAATTTATGGTTGATTTTCAGTTTTCTAAAGTAAATGCTGTAGGAAAAGGGAAATCAGGGGTGTAGACTTGGGAGGAAGGCCGCTAAAGTTTAGTCAAGCTGAGGGCCACATTAAGGCTAGCTTGGTCAATAGAAGTAGTGTTCTAGTCTCCTTTTCGGTATCTTCACAACTGCATACATCTTTGCTACATTAAAAAATTGCCCAATATCAAAATTGCTCAATATCAATGAATATATGGGCTCAGAAATCCTTTTATTTTTTCCCCTTCGTGCCTTAAAGTTTTCAAGTTAAAGATCTTTCTAAAGGTGATGTTATTTTCCTCAGAATATGTGCACTGGAGTATACTTATAATCTGACTTAAACAAATATCCTCTAAGGTTCAAGAGAATTTTAGGGATATTTATGAATTAAGGAAACATAAAGCAAAACCACTTTAAAGCAACTCAGGCAAATTTTTACAGGTAAGTCAGCATATTTATCACAGTAAATAAACATGAGGTAATAGCTTTTGAATGTTAAATAATTGTCGCCAAAAAAAAGTATCTCCTGGGAGACTTTATCACAAGATGTTAACTCTTTCCATGAAGCATGGGAAGGTTTATACTGTGCGTCAATAATTTTCAAGGCAAGAAAGAACCACAGGCCTCATGTTAAACCACCAGCACCCCAACCATCAGGATAGAAGGGAGCTTGTTCAGTCCCTGAGAGAGGTTTGCTGACAAATTTAATATAAAAAATGCAGCCAACTTTCAAAGTGGCAGTGTGCTGGCACCTTTCACACCCGTGTTGCATGGAAAAGGGGTTAAATATACAGGTGAGCCTCTCTGAGAGAGATGTCAAAGAAAGGAGTCTGAAGAGGTGACAAAGTGGTGGCCAGCTTGGAGCTGAAGCACTGCCAGGAGATGGGGGTGGTGCTGTTGAGCCGACTCCGTGGGTTTCACTCCAAGTGTGATGGATCCATGAGGGGGCCTGCAGAAAGGAAGTGACATGGTCTGACTTACTATTTAGAAAGATAAATATGAATATTCTGTGGACAGCAGATTATATGTGTCAACTGAAAAAATGCACAACCTAAAAGTTGAGAATTATGTTTTATTCGGCGGACTTTCTGAGGACTTCAAGCCTGGAAGGCAGTGTCTCAGAGAGCTCTAAGGGACTGCTCGGAAGAGGTGAGGGAGGGGCCAGGGTTATAGATGGGTTTTTGCAACAAAGGTCAGGGAGTCCAAACATCAAAAGATTACCGTTCATTAAAGAAAACCAGACATCTCAAGTTAAGGGATTTAGTGCTTTTCTATGTATGGGAAGATGCAAGAGTCCAGGCTCATTGAAATCATTCCTTTGATATGCACCTCAGCTATCTGGGGCCAGTGTCCTGTGTTTTCTCATCCTGAGTCCCCTCAGGGTACATCACTGGGGGCGGCTGCAGTGGCTGAGGGCTTGATGGTGGGCATCCTGTTTCCATCCTGAATTGCTTCAGGGATTACAGTCTGGGTGGCTGTAATGTGACGGCTTGATGGCTGCAATATCCTTTGTTTACTGACATGGCAGGTGGCATTTTTCATTCACATGGGGCAAGAGTGGGGGCAGGAGGCCATGGAGGAGGTTATTTCAACATTCTGAGTGAGAAGTAAGGGTGGCCTGGATGAGGGCGATGTGCTGGAAGAGAGAAGAAGTGGTCAGAGTCCGGAGTATTTTTTAATGTGAAGCTGAGAAGAATCCCTGTCAAGTTAGATGTGAGGGCTGAGAGAAAGTGCTAAGGAAGCCTCAGAGGATCTTAGCTTGGGCAGCCGGGTGAATTGTGGTGCCATTTCCTGAGCTGGGCGACACTGGCAGAGATGTAAGTTTGGGGGGGAGACATCGGGAATGCATTTGTGGACCTGCTGAAGGTGTCTCCTAGGATATTAGAAACAGGAATCTTGAGTCAGGAATGTGTCGGAGAATGAAAACACACAGTTAGGACTCTGTAGCATGTGGATGTATCTAAGCCTGCCAGAGCCGATGAGATCATTCAGGGAGTAAGTACAGATAATGGGAGAAGAGAAGGGGGCAGGGAGTTGAGCTTAGGGCTCTGTTACAGAGAAAAATAGGAGGAGGATCCAGTTGAGGAAATTGGGAAAGAATAGTCAGTGAAGTAGGAGGACCACAGGGAGGGTGTGGAATCCCAGAAGCCAAGTGCAGAACGCTTTTGAAGAAGGGAGCCATTCATTGTGTCACTGCTGCCATGAGGTTGATAAAAATGAGCTCTGTGCCTAGACCATTGGATTTGCTTGATAGAGGTCATTAGGGACCTTGATAAATGGGGTTTCAGGGAAAAGCAGGATTAAACAAGGGGTTCAAGAGAGACAGTTGGAGATAAAATGGTAACAGTGAACATAGATACTTCTGAGGGATGTAATGGGGAACAGAGAACTGGAGCAGTAGCATGGGGAGGATGTGGGATAAAGGGGTTTTTGAAACAATAGGAGATGTTAGAACATGTTTATATGATGATGAAAATGAGGCAGAAGGGGAAAATTCGGTGATTTGGGAGATAAGGGATATTTACAGGAAGAAAATCCTTGGGTAGGTAAGAGGGCATTGGTTCCAGTCACAAGAGGAAAAGTGTGGCCTGGATAAGAGTCTAGGCAGTTAAAGCTTCAAATGGGGGTTAGAGGGCCAAGCCAAAAAGTACAGAAATTGCTAGGTGCAAGGATAAGAAGTTTATCATCAGACTGATTCTATTTGAGTTGAATGAAATGAATGGATTCCAAACCTAGCATCTCCCCCTTTTGCCTTTATCTTCAACTCCCATTATGTGCCAACACTTGCCTTGTCGTCTCTCTTATAACCCATCCCTTTCTTGCGATAACTGCAGGTGTCATGTGACCTTGGTGAATTCCCTCACTGCAACCCCTTCATCCCGCTGAAGATACTGCCCGAGGGCCTGGGGGAGTTCTGCCCTGATCATACTGAGGGGGATGGGTTTTATGAAGATGAGCCCTCTGCCTGGAGACCCCTTCCATGGGACATGCTCTCTCTGTTGCTGGCAGCTGCAGTGCTGTCTCAACTCCAAAGCAGAGACACCTCACATGTCGACTTGTCACCTGCTGGCCTCTTGTGATGACACGGAGCTCCCCTGACAGCACTGCCAAATTATTTAGGCTTTTGTCTTTCTAGTGGTGCAAAGTCCTAGGTAATATTGAGAGGTGAGTGCCTTCCACAGGCTATCAGCTCTAGTTTGCCCTTTTTGCCATGAATGAAGTACTGGAAATTAGTTATAATTAGCTTGATACAATAATCATGGATATTATACTCTGTGACTCTCATTTAAGCTATAGTAGGCTTATTGTCTCATCTCATTCAGTACATGTATATTTGTGTTTTTGTGTGTGTGTATGTATAGATATAGCTCTGTAGTATCTGACATTAGATGTTAGATGCTATTAGGTAATATCTGATGTTAGAGAAAGAAGAAACCTACTGTAGTAGACAGAATAATGTCTACATCCTAACTCCAAACCCTGTGAATATGTATGGTACCTTACATGGCAAAAGGGACTTTGAGATGAAGACATTTTCTTGGTTAATCTGAGTGGCCCAGTGTCATCACAAGGGTTCTTATAAGAGGGAGGCAGGAGTATCAGTCAGAGAAGGAGATGTGGTGGGTGATGGAAGCAGAGATCAGAGGGAAGCAGCTGTGAGCCAAGGAATGCAGGCAGCATCTAGAAGCTGGGAAAGGGAAGGGACAGATTCTCCCCTGGAGCCTCTGGACGGAATTCAACCTCCCAGTGACACCAAGAATTTAGCTCCCTAAGACCCATTATGAACTTCTGACCTCTGGAAACATAAGTATGTGCTGTGTTAAGCCACTCTGTTTGGGGTAATTTGTTACATCAGCAGTGGGAAACTGATACACTACCCCAATACTGTTTACCTAAAGGGATGACTTTTTTCTTAAATATCTCCCTTTTCCCTTGTCTTTTTCCCTCTGCAGGAGATAAGAGGCTAGGTGACCAGGCAGGAAGAGTAAGTGAGCCTGGGAGCCAGAACAGCTGAGGGTCATTAGTGTGTGTCCAGGGCCAGCACAGCGGGAGTGGGGCAGTGTGGGTGGGGCCTCTGGCTGGTGATTGAAGCCATCTGGCCAAGGAAACTTGGATGGAACAATTCTAAGGGAATTCTGCTTTGTTTGGATTTGGCTCTGTGCAACCCCCCTCAATCAGTAATTTGAATCTTTTTCACATAACCAGGCCAAGTCAACTGAAGCTTTAAATAGGAAATTATTCCACTCTGGAGAAATACTAATTTTCATAAGGAAAATGCCTTCAACCAAAATTAAAGAACTATTTTCAAATCCTTCCACTGCTTTCTAATTTCTCTATCAGTTAAATAGCTTCTCTCAGCACAGTATCTGAGCATATTACTATTTTACTATTTTATCATTATCAAAAAAGAGGCAGAGGAAATATTTATATATCCTGTTAGGTACTTCAGAGTAGTACAGCTATGAAAGGCACTGCACTGCTATGACATTGATTTTTTTTTTTAAAGAAGGCCATTTATAGAAACATAATAGGACTATTTTATGATTTTGTAGAAGTTTGTATTTTTATGGTGCTCATTTCCATCTCTTTTCTGTTGTCATTAATTACTCTTCATGAAGGAAAGTACTTCCCTGAACCTAAAGCCCCAGCTAGTTGTTGGAGAGATCTGGGGCTGTTTTGCCTTCTTCTTTGCTTTTGAAAGTTGGTTTGCTTTTATGGGCCTCAGTCTTTTCATCTGGAAAATAAGAAGGTTCTCTCCAATGCTGATTTTCTAAGATTTCAGTAAAGTCGTATTTGCTAAGAGAGAAAGGTGGGCTAGACCAAGCTTCAGCATTTTGGAGATGATTTTCCATATTGGCCTTAAGAACTGACTCAGGAAGCCTGACCATGCACTACTTCCAATAGACAAGAGTGCACTGGTCAGCAGGTCAACCTCAGTGATGCAGTGCCCCTTTCCATCCCCACACCCATCAGTGTGCCCCTGGATGGTCCAGAGATGCCAGAAGGGGCCCACTTTCTCTGGGGGATTAAACCTTGTAGAAGTGGTAGTCAGCACAGATGGGGAATTTCAAAGTTACAGGGCCTTCTCAAACCACACATAGAGAGGTGGGGCACATACTCGAGATGAAGGTGTAAGGTAGGTGGGAGGAAGGAGGGGCCTCCTAGAGCCTTCAGGCCCTTGTGACCACTTGACTTTGGTTTCAATTGGAGTGAACTCAGGAGCCATGGGCGGGTCTTGAATAAAGCTGTAATGTGACATAACTTATTTGTAAAAGAAATGACTCTGACTTCTGAGTTGAAAATAGATGTTAGGGCGATGAGGGCAAAAACAGGGAGATGAGGACAGGAGGCTCTTGAAATAATCCAGGAATGAGATGAGGGCGACTGGCGTCAGGATGGTAGGAGCGAGGGGAAGGGAATTGCCTACACTCTGGGGATATTTTGAAGTTAGAGCCCCCAGGATTTACTGATGTATCAGATGTGAGTTTGCAAGAGAGCAGTCAAGGGTGACTCCAATGAGATGTGGTAGAGAAAATCGGGGAAGGGGAGTCAGGAGTTTGCCTTTGGATAGATCATATTTTTATGTTAGACGTTCAAGTAGAAATTGTAAGTGGGTGATTGAGGATAGAAGTCTGGCATTCAGAGGGAGTTCTTTTTGTGAACTGTCCTTTCTTGTATTTTGCATCTCAATTAATGCACTTCTTATACATTAAGATAATGAATCCTTTGCTATAGATGTCAATAGTTCTTCTCTTTATTTGGTTTACAAATTTGGTTTTAATTTTTAGAAAAGTAAAATTCCCCCACAATTAAATATTTTCTCTTGCTGTTTCTTCCAGTGGTCTTTTTTTGAGCATTCGATACTCTATGTTCATTGATTTAATATGATTTTCAAGAATTTTTGATTCTTGATTTCATTTTGGGAATTTATTTTGGCATTTGGGGTGACATGACGATCCAAAAAGCTCTGGTCAACTTGGAGGATGGCCATTCTAACAAACTGAAATTCAACCAGAATATTTGCCTGTGAGGCGGTATTTAAACTTAGCCTTGTCAAAAGAGGAATTAACATATGTAATGTGTGGCCTCAAAGTCTGATGCAATTTTTGGTCTTGTTAGTAATATGTGATGTATGTATTATGGAAGACTACAATCCTGCTTTTGGAGTGTTGGATTTGGTTTGGGATACTACACTTTAGGAGTACGTAGGATCTGGAATTCATTCTGAAGAAGAGAGTAAACTCAGAAGACAGCCGGCGGGGTGTCGGGGGGGGGGCAGTTACTGAGCTTCAGGTGTTATCCCAGCAAAGATGCTCTTCTCAAATTCTAAAATCCTCCAGAATGGTGGTAGAGAGAAGGAGGAAAGGGAGGAGAACTAGGCTTGTAGAGTAAGTTTGATGGGGGGTGGATAATTAGTAATAGAACAATAGGACCCAGTAGACAAGATTTTTATGCTTTCCTCTTTCCCGACTCTGAACTGAATATGGTACCAACTGTGGACTCAATCTTTTAAGAGCTGTGGGGGTTTGGGGTCCAAGTGCCACGAAGATGAAGGACCTGGAAAATGAGATACATTAGGTTACAGGCCAAAGAAATGGCTATGATGTAGCTTGGAAAAAAGAATAACAGGAAGTGGCCTCATTATGCAGTATATGAAACATCCTTCTAGAGAGAACAGTTTCCACCTGAACTCACTTCCCTTCAGTCTTGGTTCTTTACCAAAAATGCTTATGGTCTCCCTGTCTCCGCTGCCATTAAACAACCCCCCCCCCACACACACACCTATGAACGTCTCACTGATAGATTAAAATGTGGACCATTGGGCTTCCCTGGTGGCGCAGTGGTTGAGAGTTCGCCTGCCGATGCAGGGGACACGGGTTCATGCCCTGGTCCGGGAAGATGTCACATGCCTTGGAGCGGCTGGGCCTGTGAGCCATGGCCGCTGAGTCTGTGCATCCGGAGCCTGTGCTCCACAACGGGAGAGGTCACAGCAGTGAGGGGCCTGCGTACCGCAAAAAAAAAAAAAAAAAAAAAAAAAATGTGGACCATTTGTGTCAAATGAAGTATCCACTGCTTGGGCAGTTTATCTTCCTTTTCTCTAATAAAACGTTATTTAGAACTCATCTCTTCTATAAAGTTTTCCTAGACAAAGCTTAGTGGATTAGCTACTTCGTTTTTCTTCAACACACCCCTTATGTAAATCTTATATATGGATCTTTCCATGTTTATGTCATGCGTCTCGTAAATAGATTATATTTTATACAGGTAGTATATACAATAATAATAATATGTACATAATCATTACATGTATATGAATGCTATCTGTATATTTAATTAAATTATTCAAGGAATTGTTTGGTGGCACACCTAGCACTTGTGATTTTAAAGGTCAATTCATGCTGACATTGTGTCTTCTTTTGATTGTAATCTTTATGAATGCAGGGCTGTTTCTACTATTATTTTTAGAGCCCTAGGTACTGGTGACTGGTTGGACTCAATATTTATATATTTGCTTATTTATTTATTCTTTCATTCATCCACTCACATACTAGATATTTGTTGGGTGTTCTTCTAGGCTAAGGGACTATAGCAGTGAAGAAAACAGAAAAAATATCCTGCTGTTTTGAATATCACATTCCACTGGGGAGAGAGAGGTAATAAATTCATAATTATAAAATAATAAATACGTAAATAATATCAGATGGTGGGAAGTACTATGAAAAAAGATAGGCCAGCAAGAGAGAGAATGAGGTTTAGCTATTGGTCATCATCCTTTGAACATAAAGCATAACTATAGAGATTTAGGGTGGGAAATAAGAATTACTAAGAAGGTATCAGTTAACTTAAAAAGCTGTGCATTCTCCTTTTGAAATAATCTTAGTATAACTTTAAGTGTAGCTTCACTCAGGCAATGAGGCAGTTTAGCTAAGTTTAATTGCATCTGTGAATCTGAGAACAGAACTGTATCTGCAGAGATTATTTGTCAAAGGCAGGCAGTGTTTTCCTTTCATGTGCAAAGCTCAAGTCTGATTGTGTGAGCCCCTGATTGAGTGGCTTGGATAGAGATCAAAGTCCTTCATCAGACCCACAATGCTGTGTGCATAGCCTCCATCCTCCCATTTTGGTCCTGTTTTGCAGGCTGCTTCCTCATGCTCTCTCTCTTCTTTCTTCTCCGTGGATGTGTCTCATCCCGTCACACCGCAGGACACGTTGAAAGGCTCCCTCTGCTGCACTGTGCTTCCTTGACTGTTCCTTTGAGCCTGTGTCTTCCGGAAGCTTCCCCTGACTGCTACCCTTTGACCGTTATGGCATCACAGTTCTTTCTTAGATCTCAGTGCAGGTGAAATTTTACAGATACTCATGTGATCTATTACTCAAATAATTTGAGCAATCAGTTAAAGCCTATAAACTCCTTGACTCATAGTTGGGTTAGGTGACAAACAAACTAGTTTCTGTAGTAGATATACCTGGAAAGACAGATTTATGAATATTCTTAGAATTTAGTTGTGTAGAGTTATAAACTCTGCCAGTGCCTAGAGGAATCCACAGTGCACATTAAAAGTATACACTTAATTTTGGTTACCTAGTTACCCTGGCTGGGTACATAAGAGACTCTGTTGGAACTCTGGGAAACATTGAAGAAAATTATGTAATAGTATAAAATTTAAATCACCTTCTTATATTTTAAAAAGGAGAGTGACATCCAAAGAGATTTCTCTAGATTTCATTCTCTTTTTTAAGTTTAGAATATTTAAAAGAAACCAATGACTCTATCCTCACTACTGAAACAAATCTGTACATTTAGATTGGCAGAATATTTTATGGTATGGTTAGAACTGGGCTCAGAAGAGACTGTGACCTTTGCACATTTGATGATTTTATTTTCTTAATTTCCTTTTCAAAGCTATACATCTTTCCTGGAGCATCGGAACTCTGAATCATGGAAGAAAGTAAATTGATTCTGTATTCTTCAACCCTACAATTTGGCAGCGAGAATATTTTTTTCCTAAAAATGACTCATTTACAAAGAGACTTTGTGTGAACATGGAAAAGACTTACATACTCTCAGAAATCTTGCAGTTGGGGGTAGGGTGGGTATCTGGGCCTGCTAATAATTGCGAAATGGCAAAATTAATGTTGAACAGGATTAGTTGGTCAATGATCATGTGAAAGTTACAGTTCTACAAGAAAAGACAGACACTTTTATACTCAGAAAAAGAAAAACTCAGTAAGCTATATAAAAAGCTTATCATTTTTCCTGTTTTAGGGCATTTTTCTTGTTTTAATGTACCCTGCTATGAGTCAACCAATGTTTTATTTTTTGCTCCTCTCGGAAAGTGTTCTGTGTTGTAATATTCCTCACCGTTAACCTTTATTTTCCTGATTTTTAGTCCAAAATTTGTTGTTCTGAATTTCATCCAATTTCTTCTGGTGATTTGCCCTGGGATCTCCCAGCTTGAATGTGGTTTTGGTTTTTCTTTATTTTGTTGCTAATCACGCTTCCTCTAGCTTCTAAAATAATCATTGAATATCTTGATACAACTAAGTTTTCAAGAATGCATCTCATCGTACATTAAGAAAACAACAACAAGCTGGTTCTTATAGTGTGGGAAGCATTGATTATTCCTGTATTGCAGTTCTTCTAAAGACAAAGCAAACAGGGCCATTAAAAAATACACAGAGACCTTGTTCACACGTTCAGCAGTAGATCTGTATGCATTCTGAAGAAAGGTGGTCATGATGTGATGCCCAGCCATGCCATTCTTCATGCTCTAACGGTGGCCATTAAGACTACAAAATAACATTCTGCAGAAGTGTTCTCATGGCTTTGCACAATAGTCACTGAGTCTGAAGACAAGAAAGAAGCTCACCTTTACTGAGTTCCTTATGCCTGCCAGACTTTTTCACCTGATTCCATTTATTTCTTTTCAGAAGCAAAGTGGGTATTATTATCCTAGTTTATGGTGAGAAACTGAGGCTTAGCTAGGCAAAATGACTTAGCCGAAGTCCCACAGAAAGTCAAGGGAGGAGGAAAAATTCAGCCCCAGGTCTTTTCCAATTTCAAACTTCATTGCCTTTGCACTTCACTGTGCTGCCTCCCAGGATTTGGGGATGTGATGAGTCTGCCTGAGGTCACATTATAAGTCAGAGGTGAGCTGGGAACATTGGGGCATCTCCACATTGCTTTAATCCATTAAAATATGATGTGCCCTCTCTAACAAATGCAACACGTTCCCTTATTTCTTCTTCGAAGGGGAGAGATGGCATGGCAGCTTCTTTTTTTTTTTTTTGCGGTACGCGGGCCTCTCTGCCGCGGCCTCTCCCGTCGTGGAGCACAGGCTCCAGACGCGCAGGCTCAGCGGCCATGGCTCACGGGCCCAGCCGCTCCGCGGCATGTGGGATCCTCCCGGACCGGGGCACGAACCCGTGTCCCCTGCATCGGCAGGCGGACTCTCAACCACTGCACCACCAGGGAAGCCCGGTATGGCAGCTTTTGATCTTCTACAACAGATTAACTTTCTGAAAAAAAAAGTAATAAAGCAGATACAACATTTGGCTTAACTTTTGGAAAAAATGTGAAAGAAAATAATTCATTAAATGCGAACTTTGCTGATGACCAACCATTTTGATACATAGTAACTTTCTTTTGAGGAATTTTATGAACATTCCTTTCCTCTGGGTCTTCAGAATTCTAACCAACTTAAAACCAGTCTGGCAAATGGACTCCCTTGAATCCGATGAATTGTTCTAGAATCCTAAGATTGGATGTGCCATGATGCATTTTCTGATAAGAAGGTATTTCCACCTGCTCTGTCAACTTACTAGTTACGCAACTTTTGGCAAGTTCTCAGTTTCCTCATCTGCAAACGGGGATAATGTAGAACCTACATTAAAGGGTGGCTATGAGGATTAAGTGAATTAACATATATGAAATATGTAGTCTGGAACATGATAAATACTATATAAATCATTGTTATATTATTTATTCCAGTTACAATAGCATGTTTCAAGTCATGTCGGACTATCCAGAGGGTGCACATGGGTTTTGAAGGATCTAAAGAACATCCTAGGAGGTGGCATTTATAAGTAACCTGGTTCTGTGTAGACGTCTGCTAGCAGTGACAGCTGAAATACAATTCTAGGCCCATCTGATTCCAGAGTGAAGGAGATTCAGTGATAACTAGACCGGCAGAGATACCAGGCTGAACAAACTGTGTAGCTTGACTTTCTTCTTTCTCCTCACTCACTGATCTTGAGAACGTGAGCCACGCAGTATTACTAACAGTTTCAATTTGCCACCGGAAGCAGCTCAAGCAAACGTGATTCCTTGGAGAAAGAGAGTTTTTTCACACTTGCGTGCAGCATGGATGACTTGGAAGTGAATTCTTCCAACGTTTGATTAACAGAATATGTAGCAGATGCTCTGTTCAATGCTAGAGATATAGAAATAAATGATACCTGGTCCCTAATCTCAAGGGAGCATAATCCAGTGACACAGAGACAGTGCCAGCCCAGAGAGCAGATGATGAGTTTGAAAATTGCAGGTTGTTTTTGTATGGAGTATAAAGAGGTTGCTTATGAGACTCGTTCACAGTGAAGTAAAATGTTTAAGGATGGGGCCAATGGACTCGAGAAATATTTGAGTTTGAGGAATACAGGAGAAAACATAATTATGTGAACAACTGAATGGGGAAAGGCTGATGGTTGGTTATGGAAATTATATAGTCATCCTCATCCTGGGAGTAGCTGAGAGCATTTTATAAAATGAGAACTTCCAGTGCATATAAAAGGAGAAAAACAATAATCTAAGACTAATCTTTCTGGGACAACCATTAGTATTGCTATTATTGTTAGTATAGCTAGCAAAGAATAGTAAGAGGAATATTTGAAAATGGGACTGGAAAAGCAGGGAATTCTGATGTTTCTGAAATTACAGCTAAAAATGTACTGACAAGTGAGTGGGTGAATACAAAGATCCATGCAGACACCCATGAATAGCCACATGGAAATGAAGGTTTTAGATTCAAGAATGAAGATGTTATTGGAAACATTAATGAGATTTGTGTAAGTAACTCTTGACAACAGAATACTGTACCCAAACAGTAAGATCCGAGGAAGATGGGATGTGGATAAGAGAAGTAAATGTTTGCAGGTGCCAAGTGGTCCAAGTCAACCCAATATTGAGCCTGGTAAACCTAGATAAATGTTGAGGGACTGCAAGTTTGTTTTGGAGTTTAGTTGCCGTGTGCTGAGTGAAGATTGAATACTTTGCCTCTGTCTGAAAAAGTTGTGCTGTTTTACCAAAGCTCCAGATTCTGGAGGGATGTGTAGGAAGAAGTGGAGATGAAAGTGACCTCAGCAGATGGCTCGGCCTTGGAAGGTGTGGCGACATGTCACAGCCATGTTCGGGGGGTAGACTTTCTAAAATGGGCAAACCAAAGGCTGTTATAGACTTACCTTGAAGAATAATATTCATCCAGGTGCAGTTTATTCCAGAGGTTAACTCGGATGGCCATAATCAGGTAGTTTAAAAATGTATTACATTTGTTTAATCCTCCAATCCTAGATGTTTTTCTTTTGAATACATTGAATATGTTTCTAATGTGCAGAACATTTCTCCAGCAACTGTGAACATTGTCTCTCTATTTCCCTCCCAGAGCCTTCCTTTTAATCAAAGCATTTCTGGATAATTTTATTGAGTTAGAGATATTTCAGACCTTTTTTCCTAAAGACTGAAGGATGTGAATTCCTTATTAAGCATTTTGCCACTTTGTTATTTTGGTTTCTTAAACAGTCACGAAGTGAAGTCATAAGGTGTGAGAAATGTGAGAAGGAATGAATTCTGAAATGGAGGGCTGCTCTGTGTAAATATGATGAAATATTAATTACTTCTTGTTTCCTCTTCTTCAGGGATATCAGGGAATGGCAGGATCACCAGGTGTTCCAGGATCCCCAGGAATACAAGTATGTGATCTGTATATACATATTTTAGAAATACCATTTCTAGTGAACCAAAACACATAACTAACAGAATTTTATTTTGTGGTTAATTTAGGGAGCACGAGGACTACCAGGTTATAAAGGAGAACTGGGGAGAGATGGAGAAAAGGTAAATATGTACAAGCAAAGGTGTGTTCAGTTGTTTTAGTCACTCAGAGACAAAGGATGCAATCTGTGATGACTCCCATTCAATAATGTTCGTCTTGGTGAATGCCAAGATGTCAGCTCAGAAATGTGTCAGTGGCTGTTGGCTGATCAAGCTCACAGGAGGCTTTTATCACTAGATCAAAGTGGTTATCACTAGATGACCACTGTCAGATGGCACAGGTATTGGCATTGCCCTGGTACCATGTTCCTTCTCTGTGATTAAGCTCTGTAAGGAGCTACCTTCTTAGAGGGAAGAGCATTATGTGAATGGAATGTGTTCCCGTGTTAGCCGCAGACAGCCATATGTCCATCTCCACAGCAGAAATCTATCTTAGCCTTACTGGACTTCTCTCTCGTAAGGATTCAGTGGGTACAGACAACATTTGTCT
This sequence comes from Lagenorhynchus albirostris, assembly GCF_949774975.1. Classification (NCBI taxonomy): domain Eukaryota; kingdom Metazoa; phylum Chordata; class Mammalia; order Artiodactyla; family Delphinidae; genus Lagenorhynchus; species Lagenorhynchus albirostris. The sequence continues at coordinate 61,007,494 of NC_083104.1, forward strand.
GATTTCCTTTTTTACAGCTCTGAGATTTGCCATGTTCTTTAAATATGTTCAATATTTTAGTACCTCCCCAGGGATCTAATCCTGCATCCAGGTAGCTGGTCCACATCCAAGATGCCCATTGGAATTTGCTCGAATCCCCATGATGATTTGTTAGCTTAATTCCTAAAGCACAGTCTTATTTCTATGTTCTTTGAAGGCCTTCTGTCTGCTCTTGATAAAAACCTGAACTAATTTTCTAGCTCCAATTCTTGCAAAATGATTGCCTTTTAAAAATAGTGTGCACAGAATTCACACTTGAGAAACACTGATCTGGGCTCTGTCTATTTTATGTTTTTCTGGTTGCTTATGCTGGTTATAGAAAATTGTAGCTGCTCAAGTACCATCTCTGGATGGACCCCTGGAAGATCTTATGATGGGTCTACTGCTTTCAAACTGTTTGATCTTGGCACGTGACTTGATGTCTTTGAATCTTATTTTCTACATTGACTCAGTGGGGATTTCTTTACAGATTTGTTGTAAGGATTAAATGCGATAATATATGAAAAATACTTAGTGTGGTCCCTGGTACAGGGTCTTCCTTAAATAAATGCCTGTTGTTTTGTTGTTCTGTTTTGCTTATCAAGGAGCGAGGTTGTGGTTGGGATGTCACATGGGGTGGGCTGGCATGTGTCATGGGCAAGAAATGTTAGAGCAAACAGAAGGGTTAGCGTCTGGAAAAGAAACAGAGAAGATGGAATGTCAGGACAGCTCTATAATGTGGGGAGAGCCAGGGAAGGCAGAACAACAGCAATAATTGATAGAACTCTGGAGGAAGTGGTACAAAATCCTCTTTTCTCCTCAATGGCCCTGGGCCTCTATGAATCTTTTTAGCCACTGGCAATCTCTGCCTATTTAAAATGATGGAGGTGCATCTTAAGAGGTGCTGAAGAGCAGGCCAGGCCCACAGGAATGGAGATGTCTTATATTTGTATGTTCTGGAGGTATCATGAGAGACCTCCAACCTCCTCTAGGAGAATGGGGGATTCCACTAGGAAGGTGTGGATACCTGTTCCTAGGAGACCACATACCAGGCACCTCACCCACATTCTAGTCTACAAGATTGTTGCTGTTTCTTTAACATTCTCACAAGTAGCCTGATTTGGGGATGTGGGGAATATATAAAAGTATGCATGTATGAATAAGTGTATTTAGGAGTGGATGGGTTAATACATTTATTTGTTTTTGTGCTGACTTGGGTTTTAGAGACCCAAAATAAAAAGGAGGATTTTTATTCATTTATCTTAAAAGAATTGGAGTAAAATACCTTATTTAAAAGTAAAGAACAATAATCTATGAAATAGAAGCAGACTCATAGACATAGAGAACAGACTTGTGGTTGCCAAGGGAGAGAGGGATGGATTGGGAGCTTGGGATTAGCAGATGCAAACTATTACATATAGGATGGATAAACAACAAGGTCCTACTGAATAGCACAGGGAACTATATTCAATATCCTGTGATAAACCAAACTGAAAAGAATATGAAAAAGAAGTATATATATATATATATATATATAATCACTTTGACATACACCAGAAACTAACACAACATTGTAAATCAACTATACTTCAATAAAACAAAAATTTTTTAAAAAGAACAATACTTCTATTAGTCACATCTTAAGGTAACTGCTGTATTGTTTTTGGTCATTGCACTCTGTTTAAAATAGTACTTTTACAAAGCCACACATTTTATTAAAGAAGATAAGGTGAATAAGATGTATGTTTATGTAAAGTTCTTTGTTTTCAGACCAGTAGTGATTTCATTCAGTGTCGTTTTCTGAAGTTCATTGTTTGGGTGTCAGCTCTGATTGACACAGTCATTGTGGGCCTAAACTCACCACATGCTGCTTCTAAATTCCCTCCTTACATTCCTTCTGGCTGCAGGGATTTCTTTATTTAGAGCTACAATAATTTAGTGAGTTAGTTAAAGGCATTTCCTTGGGTGTTCCTCTAGAATACAATTTGTTAATTTTCAGAAATGGGAAGGTTGAAAACATACCCTGGAGATGGCCTTGACTTGTGATTGCTCAGGGCATTTTTTCCAGGCATAACCCATGGCCTTTAGGGGATTGTTCCACGCTGTAATGTTCTCTGTTAGGATATTTTCCCAGAATAATTTCCATTTTGTGGATTTCCACTGAAACTCCCATAGGAGTTCCCACTTAAGATAATTAAAATTATATTCACTTTCTTGCTGACTGTAACCTTTGTTCCTCACATATCAGAAAATAGAATGTGTATAGATTTTGCATGGGGTTTTTCTTCCCCTGAATTTACAAAATTAAAAGGACCCTTTATCCACCAAATTGTCTTCAATTGGTAACTCATTTTATAACATGCTTTAGAGATATTCCTTGGACTCTAAGAAATACTTTAAGTACTTCAAAGAACTTCCTCAGCTTTAAGGAAACCTAATATATTTAAATCGTGTGGAGACACACACACATATATATATATATATATATATATATATTTTTTTTTTTTTTTTTTTTTTGCGGTACGCGGAGCACAGGCTCCAAACGCGCAGGCTCAGCGGCCACGGCCCACGGGGCCAGCCGCTCCGCGGCATGTGGGATCCTCCCGGACTGGGGCACGAACCCACGTCCCCTGCATCGGGAGGTAGACTCCCAACCACTACGCCACCAGGGAAGCCCGAGAAATATATTTTGTTAAAACTTACATTAAACTGGGTTGGTTTTTATGGGTTTTCTAATTGAGTATTTCTAATTGTTTATATGGGTTTCGTAATTGAGTATGAAACTTTCTATGGCAATGCAATTCTGGAGACACAGGAAGTATTAATAATTTTTTTAATCTAGCCAGATTTGTACCAACTCATCACTTGGTTTCTCTGGGTTTAAGAAATAAAATATATTAATTCTATCTAAGGTATCCTTATGAACCAATTATACATTTTGTTTAGTTTCTTCATTAGAGTGTTAAACATTTGAATTGTCCTTTCAAGATCTCACTGTCCCGTTGCTCTCAGCATCCAGAACAGAGTATCATGTAATGAGCGAGCCTTTCTTACATGAATAAACCCCATTATCTGCACTTTGAAAGGCAAAAGCTGAAGTGATGTTATAGCGATATTTATTACATAGTTGGTCATAATCAAGGAACTCCAATATACATGTTGAGAGAACAGTAATAAAGGACCAAGCTGAAAAGTGTTATTAGAGAATAATATGTAAAAAATTTAACATGCTAGTTGCTTTATTTCTTGCAGAGTTCCTGAAGACAAAAAAAATAAAGCCAGTAATGACATAAGAGGGAGAAATAGAACTAACTTAAGAAAGTGGTCATCTTTCTCTTATTTCTAGAATAGAGAGAGTAATCTACCCGTGTATCTTTCTGATAGCACCATGACCCAAACACGGGGTTATGTGTGTGTGTTTTGCAGGATGGGGAGGCTTAATGCAGTGACAGGTTCCAGGCTGTGCCCTGATTTCAGACTGCTTAACCTTCCTAGTCGTACTTCTTAATCTCTTTAAACCTGGTTTCCCAAATCTAGAAAGTGGGACTATAAGTATTTCTTCATAGCCTTGCTGTAAAGACTAAATAAAATCATGCATGTACCTGGCCAAAATTAAACACTGTAAGTTAGTGATGATGATGATGATGATGATGGCGATTTGTAAATGTTTCCGAAAATACCTTTCGTTTATCCCTTATTGTTTCTCACAGTGTTGAAGTGCCCCTTATGAAGCAATCAGACAGGAATTCCCTAAACCTCTTCCCACCCCACTTACCCTCTTTGCTGTGTGTGTACCTATATTCTACCATCTCTTCTGTTAATATGGATGAATTGTCCATGTATAATGTCCAGCCCTCCTCTGTGCTCTGGGTCTCATCCTTCTCCATTACTTTGTGTTATTCATTAGCCCCTCTCTTCTGTGTCACTAGTTTTTTCTTTCTTTTTTAAAAAATTTATTTTATTCCTGTCCTAAAGACGCAGATGTAGAGAATGGACTTGAGGACACAGGGAGGGGGAAGGGGAAGCTGGGAAGAAGTGAGAGAGTGGCATGGACATATATACACTACCAATGTAAAATAGATAGCTAGTGGGAAGCATCCACATAGAACAGGGAGATCAGCTCGGTGCTTTGTGACCACCTAGAGGGGTGGGATAAGGAGGGTGGGAGGGAGACACAAGAGGGAGGAGATATGGGGATATATGTATATGTATAGCTGATTCACTTTGTTATACAGCAGAAACTAACACACCATTGTAAAGCAATTATACTCCAATAAAGATGTTAAAAAATTTATTTTATTGAAACATAGTTGATTTACAATGTTGTGTTAATTTTTGCTGTACAGCAAAGTGACTCAGTTATACACACACACACACACACACACATACATATATATATACACATATACAGTCTTTCTCATATTCTTTTCCATTATGATTTATCACAAGGTATTCAATATAGTTCCCTAAGCTCTACAGTAGGACCTTGCTGTTTATCCATTCTCTGCATAATAGTTTGCATCTGCTAATCCCAAACTCCCAACCCCTTCCTGCCCCACCCCGCTTGGCAACCACAAGTCTGCTCTCTATGTCTGTGAGTCTGTTTCTGTTTCATAGATAAGTTCATTTGTGTCATATTTTAGATTCCAAGTATAAGTGATATCATATGATATCTGTCTTTCTCTTACTTCACTTAGTATGATCATCTCTAGTGTTGCTACAAATGGCATTATTTCATTCTTTTTTATGGCTAAGTAGTATTCCATTGTATATGTACCACATCTTCCTCTCCTCCCTTGAGTTTTTTATTGTAATATTATTAAATATAAATGTATATGAGTTTAAATGTATGTGTCAAATATATATACATATTTGTGATAAGCATGGCAATAATTGATATATTGGTATAATTAATGGTATAATTCACATAATAAATAATAAAATATTATTAAATACATATCTACACACTCTTTTTTTCTAATAAATATTTTGTTTCATCTGAATCTGGAGAAATTGTGAAATTGTTACAAGCAGGAATTTTTCAGAAAACTTTCCCTCCTTCTTATGGAAGGAGTGGTACCACATTTTCCTTCTTTCCTACCTCCTTTCCTCAGAGGCTTTTCTTCCAAAGCAGCAGGGCCTCCCAAAATGTTTTCTAAAGTCAGGCTTGGTTGAGCATCCCTCTGTCTGTCCATGTGGTGCTGATCTGTGTGTGCTCAGGTTTTCACTACTTCTGTGGATGTTTTTGCAAAGTTTTGATTGTTTTCTGATCTTTCAGCCTCTTTTCTTTTAGGGCCCTATAATGGACTCAACATCTCAGTTTATGGTGATGAACCATTCATTCTATGTCCTGCCTCATTTCTTGGCTGCTCTGCTGCTTTCTGTCCTGTTTCCTTTTTCTCTACTGGCATCATTGGGAACCTTACAACTTTTATTGAATTTTTACAGGATGCTTCATCTTGGTTCTAAACTCTTATTTCTCATCTTCATTTTGGGTGTGCTCTGTTTTATGGTCATTGATAAACTGTGGCAGGGACCGTATATTAGGAGCTTAGGAATCTACTTTTTTCCTAGACCTGAGTAGTCCAATGGTGATGCCCAAACCCAAGGGGTTAGAGAGGGAACATTTTAGTAGATTTAAACACTTCCCAGGAAATCATTATTTGTCCTGGTCCTGTGTGACACTTAGTGGTTTTTAAATGAGAAGAGAAGGAACAGGAAGATGTGTAAGGCTTTTGACATGTTGGGTGCTGAAGGTGTTTCCTGTTGTGTGTACGTTTTTCTGTTTTATTTTAGACATGTCTTGTGTGGATATTATCCACATGCATTGCCTATCACATGCCATCCTCGCAAAAAGTCCTATGAGGTTAGTAGAGTAAGTCATGCTCTGCCCGTTTTACATTAATTGTAAAGTAAATGAACCCTATTGTACAGTTTTGAAACTGAGAAATGAGGAACTTCAGTCATCTGTCTGAAGTTACTCAAGGATCAGGGGTTGAAATAAAATGTCTGTATCTCAGTCTGGCTTTCTTTTCCTTTCTTTTCACCATATTTTTCTGCTTTGGCCAGAATTGTTTTTAATAGTGTGATTTCCTCCTCTTTTGCTCTATGCCTGCACCATGAGAAGGCCCAATGCCTGTGAGCAGCTGAGGAGGAGGGGGAGGGGAGGGGGAGGGAAGAGGGAGAGGAGGGGGAGGAGAGGGGGGAAGAAGGCGGGGAGGAGGGGAGGGAGGAGGAGGTTGGCTAGATGAGTGATGGTTTGAACTGATTGTGCCATGATAGTGGATTCATAGTCTTACTTTTGCATGTGTACCTGTGAGATGTTTCCTCCATGTCTCAAAAATAAAGGCTTTAAGAAAGAAAAAAAAACTCTCTCAAGGGAGGAGGGATAGTTCCCTGTAGATTGTAGATTATCAAACTTTTAAACTGCAAAATCTTTGCAGTGAAAGTCTTTGGGGCATGTAGTCCCATATATATGTATGAATTATATGCTGTGCTACTGAATAAAGGATTATGTGCATTGAAAACACAGACACACTGAGAAATTTTGAAAGAATGAGATTTTTAAAATATTAGTTTTCATATTCTCTTGCTACTCAAATAAATAATCTTGATGTAACTTTGGAGACTGAGACTCTAGATCAACCTGTGAGATTGGCAGGCTCATCAAAGGCTTGTTATCAGTCAGGAAGCTTCGAGGCAACCTGGGGAAAAAGGGAACCAACTTACTGCAAATCTTGGATTCTCTTTTATTCTAATCTCTTGTAAACTCAGTGGGAATCGAGAGTGTGACTCCTCAAAACAATTTTTTTATTGGAATTTTCTTGGAGGACTCAAGAGTGTTTACTATATTTTAGAAAATGAAAGTATTTGCATATTCAGTAAATTATCATTAATCACAAGCGAGACATCAGCTAGGATAGAGTAGGTTATGTTGCAATAACACACAAATGCCAAATGCCAATGCCTTAAAACAAAAAAGGCTTATTGCTCATCAAACTGCACACTTATTAGCAGACTCAGGCTAACAAAAGTTTCACCCTTTAGATTTTAACTAATTACAGTAGCAGGTCCCTAGAGAATCAAAGAGTGGCTCATAAACCACTTCCATTCATCTTTAATTAGCTAGAGCAAATTTTGTAAACCACACCAACTTCAAGAGTCAGGAAAGCATGATTCCCTCCGCCTCCCCATATGCTTAGAAGTAGAGAGAATCTGAATATTGATAAATAATAATCATGTCTACTAAGACGAAATAAGAATGCATCAAGAACGGATTTTTTTTCAAAGAGATTGGTGTCTAATAAAGCACAAAACATATACAAAGTAACTATTTTAAGAGAGTAAATGTTAAGTGCCAAAGATGAGAGTTGAATAAAACTCTAGGAGTTGAGAGGAAAGTTGAAAATTCAACAAGGCTTCATGAAAGAAATTGTAAACCGAAGGTTAAACATAGATACAGACTTATAGGGGCTGTTCTTACCCAGTTTAAGAAGCCTCTAACTTAGGGAGGCTGTGGTTCCTTACCGTACTGTGTGTGTGTGTGTGTGCGTGTGTGTATTATCAACAAGACTGTATGAACATCTTTGTATATATTTCTCAGTAACTTTCTCTGAGTATAACCACAGGAAAATTTCCCAGAAGTAGAACTGATTAGAGAATCAAAGCGTTAAGTTCATAATTAAATTTTGAGGCAAATTGCCTATTTACCTTCCAGAAAGTGTGTACTCCCCCAACAAGTGTGTGAAATATCTTTCTTCACACCCTTATCAGCACTGAATTTCATTAAATTTCTGATTTTCATCAATATATGTTAAAAATGGTACTGGTTTGATTTGCAATCATTTATTAGTGAATAAGGTATAAAGTACCTGTCATATGATTTTTGAAAATATTGTTACTTCTCTGTAATTTGCTTTTTATTTATATCCTTTATTTTTTCCTACTGGGCTGTTCATCTTTTTAAAAATTGATTTTTATGTGCATGTCATAAATTGTGTGAAAATATTTTTTTCTGGCTTATGTGTTTTAGAATTTTAGACATACAGAAATTTTAACTATTTATATATATATATATATATATATAAAGTTTTACTTCTTTTTTCCTATGTTTGTATCTGTATAGAAAGGTTCAACATTCTAACATTTTGAATATAATTACTCCTGCTTTAAGTTTTGGAATTTTTATTATTTTATATTTTAATCTTAAAATTTTTGATATTTGGAGTAAAGTTAGATGAGTATTCATATTTTCCCCTTTCTTCTCCTAAAAGGATAGCCAGTTGCTAAACAGTATTTTTGAAATTTCACTTTTTTTCTCATTTATTTGAAAAACCATCATTATCACTAAATTTCCATTCTCATTTGGGTCTGCTGTTTTTGGCTTTCCCTTCTGTTCCATTTACCTGTCTATATCTTCTCCACTGCCAAGCAGTTTTAATTGTTGTCACTTCATAATATGATTTAATACTGGCAGGCCTAGTCCTTCCTTATTATTCTTTATGATCAAAATTTTCTTGGCTATTCTTACATGTTTATTTTTGCAGATAAAGCTCAGTATCTTTTCTTCAAATTTTTTTGGGAATTCCTATTTATGTTTTAATTAGGATTTCTTTGAATTTATGGATTAGTTTTAGAAGCACTGACATAATTTCAATACTGAATTTTCCTATTCAAGATTATGATTTATCTTTCTTTTTATTTCAAACTTAAAACTCAGTGGAATAATATTAAAATTTTATTTTTTATTGGTTCTCAACATTACCTAAGTTTATATGTAGGAATTTTTATCTGTTTTGGTCCTGTTATAAGTGGAACTTTTACTTTAATCTATTTTTATATTGGTTATTGTTTATAAATATAAAAACTATTTTGTATATTAATTTTTAAGACAGCAATTAACTGATTTCTCATACTAATTATTTCAGGGTATTAGGTATGTTGGCATATTAGACATGTAATCATAAATAAAGATAATTTGTTTTCTTCCTTCTAGGATTTACCTCTCTTATTTTTATATTTTGTCTAAACTCATAGGCTAGTCAAAACTGGCTAGAAAAACATTAAAAATAGTGGTAATACTGGGCAACATTGTTTTTAAATTTCAAACAGTCACAATCTCTTTTAGTCCAGGTTTGTGGCTCTTTTGGAAGAATAATTCTCTCAACAGCAAAATACATATTTGTAATTTTGTATCTTTGACTTTTGATTCCAGCCAGTAACATCATCCACAGTCCTGTTTTAGTCATGGCCCTTTCTACATTAATTAATTAGTGATTAATAATTTCTCTTTCTTGAGCCACTATGTCCATCTTGAGAGAATGTTTTGGACCCACCTTAACTGATTTAGAGAATTTGAGAATGGTGTTTATGGCCACACTCTTGATTGGTCCTTCAACTGAACTTCTTTTAAAGGCCTTCTCCAGTTTCATTATTTACCTGTCAGAGATGAGAAAAAAAAGGTGTATCCTCCCAATCCCAGTATCTGGGGACTTGGTCTATGCCTTCTAACTATGACTTGCAAACTGGCCGATTCTTTTCTGAGCTCATCTCTTTTATAGTTACCTTGTCAAATACAGCCAACACTAATTGATTCATGATACCAACATTCTTTTTTTCTCAGTTCTTTAGCTATGTTTATTGGAGGCATTATTTGCCTTTGCAGTTTATTAAAAGCAAAGTTTTTTAAATCAATTTTTCACCAAAATCATAAAATCAATGATTCCATGAATCATTGTATTTCCAACCTCCAAAAATTATTTTTCACTGCCCACTACCTAGTCCCAAAGCCATTGCCAAATGTATTTTTTAATGTTATTGTTTGGCAGCCTTTTTTTTCCTAGTATACCAATTTTTATATTAATTAACTTAGGCTAAGTTTTACTGCAGTAACTGATGATCCAATGGCTCAATGGCCAACACAAGAGCATTTTTTTGTCTTTCATGTTACGTGCCTATTGTAGATAGATGTTGGCTAAAATTTACCGCTTATTTGCTACCCATTACTTTTAAACCTTGGACACAACTTGACTGAATGTATTGTGTTTGGGTCACACTTTCTCGTGTTTTGTATTTTGTAGGTATTGTCTTAGTATTCCCCAAGCATTTTGCTAAATTTCTCTGCCCCTCCCCCATTTCATTGCCGTATGTTAACATGGATGCTGTTCCTTTTATTTTACTTAAAAATCTTGCTTATGACTATGTGGGTAGCTTTGTCCAGATTATATATTTTTTTGGTTCCAATGTGGGTTGATGCTCCTGGTCTTTTCAGTTCATCTGAGATGAGTTTATCTTATCTCCAGGAAAATAAAGTTTGAAGATGGTGTCTTCTATAAACTGTAGCCAGAGAAGGGAAGTCTTAGCTGGGACTTGGTTCATCCTTAAAGGGAATCCTGCTTTGCCCCTTTCTTCTGTACTTTTATTAAGTACTCATTGCCCAGCTAAGTTCCATCTTATCAAGGTGTATCTTAGTCTACCTGGCCTTCATCTGCTCATCTCAATTCAGCCTGAGTTAGCACAGGTGGTTCTTTCACCATTAATTTATTAGATAGTGCTGGAAACTGAAAATGGAGTAGTAATGTTGCCTTTGAAGGGTTCTATACCTTGAATAACTGTGTCACTCTTTAAAACATGTGGATAAATAACCCTCATTAAATTAAGATTTCTAAGAATTACATCCATCATAGATAACTGGTCACATCCTCTTCTCTCCCTACCAGACAAGCTAAAAAGATCATGAATTGTTTGTAGGTAATGTCTTAATTTGCCTAAATAGTAGTGAACTGACCCAAATCTTGCTGTGCCAGCCATTGGGCTTCCTTAACTGTGTCTTGACAATTAAGATTTTTGAATCTAAGGCAATAGCACCCAGTGTGTCCCACAGAAATAAGTCTTAAAACGATGTCCACTAAATATCAAGCTGTTGTGATTTTCTCCATCTCTCTTCCTTTGGAGAGATGGCCTTTCCTCTTCATAAACTCATCTGGATAGATACCTACTATGAGCAATTTCCTAAGATCAGCAATTGGAAGAAAATTCCACAGAATCCTAGAGTGTTTTGAGACCTTCAGCTCAGGGTTTGTCCTCACTGAGCTGGGACCTCAGAGGATGGCTCTCTCCACAGAGTCTTGGCACTTGATCATTTCTATTAACTCCTAGGCCTTGCCACTGTAAGAGCCTAAATATTTTTAGAATAGGTGGCTACTCTCTAAGGGTGCAGTCAGCATTGCTGATGAGATTCCCCTGGCCCAAAATACTTTCCTTCTCTGATTATAAATGAAACCCTGATAAATGAGGATTGGTCTTTCACAGGGATAGGGTTTTAATGTAGATGTGCACTGAACAGTTTGCAGATTTATTTCCAATGAATTTTGACAAGAATGAGGTGGAAGAATATATGTTGATTTTTTTTTAGACTGACATGTGTTTTCTTTAATTAATTTGTTTTATTTTCAGGGTGACCGTGGACTTCCTGGTTTTCCTGGGCTTCATGGAATGCCAGGATCAAAGGTTGAAGAAATCTGTTCTTCTTAAAATTAAGCAATGCCATATTTTATTTCAAATTGAAAGTACTTTATGTTATAAATGGGTTATAAATAAGTGTTGATATATAAATTAAAGTATATTAAAGTAAATGGGTTAAGATTAATAATCATAGTTTACATAAAGCTTTTACAAATTTCCTTTAAAATTTTCAGCCATAAATCTTATAGTATTTAAAAATTGATGAGTAGTTTTCATTATATAGAAATTCTCTTAACTATAAACCTTTTACTATAAGGTCCTGTTATAGTAACAAATGCCCTGTTTTTTCCTTGCTTTTGGTTATAAAGCCTGGGAAATAGGACTTTTTTAAACAAACTTTAAATAATTTATTTCTATTTTATTTTGATGTGGGCATATTAAACTCTGTTGTTTATAATTGGAATTGTTTTTTGTTTAATATATAAGTGAAATATTAATTTTAGAGAAATTAAAATATTAATTTCTCTAAAATTCAGGATTTATATTTTTATCTTTTAGGGTGAAATGGGTCCCAAGGGAGATAAAGGATCACCTGGATTTTATGGCAAAAAGGGAAGTATAGATCCCAAAACAAAGTCTCCATATTGAACTTTCAATACAATGGAAATAGAAAATTTGAATTTCAGTCCCAGCCCACTGTTGTAGCAATTAGCTTTGTTCACCTTTCTCAGGGGATTTATCCAGAACAATGGAAAAATAACTGTTGACTGTTATGCATGGTATTCTATAAGAATACTTTGTGTTATTGAGCCTTCTGAACTTCAAAAATATTTACAGAGAGATTCCTTGGAAGTGATAGCTGTTTAACAGTATCCATTGAGAATCCTATTTTTTCACATTGAAGGAAATATTTAGTCTCTTTATATTTAAGATGCTCATTGCTTTTTACTTTTGCCAAGTAGTGGTTTCTGTGTTTAGATGCTTGTAATTCTGCATCCATCTTATCCTCAATGTCATGTGTCCTGGTAAAATAATGCTTTGCTGAAAGCTGCAGGGTCAACGCAAGCTGTGGTTCTATGAATTCTGTCACTCCATAAGGAAGTTAGCTTACTTTCCTATGTAAGTTCGAGTTGGAATTTTAACTCCAGGGTTAAAATTTTTGTTTTTAATACAGGGTGCAAAAGGTGAAAAGGGGAATGCTGGTTTTCCTGGCCTTCCTGGACGTGCTGTGAGTTTGACAGAAAAAGTTCTTAAATATTTTACTTTAAATAAAATGTAACCTCTACTATCTTCTTTTAAAAAGAAAAATTAGTGCAGAAAATATATTAAAATACTTGTATTTATTTTTTCAGGGAGAACCAGGAAGACATGGAAAGGATGGATTAATGGGTAGCCCTGGTTACAAGGTATTTACAAAAAAAAAAAAGATTTCTGTAACTTGTGAGTGAATATGAGAAAAATGTACAGATATTAGACTTTTTTAATGTATGACATTGGTATAAAATGAATGAACTAAAAGTTGTTTTAGTGTAATTTTAAAATGATTCTAAATTTATTTTGAGTCTATCATGAATTCTTCTGTGTTGGAAATAAAATCCCAGGATATTAGAAGGTTGAGCTTCTTTGATGAGCCATTCAGATGGGTTTGTTTGGTGGATTAGAGGCAGAAGTACTTAGCTGTGTCTCCCAAGGGATTACATTCCTTTTCAGAGAGTAGGGACGGAACCCTTAACCCTAACAATTTCAACTTTAACCCTGACAACTTGTGTGGTGTGAATATGGGAGAATTAGAGCAAGAAGAACAGCAAAAGTGCCAATTACTCACCAGTCCTGAAAAAACTCAAAGGCACATGCCCTTACAATGGTGGGTTAACATCATCTTATTCTTACATAAAGAAACTTTTTTGGGTCAATTATCAAATAGAAACAGGCTTTCTATAGTGTGGCTTATTAAATAAAAGGACATCAGGTAGGTATATGTATTCAAGTCAGTGTATCTAGAATGAGCCAACAATCCACATCATTGTCCTATTGTACGTTGTTTTGTTTTTGTTTTTTTTTTGATCCCTAAGGAGAGAATTTGTGTAAATCCATCAACCACCGAGACCACTTGATCAAGCATTGGATTTAGAGATGTCATCATTTTTCCTAATGGTCAGCACTTTGAAGGCCAAACTTGCTCAGAAATTCAGTCCAAATTTTCTTGGTCTATAGATGTTTTCCCTTCCTTTGGAAACATTGTCCATTTTTTCACTTAAAGGTTATGAAAGTTCTCCAAATACCAATGATTCCTTAAAGATTATAGATAGTACTTCCTGAATGTAAAATATGGGGGCCCATTTTCAAGAGCTTAGTCATGTGTTGTTGTTAATTATGTTTCACTGGTTTTGTATTTTATTTTCCATTTGTTTGTTGATTAAACAGATATTTATTGATATTTATTAGGTGCTGGACATATAGAAGAAAACAAAACTCTCATGGAGCTTATAATATAGTTTCTCTATGTTAGAGAACACAGATTCTTCTCCTTACCTGCAGATTAGGGATTCATCTAATTTAATTTTTCTTTGTCTTCTGTTGTTAAAAGGCCCTGTACCCCAAGAAATGAGATTATACATTTTTTGGGGTGGCAGAGTTTAGAGAATAGAAGCAAGTTGGAATTCCACCTCTCAATGACTTTTTCTAACTAGCTGTATGTCGTATGTCAAATTCTTTGACCTTCAGTTTTCTCCATTTCAAAAATGGAGTAAATGTTACCTACTTAGAATGGTATGGTAGAGACAGAGTAAGATAAAGGAATAAGTGTTCAATAAGGAATTCGTTTACTGCCTATTTTTTGATTTGAACATAGACTTAAGGTGCCTTTTTGAGCTTTTTTTAAAAAAACACTTTATTGAGGTATGATTGACATACAAAAACCTGTACATATTTAATGTAGGCAATTTGGTGAGTTTGTATGTAAGTATATGCAGTGAGCCATTACTGCAATCAATGCCATAAACATATCTGTCACCTCCAAAAATTTCCTTCCTCTCTCTTATTATTATTATTATATTAAAAAAAATAAATTTATTTATTTATTTATTTTTGGCTGCGTTGGGTCTTTGTTGCTGTGTGTGGGCTCTCTCTAGTTGCGTCGAGTGGGGGCTACTCTTCGTTGCGGTGCACTGGCTTCTCAATGCGGTAGCTTCTCTTGTTGTGGAGCATGGGCTCTAGGTGTGCAGGCTTCAGTAGTTGTGGCACGTGGGCTCAGTAGTTGTGGCTCGCGGGCTCTAGAGCGCAGGCTCAGCAGTTGTGGCACATGGGCTTAGTTGCTCCACTGCATGTGGGATCTTCCCAGATCAGGGCTTGAACCCGTGTCCCCTGTGTTGGCAGGCGGATTCTTAACCACTGTGCCACCAGGGATGCCTTCTCCATGTCTTTTCATGACTTGATAGCTCATTTCTTCTTAGTACTGAATAATATTCTTGTCTGGATAGTCCGCAGTTTATATTTCCTTTTTGGAATCTTTGGATAATGAATCATACCTAATTTTCTCTGACCGTATTAAAATCTATTTTCTTCCTCCCACTCAGATTTTTGTTTTGGAATTTTTCAGTCCTACAGAAAATTGAACCTTATAAATATATGAACATTTATTTCTATAATTTTTCTTTGTTGAGCCACCGGAAAGTAAATGAGACACTGTGCATTTCTCTCCTAAACACTTTAGCTTATATCTCCTAAGAATACTTTAATTCCATCATGATGCCCAAGAGATTTAATATCAATACAACACTATTTTCTAATATAAGCCCATATTCAAATTTTTCTAATTGTTTAAAAATTGTTCTAAATAGCTATTTTTTCACCTGATACAATCAAGATTTGTGCACTGCATTTGGTTGTGTATTCGTCAGGGTTGCTCCAGAGAAACAAAACTAATAGGATGTGTGTATGTGTGTGTGTGTATTTACATTATTTATAATGTATTTGTCAATATATAAATGTATATTTATATACCATATATATCAAAATAAATATTTATATTTTCATGTGTGTATATATATATATATTTTTTTTATATATAGAGGGGTAAGGGGGTGTTGGTGAGGGAAAGGGTGAGGGACAGGGAGGGATGGGGATTGATTAATTGATTCATTCATTCAAAGGAATTGTCTCATGCAATTTTGGGGACTCTGCTTTCTGTCACTATAGTTTTACCATTCTCACAATGTCAATTAAATATAATCATACTGTATTTAGTCGTATGGATATATGACAGTTGGTTTCTTCATCTATCAGCTGATGAACATTTGAATTCCTATATTTGGCATTTATGAATAATGTTGATATGAATATTCTTATGCACATCTGAGTTGAAGAAGTTTTCATTTCTCTTGGGTTGATACCTAGTAGAATTGCTGGATTGTATGGTGAGTGTATGCATATTTAACTTCCTAAGAAATTTCCTATTTTCCAAAGTGGTTTCATTCTTCTCTATTGCCATCAGCAATTCAAGAGAATTCCGGTTTTACCACAACCTGCCAACACTTAATATTTTGTATTTTAGCTATTTTAGTTGGTACATAATGGCATCTCATGTGGTTTCAGTTTGTATTTTTCTGATGACTGACAGTGTTGACATCTTTTTATGGGCTTGTTGGCCATTTGTATATCTTCTTTTGTGAAGTATCTATTCAAAACACTCGACCATTTTAAAAAACTTTGGGTGGTCTGTCTTCTTATTGATGAATTGTAAGAGTTCTTTGTATATTCTGGATATTGGTCCTTTATCAGATATGTATTTGTGAATATTATCTCCCGACCTTTGGATTGCCTTTCTTTCTTAATGGTGTCTTTTGATGGGAAGAAGTTTTTACTCTGGATGAAGTCTAACTTCTTAAAATATTTTTTGGTTCATGCCTTTTCTGTTCTATTTAATCTTTACCTAACTTAGGGGCAGAGATTTTCTCGTATCTTTTCTTCTAAAAGAAAATATTTTCAAATTTTCTAAACGCACATATAGAACATCATATTTTCTAAAACTGTATCATCTTAGCTTACGAATTTAGCTCTATGATCCATTTTGATGATTTTAATTTCTATGTATGGTGTGAGGTAAAAGTTAAGGTTCTTTTTTTTCCCCTTTTGGAGACCTGGTTTTTCCAGCACAAATTATTGAAGAGACTATCATTTCCCATTGAATTACGTGAGCATTTTTGCCAAGTATCAATTAATCAATATACGTGTGAACCTATTTTTGGACTCTTGATTTTGTTCTACTCATCTATACCTCTATCGTTTTGTCAACAACACACTGTCTTGATTATCATAACTTTAAATTAAGTCTGGGAATCAGTTAGTATAAGCATCTAAATTTGTTTTACTTTTTAAAATTGTAATAGTCTAGGTCGATATAAATTTCATATAAGCTTTAGTATCAGCTTGAAATTTTCTTACCGAAAACACCTTCTGAAACTTGTTAAAGAAACTTTTTAGTGTGGAATACTTTTAGATTTACTGAAAAGTTGTAGATAAATAGTACAGAGACGTTTCCTTATACACCTTACCCAGTTTCTCCTGATGTTAACATCTTATATTACTATGATGCATTTGTCAAAAGTAAGAAATCAATATTGTCAAATTGCTGTAAATGGAACTCCATACTTTATTTGGATTTCATCAGTTTTGCCTCTAATGCCCTTTTGCAGTTCCAGGATCCAATCCAGGATATACCACATCGCATTTTTTTTTGTCGTGCCTCCTTAGTCTCCTCTAATCCGTGATGATCAGTCTTTTCTTACTTTTTATGACTTTGATAGTTTTGCAGAGTGTTACGTTTTCTGTAGAATGTCACTCAATTTGGGTTTGTCTGATTAGACTGGAATTATTTTGGGAGTGGCAGAGAAGGATAACACAAAGGTCAGTGCCCTTCTCATCATATTAGAGAGTAAATACTATCCACATATCTGATCATTGGTATGTTAACCTTGGTCCCTTGGTTATGGTATTATCCATGTTCAGTTTACCCATGAACAACGTGGGGGTCAGGGCCACTGACCCTCCCCACAGTTGAAAATCCTAGTATAATTTAAAGTTGGCCCTCTGTATATGTGGTTCCTCTGTATCCATGGATCCGAATCCGTGGATTCAACCAACCAGGGATCACACGGTACTATACTATTTATTGTTGAAAAAAAAACGCATATAAGTGGACCCCTGTAGTTCAAACCTATGTTGTTCAAGGGCCAAATATATTTGTCAGGTTTCTCCACTGTGAAGTTACTGCTTTTTCCTTTCCACATTCCATTTGGAATCGAGTCTACAAATCCAGCCCCTATTCAAGATGGGGAAGTATCAACACAGCATATCATTCCACTTATGTTGGTTTTCTTTAATTTACCTCAGCAATGTTATGTGGTTTTCTGTGTACATGTCTTGTATGTCTTTTGTTAACTTAATACCTGAGTATTTTATTTTTTATACTCTTACGAATAGCTTATTTTTAATTTATTTTTGTTTGTTGCTAGCATATGAAAATACAATTTGTTTTGGCATATTGATCATATATCCTGCAATATTACTAAATCTGTTTATCAGTTCCTGCAACTTTCTTTGTAAATTCCTTAGGCTTTTCTGCATAGATGATCATACTGTCTGCATATCAAGACAGTTTTCTTCTACTATACCAATTTATATTGATATGACTTTATTTTAATAGTTTTATTGCACGGACCCAGCCCTCCAATACAATATTGAGTAGAAGTGGTGAAAATGTACTTTCTTGCCTTGGTTTCTGACAAGGTGGAGAACGTTCAGTCTTTCAGCAGTGTTACTTTCTGGTTTTACATAGAAACCCTACATCAAGTTGAGGAAATTCCTTTTTATTACTACTCTCTCGAGCATTTTTTTTTTCTTTTTAATTATGACTAGGTGTTGAAATTCATCAAAAACCTTGTTTACATTTATTGAGTTGATTATATAGTTTTCCTCCCTTATTTCCTTAATATGATGTATAACATTGATTTTTGTATGTTATGTCAAACTTGCATTATTGGGATAAACCCCAATTGTTCATCTTATATTATTAATCTTACATATTGTTGGATTCAATTTGGAAATTTTTTTAAAAGACTTTTGTGTCTATGTTCATGAGATATATGGTCATTAGTTTTCTTGTGATATTTTTGTATGGCTTTGATATCAAAATAATACTGTCTTCTATTTTCTGAAAGAGTTTTTATAGAATTGGTATCATTTCTTCCTTATATGGTACAATTCATTAGTGAAGCCATTTGGACCTGGGCTTTGTGGGTGTGAGGAAGATTTTAATTACTAATTCAATTCCATTGCTAAATATTGGTCTATTTAGAGTTTCTCTTTCTTCTCAATTAAGTTTTGGTAATTTGTACCTTTCAAGGATATAGTCCATTTCATTCAATTTTCAAATTTGTTGCCATATTTTGTTTATAATGTTGCATTATTCTTGTCCTTTTGATGTAGGATTTGTAATATCCTATCTTTCATTCCTGATATTATATATTTTGTAATAATGACTTATTATTGGTAGTTACAGTTGAAATCAAACACTACAGGGTTTTTCCTTCATCTGGGCCTGGTGCTCTTTTGTTGAGTTTTTTCCTTGATTACTTCCTCTTATCTCTTACATGAAAATTTCTTGGCTTAAGCAATGATAATAAACTTCATATTCTTAGAAAATTAGCCATTCCATCCAGATTTTTCAAGTGATTTCTATCAAATTATGCAAATTCCTCTCATGATTTTTAAAAAGTTTTCTGTTTCAATGATTATTCTGTTGTTTCTTTGAATATTTATACTTTCCCTTTCTACTCTTTTTTGTGTAATTATGTAAGCTTTTGGTTTCTCTACTATGTTGGTTTTTATTTAAAGATCAAACATTGTAATTTAATTATTAACTTCATTGATATTTCCAGTTTTTTAAACTTGTTAATCTATATTCTTTCTATCTTTTTTTCTTATATTTTTTCTATATTTCATAATTGGGAATTAAATTTATTTATTATCATTCTTTCACTATTTTTTGCTCTTAGTATTTAAATTATAAATTTTTTTCTGATCATTACTCCAGTTATACCCCCTTGATTTTAATGTGTATTGTTTCCATTAATATTATTTTTTAGAATTTTTGCAATTTTGGTTTTATGTTTGTTTTTCCAAGAGTTATTTAAAAGTTAAAAAAAAGTTTTTTTTAGGTTGAGAGGCATTTAATTTTGATTCTGTTATCAATTTCTGGTCTTCTTACACTGCATCAGAGAATATTATTTGTATAATTTCTTCTTTATGGGATTTATTGAATTTTAGTCCTTGAACTATTATAACTATTATAACTACTATAACTATAACTAACTATCATAACGATAATTTTAGTCTTTGAACTATAACTTAAAACTATCAGTTTTCAGGAGTGTTCTCTGTGCATATGAGAAGGTGAATCTCTATTTTGAGATGTGAAACTCAGTATCCATTCATTAGACCTATTTCACTGACTATCTTTTTGAGATCATCTGTATACTTAATTTCTGGTTTGTTTGATGTGCTTTGGACAGAGTGTGATTTGTTAGTGTCCCTCTTAATGCATTTCCATCTACTTCTCCTTCCATCTTCTGTTTCATGATGGATTTTATATTGTTTGTTGCATAGTTATTTGCAACTGTTATAACTTCATTTTGAATTGTGGCTTTAGCATTATAAAATGTCATTTTTGTCTCCTTTAATAATTTTTAGCTTGAATTCTGCCTTGTCTTTACCAGGATTACATTCCTCCTTTCTGATTATTGGGATTGTTTGCAGAAACAATGCCCATCCTGCTGTCGTGTAGCTTTAAGCTTTTTGAATCACTTTGTTGTAGTTGTTTCTCTTCTATCAAGCATAGAATTGGTCTTTCCTTTCTAAAGCAATCTGAAATATTTTTATTATTGACTGATAGGATTGGTCTTATGTCTGCATAATGATTATGTTATAATTTTATTATACTTACTCTGTGCATTATGCTGTATTTACTATACTTCTTAATGTGATCTATTATTTTTTCCTTTTATTTTCTTTGGGATTTAGGAAAATTTGTATATTTTTCTCAGTGGTCTTTTTTTTCTTGCAGTTTTATTGAGATAATTGACACAGCACTAAGTTTCATATTGTGAGATGTTTACCACAATGTTTGGTGAACATGCATCAACTCATATAGATACAAAAATATAGAAAAAAAAATTTTTCTTGTGATGAGAACTCTCGATCTACTCTCAACAACTTTCAAGTATACTATATAGCAGTGTTAACTACTAATGGTCTTTATACTAATACCTTTAGTAGTCTATAAGAAATACATTTTGGAGTTCCTTTATGCCCCCTTTGCCTTACTTAGGCATATATTATTTGTTTTGTTAACTTTAAATGATACCCTATCATCTATGTGGCAATTAATCAATTTACTCTATTTTCTTCTTAATTATTTAATCATACTTTTACTTTGTCAGATCATATAATATTTATAAACTATTTTCCCACTCTTTCCTCACCTTTGTTTCAAATTTGCAATTAATATATTCAGTGTTCATCACCAGCACCTTCACCAATATCCCATAGTCATCATTTGGGCTGGATGAAACTTCTCCTCTGGTATAGTCCTTAGGAAGGGCTTGTGAATACAGTATTCTCTGAATTCTTATATTTTAACATGTTTTTCTATATTCTTGTTACTTTAAAAACAGCCTGACTGTCACTATTTTGCCATTGCCATTATCCCTTTAAACCCTTATCTGCTGCTTTTCACTGCTTTTCTCTGAATTTCTTTGAAATGTTGCTTCATTGCTGTCCTGTATGTTTCTGAGACCAACGTAATTGTCTTTCCCTTGTAAGTGGCTATGTCTTTTTGTATGAAAGCCCACAGTGTTAAAAAAAATACTTTATGTTTAAAGTTTAATAGTATAAATTGTGTCTCAGAATTAAGAATTTCAGTTATCCCAAATCCTGTCAATAAGTAGATTCAGGACTATTAATTCTGGACTGTTCTCTTGGATTATAGTTTTAAATAGACATTCTATTACATTGTTTTTGTTTACATCTAAGGACTCCAATTATAGACATGTCAAGACTTCTTTGAATGTCTTCTACCACTATCACTTTCTGAATCTTTATATCCTTCTTAGATGGAAATATTAAGAGAGATAAAGGGAGAAAGTGACAATAATACAACAATATTAGGGGACTTTAACTCACCAATTGCATCAATGTAAGATCATTCAGACAGAAAATCAATAAAACAACACTGGTCTTAAAAGACACCATAAACCACTATACGTAATAGATATCTATAGGACATTCCATCTAAAAACATCAGAATACACACTGTTTTCAAGTGCACATGGAATCTTCTCTAGGGTAGATCACATGCTAGGCCACAAAACAAATCTCAACAAATTTAAGAGGATAGAAATTGCATCAAGCAATTTTTCTGTCCACAATAGTATGAAACGAAAAATCAATTACAGAAAGAAAATGGGAAAAACACAAACACAGAGAGACTAAACTTTCTACTAAAAAACCAACGGATCAATGAATAAATCAAAGAGAAAATCAGAAAATATTTGCCTTGAGACAAATGAAAATGGAAACAAAACTTTCCAAAAGATATGGGATGCAACAAAAGCAGCTGAGAGGGAAATTCATAGCTATATAGGCCTTCCTCAATAAGCAAGAAAAATCTCAAATAAGCAACCTAATCTACTACCTAGAAGGATAAGAAAAAGAAGGACAAATAAAGCCCAAAGTTAGCAAAAAGAAGGAAATAAAAAAGATCAAGAGGAAACAAATAAAATAGAGATGAAAAAAAGAAGAAGAAAGAAAGAGAAAATCCCAGAAAACGTCAATGGAAACAAGATAAAGAAAACTGATAAATCTTTAGCCAGGCTCACCAACAAGGAGAGGATCCAAATAAACAAAATAAGAAAGGAAAGGCGAAATAACAACTCACAGAGAGAGAAAAATCATAAGACAATACTATGAACAATTATACACCAATAAATTGGACAACGTAGAAGAAATGGATAAATTTCTAAAACGTACAGTCTCTCAAGACTGAGTCAGAAGAAGTAGATGATTTGAACAGACTGATCACTAGAAGTAAAATTGAATCTGTAATAAAAAAAAAGAAACTTCCAGTAGACAAAAGCCTAGGACTGGATGACTTCCCTAGGAAATTTTAGCAAACATATACAGAAGAATTTATACCTATCCTTCTCAAACTATTCCAGAAATTTGAAGAGGAGGTAACACTCCCAAATTCATTCTATGAGGCCACCATTACCCTGATGCTAAAATCAGACAGTCACTACAAAAAAAAAAAAATTTACAGGCTAATATCTTTGATGAATGTAGATGCATATATCCTCAACAAAATATTAGTAAACTGTTTTCAATAATACATAAAAATGATCATACACTATGATCAAGTTGGATGTATTCCAGGGTCACAGGAAGCTTCAACATATACATATCAATCAATATGATACACCATCTTAACAAAAGGAAAGACAAAAATCATATGATCATCTCAATAGATGCAGAAAAAGCATTTGACAAAATTCAACATCCATTCATAGTAAAAAACCCTCTCATCAACATGAATATAGAGGGAATATATCTCAACATAATAAAGGACATTTATGACAAACCCACAGCCAAAATAATACTAACAGTGAAAAGCTGAAAGCCTTCCTGCTAAAATCAGGAACAAGACAAGGATACCCACTCACACCACTTCTATTCAACATAGTATTGGAAGTCCTAGCCATAGCAATCAGAAAAAAAAAAAAAAAAAAGAAAAGAAAAGAAATAAGAAGCATCTAAATTGGAAGGGAAGAAGTAAAACTGTCACTATTTCCAGATGACATGATACTATATAGAGAAAACCCACAAGTCTCCACCAAAAAGCTATTAGAACTAATAAATAAATTCAGCAAAGTTGCAGGATTCAGGATTGATGCATAAAAAGTCTGTTGCTTTTCTGTGTACTAATAATGAACTAGTAGAAAGAGGAACCAAGCAAAAATCCCATTTAAAGTTATACCAAACAAAATAAAATGCCTAGGACTAAACTTATCCAAGGAGGTGAAAGAATTATACTCCAAAAGCTATAAAACATTGATGAAAGAAATTGAAGATGACACAAAGAAATGGAAAGATATTCCATGTTCTTGGATTGGAAGTGTGAATATTGTTAAAATATCTATACTACCCAAAGCAATCTGCAAATTTAATGCAATCGCTATCAAAATACCCATGAGAATTTTCACAGAAGCAGAACAAATAATCCTAAAATTTATATGGAACCACAAAGTTCCTTGAATTGCCAAGATTACCTTGAGAAAAAAGAACAAAGCTGGAGGTATCACACTCCCTGACTTCAGACTACACTACAAAGTTACAGTAATCAAAACTGCATGGCACTGCCACAAAAACAGACATACCGATAAATGGAACAGAACTGAGAGCCCATAAATAAACCCACACTCCTATGGTCAAAGGAATCAAGAATTTACAATGGAGAAAAGAGAGTCTCTTCAATAAATAGTGCTGGGATAACTAGACAGCTACATGTAAAAGAATATAATTAGACCACTCTCTAACACCATATACAAAATTAACTCAGAATGAATTAAAGACCTAAATGTAAGACCTGAAACCACAAAACTTCTAGAAGAGAGCGTAGGCAGAACTCTCTTTGACATAAATCATAGCAATATTTTTTGGATCTGTCTTCTAGGGCAAAAAAAAAAAAGTAAAAATAAACAAATGGGAACTAATTAAACTTAAAAGCTATTGCACAGCGCAGGAAACCCTCAACAAAATGAAAAGGCAACCTATTGAGTGAGAGAAAATATTTACAAATGATATGATGTACAAGGGATAAATATCTCAAATATATAAACAGCTCATACAACTCAATATAAAAAAAAACCCAATTAAAAAATGGACAGAATATCTGAATAGACATTTCTCCAAAGAAGACATACAGATGGACAGCAGGCACATGAAAAATGCTCAACATCACTGTTAGACTAATGCAGATCAAAATCACAATGAGATATCACCTCATATCTGTCAGAACGGCTATCATCAAAAAGAACACAAATAACAAATGTTGGAGAATATGTGGAGCAAAAGGAACACTTGTACACTGTTGGTGGGAATGTAAACTGATGCAGCCACTTTGGAAAACAGTATGGAGGCTTCTCAAAAAACTAAAAATAAAATTACCATGTGACCCAGTAGTTCCACTCCTGGGTATATATCTGAATAAGTTAAAACACTAATTCAAAAAGATATATGCACCCTGGTGTTCATAGCAGCACTATTTACAATAGCTAAGATATAGAAGCAACCCAAGTGTCCATCAACAGATGAATGGATAAAGAAGATGTGGTGTATATACACAATGGAATATTACTCAGTCATAAAAAAGAATGAAATTCTGCCATTTGCAACAATGTAGATGGACCTAGAGTGTATTATGCTTAGGGAAATAAGGCAGAGGAAGACAAACACTATATGTTATCACTTTTATGTGGAATCTAAAAAAATAAAATAAAAGAATATATAACAAAACAGAAACAGACTCACAGACATAGAGAACAAACTAGTGGTTACCAGTGGGAAGAAGGAAGAGAGGAGGGGCAAGTTATGGGTAAGGGATTAATAGATGCAAAATACTCTGTGTAAAGTAGACAAGCAACAAGGATATATTGTACAGCACAGGAAATATAGCTGTTATTTTGTATAACTTTATAAAATTTGTATAACTTTAAAGAGAGTATAAACTATAAAAATATTGAATCACTATGCTGTACACTTGAAATTAATATAATATTGTAAATCAACTATATTTCAAAAAAATAAGTACATAGATGAGAGGGAAAAAGACATGAATATATAATTCTCAAAACCAAAAAGATGTAAAATGGCTCTTAAATGTATGAAGATGTTCAACTTCACTCATAATAAGACAAATACAAATTGAAACCATGCTAAGATACAATAACCCACCCATTAGGTTGGCAAAAGTTCAAAAGCTTGATAGTACAGTCTGCTTGGCAAGGCTGTGAGTAAACAGGCATTTTCATACATTGCTGGAAGCAAAGCAAAATAGCAACCCTTACAGGGATATGTGACAATAATTGTGCCAGGCAGAATTGAAAGTGGCCACCACCTCCTGGTGCTCCAGCCTTTTCATAAACCCCTACCTTTGAGTGTGCCCAGGACCTATGACTTGCTTCTAATCAACAGATGTCACTCCTGTAATGATGTTACATTATGAAAAGCTCCACTTAGAGCCTGCTTGCTCTGGGGAATTTCCTTGCTGGCTTGATGAAGTAAGTAGCCATTGGTGGCAATGAAACAAATTCTGCCAACAAAGTGAGTGAATGTGGACGAAGATACTTCTGCAGTCAAGCCTCTAGATAAGAACACAGCCCAGCAGACCTCCCAATCAGCACCTTATAAGACCCTACACAGGGGCTTCCCTGGTGGCGCAGTGGTTGAGAGCCTGCCTGCTGATGCAGGGGACACGGATTCGTGCCCCGGTCCGGGAAGATCCCACATGCCGCGGAGCGGCTGGGCCCGTGAGCCATGGCCGCTGAGCCTGCACGTCCAGAGCCTGTGCTCCGCAATGGGAGAGGCCACAACAGTGAAAGGCCCGCGTACAGCAAAAAAAAAAAAAAAAGACCCTACACAGAGAACTCAGTAAAGCCATGCCCAGACTTCTGGCCCCAGAAATTATGAAATAATCAATATGTGTTGTTTCAAGCAGTTAAAAAATAATTCACTCTGCCTAAATTATAATGCCAAACCATAGTGGTACAAATTAAAAAATAACATTATTTGAAAATAGTGTATCCTGAAACAAATCGTACGAGTAAAGAACCGTTAAAACTCCCATTCTTTGGTGGCAGCAGACTAGCTAACTTTTCTGGATCTCTCCTTCTGTTTCTAGAGCTGTGCAAGGCACTTTCACAAAGGCTCTTATTTTAATGGTCACACACCTTCCACCAGATTTTGAGGATTGCAATGGCCACAGACTAAATTAGTCCCCATTCTTTTATTTTTTTCTGGGTGAGTACCAAAGACCACCACATGAAAGGAAATACACAAGCAATGCAAGTTTCACATCTCTGTTTTGGGTTAAATTTACTTTTTAAAAATAACTGGTTTCTTGTGGAATAAATCATCTTTGACATTAGCTGCAGAGACTGGATTGAGGAATAATGTTAGCATGACACTTTCTCAATTATCTTATATCAAGAAGGAATTAATAATAGAATGGCAAAATGATAAATTAGAGGTAAGGACATGCTATATGCCTTTTTCTCCACCAGCCAAACATATTGGTTTATACCAGGATCTCCAGGTCATAAAAGCAATCAAGTGATCAGATTAAGTTCTGGTTACAGTATTGCATTTCATATACTAGTTGTGTATCACACTGGATAATTGTATGGAAAATGACTAAGCAGAAATCATCCTTTCATATCCCAATGAAACATTATTAAAAGAATGAAGAAAGAAAAAAAAAGAATGAAGAGAACATTCCTACGTAAAGATTACTGGCCATCATCTTGTTGTAATTACACTGCATAATCTTCCAACAGCATATGCGATAGCCCTACCTGCAAATGTTTTTCCCATTTCCTTTATCTTCTCAAAATCGAGTATTTAAGAATAAATCATCCATTCCTCCTTCCTTGATGTGCTCCAATGGTTGTAAAGCAGGGAACATATAGTCTTACATATATTCGTATATTGTGTTCAGCACTATTCTAAATATTCTGGGTGATTAAACAAAAAACAAACAAAAATACCTCATATAGGATGTGTTTCTTGCCTTTAAAGAATGTGCAAGCCAGGAAAACAGTTCCTACATAGAGACACCTACTGAACAATGATCTAAACTACAGATTTGCTTAAGTACGACAGTCACATATGACAGTACCTGGAGGTGAGAGAAGTTAAGCGACCTAATGACTTACAACTCTGCCATCGTTCTCAAATCATCAGAATTAGCTGTTCACATAAATTTCTGGGCCATGCCATGCAGAGTTTCTGACTCAGTAGGTCTGCAGCAAGGCCTGAAAGTTTGCATTTTGAAGTTCCCAAGTGAGGCGAAGCTGATCTGGCTGGGTTGGGGACCATCCTTGAGAACCACTGACACGGGTGATTCCACCTGATGTTATCAAATTGGTCCCGCTGTTACCAAATCAATACTCATAAAATGTTGGTAGAGAGGAAAGTTGCCTTTAATCAGAATGCCAGCAATCTGGGGAGATGATGGACTCAGTGTCTTCCCAAAAACCACCTCCGAAGATTCTGCTCAGCCATAAAAGCTTTTAAAGGGAAACAGGAAGTAATCTCAGTTAATCATTGGGCTAGGGGGTCAGAGTGGTTGCCATCCTCCACTGTATGCCAGCTTGAGTGCAGACTTGTCAACTCCTCATGATCTTTCTTTAGATCCTATCTCGTTCACACAGTTTGCAAGATTACTGAATGGGAAGCTAGGGAAAAGTTCTGGTTATCTGGTAATTACTTATTCTTCATTTCTACTTCTTTGATCTATGCAAAGAACCAACAAGTTAGGCAAAGTATTATGTGATCAAAAGATTTGAAAGGTGTGCTAGGGCCAGAGATGAGTAGAGCACAGGGGTGCCTGGTGTAAGGTTAGTGTCAAGACAAAGGGGTGCCCCCTGCAGAAAGCTCTTTCCTGCAAAGAGTTTTTTCCTGCCCGAAGCTGCTTATACTGACTACTGCTGTGAGTGTCGAGTTCAGGATTGTTATTGTATAATTTCCCTCTGGCATTAGGACCTGCCATAGCCCTTTTCTCTAATCGTTTAGGCTTTTTAACTTGTGGCTTTTGTGAATCTAACATCCATCTCTGTTTCTCTGATATTTTCATAAGATTTTCTGTAGAACCGTTGGGTAAGCAGGACCTCCCTGCGCTCTAGTTTGGTTAATTTACAGGAAAACATTATCCTTTTCCCCTTCTATCCTCAACTGTCATCTAGTGTTTGTAAATAAAATTGGAACAGATGAAATATTTGGCTTTAGCTGGTATTTCCCTGTGCTAATGAATTGCAAGGATTCGTAAAAGTGGGGGAAGCGGTGTTTATATAATGTGATAAGGCTGGATATTTTTTCCTAAGGGCTGATTGTGTTAGCCAAGTATTATTGGTTCTTCCCTCTGTGGTTCATTTTGTACAATTTGGGGAGTTCATTAGAATATGAAACTATGGAAAATGGTGTTGGCATATGCTTCAGCATATGTATTCTGAGATCTTTTCCCCCTTAAACTTATTTTGACTCAGGTATTTGAGTTATTTACAAGAAAAATATTTTCGTTTTTGTTTTACTTTCTCTCTTGCTCTCATGTAGGATGAAATGTTCTCTCTGGTACAATGCCAAGTGTGGCACAATTGTTTGCAGAGAACTTTGCTTGTTAAGATGTAATACTTTGCTGAGCAGACACACAGTATCAAGGCTCTTGATGACTGATAGGTTTCAAAAAGTCTAAATGTTTGAGGGTGTGTGTGTGGTGTGTGTCTGTGTCTATTTCAAGGGACTCTCCCCAACCACTCTTTATTTTCGTCCAGGCATTTTAATAGCTGTATTGATCTGTGAATATTATACATTTTAGGATTAAATTCAACTAATACTTATTGTTTTAGTAGGCATAGTGTCAGATACGTTTTTACATGCTAGCAATTGTTTCATTTGGGAAAAACTTATAGCGTTCCAGAAAGTGGGTGTAAAATAAGGTGCGTAAATAATTCGAGCAGAGTAATTTAAAGATATATAACTGAAAACTATTATAATTTGAACAGCTACTTAAAATACACGTTTTAGATGTTTATTTTAAATAGATACTGGATTAAAGTGCTAAATAATTTCAAGTAATAACCTATAAATAGCTGCATTCTTAATGAAAGTTTTCTTTTGATTTTAAAATGCAACTCTTGAGAGGCAAGGTCACATTATGTCCGACAGGTGAAAAATTTTAAAGTAAAAATAAAAATAGATATGAAAAAGACTGATATAAATGTGATATAAGTCACATTTACTTTGAAGAGAAGAATAATCCTATTCTCATAAGAAGCATACAAGTACCCCAGTTATTTTATAACAACTCAATTATCTGCTGTCATGTATAGATTTGATATTTATATAGTCACCTTATGAATTTCAGAATGAGTTATCTGATGTCAGGAAAAGTTGATATCAATAATCCAGACACAAGGACCTACTGTATAGCACAGGGAACTATATTCAATATCTTGTAATAAACTATAATGGAAAAGAACCTGAAAAAAATATACATAAAACTGAATATATATGTATAACTGAATCACTTTTGCTGTACACCTGAAACTAACACAACATTGTAAATCAACTAAACTTCAATTTTTTAAAAGGAAAGGAAATGAAAAAAAATAATGCAGAAGTAATTTTTGTTTTTGTCTATATTTAACATGATTTAGTATGTAATGTCACATATTATTATTTTAGTGAGCATATGTGCAAACGGAATTCTCTATTTCTTTTTATCATTAAAAGGGAGAAGCAGGACCTCCAGGTGCTCCAGGGCAGGATGGATCACGGGGTGAGCCTGTGAGTACCTTCTCGATTCAGTTCTAAAGGATGACATCCTTCTCCTGTCATAAAATTCTTCGACTATTTAAGTTCTCCTCCCAGATGCCCTATGCTTGTTCAGTGACTTCCAGACTAGGTTTGTAGAAGCTCTTTGTGGAATACTGTAAAATATTAAAATATTCAATCCTCTTTTACAAACTGGGAAGAGTTTTGCTAGCAGGAAGTTTATGTGATGAGTCTAAATTACAAAGTTCTAAAAAAAGACAAGCACGGTGCTGAGACAAGGAATTATGGCAGTGAGATAGTGGAGGTTATTTAGATACAATCTCTCCTCCTAAACCAGCAGATAGAAAACTGAGAGTTACTGAGTGAGACTTTATCCCCTCTCCCGCCCCACCCCATCAGCTCAGAGAAGGCAAGAAAAGATCCCTTATTCCTTTTTCTCTGACTCCTCTGTCTTTCCTGCTGAATGGTGGAGAGGAAGCCAGGTTTGCTGTGCCAGGAGATGTACTCTGTTAGGAAAGTAATCAGTAGATTATGTGTCTAAAGTTTGCCCATGTTATCTGTATATAATTCTTCTGGGCTGTACTCTCTTCCAACTAAGAACATATAGCATTATGTTATTCTGTTATTTTGACAATTAATGAAAACTTGGTTGTTAGTAATATATCTCATGAAGATTGATCTTTACCATTTATGAAAAAGCTTTGAAAACAGGAAAAAAAAGAAAGTTTATATATTTGGTGATGCAAAGATATGAAGACTCTTGGGTTGGGTGTGGATGCTGGTTTTAAGTATTTGTAATGAATGTTTTGGCCCCACTAAAAAGGATATGTTTACTTTATATGTTCTATAATGTGGCAGCCAAGAAAATTAGTGGTGCTTAAGTTGGAAGGACGGACACTCTTAGAAAAAATGCTTTAAAGCTAATTAAACACAGCTTATAGTAGCCAGATGGTGATTCATTCCTGCATGCAGATTGGTAAATATGAACACTAACTCTTAGAATTCAAATTGAGGACAAAGGATGTATTTCATTGGGAAATGATTACATTGCTTTAAAGCACAATTACATGTACATGCCTGTGCTTTGAAATTTAAAGGCTGCTATTGGTCAATCCTAAGAGTAATTTAGTCCTTAGGGTAATTTACATTCTAAGTGACAAATGATACCCAGTTGACTTCAATCCAGGTGATAAACTCAGTTCTAACACTTGCTGGATTTATTAGAATTTATTTCAACTGTGTATCACTGTGTTTAAGGATTATAATCTTTTAGTCATTCATTCAATAAGCATTTACTGTCTGCTTTGTGCCAGACATTATATTAATTGAGGAGAAAATGAAGATGAATTTTTCAGGGTCCTGCCCTCAGGAGTCAGATGTGCCAATAGATGCAAATATTGTATAATTGTTATAGAGGGAGGTGCGGGAGGCTTGCAAAGTTGTAGGAGATGTATATGATGCTAAATGAGTTTTGGTACATCATTGAAAAGGATGCATTCTTCTTGTTTAATAACCATTTATTGAGATATGATTCACATACTACTGTATAAAATTTACCTATTTAAAAAGTATAAGGATACATTCTTAAACAAGATGTTCTCTTAGCCAAATTGTGGAGTATAAATAGGAGTTGTCTTCTTGTTTGCCCCCTAAGGCAGAAACCTGTAACATGTTCCAAAATACAGAAATGAAAGAAATCGTGATACTTTGGGAAAACTGAAATTACGTCAAATTGCTTAGGATAGATGGAGGGGGTGGGATAGAAATACTAGATGAGGTTACAGGGTTAGGGAGAGGCCAAATCAAGAAAGGCCTTGTATGTCTGTGCTATTTGGACTTAAATCTGAGAGTAATTGGAGGCATTCAAAGGGTCTAAGTAGGGAAGCGAGGTGTTCAGATTTAGAAAGTTTTAGAGAGGTCACTTGACAGCAGAAAAGAGAATGGGTAAAGGGGGGCAGATGTGGAGGGCAGAGCCCAGCAGCAGGCCAGCTGAGCCCTGCCACCTCCACCTCCAGCTAAGGCAAGAATATTCAGAGTTGGGAAAGGGAGAGTGGGACTGATCTGAAATGAACTAAAAAAGCATCAGCAGAGCTCAGGGATCGATTGGATGTGGGTAACATGAAAAAAGATGACTCTCAAAGTCTTGCTGTGTGGATGGAGGCACAGGAAGACCAAGGAATAAACAAGAAATAGAGCAAAAGGAATTAATTTCGTCTGGGGAGGTGATCCTATGATATTTTCACGTGAGACAATAGCAAAGGCATTCAAATACGAGGCCTATACTTTGCATCCTTAGAGTAGACATGGAAACATGGGGACTAATATAGTTCCGATGAGAAATGGTCAGATTCAAGACAGTTTTAGAAGAATTTCTGTGAATACTAGGTGTAGTAGGTTGAAAAGTGTTCCCCCCACCAGGATATCAGATCCCAATGACTAAAACTGATAAATGTTATCATATTTGAACAAAGAATATTTGCAGATGTGATTAAATTAAGGGTCTTGGGGAGATTATCCTGGCTTGTCTGAAGGGAGGCTGATCTAATCAGTTGAAAGTCCTTAAGAGCAGAACTGAGGTTTCTCAGAGGAGGCAGTGAAATTGGAGTGATGTGGCTGCAAGTCAAGGAATGCTGCCAGAAGGCAGAAAAGGCAAGGGATGGATTCTCCCCTAGAGCCTCTGGGGGAGTACAGATTTCCATCCTCCAGAGCTGTGAGAGAATAACATTCTGTTGCTTTAAGCTACCAAGTTTCTGGAAACTTTTTACAGCAGCCATGGTAGACGAGTACACTGGGCTTCTCATCTAGTCTAATCTTTAACAATCATTTATGTAATGAATCTATGTAAAAAGCCTCTGAGTCCTACTGATACATATCAAACTCTTTGTAGCACATGTGTTGATCAAAAATATTTGGACTTAAAGCAAGTAGATAAGCAGGTTTAAATGACAATTTGGTTAAATGTGAGACTCCTCAATCACTAATATTTTCTGATTCATCAGTTTGTTAAACTGTCATGTTTTGCAAAGCTTTTTTTGTCCACTTCGTATTTTTCTACATCTTTGCATTATTCTATTTAGTAACTTTTAGCCCATATGTCTTCTCTGTACTATTATTCATCATATTGCAAAATTGGAACAACTTAAATGTCTGATACTTAATGTATTAGGTATGTAAACTGTCATGTAAAAATATAATACTCTATGAATATGTATGCATAAGGAAGGATCTACATGGCAAACGTGGTTTAATCATGTTTTGGTTACTTTGCTTATTTCCAGCCATGTTGCTTTTTGATGTCTGTTATGTTCCATTTTTTGCTTGTCTGTGTTTTATTTTCTCCTGTGAGCATGCTATTGCTTTTGTAATACATTACTTAAAAATTAAGGCATGGCTTTTGAGTGTTGGGCAGTGTTTCTTTGTTTTTCAAACATATTAAGCTTGTCAGACTGCATTTCCATTTTTGTGCCAAGGAATGGAGAACCATCAGATTGCTTCAAGGAATGCTCAGTTGTTGGAAATGTGTCTTCCTAACTTGCAAAATCATTCTGATTTTACCTTGTGCAGTTAGGTGGATGGGGAGACAGGGCAATACAGGAGCAGCAGCACACCAAATTTACTCATAGTTGTAAAACAATAACTGCACACATTCATTTTTGATCAAATCCGCTTATCAACCAAATTATCACATTGAACAGCTACTTGGCTTGGGCCAGTGGTTGTTGACCAAGTTACCTGAACTGTCATCATTTCCCCTGATGTTCATCATAGCTGTTCTATGCTGGTCCAAGCCCGATGACGTCCTGTGTTTAGTGTAGCATTTCTTCTCAGGCGTCTGATCCATCAGATCCCTAGTTTTCTTTTTTTATTTTCCTTTTTTTTTTTTTTTTTGGTGGTACGTGGGCCTCTCACTGTTGTGGCCTATCCCGTTGTGGAGCACAGGCTCCGGACGCGCAGGCTCAGCGGCCCTCGCTCACGGGCCCAGCCGCTCCGCGGCATGTGGAATCTTCCCGGACCGGGGCACGAACCCGTGTCCCCTGCATCCGCAGGCAGACTCTCAACCACTGCGCCACCAGGGAAGCCCAATCCCTAGTTTTCTGATCACCAGCCCGCCCACTGTGCACAGGGCATGATGACTCATGGTGAAGACTTGTAGGCAGGACTTGGGTTCTACTCTTGGAGCTGAGATCCCTGGAGCCCCATGAAGAGAGAAAGGATGCCACATTTCCTGGACCTATAGAGGTGAGCACATCTTTCTTAGTTAAGGATGCCTTAAGTCATTTTATTTTGGACACTTTTGCTGTATCATTTTTCCAGGGATGCAGATGTGGGGATCACTGTACTGTATTTGAGGACATTGGCTCATAGAGGCTTTTGTTTCCTTCTCCTCATGCCTTTCAAAGTCTTTAGAAAGGCATGCCTTTCTAAACCATAGCTTACACTTGTCTTTATGGTGTGTGTCAACTACTGAGGCAGTTTAAGTCGTCATTTAGTTAAGAGACAAGTAGATCTTTTGTTTAATCACCTTTTCTATGGTGCAATTATGTGATATGCCATGTTATGCATAGAGGTCAAAGGCATAAAATCCTTGGGGGAAGTCAATGTTGACTTGCTGTGGTGGTTTCCCACGTGGAATAATCCACTTTGTTACACTAGCTTTGTGGAGGTGTCTTTATTTACCCACTTCACTGTATTTTTTTATTTCGATTGAGGAGAAAGTTAGGAGGAAGAAGCCCCACTAGTTGTGATGCTGTTCCTATTTGATTTGCAATTGTATGGCAAGCTTTTTAAAGTCGGTACATGTTTGTAAGATTTTTTTTCCCACTCCTCTTTCAGGAACCAGGAGGGGCACATCCTCCGTATGTGTTGAGTGAAAGAACCTTAACCTGATATCTGCCATTAGGAATTTCATATGGCACTTAGTGTGAAGGCAGCCCACATTTAACAACTAAGAAAATTTGGAAAATTCAATTGTATTTATTATTGTAATAATGCTAGTTCCAGGGTTATGTTTTAAAACCTGATTGAGAATAACTCTTAGAATGCATTTTGAATTAAACAGTGTAAATATCCAGTTTATTTACAGGAGTGACTACATTTGTAAGCAATATCTACAACTTTTTGGTCTCCCAAAGCATGGCATTTGGCATTGTCATGACTGCAAAAATATTATATGTTTTTCTTTAACCTTACTAAGTAACTGTTGGCCCATTATCTGTACAAATTAATCAAGTCCCACTAGGTTTACTTATGGATTTGTTTCTTTTCTACCATGAATGATTTTATTGATATAGTAAAAGCAGACCACCATCAAATGACTTTAAAAAGCAACATCATGGATTTTAAATTTAGAAGCTCAGTGCCTATGGTACTGATCATTGTTTTACTGTTGTTCTGAAGAAATCTTTTTAACTGTGATCATTGTAAAACCATTAATAAGCATTAAAGGAATACTTATATGAATCTTCTTTATTCATTTCTTTGTAATTTGAAAGAGGCTTTATTGAACCTTGAAATGACAAGAGGAATTAATTCAATCGAACGTATAAAATGATGCATGATTAATTCTCAGAACAGGTGACATATCCTCTGAGTCAATAGAATGTTATTGCTGCTTCCAGGGGCTCTGTGTTCCCGTTGGCATGGGGATTGATGATGCCCATCTCTGTTTTGAAGAGAGTGGGTGAGAGGAAAATTGGTACAAGATATTGAGTCTAGATTTCAAGCTTTTAGGACTTCAACTTTAAAATTATGTTCTGTAGTCATATGGGGGCCAGGGGTGGTTTTGCACACTTTCATTAAAAACCTTTGGTATAAGGTCCTTATATGATATTCTTGAATCAGTCCAAATACGTTCTCCATTTTCAAAACATGAAAATACAGAATTAACAAAACAGTGTTGTTCAAGACAAGTCATATTTTATTTTAATACTCGGTTCATGATCCATATAGATGGCTATGTTAGCAGATGAAATTAGAAAGTTTTGCACTCAATCTACTTTCATGAGTGTGGAAATTATGTTTTTTTATATGATTTGATTAATGTACCCTTTGGTAACTAGATTGTTTCATTCTAAAGATCTCTTTCTTGGTTTTTATGTTTAAAAAATATTTTCAAAATGCTTCAGTGTGTACCACACTGAACACTACACAAATGTTTGATGCCTTTGAAAGTTGACAGCAGAAAATCACTGATGTTCTAGGTGTGTTTAAGTGATGTAAAAACACAGATGGGGAATTTCTGGGAAAGAGCACTTGAAAATTTTTGCTTATATCAAAATACATTTTTATTTCTGAGAATCAGGGAGGCATCTAATAATTAGGTAACTGATTGCCAATAGTTCTAGATACTTAGATATCTATAAAATGACTTTTGTAACTTTGAATACTGAACTGAAGTGTTCCATTTTTTGAAGTAGAAATAGTTAAGTCATAGGTGTGTTACTCGTTTCTTTAAAAGATTACAGCTTTGAAATGCTTTTGGCAAAGATACACACTTTGGGGGTTGTAGAAAAAAAACAAACATGGTATGTTTTAACAAAAGATTATATTAATCACGAGTAGACTAGTATTTATGAATACATTCCAGAAGTCCTGTAGTACTCTAATGGTTCACAATGAATTTAATCCAATGGAAATTATCAACACGAGATAGAATATAAATTTCTTTTAGTAAGCAATTAGAACATAGGCACTAGACTTTTTCAATGAAAATATTTCTTGCAAATGAAATATAAAGAGTAATTTGATGAACTAAAATTAAACCAGGGGAAAGGAGTTGAATGATGATTTATTTGTTCTAAGAACTACGAATAATTTCTTTGTTCTGATAGAATTTTCTTCCTTTCTGCTGTCTACATAAAAAGAAGGCACTTACTTGGTGGATTTAGGTGAAATGTGAAGAACTTCTGAACAATGTATCTCAAAAAGGGATTGAAACCGCCAGTAGAGAGCTTTAAAATTGTTGCAGATTCTTACTGAGACGTGTAGTCAGGTGCTAATATTTGCTGAACAATCACAGAATGTACAACATTGTACCAGGTAGTTTTGGATGGGACATTTATTCTCCAGTTAGAGAAGTAGAAAATTCACTCAAGAAACATACTGTACAGAGGTGTATATCAAAATCCTACAGTGGATTAAGACTCTTAAAAGCCATTAAAGACAAGTGAAGTTAAGGGCTTCCCTGGTGGCACAGTGGTTGGGAGTCCGTCTGCCGATGCAGGGGACACGGGTTCGTGCCCCGGTCCGGGAAGATCCCACATGCCGCAGAGCGGCTGGGCCCGTGAGCCATGGCCGCTGAGGCTGCGCATCCGGAGCCTGTACTCCGCAACGGAAGAGACCACAACAGTGAGAGGCCTGCATACCGCAAAAAAAAAAAAAAAAAAAAAAAAAGACAAGTGAAGTGAATCATGAAAGGCAGACTATTAAGATTTTTGATGAAGGTTTAAAGACTGGCAGGAAAATGAACTGTAGTAGTTTTTAACCAGAGGCATACGTAAATTATAAGAAAATTCAATTGGTAGAAAATTATAAATCAAACAAGAAAACACCTTGATAACTATCCTAGCTTAACCCTCAACACAAATAATTTTCAAGAGAGTCTTAAAAAAAATAGAGAGCACTGTGATTCAGAGAACTTTAGCCAGAATCACCAGAGGTGGCTATTAAAATTCAGTTTCCTGGGCCCATCCCCATCCTAATGATTCAGAATCAGGGATTGAATCACAGGAAACTGCATTGTTTTTTTTTGGTTTTTTTTTTTAACATCTTTATTGCAGTATAATTGCTTTACAATGGTGTGTTAGTTTCTGCTTTAAAACAAAGTGAATCAGTTATACATATACATATGTTCCCATACCTCTTCCCTCTTGCATCTCCCTCCCTCCCACCCTCCATATCCCACCCCCCTAGGTGGTCACAAAGCACTGAGCTGATCTCCCTGTGCTATGCGGCTGCTTCCCACTTGCTATCTACTTTACGTTTGGTAGTGTATATATGTCCATGCCACTCTCTCACTTTGTCACAGCTTACCCTTCCCCCTCCCCATATCCTCAAGTCCATTCTCTAGTAGGTCTGTGTCTTCATTCCCATCTTGCCCCTAGGTTCTTCATGACCTTTTTTTCCCCTTAGATTCCATATATAACATATATATATATGTTAGCATACGGTATTTGTTTTTCTCTTTCTGACTTCACTCTTTATGACAGATTATAGGTCCATCCACCTCACTACAAATAACTCAATTTCGTTTCTTTTTATGGCTGAGTAATATTCTACTGTATATATATGCCACATCTTCTTTATCCATTCATCTGTTGATGGACACTTAGGTGGCTTCCATGTCCTGGATATTGTAAATAGAGATGCAATGAACATTTTGGTACATGACTCTTTTTGAATTCTGGTTTTCTCAGGGTATATGCCCAGTAGTGGGATTGCTAGGTCATATGGTAGCTCTATTTTTAGTTTTTTAAGGAACCTCCATACTGTTCTCCATCATGGCTGTATCAATTTACATTCCCACCAACAGTGCAAGAGGGTTCCCTTTTCTCCACACCCTGTACAGCATTTATTGTTTGTAGACTTTTTGATGATGGCCATACTGACCGGTGTGAGATGATATCTCATTGTAGTTTTGATTTGTATTTCTCTAATGATTAATGATGTTGAGCATTCTTTCATGCGTTTGTTGGCAACCTGTATATCTTCTTTGAAGAAATGTCTATTTAGGTTTTCTGCCCATTTTTGGATTGGGTTGTTTGTTTTTTTGATACTGATCTGCATGAGCTGCTTGTAAATTTTGGAGATTAATCCTTTGTCAGTTGCTTCATTTGCAAATACTTTCTCCCATTCTGAGGGTTGTCTTTTCGTCTTGTTTATGGTTTCCTTTGCTGTGCAAAAGCTTTGACGTTTCATTAGGTCCCATTTATTTTTGTTTTTATTTCCATTTCTCTAGGAGGTGGGTCAAAAAGGATCTTGCTGTGATTTATGTCATAGAGTGTTCTGCTTATGCTTTCCTCTAAGAGTTTGATAGTGTCTGGCCTTACATTTAGGTCTTTAATCCATTTTGAGTTTATTTTTGTGTATGGTGTTAGGGAGTGTTCTAATTTCATTGTTTTACATGTAGCTATATAGTTTTCCCACCACCACTTATTGAAGAGGCTGTCTTTTCTCCACTGTATATTCTTGCCTCCTTTATCAAAGATAAGGTGACCATATGTGCATGGGTTTATCTCTGGGCTTTCTATCCTGTTCCATTGATCTGTATTTCTGTTTTTGTGCTAGTACCATACTGTTTTGATTACTGTAGCTTTGTAGTATAGTCTGAAGTCAGGGAGCCAGATTCCTCCAGCTCCGTTTTTCTTTCTCAAGATTGCTTTGGCTTTTCAGGGTCTTTTGTGTTTCCATACAAATTGTGAAATTTTTTGTTTTAGTTCTGTGAAAAATGCCAGAGGTAGTTTGATAGGGATTGCATTGAATCTGTAAATTGCTTTGGGTACTATACTCATTTTCACAATGTTGATTCTTCCAATCCAAGAACATGGTATATCTCTCCATCTATTTGTATCATCCTTAATTTCTTTCATCAGTGTCTTATAATTTTCTGCATACAGGTCTTTTGTCTCCTTGGGTAGGTCTATTCCTAGATATTTTATTCTTTTTGTTGCAATGGTAAATGGGAGTGTTTCCTTCATTTCACTTTCAGATTTTTCATCATTAGTATATAGGAATGCTAAAGATTTCTGTGCATTAATTTTGTATCCTGCTACTTTACCAAATTCATTGATTAGCTCTAGTAGTTTTCTGGTAGCATCTTTAGGATTCTCTATGTATAGCATCATGTCATCTGCAAACAGTGACAGACTTACCTCTTCTTTTCCTATTTGGATTCCTTTTATTTCTTTTTCTTCTCTGATTGCTGTGAATGAAACTTCCAAAACTATGTTGAATAATAGTGGTGAGAGTAGGCAACCTTGTCTTGTTCCTGATCTTAGTGTAAATGGTTTCAGTTTTTCATCATTGAGGATGATGTTGGCTGTGGGTATATCGTATATGGCCTTTATTATGTTGAAGAAAGTTCCCTCTACGCTTACTTTCTGGAGGGTTTTTATCATAAATGGGTGTTGAATTTTGTTGAATGCTTCCTCTGCATCTATTGAGATGATCATATGGATTTTCTCCTTCAATTTGTTAATATGGGGTACCAGATTGATTGATTTACGTATATTGAATAATCCTTGCATTCCTGGGATAAACCCCACTTGATCACAGTGTATGATCCTTTTAATATGCTGTTAGATTCTGTTTGCTAGTATTTTGTTGAGGATTTTTGCATGTATGTTCATCAGCGATATTGGCCTGTAGTTCTCTTTCTTTGTGACATCTTTGGCTTTAGTATCAGGGTGATGGTGGCCTCATCGAATGAGTTTGGGAGTGTTCCTTCCTCTGCTATATTTTGGAAGAGTTTCAGAAGGATAGGTGTTAGCTCTTCTCTAAATGTTTGATAGGATTCACCTGTGAAGCCATCTTGTCCTGGGCTTTTGTTTGTTGGAAGATTTTTAATCACAGTTTCAATTTCAGTGCTTCTGATTGGACTGTTCATATTTTCTATTTCTTCCTGATTCAGTCTCGGCAGGTTGTGCATTTCTAAGAATGTGTCCATTTCTTCCAGGTTGTCCATTTTATTGGCCTACAGTTGCTTGTAGTAATCTCTCATGATCATTTGTATTTCTGCAGTGTCAGTTGTTACTTCTCCTTTTTCATTTCTAATTCTATTGATTTGAGTCTTCTCCCTTTTTCTCTTGATGAGTCTGGCTAATGGTTTATCAATTTTGTTTATCTTCTCAAAGAACCAGCTTTTAGTTTTATTGATCTTTGCTATTGTTTCCTTCATTTCTTTTTCATTTATTTCTGAGCTGATCTTTATGATTTCTTTCCTTCTGCTGACTTTGGGGTTTTTTTGGTTCTTCTTTCTCTAATTGCTTTAGGTGTAAGGTTAGGTTGTTTATTTGAGATGTTTCTTGTTTCTTAAGGTAGGATTGTATTACTATAAACCTCTTAGAACTGCTTTTGGTGCATCCCATAGGTTTGGGGTTGTCATGTTTTCACTGTCATTTGTTTGTAGGTTTTTTTTTTTTAAAGAAGATGTTGGGGGTAGGAGTTTGTTAATTAATTAATTTATTTTTGCTGTGTTGGGTCTTCGTTTCTGTGCGAGGACTTTCTCAAGTTGTTGCAAGTGGGGGCCACTCTTCATCCCAGGGTGTGGGCCTCTCACTATCGCAGCTTCTCTTCTTGCGGAGCACAGGCTCCAGACGTGCAGGCTCAGTAGTTGTGGCTCACGGGCCCAGCCGCTCCGTGGCATGTGGGATCTTCCCGTACTGGGGCACGAACCCGTGTCCCCTGCATCGGCAGGCGGACTCTCAACCACTGCACCACCATGGAAGCCCCGGAAAAGATACTTGATACGATTTCAGTTTTCTTAAATTTACCAAGGCTTGATTTGTGGCCCAAGATATGATCTATCCTGGAGAATGTTCCATGAACACTTGAGAAGAATGTTTATTCTGTTGTTTTTAGATGGAATGTCCTATAAATATCAATTAAGTCCATCTTGTTTAATATATCATTTAAAGGTTGTGTTTCCTTATTTATTTTCATTTTGGATGATCTGTCCATTGGTGAATGTGGGGTGTTAAAGTCCCCTACTATGATCGTATTACTGTTGCCTTCCCCTTTTATGGCTGTTAGTATTTGCCTTATATATTGAGGTGCTCCTATGTTGGGCGCATAAATATTTACAATTGTTATATCTTCTTCTTGTATTGATCCCTTGATCATTTTGTAGTGTCCTTCTTTGTCTCTTGTAATAGTCTTTTAAAGTCTATTTTGTCTGATATAAGAATTGCTACTCCAGCTTTCTTTTGATTTCCATTAGCATGGAATATCGTTTTCCATCCCCTCACTTTCAGTCTGTATGTGTCCCTAGGTCTGAAGTGGGTCTTTTGTAGACAGCATATATATGGTTCTTGTTTTTGTATCCATTCAGCCAGTCAATGTCTTTTGGTTGGAGCATTTAATCCATTTACATTTAAGGTAATTAGTGATATGTGTGTTCCTATTACCATTTTCTCAATTGTTTTGGGTTTGTTATTGTAGGTCTTTTCCTTCTCTTGTGTTTTCTGCCTAGAGAAGTTCTTTTAGCATTTGTTGTAAAGCTGGTTTGGTGGTGCTGAATTCTCTTAGCTTTTGCTTGTCTATAAAGATTTTTATTTCTCCATGTAATCTGAATGAGATCCTTGCTGGGTAGAGTAATCTTGGTTGTAGGTTTTTCTCCTTTGTCACTTTAAATATGTCCTGCCACTCCCTTCTGGCTTGCAGAGTTTCTGCTGGAATATCAGCTCTTAACCTTATGGGGATTTCCTTGTGTGTTATTTGTTGTTTTTCCCTTGCTGCTTTTAATATATTTTCTTTCTATTTAAGTTTTGATAGGTTGATTAGTATGTGTCTTGGCATGTTTCTCCTTGGATTTATCCTCTATGGGACTCTCTGTGCTTCCTGGATTTGATTAACTATTTCCTTCCCATATTAGGGAAATTTTCAACTATAATCTCTTCAAATATTTTCTCAGTCCCTTTCTTTTTCTCTTCTTCTTCTGGGACCCATATAATTCGAATGTTGGTTCATTTAATGTTGTCCCAGAGTTCTCTGAGACTGTCCTCAATTCTTTTCATTTTTGTTTCTGCTGTGCAGTAGTTATTTCCACTATATTATCTTCCACGTCACTTATTCATTCTTCTGCCTCAGTTATTCTGCTATTGATCCCTTCTAGAGAATTTTAAATTTCATTTACTGTGTTA
This sequence comes from Lagenorhynchus albirostris, assembly GCF_949774975.1. Classification (NCBI taxonomy): domain Eukaryota; kingdom Metazoa; phylum Chordata; class Mammalia; order Artiodactyla; family Delphinidae; genus Lagenorhynchus; species Lagenorhynchus albirostris. The sequence goes on from NC_083104.1 coordinate 61,050,492, forward strand.
TTCCTCACCGTTTGTTTTCTCTTTAGTTCTTCTATGTCCTTGTTAAATATTTCTTGTATTTTCTCTATTCTATTTCCAAGATTTTGTATTATCTTTACTATCATTATTCTGAATTCTTTTTCAGGTACACTGCCTATTTCCTCTTCATTTGTTAGGTCTGGTGGGTTTTGGCCTTGCTCCTTTATCTGCTGTGTGTTTCTCTGTCTTCTCATTTTGCTTAACTTTCTGTGTTTGGGGTCTCCTTTTCTCAGGCTGCTGGCTCATAGTTCCCGTTGTTTTTGGTATCTGTCCCCAGGGGCTAAGGTTGGTTCAGTGGGTTGTGTAAGATTCCTGGTGGAGGGGGCTAGTGCCTGTGTTCTGGTGGATGAGACTGGATCTTGTCTTTCTGGTGGGCAGGTCCATGTCTGGTGGTGTGTTTTGGGGTGTCTCTGGCTTTGTTATGATTTTAGGCAGCCTCTCTGCTAATGGATGGGGTTGTTTTCCTACCTTGCTAGTTGTTTGGCATAGGATGTCTAGCACTGTAGCTTGCTGGTCCTTGAGTGAAGCTGGGTCTTGGTGTTGAGATGGAGATCTCTGGGAGATTTTCACCGTTTGATATTACGTGGAGCTGGGAGGTCTCTTGTGGACCAGTGTACGAACTTGGCTCTCCCACCTCAGAGGCACAGCCCTGATTCCTGGCTGTAGCACCAAGAGCCTTTCATCCACATGGCTCAGAATAAAAGGGAGAAAAAAAAAGAAAGAAAGAAGATAAAATAAAATAAAAAAGTAAAATAACATAAAATAAAGTTATTAAAATAATTATTAAAAAAGTTTTTTTTAAGTAATTAAAAAAACAAACACAGAGAGAACCCTAGGACAAATGGTAAAAGCAAAGCTATAAAGACAAAATCACACACAGAAGCATACACATTCACACTCAGAAAAAGAGAAAAGTGGGAAAAATATATGTATATATATATATCTTTGCTCCCAAAGTCCACCTCCTCAATTTGGGATGATTCGTTGTCTATTCAGGTATTCCACAGATGCAGGGTACATCAAGTTGATTGTGGAGATTTAATCCTCTGCTCCTGAGGCTGCTAGGAGAGATTTCCCTCTCTCTCCTTTGCTCACACAGCTCCCGGGGTTCAGCTTTGGATTTGGACCCGCCTCTGCGTGTAGGTCGCCTGAGGGCGTCTGTTCTTCTCTCAGACAGGACTGGGTTAAAGGAGCAGCTGATTCGGTGGCTCCGCCTCACTCAGGCCGGGGGGATGGAGGGGTACAGATGCGGGGAAAGCCTGCATCGGTAGAGGCCAGCGTGACGTTGCACCCGCCTGAGGCACACCACACGTTCTCCCGGGGAAGTTGGCCCTGGATCACGGGACCCTGGCAGTGGCAGGCTGCACAGACTCCCGGGAGGGGAGGTGTGGATAGTGAACTGTGCTTGCACACAGGCTTCTTGGTGGCTGCAGCAGCAGCTTTAGCGTCCCATGCCCATCTCTGGGATCCACGCTGATAGCCGCGGCTCGCGCCCGTCTCTGGAGCTCCTTTAAGCAGCGCTCTTAATCCCCTCTCCTCACCCACCAGGTAACAAAGAGGCAAGAAAAAGTCTCTTGCCTCTTCGGCAGGTCCAGACTTTTTCCTGGACTCCCTCCCGGCTAGCCGTGGTGCACTAACCCCTTCAGGCTGTGTTCACGCTTGCTTCCAGTCCTCTCCCAGCGCTCCGACCGAAGCCAAGCCTCAGCTCCCAGCCCCGCCTGCCCTGGCGGGTAAGCAGACAAGACTCTCGGCCTGGTGAGTGCTGGTCGATTGCCCTCTGCACCCCTGTTGCTGTGCTCTCCTTCGTGGCTCCGAAGCTTCCCCCCTCCGCCACCTGCAGTCTCCTCCCACGAAGGGACTTCCTAGCGTATGGAAACCTTTACTCCTTCACGGCTCCCTCCCACTGGTGCAGGTCCCATGCCTATCCTTTTGTCTCTTTATTTTTTCTTTTGCCCTACCCGGTACGTGGGGAGTTTCTTGCCTTTTGGGAGGTCTGAGGTCTTCTGCTAGCGTTCAGTGGGTGTTCTATAGGAGCAGTTCCATGTGTAGATGTAGTTCTGATGTATTTGTGGAGAGTAAGGTGATCTCTGTGTCTTACTCTTCCGCCATCTTGAAACTCCTGCTCGGCAACTGCGTTGTTAATGGCTTCCCTATGTGGGTCTGATGTAAAGTTTAATAACTAGTGAAATTGAAGCTATGTTACAGAATGATCAAAAAAGAGGAATATGAAGGTAGTAGAAAGACAAAAGTCACCTACTCGAGTAGGTTAATTAATGTCACTAAATTTAATTTTAGTGACATTGGTAGAGGAAAATGGAATCATGATATCTTATTATCCTTTTAGGCCATATGTGCTTTAATATCTTTCTGTGGCTAAATAAACTTCAATATTGCCATAAATGAGACTAAGAAATTATATTTCCAAATAGATTCAGTTCTCTTGGTATGTTTAAAGTACCTTATTCATTTTTGACAAACTCACAATTCTGTGTTGTACAACAAAGATGCATCTATATGCAATTGAACAAGACTAAATTTGTTTATATGAGGATAGATAAAGATAGGAATTTGGTCATTTAAATTTGTTTTATTATATCTTCAATTTTACATGAGTTTTTAGGCTATCAATTTTCCTGGAAATTTACTTTAAATATTATGTAGTATTTAAAGATATAACAATCTTTAGATCTGATGTATTAACATTTTTATTTGGGTAAAGTTAACCACTCTTACTGTAGGGAAATAGGTACATGCTCCCTGGTAAGGCTAATCTTGTCAAATGCCAAATTCCTAGCCTTTTTTTTTTTTTATGAAAGAAGTTGCTTCTTAAACACAGTGTTGTCCTTTCCTAAGAAATATTGATGCCTTTGTCTAACAGTGTATCCTTAGCAATGTGTGAAAAATTGTCCGTGGAAATAACCTCCCGAGGCATGAAAACTAAACAAATGTGTTATTGGTCTCTGAGGTCACAAGTGTGAGTCATGTTAAGAGGCTTCCAGCATTAATCTTCCAGCTTGCAGTATACTTCTTGCTCGTTGTTTTAGATTTTTTGTTATTTTTCTTTTAAGCAAATGATAGCCACAACCATGAAAAGACTTGAAAGACTGATGTTTAACAATAGTTTCTTGGATGACTTAAGTGTGAGGAAAAAAAATCTGAGAATTTTTTGAAAGATAAAAATTTTACAGGTTAACTATTATTTATTGTACATTTTAATTATATTTTATTCTATAGTTATATTTATTCTTTTTATTTATTATTTATTATACATTCTTATATATTTAACTGCTCTTAAATGGGCAAAAAATAAAGAAGTTGTGTGGTAAGTTTGAAAATCTGCCTTCACTTACCCAAATCCTATTCCCATCACCAAAGATAATAATGAATGTTACTCATTCAAAGATATTCTTTCTAAACTTTTTCTTTGCATATGCAATGAAAGAAGATTAGAATTAAAGTTGAAAATATTTTTTAAAAATACATAAATAAAGCACACATTTTTTAAATAAAAATTGTGTCCACTGAAACTTTAACTTCACAATATTATGGGCATTCTACCCTATCTGGTTATAAAAGAAAATATAAAATCAATCTCATGTCATTTTGTTTAAGCATGGATGCATTTCATTCAACTTCTATTGATGTCACGTATGTTTTCCTTGCCTGAGGCCACAGTCAGCCCCCAAATTTTTCTTCTTTTAGGATTAGGGTTAGGGTTTTATTGCATAAAAAAGTTTATGCAATATTTTGGGGAAGGAAGTATTCCTGTAAGTCGAATTTATGACTTCAAAATATAGCCTATGCTTTATTCCTGATTTTAAGCAGGAATATCTAGTGTTTCATCAAGTATGATGTTTACAATTGGTTTCTGATTGATTCAGATTCAGGTTTACAAAGTTCTAATGTTATATTAGTAAGAGTTTTCACTAAATAATGCATGATAAATTTTACAAAATTCATTTTTAGTATCTTTTGAGAAGATTGTGTATTGTTCTTCCTCTAAATTATTAATATAGTAACTTGCATGAACATAACATTGATTGGATATACTTCATGTTCAACACTCACTGCATCCTGAAACAAGCCCTATTTAATCATGCTTTACTTTTGTTCATGTGCTGCTATATTTGATTTACTAACATTATAGTAACTCCATTTGCACTTGTATTAACAAATTAGTTTAGCTTGTAGATTTCTTTTTTAGGTATTATTCTTGACTGGTTTTGTTATTAGGGTTATGATGGCCTCATAATTTGGATTTCGATGAGCTCCATCTTTTTTAATGCCCTGGATAAGTTTAAATAACATGGAAACTATCTGGTCCTAGGATATCAGATAATATTTCTGTAGTAGGGAAAATAATGACTCCCCCTCCCCCCAAAAATATCCATATCATAATCCCTGGAACCCTGGAGCATGTGAATATGTTACCCTATATGGTAAATGAACATTGCAGATATAATTAAGGTTAATGACCTTGAGAGGAGGATATTATCTTGGATTATCTATGGGCCCAAACTATTCATGACTAATTAAATGTGGAAGAAGCTGAATGAGGAATGGGTCAAAAACATTCAACTTGAGAAGGACCTGACCGGCCATTGCTGGTGTTGAAGATGGAGGAAGGGGCCATGAACTAAAGAATGTGGATGCCTCCAGAAGCTGGGAATGGTGCTCTGCTTGCAGCCTTCAAGAAAACGGAGACTTTGGTCCCTTCAACTGCAAGGAATTAAATTCTGCCAGTAACCTGAATGGACAGGAAATAGATTCTTCCCTAGAGACTTCAGAAAGCTGTGCAGCCTTGCCAACTCCTTGAATTTAGCTCCGTGCTGGACTTGTGACCTACAGAACTGTAAGAAAATAAATGTGTGTTGTTGTAATTTTCATGGGTTAATAGAAAAGTAATATGAGTTCCTTAAATTTTTTTCCTTAAGTGAATCTATCATCTCATTATTTTTCAATAGGAAAAATGGAGATATGTATTACATAAACATAAAAAGATTCACAATGGGCTGAGTTACACAATGAAAAATACAGTGATTTAGATGTAACAGTATAGATAGACATAATATTTCAAAAATATGAGGTTATAGAAGTTAGCAAATTAGATACAATTTTCAAATAATTGGTTATTTACTTTTTACCATATAAAATAACTAAGGTTAAAAATTCATCTGTTTGTTTTCTTCATCAAACTAGCTTCACCTTTGATTTGGTGTTTTAAAATATTTTTGTTTGGTGACTTCTATCATATGTGAAATTGCAAAAAACTTAAAACAATTTGCAGATTTCTCTGAAAAATGGTGTACAACTTCTACTTAGTTACTGAGTCAGCTAGAAAGGTCTTTGAAACATCCATTTTCAGTTTTCTCCTTAAGGAGAAATTCACCATGATTTGTTTTGAGTTATACAGTAACATTCCATGGACCCAAAAGTATACTCTGCACTTTTCAGGTTTTCAGAGGGTCAAAGTTAACTTTAGAACAACTCTGGTATGATTTTGGAGTTTTTTTTCAAGTGGAATTGTTTTTCAGTTTTACATACATCTACATGCATATGTTCCTTTAACTCACTAAAGTACTTTACGTGCTTGATCTCAGTTGACCGATGTAAAGGGGTAAATTACTTTCCCAGATTTGGGGGTTCAGGGCAGTTATGTGACTTTCCCACTATATGGCAGTGCAGATTCTGTCCCTGGCACTCTCAGTCCTCTTCTCCACATCCTCTGGGTTTTCAGGTATGTTATTTTAATTTGCTAAACATTTTTCTTTTTTTTCTTGTCTTGAAAAATGATATTTTTACAACAGCAAAATTGGTTAGAATATCTTCTTGGCTTTAATAAAAAATAGGAGATTGGGATTAACATATATACACTACTATATATAAAATAGATAACTAACAAGGACCTACTGTATGGCACAAGGAACTCTACTCAATATACTGTAATAACCTGTATGGGAAAAGAATCTGAAAAAGCATATATATATATATATATATATATATATATATATATATATATACACACACACACACATATATACACACACACACACATATATATATACACACACACACATGTGTATCTTCACTTTGCTGTACACCTGAAATTAACACAACATTGTAAATCAACTACATTCCAATAAAAATTTAAAAAGAAAAAAAAATGTAGAGATGACTTTAAGTGCAAAAGAGAAATGCAAGTAACATGAAGCAACTTTGCATGACTACCAGGTAGTCTTCCTTCCTATGATAGCCCTGGTCTCATTCTGTAACTTACTATGTCAAACTGGTGGTACTTCTGTTGTCTATAAACACAAGTAGATCAAAAATATTTACCAAGGCATTTTCTATTAAAGTTATTTATCTTTGGGTAATTTGGGCCCAGTCCCATCTGAGTCCTTGTCTGTAGGCTGGGGAGAATAAATTCACCCATTATTACTTAGGTTATTTTTTTCCCCTTAAAGATGAAAGGGAGTAGTAAAACTGTATTAAAGTATTAAAGGGATAGTAAAACTGGTAATTTCGTTATTAAGGATTTATTGCAAGTACTTGTATATTGGTTTCTTTTTGGTCTGGCAGCTATGATTTTGAATTACTTCTCTTTAGAGTTATCTTACCACAAAATAATCTTTTGTACATCATTCATGATGATCTGTCAGTTAGTGTGGAATTTTAAAAAATTGGAAAACATTGTGGACTTACATGTTTGAAGCTTTTAGCCATATTTCTTCCTGAAAAAATAGTAATGAAATATACTTATGATGTTTAAAAAGCAAAAGTTATTATAGTATTTTTTCCCTTTTAAAAAATGAAGTATAGTTGACATGGAATATTACATTAGTTTCAGGTGTACAATATCAATATACTATATTACTATTAGACATTTATGTACATTATAAGTTGATAACCACAATAAGTCTAATAACCATTCATCACCATACCAAGTTATTACAACATTATTGACTACATTCCCTGTGCTGTACAATACATCCCCACATTCCTGTGGTTTATTTATTTTATAACTCAAAGTTTGGGACCCTTAATCCCCTTCACCTACTTTGCTCAGCACCCCACCTCTCCCCTCTGCTGACCACCACTTTGTTTTTTGTATCTATGAGAATTTTTATGTTTTGTTTAGTTTGTTCATTTGTTTTGTTTTAAGATTCCTTGTATAAGTGAAATCATATGATATTTGTCTTTCTCTGTCTGACTTATTTCACTTTAGCATAATACTCTCCAGGTCCATCCATGTTGTTGCAAATGGCAAGATTCCATTCTTTGCTTGTAGCTGAGTAATATTCCATTGTGTACACATACCACAACTTCTTTATCCATTCATCTATTTATGGGCACTTAGGTTGCTTCCACATCTTGGCTGTTGTAAATAATGCTGCTGTGAACAAAGGGATGCATATATCTTTCCAAATTAGTGTTTTTGTTTTCTTTGGATAAATACCCAGAAATGGAAGTGCTGGATCATATGGTAATCTATTTTTAATTTTTTGAGGAACCTCCATACTCTTCTCCATGGTGAGTGCACCAATTTACGTTCCTACCAACAGTGCACAAGGGTTCCCTTTTCTCCACATCCTTACCAACAGTTATTTTTTGTCTTTTTTGTAATAGCCATTCTGACAGGTGTGAAGTGATATCTCATTATGATTTTGATTTGCATTTCCCTGATGTTTAGCGATGTTGAGCATCTTTTTATGTGTCTGTTGGTCTTTCTTGGAAAAATGTCTATTCAGGTCCTCTTCCAATTTTTTAAATGCATTATTTACTTCTTTTGGTGTTGAGTTGTATGAGTCCTTTGCATATTTTGGATATTAACCCCTTATCACATATATAATTTGCAAATATCTTCTCCCATTCAGTAGGTGACATTGTCAATTTGTTGATGGTTTCCTTCTGTGCAAAAGCTTTTTAGTTTGATATAGTCTCATTTGTTTATTTTTGCTTTTGTTGCCCTTACTTGAGGAGACAGGTCCAAACAAATATTGCCAGGACCAGTGTGAAAGAGCTTACTGCCTTTGTTTCCTTCTAGGAGTTTTATGGTTTCAGGTCTTACATTTAAGTCTTTAATCCATTTCCAATTCATGGTGTAAGAAAGTGGTCCACTTTGATTATTTTTCATGTAGCTGTACAGTTTTCCCAATATCAGTTATTGAAGAGGCTTTCTTTTCCCCACTATATTCTTGACTCCTTAGTTGTAAATTAATTGACCATGTAAGTGTGGGTTTCTTTCTGGGCTCTTTTGTGCCAGTACCACACTGTTATGATTACCATAGCTTTCCAGTACAGTTTGAAGTCAGGGAGCATGATACCTCCAGCTTTGTTCTTCTTTCTTAAGATTGCTTCAGCTATTTGAGGTCTTTTGTGGTTCCATGTAAATTTTGTTTGTCATATATGGCCTTTCTTATGTTAAGATATGTTCCCTCTATAACCACTTTTTAGAGATAGGAACATTTGTTCATTTACATTTTTTTGTGTGTGTGTGGTACGCGGGCCTCTCACTGTTGTGGTCTCTCCGGTTGCGGAGCACAGGCTCTGGAGGTGCAGGCTCAGAGGCCATGGCTCACGGGCCCAGCCGCTCCATGGCATGTGGGATCTTCCCGGACCGGGGCACGAACCCATGTCCCCTGCATCAGCAGGCGGACTCTCAACCACTGCGCCACCAGGGAAGCCCCTTTGTTCATTTACATTTAAAGTAATTATTGATAGGTATACTTATTGCCATTTGGTTAATTGTTTTCTGGTTGTTTTTATAGTTCTTCTCTGTTTCTTCCTCTCTTGTCTCTTCCCTTTGGATTTGATGGCTTTCTTTAGTGTTATGTTTGCATTTCTTTTTATTTTCTGTGTATCTCTTACAGGTTTTTGGTTTGTATTTACCATGAAGTTCATATATAACAATGTATGTATATAGCAGTCTATTTTAAGTTGATGGTTGCTCAAGTTGGAGCACATTCAAAAAGCACTACATTTTTACTCCCCCAACCATGTTTTATGTTTTTGATGTCATATTTTACATCTTTTTATTTTGTGTATCACTTAACTATTTTAGGTATTATGATTTCACTTCTTTTGTCTTTAAAATTCATACTAGCTTTATAGTCAGTTGATCTACTACCTTTACTATGTTTGCCTTTAACAGTGAGATTGTTTTTCTTTCATAATTTTCCTATTTCTAGTGATGACCTTTTTTTTTCTATTTAAAGAAGTCCCTTTAGCATTTCTTTTAAGGTTGATTTAGTGGTGATGAACTCTGTTAGCTTTCACTTATCTGGAAACTCTTTATCTCGCCTTCATTTCTGAATGATAACCTGGCAGGGTAGAGTATTCTTGGTAGTAAGATTTTTTCCTTTCAGTACTTTGAATATATTGTGCCAGTCCTTTCTGACCTGTAAAGTTTCTGTTGTAAAAACTGATAGTATTATGGAGATCCCCTTGTGTGTAACTATTTGCTTTTCTCTTGCTTCTTTTAAGATGCTCTGTTTAATTTTTGATATCTTAATTATAATGTGTCTTTGGATTCATCTTATTTGTGACTCTCTGTGCTTCCTGGACTTGGTGTCTTTCCTTTGACAGATTAGGGAAATTTTCAGCCATTATTTTTTTGAATATATTCTCTATCCATTTCTCTCTCTCTCTTCTCCTTCTGGAACCCCTATAATGCAAATGCTAGTATGCTTGATGTTGTCCCAGAGATGCCTTAAACTATCCTCATTTGTGTGTGTGTGTGTGTGTGTGTGTGTGTGTGTGTGTGTGTTTTGCTGTTCCTATTGGGTGATTTCCACTGCCTAGTCTTCCAGATCACTGATTCTTCTGCATCCTCTAATCTGCTGTTGATTCCCTCTAGTATATTTTTCACTTCAGTTATTGTATTATTCTGTTCTGATTGGTTCTTTTTTATTTTTTCTGTCTCTTTATTGAAGGTGTCACTGAGTTCAACCATTCTTCTCCAGAGTTCAATGAGCAGCTTTAAGACTGTTACTTTGAACACTTTATCTGGTAAATTGCTTATCTCCATTTCATTTAGTTCTTTTTCTGAGGTTATGTCTTCTTCTTTCACATGGAAGGTATTCCTTCATCTCTTCATTTTGCCTAAATCTCGATGTCTGTTTCTATGTATTAGGTATAACAGCTACATCTCCTGGTCTTGAAAGAGTGGTCTTATGTACAAGATGTCCCATGGGACCCAGCAGTGCAGTCCCCTCTGTTCACCAGAGCCAGGTGCTCCTGGAGTATCCCCTGTGTGGGTCACATGTGCCCTCTTGTTGTGATTGTGCTGTGATTGCTGCAGGCACCCTGGTGTGCATGGCTGGCCCCCTGGAGTAGGAGCTGCTTTGGAGGAGAGCTGGGGCAGTCTGCTGGGTATGATGGGGTGGGAGCTGCTTTAAAGGAGCTAGCCTGGGCAGGTCCTCTGGGGAATGCTGGGCTGGGACGCATGGTGTTAGCTAGGTTGATGGCGAATGACAGAAGTGGTGCCCACCCGCCCCCCCAGGCCAGCTAGGTAGAAGGAGAGTAAAAAAGAATGATGCTTGTCAGTGCTTCTGTCCCCAGAGGAAGTTCGACCAGATCCCTGTCCTTCCAGCACCTGCCATAAAATTAGTCAGTGAATCTCCTTCTCCTATGACCCAGATACTTTGTAAGCTGCTGTGTCTGTGCTGGGATTTGGAGTGAGTGTAACCCCACTGGTTTTCCAAGCCAGACATTATGGGGTTCATCTTCCCAGCGCAGGGCCTCAGGATGGGAAGCCTGACATGGGACTCACACCCCTCACTCGCCAGGGGCACCTCTCCAGCTGTGATACCCCTCCTGCTTGTGGGTCTTCACAATGCAGATGTGGGTTCTAACTAGACTGCTTTTCTGCCTCTCGATGTGTGGACTTTTCTTTTTGTTCTTAGTTGTAGGAGGTCTGTCCAGCTAGTCTTCAGGTTGTTCTCAGAGATGGTTGTTCCATATGTAGTTGTGGTTTTGTTGTGTCCATGAGAGGAGGTGAGCTCAGGATCTTTCTAATTTTGCATCTGGATCCTGGAAGCCCACAGTAGTATTTTTCTATAATCAAAGTCAGCCAAACATGAAGAGGCAAGGATAATGAATGAGGGGCAATGAAAACCTGTTGGTGCCTCCCAGTGGGAAGCCTTAGATTGCCAAAGTCATCTTGAATACAGTGTAAACTTTGGGGAATGAGGTAGACAAAGGCAAGGTGGAAAGACATGTTAAAAAAAAAAAAAAGATATCCTCAAAATGGAGGAGGACAAATTTTGAGACATGGAAAAGAATTGACTTCATCTATTTTGTAACTTTCAAAGGTCAGGGAGGAGCTGTGAAAAGTCATGAAAATTTGTTCATTTTAGTCCCAGCACTGAGCTAAGTGCTTGTGAGAGCTAATTCATATAATGTAACAACTCTAGAGCTAAATTCTATTATTTTTTCCCCACGTATAAGATGGGGACACTGAGATTCCAATTTAAATACCTGGCCTGGAGTCAATCAGCACGAGATAATTGGCTAGCTGACTCCAGCATCTAAACTTTTAACTGCCTCTTCTATGCTCTTTATTAATAATGAGTGTAATCTTTGTAGCTAATAAGAATGATACTTTCAACATATGTGTTTTGTATTCATTGCATCTTTAATAATGAACAAATCACTTCTTGATATAATAGAAGAAAACATAAAATGCTTCTAATATTTTGACAACTGTATGATATTAAATATCTCTACAAGTGTGTAGAAAGGTTGAAATTTTTGATTTAAAAATACCATTAGTTGATTAGATTTGTTTTAAGCACATTGAAATTATTGCATTACTTAACAGCAGATTTGATCCATGATGCTCTAATTTCAGGAGTAAAGTATTCCATTGCATGTGGAAAAGTATAGAGTGATATCCTGTCTTTTCTAAGTAATGTATCATAGACACATTTCCTTCATTATAAAGTGGTCTCTAGGAAATAGGGGCCAAACCCTTTATTCTAAATTATGCATTTCTGTTTTTAATGACTTTTTTGTTATACAACAATGATTTAATGGTTACAGAGAAGCTTCTAGAACATTTTTTCATGCCGCATTCTTTCACCACAACATTACACAGGATTTTCCATTTGACTTTCTGCTCTTCCTGAAATCCAAACTGAAATCACAGAAATGGAGGAAATATGCCCCTTTATTCTCACCAGATGAAATTATTGCTTCTGTCTTTACTTACACATGTTCACAGTTGCCTGAACTCAAAACCACACAGGCCGAAAATGAAATATAAAATAGTTTGCTTGGAAAAACATTTACCCTATGAAGTAACTGTTGCTAAATACTTTTGGATCAACAAACTGGTAACTTTCAAATGGTTTTGAATAATATTTCTACTCATGTAAAATTGGCAAAGTTTAGTCAATTTCAATGAATGTATTGGGAACCCAGGAAAATATTTTCTAGGAGAATTTTATTAACTAATATAGCTCTGAGTGATTTCAGTTCTTCTGGTGAACCTCTCTCTCAACAGTTTTTTATTCCATGCATGCTCATGGCATTATATTAGTTTTGCCAAGAATTGCTTTTATAAATCAGTTTTACATTTTGTTTTTTAATATTATATAGTTTTATATATTTTTTGCTTGGTATTTATAAAATATTTAGTAGTTCTTGGTATGGTTGGACCTAGAAGACATTATGACTTTTTTTCATATCTATGACATCTATTCATGTTTTATTAACTTATGAACACAGGCAGTAGGAAAAGGAATCTATTTTTCTCCTAATCTGAGATCCCCCCAAATACTCTCAATATCGGATATGTTGAAATAATGTAAGATTTGTGGCTATGTCCTAATGAAGACCATACTCAGAATTAGAATTATTCAGATAAAAGGTGTTAAATCAAATTCAGGAAGTGACCTGGGTTGGGGGGTGCTCTCAAGATCTCCTGGGAAGTGAGGCCAGGGCACTGCTTGGGCATAATTTTATTTTTCCCCAGAGTGAGAATATAGCCTTGCTGACAGTGGGATTGGCTGCAAAAACAGGAGTAACTAATTCCTACTAATATAGATCGTGTAAGAGCATAGAGACTTGAATAGGGTTGAAACCTTAAGTAACAAAGAGTTCTGTGCAGCATGAAATTCAGCTTCTCAGGTCTGAGAAGTATCGGGGCAATTGCAGGATCACTTTAGAGATTCTTGGAGCCAAGCAACACGGCATTGACACAGCTGCAGAACCATGTATGGCCACCTTGTGTCTGATAAGATTCTACAGACAGATTTTATTTGAATTTTATTTAAATTCAGAACTTAATCATTATGGTGAGTTGGTATGAGTGTGTATTTGAATGGGAGCTGGTTCTGGGTGGTTTCATCCCAAATCATGGTCTATTGAAATGGAAGCCTTTATTTTGAACAATATTGACTTTGATTGTGTTGACAGTATGCATTTTTTGCCTTAGAAAGAATACAATTCGTTTCACTCTGTTCTCTTTATACTCGTAACTCAATTATTTACTCTCGCTTTATGTTTAGAGTGCTGATAGGGTATTCTGTGCTCATGTTTTATAATGTAACTTTAAATTTTTATATCGTTTTATGTTATTCTCTAGTTAGTATGTTTATAAAGCAACCAGAATGCTAGTCCCTTATTGATGGGTTTTGCTCTCATACAACTTTTCTCTGCAAAGGAGGTAGTGCCATGGAGAACTAATTGAGCCAAATAGGATCAAACTGAATTCCAATTTATCATTTAAGTTTGGATCTTAAAACTAGAACTGGGTGCCATATCTTGCACCGTAATTGTGGCTACCACATGGACCAGTATTGTATTAATAGTCAAGATTTGAAAATCAAAACAATGGCAGACTTTCCCTGTTGTTGAAGATACTTGATGTAGTTGCCCTGATTTACTGAGTACCACTGCTGTTCTTTGAAAGCCCTGAAGATGCAGAGAGCTTTCAAAGAAATACTGATGGTGCCCAATTTCCCTGTCATTTGAATTTCCTTTTCTGCCAAAGTCAATACATATATATATACATAAACAAATGTTATTCATTATTTCAATTGAAGTATCATCAAGAAAGGAGCTAAGAAAAATGAATAAGAAATAAAAATTAATTAGTACCATCTCTGTTTGTTTGGGGTGATAAATGATCATTTTGGAAAATGCAGTGAATGACAATAGAACTGCTTTCCCATTATTAAATGTGCTCATGTTATTCTCAAATTCAGACAATTAGCATTAATTTTCTCTGAATCTTGCTAGAGAACTCATACATTTGGGCTCAGCCATGTGAAAGAGTTCTCTCTTTCTTTCTTTCTGTCTCTCTACAAACTGGTCTGCATATGCTCCACAATTTTATCAGCAAGGGAATCATTAGGAGAAAGATTGCCATATCTTATACAAGGAGTTAGGTTCCTGGGTGTTTCAAGGCTCAATTTGGAGGAAATTATTTAGTTTCATAAGTTTTCAGTTATGGTGGTGAGGCTATGAGGGCCTTTGGAACTGTTGTACTGAATCTGAACTCCTATGATTTGACAGTCTTTTTGCATTAATCATTATAAGTAACATAAGAAAGTGTTCAAATGAAATATCCTTCTTATTTTATCACTTATGTTGGTCTGAAAGAAGAGCCAAGATTAATATCTTCATAGCTTCTTTTTTTTTAAGCCGGTATTTAAAACTTTAAATATCAGATGTATAATAAAAAATCTCATAAATTTTTCTTTTCCAAAATTTGATTAATATAAATAGTGGTTTCATGTAGTCAAGAGATATGTTTGATGATTTGCATTATTTACAAGTTAAAACTCCAATTATGGCCTATTCTTCTTTAATGATACAGTCTAAATTTTTTAAATTAAAAATCTACTTTATTTCTTTTTAGGGAATCCCAGGATTTCCTGGAAACCAAGGATTAATGGGACAAAAAGTAAGTGCTAATGAAAGTTGAAAGATTTGGGCCTGGAATCTGATTATGAAAAGGGCAAAGTGGTGATGTCTCTTCACATAGAATACATTTTTTACCACATTCATGGCAACAGTTAATGGTTCAAACATGATATAATTTCAGAAGCTATTATTTTGACCTTACAATTAGTTTTTGTTGTTGTTTTATACAGATATGGATTTGGATTTACATACATGCTTTCTATTTTACTTAGTTACTTTCTATCTTGTGCTCTTAGACCATACTTTTGGGAAAATTGTACTACTTACTAAACTGTATTTTTAGAAATTCTTTTAGTACAAATACTTTGGTTATAAACTTTCAGTGTTTATTCAATTACCAGTATGTTTTTGAGAGAGGATTTTGTAGAGTATACAATTCAAGATTGATGATTATTTCCTCTTAATACACTGAAATTTTTCTACTGTCATCTCCTGGCTTCCATGGTTCACTATGAAAAATCTGCTCTTGTTCTAATCATCATTCTTTTGTAAGTGACCTGTCCCTTCTTTGGGGATTCTTTTAAGATATTTTATTTGTTTTTAGTGTTCTTAAAACTCACTGTGATGTATCTAGATATGGAATTCTCTTTATTCATCCGGGTGGGAATTTAGTTTGCTTCTTGGCTCTGTAGAATTATTTCCATTATCTCTGGAAGACATGAGCGGTTAATCTCCATGCTAATTCTCTTCATCTTCTGCTCTTCCCTCTTTCTGGAATTCTAGTTAGACATATTTTATTCCTTTTAATTTTGTCCTCTACATCTCTAAATTGCTTACTTCCATATCCTAGATTCTTAAATTCTGGTTAAATTTTTTGGATATATTTTCCAGTCTATTTATTCTCCCTTTACTGTGTCTAATCTGCTGTTTAAGCCATCAATTGATTTTTTAAAAAATCTAAACAATCATATTTTTCATTTCTAGAATTTCAAATTTTAATAACATCTTTTTATTCTTTTTTTTATGGAAGTATAGTTGATTTACACCATTGTGTTAGTTTCAAGGGACAGCAAAATGATTCATTTATATATATATATATGTGTGTGTGTATATATATATATATATATATATATATATATATACACACACATCCCTGTGCTATAACATCTTTTTATTCTTGATAGTCTAGTCTCTTGTTCTATCTTCAGTCCTAGTAGTTTTTCATGATTCCATTCTTTCATTTGTAAAGATTTCACGTGTAGTTCTAAATTCTCTTTCTAGTCATTCTGACAGCTGCAGTTCATTGTTATTCCTCTTGATTCTCAGTCTTGTGGTTTTCTGCCTCTCCTGTCTTAATTGTTGATGCTGAGCTCATTGCTTCATCCTAGTTAGTGGGCGTCCTGTCAGCCTAACTGGGTCATGGAGAGCCTCCTGCTGGTAACCGCGGGTACCATTTCAGTGCTCTTTGAGGGTCCTGAGCCATTGTAGGTACTAAAGGTTCCTGCCCTCTCCCCATAGCTGGCCCAGTGTTCAGTTTCTTAAAAGCTGAGCATGTCCCCTCAGACACCTTCAGCCCTCTTGTTTCCTGCTGCTCAACTTCTAGTGAGGTTTCTGCACACTTCCAAATCCTCATAATCACAATCATAACCGAGAGTATATTTTATTAAAGTGAGGGATCTTTGAAGACTTCTCCTGCTTCTCAAAGAGGATATTCTTTCCAGGGTTGTTGTTCTGGAATCAGAAAATCCCTTGGAGCATCAGGTCAGCCACAATCCCAAAATCTGAAGTCTAAATGCTATTAAACTGTGTCCTAATTTTTCTTAATCTGTACTTACTATCATAGCTCTTAAATTATGGTAAATAAGAAATTTTTTCACTTGATTTTTTTTCCCTCTGTTGTCTCACCTCACCAACAGTATGTGAACTGCTAGGTCTTCCTTTGAAAGAATAAGAGTGCCGCTCCTGATTTCCTAATGAAATATTTTCCTTAATAATTCCACAGACCCTAGGCCTACGTCTTTAAGATGTTAGATTCCTGATTTTTTACCTTGCATTGCTTCGTCTTACAATATAGGAAGGAAAGGCAGACACATTGGGCTGACTGATATTGAGTTTTCATTTCATAATGCTTTCGTAGGAAATTTCTAAAGATGAATTGATACTCTACAATTTTAAACTTAATCTGTATTTGATTTTTAGGGAGAAATTGGGCCTCCAGGACCACTAGGAAAAAAAGGAGCTCCGGGGATACCTGTATGTTAATGTCATTATTATTACTGGGGTGTTTGAAATATTGTCATTATGTACCAGAGGTTCTTATTCTGAAATTCACAAAACTGGTGGGAGGATTCAGCAATGAGAATTTTGGGATTCACAAATTCCATGCATTTGTATGAAAAAGATTATGTTCATTTTTCTAGAGCAGTCTAGATTTCTTCAGATTCTCAAAAAGTTGGCTACCCAAGTAAGGATTAAGAACGCTTACTGTAGATAAACCAGAAAACAAATATTCTAGCTAAAAAAAATACTGAGTACCATGAGAAGATCTAAAACTCAATAAATATTCTTTGTTATTTTTTAGAAAATTTACAAATTTATTACAGTAATGAGGGAGAATATATTCAGAACAGGTAGTATAGGAAGATCCTAAATTAGTGAACAAGTAATTTTGGAAGTTTGGGGAGTAAAGGGACATATGAGTATGATATTAGAAATTATGATAATCCTATGGTGTATAGGACTCCATAAAAAATTTCTAAAAGTAAATTGTTAGAAGCAATGTGTATTTTAATCTATGAATCAAATTGCCTGTAATAGCTTTTTTTTAAGTAAAAAAAATGGACAGTTTATGATCTTTCATTTAATTATGTAAGTTAAAAAAGCAGATATTTTAGCCAGTGAAAAGATTTGATAAGATCTTGGTGAAAGATTTGAATGGAATATTCTTCCTCTACCTCCATCATAAAGACCAAATTATTTTTTCATTGAAATATTAAATGAAACTTGATTATTTACCAGTATTTAAGTTAGCCTCCAGAAAGTGAAGGCATTGACTAGAACTTCATTGAACTTCAAGAATATCTATATTTAATATTTCTAATATTTCAAACACTATGTTATGACTAGTATATTTTACATTTTATAGTTGTAATAAATCTGAATTGATAGCAAACCATAGTAGTGATGACATGCTGTTTTCAATGTGACTATACTGAGATTCTGTTTTCTGATAATACTAATTGAATATTTTTTTGCTCATCACATTTCCTTTGCTGTGATTAAGAGAAAGCAAATGTTTTTTATATATGTAATAGTATTTAAATGGAATCTAAATTAAATTAGTTCCTGGTTGCTAGAATAGTTATCAGTGTCTTATTTTGAATTATATGGTTACTAAAAATATGGCCATTTGTAACTTGAATAGACATTCTTACATTCAGAGAAATTATTAGATTTTAATTCTTTAAAATCATTATTCAAGAAAATAGAAAACGTAAGTAAAATTGACCAAAATAACATCTATGAAGTAATCTAATTCTTGGCCATCATGAGAAAGGAAGAAAGTAGAGTGTAGAAAAAAGAAATTTTTCTTTACATTTGTCTCTTACTAGCTCTCCAGTCATTTTTGCTATTTGTAGGTGATTTAAGCAACCAAATTATAAGGGCTTTGCCAGCCTTCATGTTATCTTGCATAGTTTGATTCTTTATTATCCTTTATTTGGATGTGTGTAGGGATGTTTCCCATATCTTGCATTATATTTTAGTGGATTGATTATGATGGTAATGTATAACTTGAAAACTGATTGAATATTTTAAAAATATTATTCTCTAAATTGCTCTTGCAATTTCCATTTAAAATGTAGGGTTTGATGGGAAGCGACGGCTCACCAGGTCAGCCTGGAGCCCCAGGATCTAAGGTAAAGAAAATTAGCTTAACAAGATTGAGGGCTTTGTGCAAAATGACCATTTAGGTACTTCAGTCAAAGTTTTAACTACATTGATTTTATTTTGAATGTGGTTTGAAGTCTATGAACAAGCACTTGTAGGAATGAAGTCTTAGGCAAAAACTAAGCATATAAAACACGCTAACGTAAAGCAGGCCTGGTTTAAGCTGGAAAAGGTCCAAGATCCTGCATGACTCAGCCCTCTTCCCTTACTGGCAGCTCAAGGGACTGAGGAATACCCAGAGCTCTATGGGGCTCTGTACCCAGCCCACCATCTAGAGTATCTGTAGTGACCACTGAGGGTAACTTTACCAACTTCCAAGTCCTCTTCTTGGTTTTTTATTTAGTGGAATGTATGTGGAATTTTTATTTGTAAAATGCCTTGTAGTGAGTTTTATCCTCCCTTGGGACTGTGGATAAGATGGCACATTATCTTAACTTTCACATTTAAAAAGTAAGGCACGCTTGACAATATATTTAGGTGTCAGGTGAGGTTATTCTTAAGCTAGAACTGGCACTCTGAGTACCATGATTCAACCGTTTTCTAGGTCTACAGAGTCATGTGTAAGAGAATTTCTTTTCATTAGAGGATCAGACCGGGTACCTTCTGGCTCAACGCAAGAAACTATTCTTGACTACTTAATAAGTAGATTCTAGGATAGCCTTCTGAAAGGAAGTGACGGAATTGCTGTTTTGGAAGCATTCAACCTTTAACTAGACCAGGGAAATAGATCCTGGCATACAAAATGAGTACATGGCCTAATCTACTCTACTTTTAATTCTAAAGTACCTAGAAAGAGATAGGATAAAATGTCATTGGGAGCCCAGTGATTAGGGAGAAGTAGCTGCCGTCTCACCAGAGGTGGACCCTGTGGGTGCTTGGAACACTGTGAGTCCTAGCAGTAGTAAGTGTGCACTTGCCAAGTGGAGGTTCTCCATCATGTTGCAAGGTCATGTTGTAAGAAAAAATAGAGTAGTTGTATATTCCTTAAATAACTGGGTACAATGGACTCTCCCATGATGTTCTGGATCCTCTAATTCTTAAGAACGCAGCCTAAGATTTCATCAGCATTTTTAATTAGCCACTTAGCATCGTTGGCTCACACTGAGCTGGAGGTCAACTAAACCTGCTAGATTTTCCATAAAAGACATTAGAACAATGTATTTGTGGCATCCACCACTTGGGTAGGTCTGCTGTTGTGGCTGGGGAGTCAAGTGGCTGATTCTAACATCACAGTTTGTTTTTACATAAATTACTATAAAGTTTGATTTCCCTCATCTTGTCCTTCTACGATTATTTTGTTAAAAATAGATTCAAGATGTTAAAATTATACCTCTTAAATGTAATCTTTTCAGTGAAACATTTCAACTTGTTTTCATGCAGTATATTACCTCAGGTCTTAGAAAGTTTTTCTGCCAAGGGCCAGATAGGACATGTTTTAGTCTTTGAGGGCCATATAATTTCTGTTGCAGCCACTCAGCTCTGCTATTGAAATGTAAAAGCAGCCACCACGGTGTGGATGTGCCTGTGTTTCGTACAAGTTCATTTACAAAAGGAGGCATTGGGCTGACTTAGCCCACAGGCCATAGTTTACTTGCCTCTATGTTAGTTGACAAAACCCTCTGGTTTTGTCAACTAATATATTTGTGAACTATGCCTTCAGTAACAATTGATATAAGTTCAAGAGTAAGACAAAAAAAGCTGTGTTAAGCAAGGCAGGGATGAGGCTGAAATTCTGTGGTAGATCTTTAGAAAACTTCCAATTTAGATTATAATACCTCTTTGTAAAATAGCCGTTGAGCCATTTATAAGTCTGTTTTACCCTATCATATTCCAGTTTTATAAAATATTATCTAAATGACATCAGGGTATATTAACATAATCAGGTCATGTAGCTTTTGGCAAGTCCTGTCACCTCTGAGTTTCAGCTTAATCATTTGTAAAATTAGAAAATTTAAGGAACCATTGTTCTATGGTATAATCATGCTTTTATGTGCTAAATGCTTTAATTAAGTCCAAATAGTATGCTCACGTGGTTCTCAACGTGAGCTGAGAATGAAAGTGGTTCCCTTTACTGATCAGTGAGCCTGACCTGGCTCTGGGTGATCATCGCCCCCCACTTCTAGGTATTACACCAACCTCTTTAATTATAGGTTTTTGCCAAACATTGATTGGGTTGTGATTTCAGGTGTCCAAGTATATTTGAAAGCCAGAACCACCACTGACAATCTCTCCTGATGATCCAGGAGGCAGGTTGTCTTTTATAACCAATCCTCTTTTCCTATCTTACATTCTTTGCTCTGACAACTTGGTCTTGCTTTCCAAATGTCTGTTAGCAAGGACTGCACTGGAATCCTGAAAAAGAACGCAAACTAAAAGTTTTCTGATTCATGCTTCTTCCAAAAGCCACTCAAAAGTGCATTTGAGGCTAATTTTCTTTTTTCAGTTGCATACTGAAAATGAGTCATACAGAGAAAGCAAAACAGAGAAAGATGAAGATTTCCAGCCTAGAAGATGCTATTAAGATACATGGGTCTGGCTTGTGCAGCACAAAGACCTAGCTAATTAGTGCCAGTCCCTAAAGATTGGAATCTCTCTTTTTACTTCGAGCTGCCAGCATCAAACAGGCTGGTAGAAAGCTTTATAAATATGCGGACTCACTTCCCTGCTTAAAAGAGTTTTTCTTAATAAGTAGGCTTCACATATAGATTCTATATTTCAAACAATTGGAAAGTTGAAAATGCAAAAGTTGTTTAAAATGTATTCCCTTAAGTGTCTGTATCAGATATATGGTGATGACTAAATTCAAAAAATTTCAAATGGCTTTGATGCATTGACAGGGAAATAAAGGTGAACCTGGACTTCAAGGGCTGCCTGGGGCTTCTGGACTCAAGGTAATTAATTTGTTTCGAAGCATTTGGAAATGTTTTCAAAGAAGTATGAGTTCCTCTCATTATTTGATGAGATTAACATTTGTATCCCTTAAGAAAAGATAGATGAAATGAAGGATTACCTTTTAACATAAAATTAGGGTACCTGAAAGCCAGTGGTGAATGTGGGCCAATTTCATTTCTGTTTTTTGGATATTTTATCATAGTTTAGGTAATAAAGGCATGAAATATGCTTTAGTTTGGTTCTTCTAGAATTAGTAAAATTTGGATGCTAATATGAACATCTTCTCTGGTTCAGAGAATATCACGCTCTTATGTGGCTGAATGAGTGTGTGTCTCCCCTGGTGGTGCCGTTTCTTTGTTTGCTGATTGATGGGACTTTATTTTCAATCTGGGAGTCACAGTTGCCTTTACCAGTTTCCTCCAAACCAAATAGTTGATGTTTATTTCAATCAGATTTTCAATTCTCTTCTAGCCTTTAAAAATCTAGAGTAATATTCAACAGCTCACAGTGAGCAAAGAGAACAGAACTTAGTTTCCACAGAAGAGAGTTGTTTTTATTTAATATGACAGAGTTTGGGACTAATGGTAAAGCAAATAAAGCAAAACCAAAACATGAAGCATATTCAGGAGCATGTCCTATCTCTTACAATTTTAACCTAAATATCGTTGATACATCATCATTATATACTTTCACATTGTAAGTCTCTTTTAAAAAAGGAAATAATCCCTATGACATGATAGGGAGTAGAAAAATTGAGTTAAGATAACTTATGGACTATTCCTTGTTCTGAAAACAGCTCAAGAATTTATGTCTAAGAAAATAATATTCCATATCTATAAAGTAAAAATCATAAATTTGCATATCTAACTACAAGGGTGTTCACCCCAATATTGTTTATAAAAATAAAAACTGTGAAAGTGAATGTTTAACAATAAAAATTTTATTAAATATGGTAAATCAATATAGTTGAATACTATTCTGTAATTTAAAATTTAAAAAACATAATGGCATATAAAGAACTCAAAATATTAATATATTTTGAAGTAAATGATTATGTTTACTTAAGTTATGCATACACAGCATGTTTTAGTATCTAAGTTGTGTATGTGTTTGTGAGAGGTAGAGGGAAAAGTATATAACCAAATAAAAATAGTGGGTAATGAGATTTTCAATAATTTTATTACTTCTATTTACTTACCAGTTTTGTAACAATAAAATAAGTCTTTTTAAAGGAGGATTATGAGAAAAAGCAATTTCAAGAGGATGGGAAAGTATTAGTAAATACAAAGAGAGATACCTGTGTTTATTATTTTCACTGCTTTATTATTTATTGTTGACATTATAAATATAATAAAAATACCAAATGTTTATAAAATTTTAAAATATGATATGATCTCAGGATTTCTTAACTAGCAAAGATAGGAAAAAATATAAGAAGTTTTATTGGGACTTCAGTGAACTTTACTATTCTTTACTATTTCTATAGTAATAACTCTAACAAAATTTTTAACTATCAGTTTTAAATTTGAGATGTATATAGAGACAAAAACAGTGGGGTTTTTCACAAGCAGTAAGCCTGTGATCTTCATGTGAATTCTGTGTTACTTAGGGAGAACCAGGAGCAGTGGGTCTGCCAGGAGAACCAGGATACCTGGGTTTACCTGGAATTCAAGGGAAAAAGGTATGATATTTAGGACATATAATTCAATGTTAATCAGCTATTACCATGTAAGTTTTCTTTTTGTGCACATAGTGTAGAAGGGCCAATTATGTATTCAGTGATGAGCTGACCTATGTATTTGGTGTACATATAATGTGTTCAACCTCATGCTAAGAGCTGTGGCACCTTTCATGTCTCCGCATAGGTACTGTCTCCTAGATGAGGATCTTCGAAGAGACAGATCAAAAAATATAAACGTACAATTAAATAATATCTTGTAAATTCAGATTGTTCTGTGGTCAATCCAGATGTGTCAAGAACTTTTTAGGGAAAATATTCC